>NC_136061.1:601079281-601690833 GCF_964261635.1 Lissotriton helveticus | reverse complement strand
CTTGAAACTTTACCAGACGAGACATACTCCAATTACCACCATCATGTACTGTGACAACATTTTTAAATACAGCCACAATAACAAAGGGTCCCAAGAAGTCTGAGATACCTTTCTTGTGAAAGCGTGGTTTCTTAATCCAAACCCATTCTTCAATTACCCAATTCACCATTTTATTAGATTTTTTTTCATCCATCCAGATTCCAGACATCTCACATTCTTTGTTACACCACTTGGGGCCTTCCGTTTTATCAGAATGCTATTTGGATTGGCCTCAGCGGCTGCTTGCTTTTAATGTATAATGAAATTGGTTTTAAAAGGGATCCCAATGTCATGTTTTTCCAGGATGCCATCTAATTTATGGGAAGGATGACCGTGTTCATGATTTAACTTTGAGAAACACTCTTCGTAGGTTGGCTGACAGTGGTTTAACTGTAAAACGCAAGAAATGTAAAACTGGTGTCTTCCATAACATATTTGGGATATGTGATATCGGGGGAGGGCATTCAGCAAAAGTTGAATTTAGCAAAAAGTATTGTTGATGCTCCTGCTCCAACAGATAAGGAACAAGTCAGGTCTTTTCTAGGCCTCACTGAATTGTATTCAAAATTCATTCAAGGTATTGCATCCATAGTTGAACCCATCAGAATGTTACTGAGGAAAGGTGTGCATTTTTCTTGGTCCCCTGAGTGTGCATCAGCATTTAATATCATCAAACAAACTATTGGGAAAATGCCCACATTTTGTCATTTTGACTCCAACAAAAAACTATTCTCACTACCGATGCCAGTTTGAGTGGTATTGGGGTAGTACTTTCGCAAGTGGTATGTGGTGAGGAAAAGGTTGTGGCATTTGCCTCCAGGGCTTTAAAGAAACCTGAACAGCATTATTCTTGCATTGAAAGGGAAACTTTGGCTATATTGTGGGGTGTCAAACATTTCAAGTTCTACTTGTGGGGCATTCTCTTTGTGGTAAGGTCTGATCATCGACCTTTGGTGCAAGTGCTCTCCTCTATGGAGAGTGAAAGACTCACTCCAAGATTAAAGGGTTGGAATGAAGGCCTTGAAGAGTTCAACTTTTCTGTGGAGTATCTTCCTGGTATGGCGGCTAACAAGGTGGCAGATTGTCTGTCAAGATTGCCTGTGAAAGACACTGAGAATTTGTTTGACGTTGATACCTTTAGTGTTGCATGGGTTCCTGAGTGTGAATGGGAAAATGCTAGGGAGGGAGATTCGTTGTTTCCATCCTTAACTCACCTTGTTATTGAAGGTTGGCCAGACAAGAAGAATGTGGACTCTGATTTATTCCCCTTTTGGGTGGTCAGGAATGAGCTTACTCTCTCTCAGGGACAACTCATGCGTGGAGAAAGAATAATTCCTCCTGAAGCACTTAGAACTCGGTTAATTAGTTTAACCCATGAAGGATACCTTGGCAGGAGCCTTACCAAGACTCGTTTACGAGAGAGATATTGGTGGCCAAGAATGAATGGGAAGGTTGAGGTGGTAGTCAAGGAGTGCAATGAATGTAGTTCTTCTGACAAATCACGTGTGGTTAGCAGTGCTCCCTTATCTCCTGTTGATGTTCCCAAAGAACCTTGGGTGAAACTGGGATTAGATCTAATGGGTCTATTTGAGTTATTGGCTCCTGGTGATAGATTCGTAATCATGTTGGTATATTACTCTTCAAAATGGTTTTCTACCAGGTGTGTCAGTTCAGTGAGTACAAGAACAGTAATTGAATAAGTAGCGCATGCAGCTGCTTTGAAACATTACAAAACAGTTTTTGATTGAGTCTTCTTGTATATGCCAGCAATCTCTGAAGAGGAATGCCCGAGTCAAGAGCAGTAAGTCTAGTAAGTCAAATATGACATCTCACATAAATTGCAAGCCTAAATATCGTTTACAAAAAGAAAGCTCCATTGGGTTTAGAATTCCTCTCGTACAGGGCAGTAAGTAGGGGTACAGTCAGTCATTTTATACACAAATACCTCTTCCAGCGGGAATTTTGAAACATCAAAACACATTATCTTTGCAGGGTAAGGAAACGTGGTTTCAAATCTGTTTTCTATTGGGGATTAAAAATGCAATAAACATGATTTGTTGACATCACTGTTTATTCTGAAAAGGTCAAGCGACCTTACACCACAAAGCATTTTAGAAGGCCTCTTTTCTCCCATCAGCAGCCAAGTGCTCTGTAGGGGGAACACCGGAATCGGTATTTCACTGGTCCTTGGTGTTAGGGTCCATGGAACACATCCAATAAAGGAAAAATCTGAACGTAGTCGTGTTGGAAAGCTCACACAAACAGTTGTGTGCCATGATCCTTACAGCCCCTCTGTTACAGCTAAATTGGCATCCATTCTGCACATTTCTACACAGCGCCAACCCGCCCAAGATACAGGTGCATTTTTCATCCTTTTTGATCCATGAGTTCAAGGTGGTAAAGGGTGTTTTTGTTCCATAATATGGACAATTTGCAGCAGCTGTTTACTCCTAACTCAACCATTTTCAAAAGTCCCAGAGGCATGTGACTAACCAAGAGAGAGAATTGAGGATTGACCATAATCAATGGCCATCTGCCTGTCCTTGTATGACACAATAAAATATCAGTCTGGTACTATGATAAAAACGGAGCTCACTCAGAAACATCTGTTTCATAAACTCCTGAATGTCATCTTTCTCCCTCTATTTTTGCCCTTGGATATTCAGCGGTTTAAGGCCTTGGGTATGAAACTGGAATGTGAACTTCCATTTGAAGTCCTCACCATCACACAAAAGTTCAGATGTGTTATATGCATGACTGCTACATAGACACTCAGCAACTGTTCCAACTTGAAATAAGTGAGAATGAAATACATGTCCTGATTCATAGCAAGTTTGTTACTGATCCCACCAGATTACTATCAGTAACTGAAATATTATTTGGGGGGATGGTCAAATGCCTAATTCAAGGAATGATCACAACCCTTTCCAGTATGAACCCTCCAAGTCACTAAATTAACCTAGGGTCAACCACCGAATAGCTTTGTCAAAGAGCAATCAGAGTTAACTTAGGGAAAGTGCAAACGTTTACACCACACCAAAAAAAGTAATAAAGGTAAAATACAAAACAATAAAAATCTCAAAGTGAATTAGAAAAACACAGTAAAATCTAATAAACAAAATAACACCAAAAATCCAAAAAGAAAACCAGAGATATAAATTTTTAAGACTTAAGGAAAAATAGTGTAAAAAGCAGAATGTGCTAATGACAGTCAATGGTCATGCTAAACCAGGACCTAGGAATGATATCAGAACGACCGCGACATATTGTAGGTTGGATACACCAACCAGGTTTATCTTGGTCAAAGATTTTAATGTCCGACTTGAGGGCTAATTTAGACCTTTGCAAATAGCCCATACTCCGCCAGTGTGACAAAGTAAATTACTGCGTCCCCCTGATGGAGGTGCCGCCTGTGGAATTTTTAAATGTCCGTCTGCCTGGCAGACATTTCAAGTATTGGCAGGAACTGCAGTATTGATGGAGTCATCTAGCAAAGTAAACATTTTGTTTATTTTCAAAAAGAAAATATCAAAGTTGGATTTACTTTATGGAAATAAAAAAAACAATTCCCTCCTGGCCATAGGAGTTCCCTCCCGTGGCGAGGGGGGCATTGAGCCCTTGTCAGTGCTCCTTACTGCCAATTTTTTCATGGCAATGATGGGCATTGAAAAACAACCATATGTCTACCTATCTAAATTGGGTGGGCGGACATATAGGCAAATCTATGATGGCCCACACTTCATTGGGCCATCAGAGAAGTTTGTCCAGGGTGGAGATGGATTAGTATCAGTGGTCTTCAAACTGTCTACTTGAATCAAAATTAGGTGGGCGGACCATAATGTCGGTACAGAGGGAACTCCATTGCAATGGCAATGGAGTTCCCTCCTCACCAACATTCAAACTGGCGCCTTAGTCTTAGACTCTGAGTTTCAGCAGAGGGCATCAACAAAGTCCAGTCCAAGTCCAGTTGCCACTGATCAGCTAGGTACTTACAAGAAAAGGCATCTTGTAGCTTGTTGCCTCCCTGTAGCCACACAGGAGAGCAACTGACTAGCCCTTGGAGTCCACTCTTTTGTTCTAGGCACAAAAGGGTACAGACCCATTCCTTTCTGGCTCATCTCGGGTCATCTCTCCCTTTTTATTGCATTCCAGGTGTTGCATGTGGCAACATACTATTCAAGTAGGATTTGACACTGTGCTGTCGAAGGAGGCCTTCAGTCCCCACCTTGCATATTATGTTGCGCTCAGAGAAGTGATGCCTGCCCATTCAAGTAAACCTATTCTCTGCACCTGGGAGGCATTTGACACCTCCTTCACTGCTGGAGAGCGAATTAACATTAGCATCCAGAAATTTTAGGCAGATAAAAGATAACTTTTTAAAAGTTACTTTTCTTTAATATTTATTAAAAACCCATAACAATAACAAAAATAGTTTACATTTTTTTTGGCAAGTCCCTTTCCCGGGTTAACAGTATTAGTTTTAATCTGCGCTCAGATTTACTCGATAGGATCGCTAGACCTGCTACAGTAGAAATAACTCTTTGGTCGCTGACACTGAAGGGACATGGAAATAGTAATTTTCTACATATCCCACTTTTAAATAGCATCCACCCTACATACAAGGTGTAAATAAGGGTGACTGACTAATAGTTAAAAGGGAGATTTTTCCTGTCAAAAATGGTTATTTTAATAGGCCACATTGCAGGTTTTACATTCTAGCGATCAGGCTGTACAATGTTTGCCTGTAGCAATGTTTGCACTGTCATTGTAGTGGTTGGTACAATTGGCCCTGGGTGCACTTTTATGCACCATATATTAGGGGCTTATGGAAAAGTTTAATGTGCCAATTAGGAATGAGCCAATTCAACCATGTTTAAAGGGGGACCAGGCACCTTACTCCTGACTATCAGGGTAAAGAGCACAGTGTTCTAAAGCCAGCAAAGATTAGGAAAAAGGTGAAAAAGGAGTAACTTCAGCAAGCGGTTCTTACTTCTCTTTCCTCTCCTTCATTCGTTCCCCTGTGAAATGGATCCAAAAAAGAAGGAAACATTTTGTTGGAAATGTTGTCCTTCTCTGTCATTTCCTGTTCGAGCTGCAGCCTCTGGACAAAAGGGGTAAATAAATTAAAAAAAATACAATATATGGAAAATAACTGCATGGAACTAGACATAGTTGTTGCAAAGTGACCAGAGTCTTTTATGTCACAGGCAAACACATTAGTGCCACTTTACAGAGTGGGGCAGTTAATAGTACTTTCGTTTTCAACTCTCTCCTGGAACAGCATTGTTGTTGGAAGAGAGGGTGAGGAGATAGCGTCTCCATGGCCAGGGGTGTCTCTGACATCTCCATGGTCTGCGGTGTCTCTGACATCTCCCCGGTCAGGGGTGTCTGGGGTCTCCCTGTGCTATTGAGCTTGGCTTAACCTATGCTCCAAAATGTTAGCACAACGGAGAATATTGCAAATAAACTCTCTCAGACAGTTTATAATGCCAATTTCAAAGTTAAATACTCTGCTAAATCAGTTTACATTGATTTAAGGCTGAAAAGGAATGATTACAAGTAAAATAAATTGCGCAATAGTGGCTCAAAATTTTTGTGCCGCTAAATTTCCATTTTTGTGCCACTAAATTTGCAGATCTATGCTGCAATATCCTGGGTAGGGTCTGTCTAGGAGTAGATACTGAAAACTTTCCAAGACCTCAATGTATATGTCTTTACAATTAAGATATGTGATTGGTCTACTTAGCTACTTCCATTTGAGAGGCATTGCATTTTGACACCACAAGGCTTGGCTTCAATACTGCTTATTCTATCCCTCTTTAGCCTTCAAAATATGGAATTATTCTTTAAAAATCGATCATGCCATCTTTTATAATAATGCTAAAATGCTTCATGGTACTGCGTATGTTGTCCGGGGCAACAACACAGTACTGATGCCACTTGACATGTCAATACACGTGTCCTGTAGGATTTGATCAATGATGCCATGTGTGATCTCATTAGTTATGTAATTGATTGTCTAAGTACAATGTCGCGTGTAGCGCCAATATCTATGGGTAAAAAATGCATTTGAAACAAAAGTTAGTCTAATGTGAAGAATGTAGCTGACAGGTTACAACATAAATATTAAACATTAACAATACATTCTGAGTACAGGTGTATGAGGGTATTGGTGCATAAATCCATTTGATATATGCGTCAGTGCACAGATACGAGTTTGCTTAGTAACAAAAGCATACGTTTGAAGCAGGATTCTCTCATGAGCACCTTTGTCAACAAAAACAATAAACAATCTTGTCCAGAGATTAATAACTTTGAGGTGGTGATTGGATAGTTTAGCAAAATAAGGACCACAAACATGTCGGTCCTAAAAAAGTCCTACCATGTATACAGACAAGAAGAGTATTGTGAAAGTAAGTACATAGATTAACTTCTTTTAATTAAGCATCTGCATACCTTGAAGATCTATATCGTCAAGGTACAAAGATGTGAAGTTAAGTATCATAAATCTGCACTTCTATTCTAAAGAAATGTATTGTTGATATTCTGGCTATAATATTTTTGGGTGGAACAATATTTAGGCTCAGTAGTCTGGTGCATGCCTGTGGTTCACACATAGACCCCTCAATATTCAATTTTACCTTCTAAAATATTTTCGCTGATTATTTTAATTTGAGACAAAGGGAATCTTTCTCTGACCTTTGATGTGTTTCTCTGGCTGGCTGTGGTGCCCTTGACAACAGCTCTCTCTAATAACCTTGCTCTTTCCTTGGTTGCTAATCAGGCTGTTACTGCCTGTGGTTTAATTTTTAAGTAAAATAAACTGCAGACCCATGGAAACGCTTGCCCTTCGTGCTTTATGTTCCATGCCCGATCATATGGCCATTTTCTGACGCGTCGATTGCTTAGACGCTAGCATTGCTCGCTTTGTTTTTCAAATGTGCGTGTGTTGTGATGGTGCAAGGATTTTTATATTAGCGGAGAAGGACAGAAGTAAAATCAGAGATGGGCTTTCTGTGTGTGAATCTCCGCTGCATGAGTTGAGATTTGATTCACAAGCTTGAGACTGGACAAGAGAGAGAGGGTAGGTGGGTGAGAAATCAAAAATAATCAAGTATAGAATGAGTGGTTGAGTCACAATGAAGGTTACAGGAGCAAAACGGAAATTGAAAGAGTGTGTGCGGCAACTGATTCCAAACAAAAATGGTGAGGTATAAAAGAGCAGGAAAGAAGCGAAGCAAGGATGGGGAGATGATAAAGGAAAGGTAGGAGAGTAGAAGGGGAGAAGAGAAGGAATATAAAAATATGTACAGACCGAGATGGAGTTCCCACCAGAACGAAATTGAGACCATGTAAAATAGGGAGCCAATAAGGGTTACTCATAGCCAGAGAAACATTTAAATCATATCAAGTGCACAGACAATAATCTAGAATTAGTGTAGATGATGGGAGTTGAGGAAAAAGCATGAAAAGGGGAGCGATGCTTTATGCGGAAGTAATGATGGGTCTGCTGCTGCACTGCCTTTGTTTTATTGCTTATGCTACAAGCAATTCCTCACATGTAGCTGACTCGTTTTTTATGTTGGCTGAAATCTTAAAATATTGCTTGCGACTTCCAGAAATCGTTTTTCAAAAGTGATGAAAGTTCGAGCAGCCAGACGAAAAACCTTGAGAACAAAAGCAATGTTAACGCCTTAGCTGCGGCCGTTATTTCGGCGCAGTGCTGGGCGTTCCAAAGAGTGGGTCGGCCGCGTCAGCCGTTGAACGTTCACAGCACCAGCCAGGTAGTGCTCCGAACGTTCAGCGGCCGACGGCAGCAACTATGAGGTTAAGCGTTTGATCACATAGTGCGAAGCTAAGAACTAGCAGTAGTGCCATAGGAACCACCTTTGGCAATGATATTTACTTATTTCTCTTTGAGAATGTCTTGCGTATATCCCGCCTTCTCCCCCAGACTTCCACATACATAAGCACCTGCAGAAGAGGGAGTCAAAGCAGTGCATTTAGATGTGCTCAATACAGGGGGGAGTTAGGGTGACCAGGCATCCCGGATTTACCAGGGCGGTCCCGATTTTCAGCAGCAGTCCCAGCAGCAGGTGCGGCTGTTCCATTTGGGCGGAAGGGCCCCGCCTGCCCCCTTTTTCCCAGTAGGAACAGTGTCTGTCAGGCTGAACAAAAGTCAGCCTGACAGACACTATGGACTTTCAGATTAAGCAGCCAGGAGACAGACATGCGCATTTAGCGCTGGCTCCTGGCTGTCTGAACTGAAATTTGCCGGGCTGCGAAAGTCACATCTCCGTTGGGTGTGACTTTCTCAGCTCAGCAAAAGGCTGCTGAGGCCCTCCCCTCAGTGATGGGGATGGCGTCACCGATTGCCTCACACCTGGGCGCTTCAGTTTTAAGCCCTGAATCGCCCAGGGTCGAGTGTCAATCAGTGACACTTCATCACAGAGTGGGGTGGGGTCAGTAGTCTCCCTGACCCCATCCCACTCTGTGATGACGATAGGACTGCTGCCTTCCCTCATTGGCTGACCTTAAGCCTTCCCTCATTGGCTGACCTAGGGTCAGCCAATGAGGGAAGGCAGCAGTCCCAACCCTCCTCGAACCTCCGAGGCAGAGCCGAGCTGGCTAAAGGTAAGTGTGATTTAAGTTCTTTTTACATTGTTTGGTGCGTGCGTGCATGCGTGAATGTTTGGGAAAGAGTGTTGTGAATGAATGTGTTTGTGTGTGTGTGTGTGCACCGGGGCCTGGTTGTGAGTGTTATGTGTATGCGAGTATGTGTGTGTGTCCCGTCTGCTCCCCTTCCCCCAAAAATTACCGGCTGCCACTGCCCAGCAGACTTCAGGAAATTGAACTCATGTCCTGGTTTTTTCTCCATCAAAGAGGGAATCTCCTTGGACAACACGACCCACACAGTGTCCCTATGCGCTGATGACCTGCTCTTGTATAGCCAAGACATCTGGACCGACCTCTCCCCTTCACTCTTTTTTCTCTGGTGGCGGGCTTCTGGGTCAACTCGGTCAAATCCTGTGTGAATCCACTCAGCCCAAACATCACACCACACGATTTCAGGCTTGGCGATACCCTCCTTAACTGGAGGGAAGGCACGGTCTGTTACTTAGGAGTCTACTTATATCACACTGCCAGCAAGCTTTTTGTTGTGAATAATCGTACAGGAAACGGATGAGACGAGCGTAGATTAAGGTAGGTTTTATTCTGTAAGCATCAGAAAGCACAACCTGGCATCCGACTACCTCGACAGTCCAGTGCAACTGACACTGTTCGAGTGCCGTCAGCCTAACAATCTAAAAGAACACAGAATGCTCACAGGCATCCATGAGGCCACACGAGCTATAGAGAAGATACACATCATAACACATCTTCTTCCCTACTAAAAAAAATAATAAAAAAAACAAACCTAAAGAAATTAATAAACAACATAATCATTGAGATATTTAGGAGGTCTACGCATCCTAGGCTCAGAATCCTGTTGAACATCTAGGCTGCCACTACACCCTGCACCAACATCCAAACCTTCATCAGCGGATAGCCCAACAGCAGGATCTGAAGAACAATCAGCCTCCAACAAAACTCCAGAACAACCATCGTCCTCAACCACTTGTTTGATGGAACCACCCTTTTGATACAAAGCCACTCTCCTTAGGTTCCACCTGTCACCACCGTCCAAGATAACAAAAAACTTTCCAACGTTGACCACTCGAAACGGACCTCTGAACTTAGTCAAACCAGCTCTAACCCTACCAGACTTAACTTTCACCCAATCTCCAATTTCAATTTTATCTCCTAAGACAACAGGAGAACTCTCACCGCCAGAAGAAATCCAAATCTTGAGCCAACCCGGAACTAACCGAGAACCAGGAATACATCCTCTCATGACCTGAAAAGGAGACTTAGCTGTGACGCAATGAACAGTGGTGCGATACGCCCACACCATATCAAGAACAATTTTCTTAGGAGGTAAATCATTAGCTAAAGCTAATTGAATGGTGCCTTTCACCATTCTATTAGTCCTTTCAACAATACCATTTCCCATGGGATTATACAATGATGTACAAGCATGTTTAACGCCCCACTTGTCAAAGAAACATTTCATCTCGTTAGACGTCAATTGAGTGCCATTATCCATCAAAACCAATTGAGGAACACCTTCTTGCATAAAGAGATCTTCAAGAACATAAATTGTGGACCTAGTAGTGATGTCACGCATGAATTCCACACACAACCATCTGGAATGAACGTCCACAACCACCATGGCAAAACGCATATCTTCACACAAATCAGAAAAAGGACCTATGAAATCCAGGCAAATATTGCACCAAGGTTTGCCAGGATCAACAATCTGACCCATAACACTTTGACTGCCAATCTTCAGCTGCTTCTCACTGTCTTTACAAGCACCACAAGCTTGAACCCAACCTTTAACCTGCTCATCCAAACCAGGCCACCAAAACTCTTGTTTGATCCTTCTAGCGGTCAAACCTTGGCCCAAATGGCCCTCATGCGCAAGGTTGAAAATGTGTAACCTGAGACCAGAAGGAGGCACAAAACGATCACCCCTCATGATGACATTTGAAGAGGACACAGATAACTCATCCAGAATTTTCCAAAAAGGCCTGATAGAGACTGGGACTGAACTCTCACGTGGAGCCCCATTCTTTATCAAAACGATGAGACCTTGCAAAATGGAATCTTTCTCCATTTCTGACACCCACTGGGCTTTAGAGAAAACACCTAATGAACCTCCACAAACATCACCAACAGAAGCAACAGCTTCCTCATTATGCAAATCCTGCAACAAATTTCCATCAACACACTCCCAATCAAGAGGCAATCGAGACAAGCAATCCGCTTGAACGTTGCGCCACCCATGAATAAAGACCACCTCATAAAGAAACTCCTGTAGCCTGGCAGCGAATCTGGCTAAACGTGCGGAACCTTTCCCTGCACCCCCAGCTGACAAAATTTTCATCAAAGGTTTGTGGTCAGTGCGTATAACAAATTTCACACCCCACAAATATACCCTGAAGTGTTCCACATCCCATGCTGCAGCAAGAGCCTCACGCTCAATCACTGAGTAATTTCTTTCCGCCATAGTTAACGTCCTAGACGCAAAAGCGATAGTCTTCTCATTGCCAGCCTGTAACTGAGAAAAAATCACTCCAATACCAATAAGACTAGCATCCACAGTCAAGAACGACTTACAAGAGGGATTAAAAGGAGAAAGAATCCCTGCATTGCAAATTTCATTTTTAATGTGACAAAAGGATTCAGCTTGTAGCTGCTCCCAGGTGAATCTAGCACCCTTCCGCAACAAAACTCTTGAAGGTTCAGAAATGTCTGCAAATCTAGGAACAAATTTTGAATAAAACTCAACGAGTCCTAAGAAGGACCTAAGTTGATCCTTATCTGTAGGCCGCGGAGCATTCTCAATCGCCATCAATAAGTTTTTCTTTGGAGAAACACCCCCACAAGAAATGGTGAAACCCAAATATTCAATTTCTTCCACCAGAAAGGTGCACTTGCTTTTGTTGACAGTCAAACCAGTATTTCCTAATCTGGATAACACTTAACATAAAATGGTATTATGTTCCTTAACAGACTTCCCTGAAACCAAAATATCGTCTTGAAAATATACAACTCCCACCAAACCCTCAAACATGTTGGACATCATGCGTTGGAAAACACTCGCAGCCGAGGCCAAGCCAAACGGCATACGAGTAAACTGAAATGTGCCTTCAGTTGTAATAAATGCGGTAAGTGGTCTAGATTCAGGATGTAGCTTGATCTGGTGGTAGGCGCTTCTGAGGTCGATTTTAGAAAAGAACTTACCACCACCCACTAACTGCAAAAGTTCACTAATATTAGGCAGAGGGAAGGTGTCAACAATTATATCTTTGTTGAGTGATCTCAAATCTATGCAAAACCTAAGACGGCCATCCGATTTGAGCATCAAAACCACAGGAGAAATCCAAGGGGAAACCTCGACGGGTTCTATCACCTTGTTATCAAGTAAATCACGAAGCAAATCTTTCAAACCTTGCCTAACTGATAAGGGCACTTTCCTAATTGTATGCTGTATTGGTGTGGCATCGGGTTTCAAAATAATTTTATGGACATAGTTCTTGACACAACCTAATTTGTCTGTAAAAACACCAGAGGCGTCATTCAAGACATCATCAATTGATAGGTCATTATCCACAACCATAACACAATTGGGAGCCCTCGGATTGATTATAATGTGTAGGTCAAATTGGTTTATCCAACCTAGAATTGGTAGGCCATCCTTGGCAATATACACTTTACCTTCCACACTCCTGGAGCCAAAGGAAATGACTCCTAACATGTAACCAAGGATGTCGATAACTTGGCCTTGATACCCCACTGGACTAATGTCCTTTTCGGACAGAGACACACCTTTCCAAAGCTTGGCGAATAAAGATTCTGGAATAATGGTAAAAAGAGAACCTGAATCCACCATCAAATTTACTTTTTGCCCGCAGACAGTGAATTCTACAGAGGGACGAGTGACTCTCCGAGTATTTATGTCATTGACAACACCAACAAGATTATGATGTTGTACAACCAATACTCTGTTGGAAGTCTGAGAATTGTCAGGAGAATGTATGACGTTAACTTTAGATTTACTCTTGTCAGTATTATCACTTTGTTTGCGCATCCTTGAATAATGCCCTTTTTTGCCACATTTCCTACAAGTCTGATCAATTGCATAACATTTTTTAAAGTCCCCCAAATGAAATTGACTGCCACAGCGCCAACACTCTTTCCCTTTAGGTTTAGGAGAAAAATTCAGGGTTGAATTGGCTTTGTGTAAACGTTTTGAAACCACACTTACATCAGAATTATCCTCAGACGAAGCAAATTCAACATTACCAATTTGTGAAGAAGAACTTGACAAACTTCTATCACGCCGCTCAAGTTCCTTAATGCATTTCTGTGACTCTTCTATGACTTTGGCCATGTCTATGGCATCTTTTAGCGAAGGGTCTTTAGCCGCCCAAAGTCTCTCTTGAATCTTTCTATGGCGACATTGGACAATGAGCTGGTCACGAATAAGTTCGTCATTCATAACACCAAAACGACACTTAGTAGATAATTCACGCAACCTGGAGACAAACTCATCTATGGTTTCATGTTCGGCTTGCGGTTGCGTGTAAAATCTATATCTTGCCATAACCAAATTAACTTCCTTGGCAAATCTTGTCTCGAGCCTTGTAAGGGCTTCTTTAAAAACATCATCCATGGGTTGTCCGTTTGGACCCATAGCTACAGGTAAATACTTGAAAATACGCTGGCCCTCATTGCCCACGGTACTAAGTAATAATGCTTTCTTCCTCTCAGGATGGAAATTTTTGCCATCTAGTGCGACAATGTAATTTTCCAACATCTCCACCCAATCTTCTCAATCAATAGCACGAGTACCAGGAAGAGATAAAAACATCGGAGGAGTGACAACATTAGTATTCATCTCTCACAGCAAGTAAACAAATTAAATTGTATAAATTGAAGAATGTAAAAAAAAAACAGATTTTTTTTTTTTTTTTTAAATCTGCACAAACTGAAAAACTAGGTGTGCAAATCACCGTGAGGATAATGAAGTCAATTGTTGAGGAAATATAACAATAGCAGGAACTTGAGAAGCAAAGTATTAAAGGGCCGATGTGTGTAATCCAAAAGTTCAAAGAGAACGAAATCGAAAAAACAATCAAATATTCAAATAGTCAAATGATGAAAAAAACTCCAGAGTGGCGCTTAGCGCTGTAACGATACAGTACCTTAAATCAGGAAAATCGTGCACGAAAAACAAATCATGCCAACCAGACGAAGTAAACCGGAATCCAAGTGAGACAACAGCTGACAGGAAACAAAATGGAGGCACGTTGATGATGTGATACGTTACGCACGCAAGCCAAAGGTTGGATGAAATAAAATGGCTGCGTGTAACGCTGCGTTGCACTGTACGTGTGCGTTCCAATGAAATCAGAGATGACGTGAAGGATACAAAGACAGCCGTTGGTCACTCTCGGGATGAATCGGAAGAGGAAAACAGCGTAAAAGCTGAAAAATTCAGAAAAAGTACCTTAAGGAGTCGCTGAAATCGGGAAGACGTGAAATCTTCACGGGAGTCCAAACAAACGGAGAGGGATGTCAAGAATTACCAGGCTGTGCTATAAAACGAAGTAAAAAACAACAGGAACTGCAGCAGAGTTCGTTTCAAGCATCGTCGCCAAAAAAGTTGTGAATAACCGTACAGGAAACGGATGATACGAGCGTAGATTAAGGTAGGTTTTATTCTGTAAGCATCAGAAAGCACAACCTGGCATCCGACCACCTCGACAGTCCAGTGCAACTGACACTGTTCGAGTGCCGTCAGCCTAACAATCTAAAAGAACACAGAATGCTCACAGGCATCCACGAGGCCACACGAGCTATAGAGAAGATACACATCATAACACTTTTCGAGGGCAATTTAAAAAAAGCTCTCTCTGCCCTGAATTCCCAAGTGCAATTCAGGAAACACCTACCCCTTGCCACCACAGGAAAGATTGCCATTTCGAAAATGATAATGCTAGCCAGGCTCCTATACTATTTTGCGAATGTCCTTGTGATCCCCCCCCCCCACAAAGCTTTTGCCAGGACCTGGATAAGCTTTTAGGTGCACTCAAATGGGGGGATAAACATCACAGTGTTGCCCTGAATAAGTTGCCGCTGCCAGTGGGAGGAGAGGGACTTGTAGAACCCTCATTTTGAACCTACTACCTGGCAGCACAGCGGCATTGGGTCCCCAGGTGGCTGGTGGAACACCACCTGGGGTAAAGGTGCGACAGCACTGGACCCCTTTGTCCGTCAACTGTTCAGAATGTCCTACTCCCTAACACAACACCCCACTCCACATGGTCACTCCAGGTTACCACTGCCCGCAAGTGCCTGGCCAGACTTCTATGCCTAACATGACACATCCGGCCATATGCCCCAGCCTTTCCTCTGCAGGACCTCACACACTTCCCCGAATTCTATTTCTCTGCAGACATGATGGCATGGAACGAGCACTCCCTATTCACAAGTTGACGTACTCTTTGAGGATGGCCACCCTTTATCTTTTGATCAACTCCTTCAGGATGTTGCTCTCCCCAGAGGGCAGTTCCTTGTCTATCAACTGTTACGCCATACCTGACTCAACCTGTGATCCATAGCAGAGGATGAACCCCTAACACACCCAGTCATAAACACCCTCTTACACTTGGGCGATGTGAGGCATTTATAACATGGATCTGTAGGGCACTACAAGAACATACTGGGGCTCTCCTCAACGGCTTGCGGGGTAGGTGGGAGGACGACTTTGGTCTGGTACTGCATGAAATAAAATGGGAACAGGTACTAGAATTGACCAGAAGGTATCTCGGAATGCCCGCGTCAAAGCCATTCAGTTTCTCATCCTACACCATGCCTACCTGACACCCGAGCTGCTCAACCGCTACTTTCCCACTGAGTTGCCCCAACTGTTAGTATGCACCAGCTGATTTTGTGACACACGCTTTAATCCTGCCCAGGCCTTTTCATTTACTGGTGCTCAATCCATGAGGCGATAGCAGAGGTGACTGAACTTCCAAACGTTGAATTGTGAGGGGCCTGCTCACGCTGCATCTTCAAACGCAGAAAACAACACAAAATGTGAGCCTGCTTTGCTAGCCTATGCCTCCTACTAGCCAAGAATATTTTCACCTAACACTGGAGAGCCACACAAGCCCCTCCAGTCTTCACCTGGCAGGGAGCACCACGAGAATGGGGTAAGTCAGAGGGAGAAGCCTTGCAACATGATGAGGCTCATCACCTCAGTAAGCAGCCAATTCCAAAGGCCTGGGATACTCTTCTCAAGCACTTCCAGCACACTATACTCAAGAACAACCTCACGCCATAGACCCTTCGAGGCGTCCATGGGTAATCATACACTTAGCCTGCACTGCATCCCACCCACTTCCTGATTCCACCGGCCGCTTCGTCTGCCCACTGCACCTCCCCACCTTTACCCTGCTAAGAGACTAGATTGTAAAGACAATGGCACTCATTCATGCTTATTAGTTAGGGGTCTGCGACTCACCACGGACACTCAGGATATACAGACATACCTTCCCACCATGGCTGGAACCCAAGCACAGCTGCAGCCAGAACCTTCATCCAGCCCGAGTCCTGACAAACACTGTGAAGGATGCCAGCATCGGCCTCTCCCCTCACCCCCAATCTTTATATCAATACCCACTCAACACACTTCCCTGGTCACTGTTGCTACCCCTCCCCTCACGTTATATTTCACTGCTAGGTTAATAAAGCTCAAGGCAATCAAAGAGGCAGACGACTTCACACCACCCAATCACGGGTCACCCAGAATAGATACCATGCCTTACTCCTTCCTACTTATGCACACTCTGCAAAAATAGGTGTATGGTTTGATGTTTAGCATTGCCTTGCTCAATTGATTGCTATTGTTTAACTATTTTTAATTAGAAAACTCCAAAAAAAGGTTTTAAAAAAACAATCAAAGAAAAGCTGCACTTTAGTCAGTTTGGCTTACATCAGCATTGAATTCTGATTTTTTTTTTTGGGGTGAAATCTTGTCAATCTGGTCAAGATGGATGTACTGCTTTTTAATGATTACTAGTGGTTTCTGAGAATTATGCCAAAAATCCATTCTGGATCTATAGATGGTTCCTTACAGTTGTAGCTTGAAATGTTAAAATTTGGTATTCTATTTTGCTTACTTTTTTTGTAAATCCGGTAAATTTGGTTTACTTTTGAAACTCACATATTTGATCAATTTCTTGACTGCATGTGTCATCCAGTACACATTAGTAAGATGGCAGCAAGAAAGGCAACTGCATCGCCTAAGGTTAAGGATGCCCACAGTCAGATTTGTCACGCTAGATGCAAAGTGAATTTGCAACACTTAAAGAATTGTGTTTTTTCACCCACGATGGGTCTATAGTCCTATGCTAAACAAACCTTGGGAATCCCAGTGCACCTTGGGACGTCTGCTCTGAATGGAATGCAGTGAAGATGAAGGACAAGTCAAAAAGTCCCCCATTGATTGTTATTGTTTTCTACTAGTATTTGTTTAGCGCTTACTATTTGGTTATGCCTCGTTAAAGCACTTGCCCGCCACACCAGAAGAACGCTACATCATGTGGGCCTCAGGTTGAAATAGTGCTATCGTTGCTTGGTACCTGTGTGGAAAGTGTTGCCATATTATGCGAGATGACCACCCAGGTGCAATTACTGAGTATTGGGAGGTAATGCTTAGTAGAGTGTTAATGAGGATGTGTGAGAGAGATGTTCTATGCTGAGAGCTCGTATTAGCTCAGCAGATGCTTTCATTGTGTTGGTAGTTTAACACAGTAGTAGCATCCTAACTATAACATGAGTTCTAGGCTGAAAAAGCTTGCTCTGAAGAATTGACGGCTTGGTTACTGCTCGGATTGTTTTGTGTGTTTGACTCTACAAATAGGACTGACTCCATGTATCCGCTATATATGTGCACAGAGCTGAATCCCCCACAAGACGAAGAGAGGAGTATCACTTCTGCCTCAAAGATTTTTTGGATGTAAAAGAATGTCAATTAGGCTTTACTGTCAAGCTCAAGCTCAAGCTAACTCCAAAGGGAGTGTGGTCTGCCGAATTCTCCTTTCAGATGCGCTCATTTTCTCAGAGAAGCATCATTTCCAGAGCTTCTCCCTAGCTGTCACAGGTACAAGGGGTTCAACATCAGCTGAGAGCACGAGGGTCATCTTCAAAGACGCACCTTATTCGCGAATATGGCTCCAGCTGCACTGTGTGAGGGATCTTCCGAACTTCACGAGATCTAGCCTACACTTGCTGTGCAGTGCAAGGTGTGTCACAGTTCTTTTACTCATTGGAGCACTATATTCAATAATAATATTGATGTGGAGGAAGGGCTTGTTGAGGTCTGTACTGTCCAGGTGGGACACTTTTATCCAGGTCGTACGCCTACTGTGATGAACAGCTGAAAGAATTCAAGAAAATTAATAATTACATTTTCCCCAAGTTGAGCTTCATTATAAATTAATTTATGCTCTTAAAACATATATTGTTTACTAGCTTTCAATTCAGCAGCTCCTTGAAATGGTCCTTCTCTCTTCATAGATAGGTGCATGTAATATCCCTAAGAACAGCCATGTATATTTTTAATTCCAGGCACGTTCTAAATCAAAATGCATTTATAATTAGAAAATTGCCTCAGTACAATTTATTGTAACCAAGTCATGATACCATGTTACGACATCTCCACGACTGTGAAGTGTGTGGGCTTTCCTTCTCTCCTCTTGGTAACCTTACTCGCAGGAGTAACAACCTGTGTCATGGACACTGGCAACAGCAAACCTTCTGTCTTTAAATGATGCCTGCTTCACAACATTAATCACACTTTCCCCTACCCCCTACCCCAGGCTGGCCTGATGACCCACCCTAAAGCCTTATTACCAGACCGAATACTACAGGAAGCCTGGCAAAACTGGGGCGGCCACAGCTAGCGTGTGTATGCTAACTCTAGGGGTACTCTGTCTTGTGGATTCTCTCATGGTCTTGAAAACCTCCATCCACTCAACAAGTGCCAATTCCAACCCAATGAGGAAGGTTCTGTTACTCTCCATCCATCACTCAAGGTGGAGACCAACATTTTAAGATTGGACTTTCCACACCAACATAACTCTGTGTTTATCTTATGCCAATCACAAACTGATTACTGTTTTTTCTTTTAAGACTGGGGCTTGGAGTTTTGTATTTATAAATGGAAAACCCCAATTACAAATAACAGAGTGCAAAGCAGAATCCATCACTTTATGTGCAGCTCACACATAACACGTAACAACTTGAGAGCTCAGTAGGGGAAAGGAAACACCCATTGAGCACATGCCTAAAATACCCCAAATTGTCAATTGAAAGGATGCTTCAAGCAACCTCAGAGCTCTGTGAATTAATAAAGGCACTCAATGCAGCTTTGTGTGTCTGTATACGGTCACATAACACCCCATGTACTTGAATTATCTCTGTAATGTACATTTGGGGGTACATTATGCCGAACGTGAGAGGTGGAAGCCTGCAATAACTGTATTAAAACATGTAATGAATCTCTCTTTAGTGGTGTCTTAGTAGGAGCTTAATATAAAAAACGGCACCACTGCTCAACTACTTTAAGTTAATAAAGCTGAGTTGTGATGTTACAGTTTCTACTTCCAGAATAAACAGAACAGCAAGTCTCTAAGTAGAACAACATCTACCACAAAAGGAATAACTAGTATTTCTTAAGCATTTCTTCTGAACTTAATTTTCCATTAGTAAGCTGAAGAGGAAATACTCATGGTAGTTTATTTGATTAGTGGAGTGATGGTGTATATACAAACATATATATATATATATATATATATATATATATATATATATATAGATATATATATATATATATATAGATATATATATACATACATATATATATATATATATATGTCTTTATTATATTTCTTTGTGACTCATTGTATCCTTTGGGATCTGCATTTGTGCCCTGTCTGGCGGTTGTTTTCTTGGGATCCTTCCTTCTTCATATATAATGAGAATTATATTTCAGCAGGCAGGAGATCCGTCACCGTTGTGACAGAGTAACCCATCAGCCAGGATCTAAATCAGGCCCATAGTGCTTAAAAGATTTATTTGCCATTTCAATACACTAATGTGATCACTGTTACTCAATTCAATAGCAGTTGAGTTTATGGACCTAAGAAGGATGGATCATACACCACGTAATTTACCAAGCCTCCTTTCCAGCTGACACATGTGCCTGGCAACTGCATACGAGTCAAAAGGAGCATGCAAAACAAAGTTATGCCAAAGTGCATTGGAAAAGATTTCAATTTAGGAAACTGGTGCACAACACAGACATGTTCTTACCATTCTCACAAGCTGGGCACTTCTTTCATCACTCCTGGGAGAATTTGCATCAGCATTTTGGGAAAAGCACAGCACAATCCATTTGCATTAACATGCCTTGGTATGGCACGTGTTAGACGGATAGAATATTAATTTCTGCTATAATCATTGATATAAATATAGGCGTGCATGAACATGTGCAGGGAATGGCCAGCAGTATATCAAAAGCCTCCCTAGTGGGAGCCCAAGAAGCTCTCAACGCCAATTTAAAAAATAATTTGCACATTTAGAAATAAATAAGTTCTACTCTATATCAGTATGCAGTGTAAGGAAATAAGTCATTTGGGACAACACAACTGTATGTGCGATATAAATTTTGCAGAATCTATTTTTTTTTTTTTGCTCATATGTCAAAATTACAGTCCTTTATGGAAAATATGGTTTGATCTTCGACTCAAGTCACTATAATACACGTTGACAAAGATAGCCACTGTTTTGCTCGAAAGATGTGAAAATGGATTAATTTGCTTCAGTGATTTTTCTCAATCAGAAATCAGCCCATAATGTATATTACGGTGTGGTGCATAAACCTAATTTCCTTTTTTTTTTTTGATTTCAAAGTATTTTATTAAATTTGTATACAAACATTTATGATCGCTTTACCATTACAGGGTAACAGCCCAAACTGGCTGTCCTTATACAGATTTAAAAACAAATAGAGATAGTAACATAGTTTTTCTGCCTTAATTTGTCTGTCAAAATCTGAGAAAACGGAAAACAGGGTGCCTTAATTATAATAGTAACAACAACAAGGTGATGGATGGAGTGCTTGAATTATTCTCAGCTAGGCCTGGGCGGAGTCTGCAGAACTATGCAAAGTGACCGAAAAACTTCACCGCGCTCCACAGAGTTCCGCAAGTGGCGGAGTATGTTAAGTCACACCGTTCGTGCTGATTTTCAGTGCAGGTGTATGTTCTTTGCTGTCAAATCAGCTCAAACTGCACCACACACAGCGCAAGAGGGTGCTGCTTCTTTCTGCCACTCAAGTAGATATTTTACTTGAGCGGCAGCTTCCACAACGCACACTGAAGGTTTCTCAATGCAATGTGTAGTGACCATCCGCAACTGCCGGCGTCGAGAAATCTCGCCGGAGGTGGTTTGGAGTAAGATTTGCCTCGATCACGAGCCCAGCGTAATGTTCTCCAGCGAGAAATAAACTCTGTTTTGGAGAGTTTTTCGGGACTCTGTGCTCGAAAAATCCTGCAAACTGTGCTAGAAAAGCCACAGAAAATCACTTGGCTGCAACCCAAGCCATCGTTATTTTACACACCATGCCACCCGATGAGCCCATAACTAGGGTGAAACCGCTCATGGGTTGCTAGTGTTCCGGTTCAGGGAAGACTGGGCTTGGCAATTTTCATTTGGACTTTTACTATTGGAGCATGGTCAAGGCTGATTTGAATATAGCTGGCTCCATACTGAGGTGGTATGATGTGCAAAATAAAGATGGATTGGGATGCTGCACAAGTGATAACCAGTGGCTGAGATTAATTCAAGCATTCCATCAATCACTGTTTTGTATACGTATTGTCTTAATTATCAAAGAGGAGAGTTCAAAGATACTGATTATACAAACAGCAAATGCTTGATAATACAAATAAAATAATTGTCTTCTGATTGGAAATATTATGTTTAGACCTTGATTTAGTTGCTAAGTCCCCCTTCACACACCAGGCTAGACTCCTCTTCTCCAACTAAACCCACTTGGTCAGTAACAAGCCTAAGCAGTTCGCCATAATGTAGGCCAGCAATAAGATTTGTATATTGGAGTAGGAGCTGTTCAAAGATCTATAGAGCTGGCAGCACTTGTTCTCATCAGAAGTGTATTCTGGTTGGTTTTCAGGTTGTGTGTGCATTCTAATTGATAATTTTGAGCAGAGGGCTTTGGTGTTTAACCAGCCACGGTCCAGCCTCTCCGGCAGTGGGACCATGCTCCCTCACCTCTTGTTCAACAAGACGAGTGCCTGTGAGGCTAAGTTAAGGTGCCTGACAGACACTCATGCAGCCGGGAGCTAGACATGCCCTAAATGTACATGCTCCTGGCTGTCTAAGCTGAACTTTGCTGGGCTGAAGATGTCACACCTCCTGTGGGTATAACCTCTTTAGCCTGGCAAAGCATTTTGAGACCCTCGTCTTCGTGACAAGGGGGAGCATCACTGATTGCCTCGGACCTGGGCACTTTAGTTTTAAGCCTCGAAGTGCCTTGGGCCAAGTGTCAATCTCGCAACAGAAGAAAGTGGGGTCAGCACCTCTCACTGAACCCATCACAGTCTGTGGCGAGGAGGGACTGCTGCCTCCAGTGACTGGCTTTACTTAGGCCAGACAATGAGAGAAGGCAGCTGTCCCAATCCTCCTGCGACTTCCGAGACAGAGCTGTGCAGGTAAATGTGTATTAAAAAAAATATTTGTTGTGTGTATGTATGTATGTATGAATATTTGGGAGTGAGTGTTGTGAATTTATGTATTTGTATGCATGCATGTGTAAATTCATGGCTTGAGTGAGTGTGTGTGTGTGTGTGTCCCATCCACCCCCTTGCTACAATTATCTGTCACAAATGGATTTAACCACACCACCCTTAAATGCTTTAATTTTTAATGCTTGTATAGGGTTTAGGCATGCAGCTGTATTTCGGAAATCTTCTAGAATTCTAGATGGAGAGGGCTGAATTTTTTGCAAACGAATTTTGACTCTCTTAGGCAGGTACAAATGACTACGTTGGTGGGCACTGGATAATTTCAAATTTTCTGGTTTGTGGCCTCAAATAGGTCTCCACATTTCAAGTATTTCTCAGCTCAGTTCTGAGAAATACTGTGTATCTGAGCATCACAAACAGTTTTATTAAGCAGTTGATCACCGTGTCCACATGGGCTTCAAAATGTAATAGGAGCATTGGACTGTCCGAAGGTTTGTATTATCATTATTCAACCAGAGTAAATTGTTAAGTGCATTTAAGCTATTCTTTACATTTATGGCAACTTTCTAGCGCTTTCAGGCTTTTTTGAAAACTTAGACTGATGTAGAACAAAGAAATGTTTCCTCTTTTTCCTTTTTAAACATTGGAGGTGCTGATATGCAACAATGCAAACAAAATTATATAGTGAAAAGCCACAAAATCTCATTGTTGCAAATACGTTTGCATATATTGTTAAAATGCTACAGGTGTGTGCATTTTTAACATGAAATTAGATTTGTGGCATTTACATTTCTTTTTCTCCGTCTGTTTGCAAATTGGTAGAGCACTGGAGATGGTGTTGACAAAACAGGCTTTAAATAACTGGGGTTATAGTATATTTCCAAAACAAGTATGATTCAGCTCCAGTTTTAGAGAAACAGGGAGAGAATTCTACAACTGACCCCTCGGAAACTGATAGTTCTTCCTCTCCAATGTTTTATATGGTTAGGAAAGAAAAGCATCTTAGACCTGAGCAAAGATCAAGATGTAGAGCATCTTTGATGAAAATCCGTGCTAGTAAAGTGGGAGATGTACAATTGATGAAATGTGTCAGACATGACACTTTAAAGGCTCATTTTTTTCCTTATTGAAAACTAGTGCTTTACTCTTACCTGTGCTGAAACAATCAACGTTCTACTCCAAAGAAGAGCCAGCACACAACTGCAATCTTGAAATTGTCTTACACATTTTTTTTTTACCTGATTACACATTTCCAGCTGTGAGTGGATAAGGACATTAACTATCATAATCTGCTGAGAGAGATTCAAGTAAAGGAGCACACTCCCCAATACCTGACCCTGGATACACTAGCCCCTTGAGATGTCACTGAGACTCCAGGGTCACTTTCGCTCCCACATCTCTGATAGCTCCTCCTGGCAGAGCACAAGACTATGTAGACCATGGCCATGGCCACCAACTAATGTCCCAACTGTCAGATGAGATGTTAGTTAAAAGCATATTCCAGTTTGAGGATTGCAGTTTCACAAGTTGGTGCACATCCACCACAGCATTGCCTCCAATGCAGCTGCCAGACAGGGGGTTCCTGGTTGCTCGTTACCTCTGATGGTAAGCAACAGCTGGAGATCTTCTGCATACATGTAAAAGGCAAAGCCCACTACATGCAGCACGTGAGTTAGTCGAGTAAGAGAAAAGTAAACCAGAGATCACGCGGACACCTTAAGGACCACCCACAGCACCTATGTCGCTCAACTTGTGGAAGGGCTCAACTGACCTGCCAGGACCCTGTGCTTTGAATGACCACATACAGCTCGGAGCTGTGCCAGTGGTGCGATTAGCCTCTAGCCGTTGCAGTGGGAGCAGCACCCTATATTGATCGCTTGGGTTGTAACATAAGGCTGTTAAATGAACTGGCTGGAAACAAGCCACGGGGAACAAACGCACACAAATTGTCCTCTAAGTAGAAGTATTTCCCATTACCACAAAATCTTCTATGTTGCCGGTGAATTTTTAGCATTCCCAATCGTGTGCCCAGTGCCCCCACGTTAGTTTTACAGAGGTTTATGCAGTATATGGTGTGAAGCTTTCACAAACTGTGTGCTTTTTGTTTTGTGAATGATGGGCACCTTATAGCTTTACTCTTCTGATCAAAATGACACACGCAGTGTCATTAGCAGAATTGTAAAGGATCATGGGCAGTGTTTGTATAGACATCACCCCCTGCCTTGCAGATGGGCACTGAGTACCGCCCAAGGCAGAGCTAGATACTCTTTGCTGCCAGCTGTTTTGTGGAGTTTTGAAGAAACTGCAAAAAAAACACAATGCGCCGGAAACCTTCCCGGTACGAAGTCTTGTGGGCATGTTACTTAATAAATCCGCAGTTTGGAGAATACTTGCTGCAGTCTAATAGGTACATAGTTGCTGCTTAATAGGATTTACATTCACTCAAACAGAATTAGGCTAGTGAACGACAATGCAACATGCTGTAGTGTAAATAGGGCTGACGATGGAATTAAATATTTGCAGAAACAGGGCAACAGATCTATCAAAAGCTAATTAAAAGGAGGCTTCAGCGAGACAGGCTGGGAGCAAACAGGCTCCACAAAGAGCTGAATGAAGGAACAGGAAAGTCGCTTTGGACTAGGACGTAAACAGAGCCCTGGCATGAGTCTCTAATTAGGGGGCATGCAGAGCCAGGCTCAGGAGAAAGGCGCTGTGGCCACCATTGAAAGTCGGTGATGGGAGCCAAGGTCAGGAGAGAGGGCCCGCGGCGTCCACTGGAAACCGCTGAGCGGGGGATGTTCGGCCATCCCCTACAGCCCCCCATTCACACACTAACGACTTCCCACTCCGCCTTCCCACTGTTTCCTGCCCTTTTACTTAAAAATGAGGGATATTTTGTTTTGTTAGACAGTCTTTTACAAATGTAATGACTTTTCATTTCCAAAGATTTGTAGACCATGAAGATTGAGGGAAGGCGATTGTGACCACTGAGCCTTGAAGCTTACAGTGTGTGTCTGATCTGGGTGAATCTTCAATGTCAGGGATGTGGCTATCAATAATGTAGCAGGTGCAGTGGAACTGAGGCCCAAAGGCATAAGGGGGATCATAGCCCCACAGTAGCTGTGTTTTTTGTCTAAAACAAAGACGGGGCATTCCCCTTCCTTGTATAAGGCTCTAAGGAGCCCTGGTTTCACCACTGCTAGTGTGAGCTGTAAAGGGCATGCAGGCTATTGCTCATCTTAGAAGGTACAGTTTCACTGACTGTTTCAGCTGTTTCTATTCTTGTGTATAATGATGTTTTTTATTTTTTATTTTTTTTATTTCCGAAATTCTTTATTGTATATAGTCCTAACTAACTGGAAGGACACATCAAAAGCGGCACCACAGGCATGGCTCAACTGGGTCACGTTCCTAAGGGGGGCGGACAACATAATGATGTTTTTTCTAAAAGGGTTTTACCGATTACCATAATTCAGCGTTTGGCCAACCCAGGTAGCTCAAGTTGAACCATGACCGCCCTGACTTTTTAGTTTATACCACATTGCCTTCTTTGCAGTTTTGCATACGTCATATCATTTTAAGTTGCTGTGATTTATTTCGCTCGTTTTTAAATCTGTTACTTGTAGTGCTGCTTTGCAATAGGAAAACTACAGATGCTACAATAGGAGACTGTGTGAGCTACAAAGGCCCCACACTCACTTCTCAAGTGATCTAACACGCCTGGACATTCTTCAGTTAGTTAGTAAAGTGTTTTAGTAAGTTGAACACAAAGCCAAATAGTTTTAGAATAGATTTAGCCGCGAAGGGGTTTATGATTAAAGGTCAAGTTCAAGTGAATACACTTACTTTCTAAAGGCAATGCAAAAGAGCTGCAATTAATTATGCCCTCCCGTTTCATGTCTATACCATGATTTAAATTTGTAAAATGACTTTTTCTGAACTGATTTTTGTTCATGAAAGAAGCAATGAAACATAGTAGATTTGCTAACAATTAATTATTCAAACAATGCTATTGAAATAAGCAGAGGCTCAAATGAATGGGCCTCTTATTAGGAAAATTAATAATTACTAAGCTGAGTATCTGATTATTTTACTAAAGTTTGTAATAACACCTGAGTAGGCCGTCGTTGGTGCCCCACACACTGTTTTTGCTGTTTATGTACATACCAGTGTTGTTTCATAGAGGCACTTTGCTTCTCCCTACGACTGACATCAGCCACAGAGAGTAATCTTGCCTTTTTTTCTGAAATATAAAATGTCGTGCTAAGTGAACCCGCTCACTGCTAAATTGGTACAATACCTTTTTAGTTTATAGCACGTGCAGTGGGGTGTTCAAAGAGCTGTGACTCTTAGTCAGACTTTGAAACATGTCTGATCAAAAGAGACTTTATTGTCTCCCACGTTCATGCTTTTATTATGATAAATAGATCTAGAGGTGAAGTCTTATCCTGGGACCAAGAACTAAGGGACAAATTTACAAGCCCCTTGTGGCACTTTTGCGCTGTCGTTGCATCAATTTTGTGATGCAGCAGCGGCATAAAGAGCGCGGCCAATTTAGAGAGTGACACATCTAGGGACATGCGTCACGTTGTAAAGCCATGCGTCATATTATACCTGTGTGAGGTATAATATATGCAGGGTGGGCATTCCCACGCAGGAAAGCCTTGTAAAAGTGATGCAGTGTAATCTAAAAGATTTCACTGCGTCACTTCTAGGATGCCACTGCATCTAAACCTTACGCCTGCTTGAGGCAGGCCTAAGGAGTGACGCAGTGTAGTGGGAATAGGCCTCAAAATGATTTGCTGGAGTTGCGTCGTCCCCAACAGATGCGTCAGAATTTCTGACGCATCTGTCAATCCTTGTGCAATGTGTGCGCCATATTGTAGATATGGTGCACCCCTGGTAGAGCAGGGAAAGTGATGCATCTCTACAGATGCGTCACTTTTTTGTAAATCTGCCCCAAAGACTTCTAAATGTGGACATCATGGGTGGCAGTGGGTTTAGTATGCAGCAGTGGTTTACGCTGGACATTAGTTAAGAATACTGGGACATGTACTATGGAAGACTGGGCTGAGAGATTTATGTGACAATTTGGTTATCTTTTTCCTCCACTTCCGGGCCCAGACCAAAATGTTTCCTCTTATGAGGTTAGTTGCTTTTTGGGAAAATAAACGAAAACATTTTACTTTATAAATTCTTTGAATACGTTTTAAGAACTAATATCAATTGTTAGTATTTAGAGTATCATAAAAATCAGGCAAGTGCAGCAAACAGTCACTGAAAATGAAAAGCCAACTGTTTCGATGCGACTGTAATTGAGCCCCAGACTAAGACCTGGATACAAAATTTACCCTTAGTCCTGGTGTAGGAGGGCTGTGGCCTGTTTCTTTTGAAGCGATGGAGGAGTGGTGGCAGCAGAATCTCTAGGAGGTCTTGGGGGGCTTCGGAAAGAGTATGTGGAAGGGAGGGACTCTTGGAGACAAAAAAACTCATTTTTTAGGTGATAGCTTGGAGATGTGGAACCTGGTGATACAATGAAGCATACCCATTACAAAAATGGTTGTACACCCTGGTAATTCGTGGCATACTCTAGTACTAAGTAGGGGTGTGATAAGTTGAGAAAAATAACTTTTAGCAAATGTAAGTGATGTGTATACTTTTGAAAAAATAGAAATGAAAAATCATCCAAATTGATTACGTACTTTACAATTGAATAAAAGAAGGGTGAAAAAAGAGGCTCTGCATCACTTTTGGAACTCAAACATGCTGCTTCTCTGGACTGCAGCCCAACCACTTAGCAGCCACTAACTGCAGTCCCAACTCTTGAGCCACACACAGAAGATTGCTCGCTGATGGGTGTCAGGGGGAACTGCCAGTAGAGGAGAAATGTTGTACTGGCTACTAAGTGGTAGCCTTTTGTTTTTGCTCAATACTAAGGAGAGCCCCAAGACACTGTAGGCAAAACAGTTTCCTGTGCCCTGAAGTGTGAGACATCAGAGTGCACAGAATTGCTGTTGGATGAGGCTTCAGAATGAGCATAGCGTCTAAACTTTATCGATAGAGCGTCATCAGCGGCAGCCTGTATTGTAAGTTGCTGCTGCAGCGCTTGGATCTGCTTTGCTTCAAAGAAAAATTCTGTAGCTACCGCCTACCATTTAAGTGTAATATTTCAGGTGCTAACTCTGAGGTCTATTAATATTCTTTTAATGACTTTCCTCTTGATATTTTTTCACTGTGTCTAAATTCATGGATCATGTACGGCTCCCCAGTGCAAGGCTGACGTAGCAGGCTACTTGGTTGTACACAGGTGGAATAACAAGAAGCACTCAGAACGCACATAGGGTTTAGGAAATTAAAACATAAACAATTCAATTTACTTGTCATGTAATTTACTGCCGTCCTTGCTCTTATCGCTGTCACTTTGTGAGAGTCAACATGAAAGGACCCACTTGCAAGAGACATTAAGAAGACAATTTTCATGGACGATTTGAATGGGATGCCAGCCAGTTAAACCAGCAGTCCCCTGTGTTTGTATAAGCAATTTAATTCAGCTTCTTCTTGGAGCCTGACAGGCAAAGGAGGAGATCTAAGTAAAGGCAAATCCTTAAAGAGAAACAAAGATGCTGGTTAGCTTTTAAAATGCCTCTTGGCTAACACAGACCAGTGCATCAGATGCTAATAAATTGGGCTTTCTATAGTCCCCAAGTCAAAAGGAAACTGATTGAATGAAATATCTGGTGCAGTACGAAAAAGCACTTAATGTGGATGAAATTCTTTTCAAAGGCGGTGAAGTGGAGGAATACTTAAAAATAACTATTGCAGAGAGACTTAAAGTTTGATTGATATGCTGTAGTTTATTGTATGTGAGTGGCAATGGAGAACAGCAGCACCTAGAATATTTAATAGCCAGTGGCATACATTGGCAGCAGTTGGAACATTAAAGTAAATGGGCATT
Organism: Lissotriton helveticus; assembly: GCF_964261635.1. NCBI lineage: Eukaryota > Metazoa > Chordata > Amphibia > Caudata > Salamandridae > Lissotriton > Lissotriton helveticus. The sequence continues at coordinate 601,661,394 of NC_136061.1, read as the reverse complement.
CCAGAGGACACTCAGATTAGCACACCATGGTCCATCTTCTTCCGCTTTCTATGACATTGAATTACACTTATATCTATAAGCAAACACAGTCCAATCCAATCCATAGTAATGTTCCTCTACATGATTCTGATTAGACTCGAAGTAAAATCCCATTATCTAGTTTTATCTGCACTTTACGTATAATGCACAAAATACCACTCCTCATGTAACAAAGACAAGCACTCACTAAATGCTTACTTTACCACCTACAGGCTATAAATTTGACCTTAGGGTTTTATGCAAAAAACTTAAAGTCCAGGGCAAAATTGTCTTTCAACGGAACGAGCTCACGTCTCAATGCACCAGCACTTTAAGTCTCACCATAATGGGAGAAATGGCTGACTGATATTCAAATACATGAAACCACACCCTGTTTAATATACCAAGATTATCAAAACGCTTAGGGCAACATATTGACTGAATCCTGAATGAACTTCTTTTAATAATGATAAAATTGCCATTTTAACGCTTTTATAACTAATAGCACCACAGTGTCCGCCATCTTCTTTATACTATCAAGCAACCCTATATCGTGATTTCCATTTGCAACTTGCACTTCAATCAATCAAAAACTCTTTATTTCGGCCACCAGGGCCATAAAAGAAGAATTCATCACACAACTGCGTGCTTGGTAGAACAGTTACAACTTGCACTTCATTGCTGAACTGAATGCAATGTTATGGCTTGGGCAACAGGCCTGAGTGGTTTTTCTCTCTTTCTCAGTTTTATATATTTTATAAATTTGCAATGGCTTTTATTAGCTGAGCATAAATGAATACACTTAAAACTTGAACTTCGAAGTACTCATGTACCTTTCTTCGCCAATTTTGTATTTGTTTCTCTATGTATAATCTTTTCACGTCTATTCCCTGTTCAGGTAACTGTTTGCAGTAAATCCACTGGTGATGAGGGCAGCTGCATTTATCTATTGCTGTCGGAGTGTGGTTTGTAAAGGTGTCAAAGCACATTTGGGAATCCACAATTTGTTAGCAAACTAATGTACATGTTGTGGAGAGTATTAGGAAAGAAACAAACAGTGCATTGTTTTTTCAGGTCATTTTCTTTAAGAATAAAAACCGGATCTCTGTGCAAAAGAAAACGATGTTAAAGACTTGTGAAAAAACCAATAACTTTGAAATAAAGACACCATTATCTATAGAACCCATGTATGTGATGGTTCACACCCAAACTGGTCCCGCTTTGGATTTCCTTGGCTGACACAACAAACACTTGAGAAACATTGATCCTCACCAGCCAGGAACTTTTGGAATCGGAAAAATCCACTTGTTAGTTGTGAAAAGGAATCGGTAAAATCGCTTCTCTGCTCTTGACAGTGTACAAGCTTGTGGAATTTCAGCCATAAAGTTCCTGGTGAAGGCAGATTTACAAGAAAGTGACGCATCTGTAGAGATGTGTCACTTCCCCTTCGCCACCATACAAAACCCTTGCGTCACCATCGATGCGCTGTATTTACAATACGACGCACCATGGTGCAAGGATTGACAGATGTGTCAGAAATTCTGACACATCTGTTGACGGAAAAGTCACGCATTGCTGAAGTCATGTCGCAAGCACGACGCAACTCCAGCTATGCGTGTTGCGGCCTATTCCCAATACACTGCGTCACTTCTTACGCCTGCTTCAAGCAGGCGTAAGGTTTTGACGCAGTGGTGTCCTAAATGTCACGCAGTGAAATCTTGTAGAATTCACAGCGTCAGTTTTACGAGGCTTTCCTGTGTGGGAACGCCCACCCTACATACATTATACCTGACGCAGGTATAATGTCACGCAGGGCTTTACAACATGACGCATCTTCCTAGACGCATCTTCTTAGACGCATCACGTTGTATATGGGCCACAACTTTTACGCCGCCGCTGCATCACAAAAGTGATGCAACAATAGCAGAAAAGTGTCACAAGGGCCTTGTAAATCTGCTCCTGGGTGTGTTACACTGAAATATTTGCACATGTAGAGAGAGGCAAACAAGATAACTTTTCAAAAAATCGACTGATCTGCGTCGGGTGCCCCATCAAGAGCCGGTCATAAAACTGCATTCCTAGTTGCCAATCTTATCGAATAGTTGTGTTTGGTGTTTTGAATCCCATGTGTCACACACTGAGGATTGAGGGTTACCTTATCCTCGTTTTGCTTATTCATTATATAATCTTTTTCCACGTGCCTGTAGCGCCCAATAGCAGTGAGAAAAGGAGTCATGAGGCCTTCTAGATTGTAAACCTTTACCCAAAGGAAAACACTGAGAAACAAGAGGGTAACTGACAATGTAAACTGCAGAAGTTGTGCCCATTCTTGCCGTTGTTTCTGTGTTGGGAAAGAGACAGCACAGGCAGTGGGAGTGCCCACTTGTGAGCTGCAGGAGCACAACAATGTACTTCAGCCCATATTCCTAACCTGCGTGACTTTGTAACTCTGCTTGGAGGCTTTCAAGGCCTTTATTTTTCAATGTTAAAAATCAGCAGTCCATGCAAGGAATATTTCAGAAGAAAAACACAGGAGGCTTTTTGATCTAACAAAATGGGCCGATGGTGTTATTCTCAAAGGCACAGCTGCCAATCTGGTATTTGAACACCATCAGGCACTGATTCACCTTTGTGGAAGGTGGATTTTTATTTGTGTCAAATTTCCACTCCTTGGCCACTTCATGCAGCAATTAGAGTAGTAGGGTTGGAACTACATATGTGTTATGTTTCTGTGTGACGTTTGGGCTCTTGGAAGTTACCAAAGGAGAACATCAAATTTCACCAGCACACATTTGTATAAATAGACTCAGTGTACAGGAAGCCAAATCGTGCGCAGTTTCTTAAACCCTTTTAAATTAGGTATCGGAGAATGAGAGAACACAACTTTGAACCCATAATCCTGAAGTCATTGGCCCCTTCTGTCAAGTGTAAAAGGACATGTGCTGGTGCTTGTACCTGCAAAGGACCGAGGCAACCCATCTATCGGACACTGATTTGTGACCATCAAACTCATTTCACATTAAGGACTCAGCAGCTGCAGATGAATAACTTTCTGTAACAACTCACTGCGGACCTTGGCCCGTCCCTTTTTGACTCGAGGTAAAAGATTTCCCAACATTGACACGTGCCTAATAATCCAGCTAGCCTCCTATAACCTTGGGTGAAATTTAAATTGTTTTGGCATAATTTACCTAATTGTTGTCATAATGATACACATTCACAGTATAAATAAACCGCGAATGGTGCAGTTCATGGAAAAATAATTTCTGTGAATGCATGGGAACAACAGGACATCAGTGACTGTTTTCATAGTTGTTTTGTATAAATAAGTCCTTGGCCGAAAACTGATGCTAAAATGCATTTTGCGCTAAAATATAGTGAACTGTCAGACTTGCATTTTGCATGTTTACTCATAATTTTACATAATATGTCTGAAAGTACACAAACTTAAATGATACGAATTTCGCACACCACTAGTTTTCCGGTTAGTGCAGTTGCCCTGCTAGCACCTAGCCTTCAGATTACATATCGCTATTAATGGGATCTACATGTTTCCTCTTTGTGTCTGGTTCTGAGAGACTATCAAATCTGGCTCAGAAAAGTGTCTAAATCTTAAAGTAGATTTTGTAAATGTATTTAGGTAAAATATGTATGTGTATCTGCCAGTTGGTACACACAGAAAAAAGTATTTTGGTGACAAAATAACCAATACTCAATACATGGACTTGTCCAAGCATTGTGAAGGGATGAATTTAAGTGGGGGTGACCTGGCTTCTTACCAGTTTGATCACACCCACTAGACCTAGAAGAAACGTAATACTGACCAACTATTCTCTGAGCTACACTTGTGAAAAATAAGGTACTAAGGGGCCGATTAGGATTGCGGTTTTTCCGCATCCTCTGGGCCGGCGGAAGTGTCCGCCGGCCCGGAGGATGTGGAAAAACCGCTGCGGAACCTTCAAAGACCCCCGCCAGATTAGGATGGCTGGGGGGTCAGGAAGACCGTCCGCAGCTTTTCCACCGCGATCGCCTTCTGACCGCGGCGGAAAAGCTCTAACATGGCTGGCGGTGTCTATCAGACACCGCCAGGCATATTAGGATGTTGGTGGTCCTATGCCTTTCCACGGTGGCATTTCTGCCGTGGAAAGGCATACGGTCTTTTCTTTGGGGGCCCGTTGCGGGCCCCAAGGGGTGAAGCGGGGGGTGGGGGGTGCACATGGGGGGTACCTATGGTACCCCCCTGCCTTTGCGTGCACGAAGCGGCAGGCACCGCGCGGTGCCTGCCGCTTTGTGCATGCAAATGCACTGCTTTCATTTTTATCCTTGCGGCGGGTGCTGCTTCAAGCAGCACCCACCGCAATGTTAAAAATACAGGATGTGACCGCCAGGGTGGCGGTCACATCCTAATTTGCACGGAGGGACCGCCGCTACCCCTGCGGATGGTCCCTCCTACTCTGGGGTGGCGGACAGACGCAGGTCCGTCCGCCATCCTAAGCGGGCCCTAAGTTTGGAATTGAAGAGAATTTAGGGGCATATTATCAAGATGTACGATAAAATTATCGCCGCTTTAGTGGCAGGAAACTGCCGCTAAAACGGCAATAATGGGCTTGATAATATGTCCTTATGAATTCCCATAGAAGCCCAGGTTCTGGTGTTAACCTGGGCTGCTATGGGAATTCACAAGGGCATATTATCAAGCCCATTATAGCTATTTTAGCGTCAGTTTCCTGCCGCTAAAGCGGTGATAATTTTATCGCAGTTCTTGATAATATGCCCCTTACAGTTTATTTTTTAACAGAAAGGGCACTTGAAAGACAAGGTCCCTCTCATCCCTATGTAGATACACGGCATGGAAAAGGCCCAGGACAGCACGATGCATGTAGACAGCACATAGGGCATCAGGACATTAACTCCTTACATTCAAGTGCTCCCAGTGCCATCCCCTCACCCACAGAACTCCCCTCCCTCGTCCCCTGCTGCTCCTGCGGGATTGAGCACGCATCCAAAGGGGTAGTTGATACAAACTGCTGACCATTTCTAATCTCAGGAGCTCTGATTTCTCTCCAAGCACAAGAAATCGCATAAGCACAATTCTAAAAGTTTGTTGCTTGATTCTGTGATATCCAAAACCATACTAGAAGTGTGTGATATCAAGGAAATTTAGTAAGTCTTTTTGGATCTTCCATTACGTTGGATTTGCACACTTAATTGTTCACCATTCCGAAGGTAGACTTGAGTCTGATTCGCAAAGTAGTAAATCAACCCTTCCAGATTTACACCTATATGGGGGTGCAGATTTACTACTTTGTGAAATTCACAAACATTCCCAGGAGTACACAAGATAAGCAGTGCCAGATGCAGGTTTTGTTGCATATTTCTTGGTAAGGTCCTGTGACATTCTCAGTGGAATACCTTTCCCCCTGCGCAAAGTTCCCTATAGCAGAAAACTGGGCACATGGGAACAGGATCCCTCGTGCAAATACATATTTTTAATCTAAAGGCGAAATGTTTTTTTCCCCTTGGAGAAATCCCTTCACCAACACTGCACCAAATCTGGAGGTGATTCATTTGCTTCCCAACCTGGAAAGGAGAACAATGCAAACCCTTTTCATGCCCATGTCTTTAAGTCAACACAAACTTCCAAAGCTAATAATGCCTAGGACCTTCCATTTTCAACCATTGAGTGGAATTTACTCACGGTCTGCCTCATATCCCTATGTGAGTTCCTGACACGCATACAAAAAAAATGTAGTTGACGTACTCAAGTTTAAAATCGAATGTAAATAGGACCCTATTGTTTCTGTTTTCCTTTGTATCTCCGCCCTCTCATAATCATTGCTCCACTATTCTCTTTCATGTACCGTTGTCTCTTCACATTGGTGTCAGAACTTCATAATGTCAGAGAGCTTTTACTTCACTGTCAAGTATTGTCACTTCGCTGACTCTCTTCCTTAAAGAGGACGGTCAGTCTCGTGGCCTGAAAGTTTTCACCAACCTAGTGACTTTTGTGTTTGGGTTTTTGTATGTAAAAATGAAGTAGTGTTTGATTGGACTTGCACTCACCCATTGTCACACTCAGAGTTGCTATTGAGTTATCAATCTGCATTGATATTGTCCTTTATTCTGCGACATGCTACCATATATGTTGCTATACAAACTGACATGCGTCAGAGGCAAGACAACGTTACAGCGTGTCTAAGGTCAGTGTGAATGGGAAGGTGTAGTAGAGCTCAATGGCTTTGACCATCTTGCTACATTGGAACGAATGCCTTATTGTGCTCCTTTTCCGTGAAAAATGATTGGACCCTGTATAATGCAGGAAAATAATTGTATCAAATATTGAAGCAGATTCAAATATGACACTAGCTAAAGCACTCCCATCCGTAGCTAAACAGTTAGATTCAAATATGTTACTCATTCTAAAGTCAGCAAGATGGCACATTCAGTTGATGTGCAACTGCTAACATGTTTGTGTGAAATGTAATCGCGAGTTCAAATCCAAGCAATGCCGGCTCCTTTGATACTTTCTTGGTTGAGCAACTGAGTGCCACTGAATTGCTGTTTACAATGATGAGGGCATCCAAGAGCAAAGTAATGGATGGAATGTTTGTGTTCCAGAATAGGTAGGACCTGGCCTGGCCGTTCAGGGCTGCACTGTTCCCAGGAGGAGCAGGGTCAAGACTGATTTGCATATAGCTGGGTTCAAACTGAGGTGGCAAGGTGGGCAAAAAACAATGGATTGGAGTGTGGCCCCAGGTGATTATCAGTAACCAAGATGAATTTAAGCATTCCATCCATCACCTTGTTGTTGCTGAGGCACTACAAAACTGCGTATGTAACCAGTGCAATACACAAGCTAATTTTTTTAAATCAATGATAATAAGTAAAATATTAGGCAATGCATTCATCAGCACTGAAAAATCATGATCTGTGCCTCCATCGTTTCATTTTGTGGAAGGGATCTCTGACCCCTTTGAACTGTGTCTACATCCTTTCCATAGACCAGGACCCACTGAGGAGGAGACCAACTGAAAAAGAATGCCTCTCCAGTCTACAAGATCCTGAATTGGCTCTTCCCCACTAACTTGTGTAATACTTCATACAGTGGAAGCTAGTTTCCTGCTAAATAAGGCCAAGTACTTGCATGTCTAGCAGATGCAGGCACACCTTAAAGTCTGTCTAGCACCAAACAAATTTGCAAAAACTAATAAAAATGATTTTACTTGCCCAAAGTACAGAACACAAAGTATTCCTTAAGAACATCTCACCAGCAGTGCCAATTTCGGGGATTGCTGATTCCCAAGGATTCCTAGATTTCTAGGTTCTTTTGCGTCTCTGTTTTCTCGATTTTCTCCAGCTTTCCTATTTTTACCTTTCCCAGCCTTTCTCCCTTTCCTAACTTTCTCTTTTATGGTCAAATTATAGTGATAAAAAATAATTGCAGATCCCAAAAAATAGTTCCTCGTCCCCCATAGTTGAGTGAAAGTCCCGCCATCTCAATCTGCACCACAAATTAGTGACTATCAAGTGTATATAGACCATTTTCGTAATTGTAATGTTTAATAAATATATATTTTTCACAATCTACTGTCACAATGGAGCCCTTAAGGTCACTTCATACAGGCCAGGAGGAGCGTGACCACTCTCCCTTCACGTGCACCCCGACTTGGAACCCCAGGCACACTCCTGCTGACGTCAGATCAATTCATATTCCGCAGACGCCGCTCCGCGGCCTCGGAGTTCTCCCAAGCCATTGAGTGTGATGGAGATTTTGAGCCGCGAAGAATCTCTTTCCTTAATGTCAATATCCCCTCTTGGGGACAAGGCGGTGTGATAAAGTTGTACAGCCGTGGAAGGATTTGATTTCAAATTACGCCGGCATTGTGTGTATTATGTCTGACATTGAGCGGGCTCGCTCACCGTGAACGAACAGTAAAACCTGCTCCTCTCTCGCTTTAGTTTGATGCTGAGAATCAAAGTGTGCTGAACTTCTTCAGTAATACCAATTATCAAGGCCAGGGCACGCATTCTGTCCCTTTCTTGTTTAATTTTAGGCTTCTGTGCAGACATAGCTGCCTTAATATGCCTCGATTTCAAACAGTAAATTAATTTAAGCTTTTGTAGCACAAATGAACTGCATGAGACTTCACACATTACTTGTGTAGATCAAGAGATGCTAATTTCCAATATTGCGGCCAGCAAAGTTGTAACTGTTTGAAATGGTGTCATGGCTGCTGATGGCACAGGTTTGCCACTTCCCAACAGCGTTATATGAGTGTAGTGTATTTAATATGCAACCATGTTCTTGCAGGCTTCAGGCGACAGATGCAGTCATCGCATCACTTGTAATGCCCTGTTGTGTATAAGACACAGTGATCACCTGCATCACGTCCAAGGTTAATGAAGTGAATGGAGTGGGCACAAGATGCAGCTCAATACGGAAAGAAGCCGGTGCAATAAATACATCCAATGTGTCCGGAATCGCACAAGGTGATCGAGTGGAGGCTGGCGGATCTGGACTGCTGTACCACAGATATCCGACAGGCTACACCGATCTCTGCCTGTGTAGGACCTCAACAATATTTTGTGAAAGACATTTCGGAATTCTGTACCCTCCTTCTCTATTCGCTCGTCTTAGTTCCTTCACTGCAAAGAAGACGTGCATTTCCTTTCAATGGCACATATTTTGCTTAATTCCCATGAATCCATGCCTTAGTCGCTCTGCCATCTTTAGTGCAGGATTTTTACGTTATATCAGGATCTAAATAAATAAATAGCTAGGCAAACAAATATATAGATAGATAGATAGATAGATAGATAGATATCAAATAATCTTCTTTTGCAGCCCCCCATTTAAATACAGATCTCATTTCATCCTAGTAATGGAAATAATTGGACTTCGCCAATTTGCACGATCTTGGAAAGCTCAATTTATCTCACAGGCGACCATTCAGAATACTTCAAATCAAAAAAGACGAAAAATTGGCACTATCTCAAATGTTACATCTTGAGACTATTGCATGGACTGTTTGATTCTGTGAGGGCCAATGCTTTGCTCTGAGTGTTAACTTTCTGTTCTATGGTGGTTACAACACCAGCTAATTTGTCGGGAGGCACTCATAACTGCAGGACTTGTTCTATGTTTTTCTGCTGATATTATCTGTGGTACTGGTCTTGAGTTCATGAACTGTCTCAGTTCACTGTGTCACAGTGTCTGTATCACTTAGCGCATTCATATAATAAGGTTTGCTGGTAGTGTGGCCATGGCCGTTCCAACTCAATATGCACTGTACTTCCCTCCTCACACCTCATGATAAATTACAAATACCTTACAAAGTGATTACTAATGCATTTGCTTCTAACCATCAAAAAAGTTTCTAGTCTAGGACCTGGTCTGTGGAGCAGAGCCCAATGAATATGTATTGTAAGTTAACTCTGGAAATTGCCTGAACACACATTTTTCAGCAGTATCCACTTATCCAGTAAGATTGCTCAGTTAGTTGAATATCCATTGCAGAGATCTGTAAACAATATTTCATCCACAGGTTGTAACCCAAGCAAAGCCAACTCAGACTTTCATTCTTTCTCTGCCAATGCAATTACCAACATTGGGTTGGGGAAGGATAACACTGATCAATTCATTTAGCTCAAAGTGTTGATCCAGTTTGAGGTGGAATATATATGTGAAGATTAATACTGCATTTAATCTGTTAGCCACAGGCTCTGCTCCATACAAGTCCTATTCAGTCTTCTAAACCACAGAGATAGAGCTATTATGTACCATTGAGGTGGGTGATGAGAATATCTCTTATTAAAGTAAAGATAGAGATTTTGGCTTGTGCGTACCCTAAATGGACAGTAATAACTTTAGTCGCTCCCATGTCCAACTCAATTTCCACTCTGCGTTGTTCTCCCTGTATTCTCCCTCGATGATTCTGCACATGATAAATAATGCTGCCTTATCAAGGTCACTCAGCAAGGCCCATTTTACATATCTCATAAATTTTCGCCAGGTGCCAGTGATGTGAGATGAATGTAATGGCAGAGCGGCAGGCGCTCAGGCTTGTCTTAATTATGCTAAGATGGCCGGTCCACCGTCCTCTCTTCATCTGTCTCCTGCTTTAGGGAGCCCTAAACACTTTCTTGTCATTAGAGTGTCTTTTCCACAACATTGTCCCCTCCACATCTACAAAGTCATCAGACGGTTCCTTGGCCAGCTTTGCTAGGAAATTAAATGAAATAAATATGAAATACGCACCCTGGAAAAAGAAAATGGCCGCTGCAGGGAACATTAAGCGGGTCTGTTGAAAGACGAATACATAAGAGAGATTGTGGCTCGCTTTCACTGAGGATGTGCAAACCAGCAGAGTTTTTAGGTTCCCCTTGTACTCTCCTGCAGCACCGAGGAGACCCAGCAGGGATGCACGGCATGCTTACACTTGCACTTCAATCCATATTGATTCACGCCTGAGGAAATTAATATATTGTTTTCTTCTGTTTCTGGCTTTCATTTGCATCCTTTTTCAGTCTTCATGTTGTGTGCCTAAAGCAGAAAGATTGTAAGCGGTTAAAGATAGACCCTCTGCACTGTGTGTGTAGTGTGAAGTTAGACGCTCTCTGAAGTTTATGTGCAGATATTTGATAGGTCCTAGAAATATGTTTTTACTGAATATGTCTCGCATGGGGAGTAAAGCCCCATGAATCACCGACACAGTGTCAGAATGCTTAAGTGACCACACATCTGGTGCGGACAGTCTTCAACGACCTATAAATTCAGAAGAATAGTGTGTACTGCATGTTTTTTGAAGTTAACAATGACATCAGAATAAGAAATATGTTGTTAGATCCACAATATCCATCAGTTTTTTGCGAACAGTTTAGGTTTTTATTGTGTTATTACGAGTATAAATTGCTGAATGAAACAGAGGAGTCTTCTTTAGTTTGACAAATAGACATCAGGTGCTGTAGAGTACATCTTAAGTATTTTCATAACTTTGCTGCTTACTTTTATAACATTTTAGCCAACTATACAAGCATTGACTAACATAAATTAGAATATCTGTAATTTGGCACTGTTATTTAGAACAAAACTAAGGGTTGTGAATTGCAGTTGGGAGAAGCTGGACAACTTTACAATTTGTGAAGAAGCACTAACTTTTCCCATTTCACCAATGAGAAGTTTTGTATTCACTACAACAAATCCTATGTAGTCACAGTCCAGTCAGATATGAGGGTGCAGGAAAAGTTTCTTATCTAACACTCAGAGCCACAAGTCCTGTTATTTTATGTTATCGTGTGCAGATTTGTAGAGCGCACTATCACCCGAGAGTGTATCTTGGCACTGAACAGATGCGAGTCTAGGCACACCTAAGGCCTAGCAGTACTACTGGGAAGCCAGGTCTTCAGTTTGTGTGGAATTCAAGAAGAGAGGAGGTGACTTGCATGTGTACCATCAGGTAATTCCATCCTTTAGGAGCGATGTCAACTGCTGGATCTTGTTTTCCATGTGTGTCGAATTTGTACAGTTAATAGTCCAGTCAAGCCGAGGTATCTGGAAGGTTTGTGAAATCAGATGTGATTGCTAAAGTATGCTGGACCAGTGTTATGCAGTGCCTTGAAAGTGTGGGTGCAGAGTTTGTATTTTGCTCATTTGTGAATGGGGAGCCAATGGAGCTCTGTCAGGTGTGGAGTGATGGGAGTGTGATGGGGGGGGGGGGTGACAGTCAATCTGCCAATCTAATTTGAATGGTCTGCAGTCTTCTGGTGAGCTTTTTGGTTGATCCCTGCATTGAGGGGGCTCCATAGTACAGCTTGCTTGTGACCAGGGCATGCGTGACAGTTTAGCAGCTGCTGCATGGCAGCCATTTGAAAACCTTCCTCAGCATCTTTAGGATATGAAAGCATGAGGTGGTGACGGCATTGACTTTGACGGTCATGAGAAGTTTGCCATAGACGATGATCCCGAGATTCTTTGCATGGGTTGTGGGAGTGAATGTTAGTTCTAGCTCTGCTAGCCAGCAGGTGGAGTCCCATGGTAATGTGCTCTTCCCGAAGATCACATTTCAGTCTTGTAGGTGTTCAGCTTTAGACAGTTGGCCTTCATCCAGTGAGCAATTTTTCATGCAGACAATGAACTTGATCCTGAGTGATGATGAAGAACAATGGCCTCCGCCTAACAAGGCATGTGCTTCCCCATCCATGACGCTGATGTCTCACCTGGGGGACCAGGGCCCTTTGGCATCACTATCCAACATCCAAAGATTGGAACGTATGTGATAAATGGGGGCATGGAAGAAGCGGGGGGTGCTTAGCAGTAGACTTGTGAGGATATGTGGCAGCAAGAATAATTCTACTACACCCTTATTAGGAGTCTTTCTTACCAAAAAAAATCATCTCCAGTTTAGCCTTCATCAAGATGGTGGAATTTAAAAAAATTTATGTGAAGTTATGAAGCATTGTTGTTGAGTAGTTTTTTTTTTTTCCCTCCCTTATGCTCTGCCCTGTGTGTGGCTACACCAGGGCGTATTGTAAGCAGGCCCGATGATGAAGCATGTCACATACTTCGGTATGTGAGTGAGGGTAGTTTTTTCAAATAGAGCGATTTGCCCTATTGGGGCTGTCTCTGTTTGTTGAATTTGATCTTTGTTTGTTACCCACTCTATACACCACCCTTGTGTGTACATTAGTGTTTCTTGGGGGTCTGGGGTGGTAGAGTATACATTGACTTGACCCTCGCCCCTCTTTTGTGTTGAAAGTTATGAAGCATTACATTTTACAACGTTGCTTCGCACAGTCCTACTCAATATTTAAAAAATTGAGACAATCATTCATGAGCAAAGTCACACATCTTTCCCATCACCCCATTGTTATGTCTTCCTTTTCATACTTATTTCGTTTAGGTCTGGCTGAAGGTCCAAACTTTTAGAAAGATGAATGTTAAGTTGGTAGGAAGGATGCTTACAGGAAAGAGTCTGTCAAAAGACAGAAGACTCCATTAGGAACATTTCACAGATAAGAAATTAATTGGATTTAGAACTTCATAATGTCTACATGCCTTTCTCTACTAAAGTAAAATGGGCCAAATAGTTCAGTGTTTACATTCTCTATATGAATTTACCTAAACTTATTATTTCATAAAACTAATTATTGCAGTTTTACTATGTATTGGACTATACCACATAATAGTTAAAACTGTGTAACTTGTTTTCATATGGTCTTTCATACCACAGAGTTGCCACCTCTGAGTCCTATATATAACTTGTATCACTGTGAAAGGTCTGGAAGACTGAGGTTTCCTTGCTAGGATTCGAATATGTGATCTTTGAATAAGAGCAGATGCCACCTATTGAGGATGACCTCGCTAGTACTTCTTACTATTCCACCAATGATACAATATAATGCAGTGGTGTCAGATATAGATTAAGGCTCGATCCATGCCAGGCTTCCACACTACCCAAAGACTATGTAAATGAATCTCATGAAAATTCATGGCATTCACATTTTTCTTCAATTGATATCCTGGAAATTGGAAAAGAAACTGGTTGTCCAGAACCTGCACTGGATATCAGTTGAATAGTATTTATAGTATGTGAGCGTCTTTGTCTACACTCAATACATTGTGTAAAAAATGTGCAATGCACCTATTTAAAGGAATAAAATTAATACATCATACAAACCACGATCATGTAAAGCATGTTTAATGAAAAACAGACCTACTGGAATCTTATAAAAATGTGTATTGCATTTATACTATACCAAACTTGCTCTAAATTATGTGCAGCAAAATATTTTACAGTAACACACAAAACCATGCAATCTTAAACTATCCCTATTAACGCAAGCTACAACTGGTCATAAGGCCAGTTTGAATGAATTAACAAAGGTTTTATATATAGCCTATGTAATAGCAAATCTTAAATCTACATGGTCCAATTCTCACATAAGACTATCAGCTAGAATTGAGGCTTCAGGGAATAAGAGCAAGGACATTTTTAAAATTGTTCAACATTTTATTTTGCTGAAAGCAGCAGTCTCGATGAGGGTTGTGTCAGAAAACTGGATAAGCTAGTTGGCTTCTTTCTTCCATGAGAAAGTCTTGGGGATTCATAAATCATTAGATACTCTGGAGGTGCCACAGGGTGACTCTCTTTCTCCCTTGCATTCAACTACTCCGGTTGGCATCGCTACCATCCTTCAGTTTCCTCCTCCTTTTGCTCACTCATAGGAGGACAGTGGTCCAGGCCCTTATAGCATAAAGACTGGACTACGCAAACGTCCTCTACTTAGGCCTTCCGGATTGCCTCCTGCATAAACTGCAAGTTATACAAAACACGGCTGCCAGAGCTATTCTTATGCTGGGTCCTAGCGAACGGATCTCACTCCACCTAAAGAACTTACACTGACTGCCTATCCTTAACAGAATTCACGTTAAGGCCCGAGTGCTGGTCTTTAAAGCTCTGCATGGCACAGGAGCCCCTTACATTAGGATGCGGGCATCCTTCTGCACTCCTAGCAGAAATTTAAGATCTTCCCAACTCCATCTAATGAAGGTGCTTAGGTTTGCCCGCTCACGCAGCAGCGGCCGCTCCTTCCAGGTACAAGCTGCTAGGCTCTCGAGCACGCTGCCTACTACACTTAGACACCTGGACAATTTAGGGCTCTTCAGAAAACAACTTAAAACAGGGCTATTCCTTGATCAATCTATTTAGAGAGTCCGCCTCAAAACGGTATTGTATGCTCTGCTCAGCGCCGGGACACTCTATTGAGTAGCTGTGCACTCTATAAATAATTAAATATCATAACATAAATAACTTAGACTTCTTTCCTGAAACTCCACATTATAGAGACACATGACACTTGTTGTAGGACCTAATTGTGAGAAACTCACATTCATGGGATCTGCCAATTTTTTTTTATGCCAGTGCCTGTAAAATGACTTCGTCTCAATGGAAATGGACTGGTATATTCAGATATCTCAGCCACTGGTAAACCTACCTATGGTTTTACTTGAAAGGTATCTATAAACTCTTTGACGAAACTGCATACATTAAAACTAGTGCCTACACAAAACATGAGCACCTCAACAAACTGCTCAAGCAAAGAATTCCAAAGTCTTGAGCTTTAAAGATATCCATTTATTTCTCAGATAAATCTATTAAAGCATTCAGTTACAGCCATCACCTTGGTCTAGACCAATTACTTATAGTCGGATCACGTGGTTTATTAGGGAGCCTGGATGTGGTAATGCTCTCCAACAGTCTTTGACTTGACATGACCCCTGCGGAACACCAACATGTCATATAATTGATGATAATTCCATGCAAAAGTAGGCTCTTTCATTACATGTAATTTTACATCCATTTCCAGCTGATCTGTCCGCCCTTAGGCACTCAAGATTAACCATGGCAGTTACAGTAGTTCGCTAAAAGGCCAGGTCCTAATGTTAATGGTAGATTAGTCTTTTTCCTCCTAGTTTCTTATTCTTATAATTGGAGAAAAAATAATAACTGTTGAAATTAAATGCTGATCTGCTTACAGGCCTTGGAGGTGACCACAAAAATGGGTGCCAAACGTGTGTTCCATTAACCTGACTGCCCATATTCTGCGACCAAAGAGGGGAAAAGGAAAACTAGCCTACATTTAAAACTCCTTTGGAGTGTCTAGAAAGTAGCTGTTGAACTAATTTCAAAAAGTCACAATCCGCTTTATTTTATTTTTCAACCAGGAGATTTTCTGTTAGTCCTTGCTATCGAAATGGAGAGTATTAGTTTGATAACAAGGGCTGGTGTGCTGGTTATTTATGGTGACAAAGAGCTGTGATATGTTCTAGCTGGTATGGAATGTTAGTTGGCAAAACATTCGGGGGCTTTATATTTTCTCTGTGGTGTTACATTTACTGCTGTTCGCTTTGTAAAGAAAGATCCCCAATAACAAAGTGGCTGACCTTGTAAAGAAACTGATTGGGGAAAAAGGATGCTTGTTTCACCAAACCGGTGAATGTTTTTTCATTTTCTCATGCATTTTACAACTAAATAAAGTACTACAGAGTTTCTTGTTTTCTGCTGTGCTATATGACGTGGTGCACACAGGTACCGAAGTGTGCCTCAAACAGCTATAAAGTAAGGGTGTACCAGGCCACTATGGTACTTTGCACATCAAATAGACCTTAGAAGCATGAGTCTTACGTAGTGCACATCCCTTCAAATTGAACATAAGATCGGCCAGGCGGGCATATTAATATTGCCTCTAATATTGATGATTAGCTGTTGAAAGTCCTCGTGGAGTGAGAATCTGCACCCAGGACTGGCAAACCCCATCAATCCCCTCTTCCTGAAGGAAGACCCAGCTTTTCCCTGTCAGAGCCCGCAGCTATACAACGCCTACGGAAGAAGACTCTCCCCCCACATAGCTTCTTTACCCCCACCCTACACAACACAAACTCCCTGTTCTCCTCTTTTGTATCCTGCTGCACCCTTGCTCCAGAGCCCATGTCGAAGCCCATGCTTTGTACACCTTTCTTGGTCACTAAGCTTGATATATGTAAATACTGTATGTGAGTACATAAAATGTGGTTTCGGAAGGCTGGCTTCTGAAGAGGAGATATTTGGGAAAGGACTTTGGTAAGGAAAGATATTTCACAGAAAGAATTTATCTACTTGGAGAATGTAATGGGGAGGGATGTTTTCCAAGTACACTGGATTGATGGTGTATTACGTAATCACCAATATGTTCATTTGAATGAACCCTTGTGTTTTATGTTTTGTTTGTGAGTGAAAAGTAATTTCTTGGAAGTATTGCACCAGACAACAGATGTGACCCACATCTTTCCGAATAATCAATTTCTCTAGATTACCCATTGCCTTTTAATTGCAAAATCACAATCGTGTTCTTTAGTGGTGGCCAGTTGCCTGTGAAATTATAACAGTTGATGTTTCAGAACGGCGTATCCAGGTCCTTGTGTCACTATTGATTACTTCTCACTGTGCACTAAAAGCTCTCAGAGTCTTGGCACTTGCTAATGACTTGAGGTGTATGGAATTGACTGTACATTACACCGTAAAAGTCTAAAATACACATTCAGAGTGGTATCTGGGCTACTGTGGTTTGCAAATCATTAACGGCACTTGGGTTTCTGAAGTCTCTGACAAACATCAACCTGTGATGATTTCAAATGTGATGTATCACTGTTAGTTTGGGTCATCAATGTACATTGCTAACAATAAACTCAAAATATTATTTTGATGGATTAAAGCCATAAAATATAATCAGGTCAGCAGGTTGGAACAAAGGTCAAGTGGAAGATGATAGTATATCAGAAGGTGCGAAGACATAGGAAATTTAGGATGAATTTGATAGATGATAGTCCAGGTTTTTAAGTATCATATGAAAAGACACAGCCACTCTGGAATCACTGGAAAACCTAAGGCATTTCAATGCCCTGTGCGAAGCAATCGGCCTTCATTGGAGTTTTCTTCCCTCTTTAGATTGTACACATTTGAACTAGGGGTAGGCGGAACTCGCAGAGTTCTATTCCGCAGTTACCTAAAATCTGTACAAGTTGCAGAATTCCGGTCTGTCGCGTTGTTTTTTAGTGCATAGAGCTTGTCCTGCGCTGTAAAATCAACATGAACAGCACCACGCGGCATGCCAGAGGGCGATGCTTCATTTTGCCGCTTGAATAGATTTTCTATTCGAGCGTCCGCTTTCACAACATGTGTGGCAACTATCTCACGCGAGTGGTAGCGACCAGCTGTGACCACCTATATTGAGAAATCTTGCAGGGAGGCAGTCTAGCGCCTGTTTTTTCTTGCATCCAACGTAATGTTTGAGAGTCGCGAGTGAGAAAAACTCCATCATGTAGCAGTTGGCAAAGTGTTTGCCGAACACAACGCTCCAAGTGGAAGGCAGAGTGTTTGCCGAACTCTGCTGGCGGGCGGAGTTTACCATTCACCTATAATTTGAACACCCGGGTGAAGGAATCATAAAAAGCACGCACAGGTTTTCTTTACTTTCTCATGAGGAATGTGTTTCATGCTTTAAGTGCTGTGAGTAACACTATTCAAAAAACAAGATCTAGAAAAGTGAAATGTTCAATTTTGAAAGCAAAAGTCTATAAGAAAGGAGTGAGAAGTAATACGATCAAAAATGTGATTTCTTATATAGCACTTAATCCTATTATTTAATATGAAAGTACAAAATCACTCTCTTAGCAAATAGTGAAAACGCAACTGCGAAGGAGAAAGTATTTTGCTCCAGATCACACTACTTGATCAAGTGGCCACCACAAATTTATCTGTGAGTCCATTTTTTTTATTAACACTTTAATACTATTTTTGACAACAATACAGTATATATTTATGAATTGCACAAACCTTTGCATATAGAGAGCATATTGAAACATTACAAATTACATATTCACATAATGTACAGTTGAGGTTAAAAAGTAGCATACCCTAGGATCACCATGCAGTGATATATATCCACTATGACCTAGTACCTCTGGACCCCATCACCTGGTAAAGGGGTGTATCAGATGTACAATCAATAATGTCTGGTCATGGGTCCAGGCACGCCTTTCTGCTCACTCATAACTTCTGCCTATGGGCAGATCAGTAGCCCACTCTGCGCACTATCAATGTCTTATTTATATATGTATTGCCCTCTTCATATCTTTTTTAATGTATTTTAAATTTTAGACTCTAAAACTGTTGCCATGATGCATTGCTTTAAATAATATTTTACTTGTTAAAAGCCATGAAAAGAACTTCTGCCAGGTTTTCTATCCGTTTTAGAAAATAAACTGAAGAATATAGAGCGAATGTTCAATCTATACTACTATTATAAAGCATGAACTTTGAACGTTTCAGGCGGGTAAACTCGAGAACCACAGCGCCAATCCACACACCCGATACATCATTGTAATCGTCAGGGTGTGCAGATGGACATAGGCTATATAAACTATAAAAATATGCGTTATTTAAAAAATGTACCTTAAAAAAAAAAAGTAGTCCCTTCGAAGTAGCGCCGGCCGCGACCTGCGTGCTGACGTCAGGAGCGCGGGGAGGAGCGGCGTCCAGGAGTGGCGGACATGGCGCGGGGGAGGAGCGGTAACGAGCGGCAGACAGGCGGTGAGGACCGGCGGACAGGCGGGAGGACCGGCGAGGAGCGGTGAGGAGCAGCGGAGCGGTGAACTGAGGAGAGCGGGGGAGGAGTGGCGGCTGAGGTAAGGCTCTGGGGGACCCACGGACAATGTCGGGGCAGGCGGGGGTCGGGGCAGGCGGGGGACGGGGCGGGCGGGGGCCCGGGCTGCTGGACAATGTCGGGGCGGGGGTCGAGGCGGGCGGGGGTCGGGGCGGGCGGGGTCCCGGGCTGCTGGACAATGTCGGGGCAGGCGGGGGTCGGGGAAGCCTGAATGCTCCCGGACAAGGTCGGGACGGGCTGCTAGTTAGAACATAAAAAGGAACGTTAATCTATGGACAGCTAATCAGAAAACTACTTTGGGTGCAATAATTACCAGAATAGGCCTGCTCAGGATGCAGATTATGGCTACCTGGTTGTGGTTCCACTCGTGAGCATTTTTGTGTTTTTGGTGGCAGCCAGAGAAGTTCATTTGAATGGAAGTGGGCGTTTGTGAAACAATGATGCTGAGAAGCAAGCACACACAGGTTGAATGGTTGACCCTTTAAATCACTCTGTTTTGTCTCTGCACTAAGAGCTGCTGCATGAATTTTGGGGACTGAAGAGATTTGGAGCAGTTGCTTCTACTTACCTTGGTGTCCCTCATCATGTCGCACCTCCATGAGCCTTGGAGGGTCGTGCCATAATTTGTGAAGGGGTCCAAACTGATCACATGCATAGTTTTGAAAAGGTCTGTTCGAGCGTGTATTTGTGGGGGATAATGTGCTTCTGACAAAGCTTTCTTTTGTCCTGGGGGGCGTGCAGCGTGCTAATAGGTTTATTGCCGACTGCTATGTACAATGGCAGCTTCTCATTACATGTCTCTTCTTTATGGGCCCTTTGCCTGCAGCTCAAGGCCATACTTTGGGGCCTTGGTAATTAACACCCCTTATTGCCCACACCATTGTGCAATAACGTGTAATTATTCCAGCTTTGCAGTTATTATTGTGATATTCTCATTCAGTGTTCAAGAAGGTTTCCTATTGGCTGGCAATGAGTTGGCTACACAATGCACATCATGGTCGCATGGTCAGCGACTAGCTGCCGCCTCCCCCCCCAATCCGGCACCCAACACCCAGGAACGTGGACACGAGACGTCTTTACTTTTTGGAAGGCGGGCGCTAGTCGCCCGGCCGTATTTATTAAAGTATGAAATTAAAAGGTTTTAATTGCATGATCAACAATGAATACAAAAATCAGCAGGACATTTAGTTCACATTCTTATCAACAAGTTTGAGAGCCTGACCTTAACAAAACTCTAATACATGTTGTTCCTAACTTAGACTAAACATCCTAAACTTGATTTTTGTACATTTCTGGCCATATGGCAGGGTCACTACCGGTGTCAGGTCCTACAAGCTGCGCCTCCCCCCTAGAAGTGCGCATGCGCAGTGTTACCCCGGGAATTGCCCGGTCTACGCCCTAAACTCCATTTACCCACTAAAGGAGGGCCCTTACTCTGCGCCGGTGGCGTCATGAGTCCACGCGCGCGGGGTGGCTACCAGCCTAAGGAAAGCGTGAACTACTCCTACCCGCGCTCCTTTGCCTATTACCTTGCCCCTGGAGTTGTGGGAGTGGCCCGCAGGCCCCTCCCCCTGGGCGGGAACCTCCATAGGATGATGCCCGCCCCCTCAGACCTCAAATATGTGCTCACCGATAATGACCTTACCGCATGCCCCATACCTAATAAATACGACGACCTATGGGAAAA
Organism: Lissotriton helveticus; assembly: GCF_964261635.1. NCBI lineage: Eukaryota > Metazoa > Chordata > Amphibia > Caudata > Salamandridae > Lissotriton > Lissotriton helveticus. The sequence goes on along the minus strand of NC_136061.1, from coordinate 601,640,489 downwards.
ATTCTAAAGGACAGCTACACTGGCTAATAAATAACAGTATCAACGTATAGCTAAAAGGGAAAAAAGGCCTAACGACACATGGCATTAAAATACAATTCGCTTACACATGTTACGCTTAATAACAGTACCAACGTATAGCTACAAAGGGAAAAAAGGCCTAAAGACACATGGCTTCAAATACAATTCACTACACACATAATTTGCTAAAAAGGGGGAAAAATTCCTAAACAAACTTATCACAAAATACAACAACAGATCCGTCTCTCCTGTGGACCGTACCTTCGAAATTTACCATTGAACCAGACATAAAACTACTCAAAACTTTGTTCCAAGGGATGGTGGGTGGGAAAACAAAGAGGCCCCGAACGCGGGGCACAACGTACAGCGGGGGAGCGTCCAGGGACAAGGGGGTCTCCTGGGCGCTCCCCACCTCTTATTCCCGAGGGGCCGGTTGGCCCCTCCTATCGCCCGTCCCCCCTGACCCGGAACCACTAAATTGGATCCGGGTCAGGACGGCCGCCGGCCAATCGGCGGTGGGCCGCACCCCCGGGGCACGCCCCCACCGCCGAATGACGAAAAGGAAATAGGGGGGGGCGGCGGTCGCCGCCCCGCCATGCGTGCGGGGGGGCCGAGGGCCCCCCCTTTTCACATGGTCAGCGACTAGCTGCCGCCTCCCCCCCCAATCCGGCACCCAACACCCAGGAACGTGGACACGAGACGTCTTTACTTTTTGGAAGGCGGGCGCTAGTCGCCCGGCCGTATTTATTAAAGTATGAAATTAAAAGGTTTTAATTGCATGATCAACAATGAATACAAAAATCAGCAGGACATTTAGTTCACATTCTTATCAACAAGTTTGAGAGCCTGACCTTAACAAAACTCTAATACATGTTGTTCCTAACTTAGACTAAACATCCTAAACTTGATTTTTGTACATTTCTGGCCATATGGCTGGGTCACTACCGGTGTCAGGTCCTACAAGCTGCGCCTCCCCCCTAGAAGTGCGCATGCGCAGTGTTACCCCGGGAATTGCCCGGTCTACGCCCTAAACTCCATTTACCCACTAAAGGAGGGCCCTTACTCTGCGCCGGTGGCGTCATGAGTCCACGCGCGCGGGGTGGCTACCAGCCTAAGGAAAGCGTGAACTACTCCTACCCGCGCTCCTTTGCCTATTACCTTGCCCCTGGAGTTGTGGGAGTGGCCCGCAGGCCCCTCCCCCTGGGCGGGAACCTCCATAGGATGATGCCCGCCCCCTCAGACCTCAAATATGTGCTCACCGATAATGACCTTACCGCCACAGGCCAGCATTGTTAACCGACGATCTGGCCTCCCCCCTCCTCTAACCCCTACTTATGGAAGCCTCCTACTCACAAATCCCTCTAGCCAAGCCCAGATATTGTCAGACCACAAGACATTCCCTTCCTGAGTTAAATGAACCCCGTCCCTCAAGTAATACTTGTCGCCCCAGATACACCCATGAGGTATTGACTGTAACAAGGGGGATCGAAACAACCTATCCAACCGTGTGTTGATCCTCTTTACCGAGTGATTCAACGCCCTGACCGAATGTCCCCCCCGCCACTGTAGTCGAGGAATGAGTTGTGACCATACCAATGTGCAACCGGGGCAGGTCCTAGCCATCCAACCCGCCGTTGAAATAACCTCCTCAATCAGAATGCGTCTACCCAGTGTTGCCAAATCATTCTCCCCAAGGTGAAGTATCACCACTGCCGGTGGAGATTGTTGGCGTGCTAGAAGCCCCTGGAAAAATCCCCTAAACTCGTGAAGACACAACCCCCCTCTGCCAAAGAACGTGATGTCCAACCCTAGTTGTGCCGCCCTTTTCCTCTTGTCACCTGACATAAAGACACATTCTGCCCGCTTCACATATGAATGACCAACAATCCAGATATTGCTCTTCATTGTTTCCTGGTCGCCGCTCCGTGCTGATGAATGTTGCCGGTGCCCGACGACAGATTCCTCCCCTGCGTAACAGGTCTGAGAAACTGTAAGAGAGCGGAAAGAAACCAAGCGTGAGCGACATGTAATCATAGCATGTCAATCCGAACATAACGTTTATAGCATTCTGAAGACCACCTCCCAATTGTCTTCACTCTTTCCACTGGAAGGCCCCCCGCCACCGCCTCAGTTGCTGCCCCAATCCTGAAGGAATGAGAGCCAAACTCTTTAGGGTCCAGACCTGCTTTCCTAACCCCCATCTCCAATACTTTCCTGAATTGATACCTGGTCAAGAGGCTCCCGTCCGCGTGACAGAGCAATGTCCTGACCGCTGAGCCTACCAAGAGTCCGAGGAATAATTCCACGTGCCTGACCGGGCAGCACGGGTTGGCGGGGGCCCGTTGCAGAACTATGGTGTGACCCCTAGCCTCCTGGTCTGTTTTAGACTTCTGGATAATCACCCACATGGTGTCCCCCCTTATCGTCACACTAGCCCTTTGCAAGCCGCCCAGTAGGTCCGACTTTGAACCTGCCACAAGTTCGCTAATTCTCAGCGCCCCATAGAATGCCAAAGAGAATGCCGCCCTAAAAAGAAGCACCTCCCACTCCGAGCTACAAACAGTCTCCAGCGTGCCCAGTAAGGCTGTCAGCCGGGCCAATCCAATGGGCTTTCTCTTATCCTTCTGGTGTCCCTGAATACGGCGCCATCCCCTTAAAGCCTTACGTATCATAAAGGTATTAGTGGGATCCCGGAAGCCCCTAGCTTGAGCGAAGAATGACACCGCTGCCCTATGTCTGTTCGCAGCTGCCACCGAGCGCCCCTCCCTATGCATCCATTCTAAATAGGCTGCAAAGCCATCTTCCTCCGCCCAAAGCGCTTCCCACTGTGGCCCCAAAAAGGAACAATAAGACAGAAACGCCCCTTCGTAAGCCGTCTTGGTCCTGGGGGCTAGGCTAGCGACCACGAGGTCCTGTAATCTGGGGCACCAATCTGCCAAAGTGCTGCTGGGAAGTGTGCTGGCGAGGGGTCTGCTGAGGGGAGATGCTCCCTGAAAACCTGCATTTTGAAGCGAGAGAGGGAGTCAGCTGCATTGTTTAGAACACCAGGGACATGCTTGGCCCTAAAATTAGCATTCAGTTTAAGGCACCGCAGAACAATTTCTTTGACCAGCCGAAGTATGAAAGGACACCGCGCCCCCTGCTGGTTGATACATTCTACCACTGTCATGTTATCTGACCAAAACACCACTGATTGGTTACATAGGTGTTCGGGCCAGACCATCAGTGCCACCCATATTGGGAAGAGTTCAAGGAAGCCAATGTTGCTGGTCAGACCCCATGTCGTCCATTCTTCCGGCCACTGTTGGGCGACCCACCAGTTCCCTAGGATGGCGCCAAAGCCCACACTACCGGCCGCGTCAGTCCATAAGCCTAACTCCGCTGATGTTGTGAGCGGGCCGGGCCAGACCACCCTACCGTTAAAATCCTCCAGGAATGCCATCCAAATAAGCATATCCTGGCGAATTTCAGCCGATAGGCGAGTGCGGTGGTGCTTTTCCCTCAGCCCCTTCATCGCGTGAGCGAGAGAAAGGGCGAGCCATGGGGATGATTCTCAGTGCGAAATTCAATTGGCCTACCACCTCCTGTAGTTGCTGCAGAGTGACCTTCTCCTTGCGGAGGCATAAATGCAGTGCTGACTTGAATTTGTCCACTTTGTCCCTAGGTAATCTAAAGCATCCTTCTAGTGAGTCGATCTCAATGCCGAGGAATTCTAAGCAGGTGGTCGGGCCAACTGTCTTCCCGGGCGCAAGCGGGACCCCAAAAGCCCGCATGAGCACGCAAAATTCCTGCAATGCCAGTGCACACTCCTGAGATCCCGCTGTACCGAGGAAGAGGAAATCATCTAAATAATGCATGACCCGCTGATGGCCCGTCACTTGTCTCATGACCCATTCAAGAAAGGAACTAAACATCTCAAAGTAGGCGCAAGATATAGAACAACCCATAGGCATGCATTTGTCCATGTAGAACATATCCCCAAAAGTGAAACCTAACAGACGCTGATCTGCTGGGTGAACTGGAAGGAGGCGAAAAGCTGATTCTATGTCTGATTTCGCCATCAGCGCCCCAGGACCCGTGGCCTGTAATAAGTTAACAGCCTGGTCAAAAGAGGCGTATTTAACACTACAAATACCCTCGTCAATGGCATCATTCAGTGACGTCCCCCTGGGTGCTGACAAGTTATGGATCAATCTGAATTGCCCTTTCTCTTTCTTGGGGACAACTCCTAGCGGGGAACACACAAAATTGGGTACCGGCACTTTAGAAAAGGGGCCAGCTATCCTGCCTAATGATAGCTCCTTGTCAATTTTGGCGGCCACCACCGCCGGGTTATGCTTGACTGACAATTGGTTTCTACAGTGCGCGCTACCTGTGTATCCCGCTGCCGGGATCCTGAAGCCTTTAGAAAAACCTTCCTGGAGTAGGGTGGCTGATGTGTGGTCCGGGTATCTGTTCAACCATGGAATCATTGCCGCCACATCCACTGGAGTGGGGGGGCCCAACCGGTCTATCTTAAAGTGGCTTTCCCCTACCCCGCTGACCTGTATTTCCCTGCTTGGACCTACAGGCAGTTTCTGGATGAGAGGGGTGCCCACAGGAGGAACATGCATGTCTAAACTTACACGCGGCCCTTGTGCAGGTGCGCCTATTAAAGTCCCAGCACACCCCTTTTTTCTCTGACCCACTTGTCCTAAACTTCCCAGGTACCTCACTCGTTTGGGGGGGCCGAAAGGGCTGTTGTGGCCGTGTGAACACCTTGACAGCACTGAACTGAGGGGGGGGTGCGGTATCGGAGAACTGTTTATGCCACGCCATGGAGTCTACCGTGTCCCATGGCAATGATCTATTGAATTCCAATGCCTTCCTGAAATTGACATCATACCCCTTCCATGCCTCCCCAGAATACTGTTCACTCCACCCCACCATCCTGCTTGAGTAGCATGCCAATGCTGCCTGTAAATCTGGAGGGCGCTCAGCCTTAATTGCAGTGAACACAGCCCATGCTTTCATCCAGTTGTTGAGAGTTTCCTCAACCCTAAATCTAGTACACTGCGCCCTCCATTCGCTTGGAAGCATCCATTCTTTTAGTGCTTTCGCCTGCTCCATTTCCCTATTATCTAACAACAGAGAATAAATGTACACGTACTTATCCGCCCAAATCATCTCTTTCACAGCTAATGACACATGCTGGGCCAAATTCTCGCTCCTGGAAGGTAGAACACCGTCCCCCAAGAGCGGCAATGCCACTTCCTTACCAAGTGCGGGCACCGGGAGCGGCTGCCCATTCAATCCGTCCAGCTGGGGAACACTTGGACCTGCAAGGGGAGAAGAAACTGGCAATGCAATACTGTTGGCAACCGCTGCCAATCTGATTTTATCCACAAACTTCGCCGCCTCTGCTGCATGGTCTGCAGAATTCGGGAAAGCTCCCCCTTTTTGGAGCCAAGGCATCAAGGCCGTTATCTGGGATACCAATTCAGGGGGCGTTGACTCGAAAGTACCCCCCGGGACAACAGGTACCACTGGGGTTATGCCCTGTGGTACCGGCACAGCTGGCAGGGCGGGTGCCGGGATTGTGGGCACCGGTGGGGAAGCAGGCCCAGCGTCTACTGGTTGACCTGCAGGCACCGGCACCACGGGGGCAAGGGGTGTAGGCATAGGTATATGCGGGGGTGGCACGACTGCCGACGGCACGGAAGGTACCGGCTCTACTGGCCCTGGGGTGGGGGTTTTATCCCTGGGTCTCTTGGACTTAGACTTCGTAAGTGGGGTGATAAAATCCCCCCTTGGCACTGGTGCAACCCTCTTGCGGATAGGCCTACCCGATGGGCCTGGGGCGTCACCATGCCTCTCATTAAACCGTGCTTCCAGCTCATTTACTTTCCCTAGCTGCTGTTTCATTTCTTTCATGTCACGCATCATGGCCCGCATCATAGCCTCCATGTTGGACCCCTTTTTTCCACCCCGTGGACCTGGCATGATGCTACCCCAAACAACCGCAGCCTACTCTCTCAATATCACAACAGGCCAACTCTGTGTACCTTTTTGATGGAGGGTCACCAGGGGGCTTTCAGCACCATGCAACGGCGACCGCAACACTAGCGGCTTGTCCGCTTATGTAAGGGGGTGAGTAAACCTATTGTAGACCCACCCGGCGGCCACCTGGAGCAATGAATACTAGCCCCCCGTACCCCTCTTACCGACCAGTCCTTTGTCCCCGCCTGCGATAACGGTCCGCGGCTCCGGTCCGCACCTTTTGCGTGCTGGATGCTCTCACGTCCTGTCCGCTAGCGAATGTCCCCAATAATGTCGTTAATGTGCCTGAAATTAGACAATAATGTTATCACCGTGTACACGTGACATATAAATAACACTCCTTCCAAGCCCAGGACAATTCTGTATCCGCCCCTGCCCTTATTCACTAGGACTGTCTACTAAGTAGAGGAACAACAATACATTGGTAAAAACAATTCAAAATTGTCCCCTTTGCTTTCCTATGATAGCACACTTTGTGTCACCCCCAGCACAATGAACTACAAAGGAAACACAGCAGTGTAGCGAGAAACACAGTTAAGCTGGAAGCTTCGTCATTCATAAACAAACACATAAAGCTTAAACCAAAAACCTTGTAGGAAATGGCCCTTTTGTTTTAGCACACTTTATGTCACTTCCTGCACAATAATCACACGATCACTAACGTTGTCAAAGCTGTGGAAACACTTCCTTTTCTACAATTATAACCTCTCACTAAGGGTCTCCCATCCAGGTGCTGCCCTGGTCGACCCTGCTTCGCTTCGCCCGCGCTAGATCCGCCTAACGTCTCTGCTTTGCCGCCTTAACCTTCGCGCCAAAATTCACCCCCTCACGAAGCCACAAACCGATGCTCCGAGAATCAGCCGGACTTTTAGTCCTGTATCTTGGGGACAACAGTCTAACACTGCCGGTGCTTCCCGCGTTTCCTCCCGGGCAATCTCCGCCTTTGTTTCGATGCCGGATACTCCCGCCCCCACACAATACCTTCGCGGGCCCTGGGAAACGGACCGCAGCACCAAAACTCCCTTAACCCGGTAAACCGGCGAAGAAATGCTCCGCGCCTGCTCCCACGAGGCCGATTGACGAAGTCGAGCAAGAAAACGGCCACAGACGCTCTCCGCCTTGACGAGGCCGCTCTCTGCCTTCCGACGCTGCTGATCCTTCGCGGGGGTCCGATGGTTCCCGCGCCTGCTCCCAGACAACACCTGAAAAATAAAACCACAAGAATTATAAAACAAAGAGGCCCCGAACGCGGGGCACAACGTACAGCGGGGGAGCGTCCAGGGACAAGGGGGTCTCCTGGGCGCTCCCCACCTCTTATTCCCGAGGGGCCGGTTGGCCCCTCCTATCGCCCGTCCCCCCTGACCCGGAACCACTAAATTGGATCCGGGTCAGGACGGCCGCCGGCCAATCGGCGGTGGGCCGCACCCCCGGGGCACGCCCCCACCGCCGAATGACGAAAAGGAAATAGGGGGGGGCGGCGGTCGCCGCGCCGCCATGCGTGCGGGGGGGCCGAGGGCCCCCCTTTTCATTTTCTGTAACAGTACAAATGATGTGTATGCTCGATTTTATCAAATCGATTCCTAATGTATGATTAATATCAGTGAAAAACAATACCTCATTAAAGAAGTCATTTTCTGCTGTTTTGTGTGAGCGTTTTAATACTCTTCTGAAGCAAGCATTCAAGTCTTGTCGGAGGCCGCTGTTGGAAAAAGCTTCCTTTCTCCTCCGGGAAATGCTTAGATTATTTTAGGGCGATTCTAACATGTTCGGTGTCAGTTTATGTCTGATTCAGTCGTGGGTAATTCAGTGTAAGACTGCGGGTATGTGCTTCTTCGTCTATATCCTGGTGCTTTAGATTCCAGGAATATATAGTCTGTCTGCCACAGAGGAAGGCTGTTCCACTTGGCTCAGCCCTATTTTCTGGGCCACTGAAGATAATGGCCGGGCTGATGTGGGATGTCTGGTGTGCACCTCTGGTAATTACTAGGAACGCTTTAATGAGATCCAGTGGACACTCAGCGTGGCCTTCCATCTCCATTGGAATCGTTGGCCTCGGGAGGCAATTTTCTCTTTTTAGTCTAATATCGTAACACAAAGTAACGGATTCTCTCATGTTAACAGCTTTATTTCCTTGATGCTTTGACTTCGTTTTCAAATAAATAAGAGCCACACCTTTAAACAGTACTCTCGAATTAAACCTGTCTACCCTTGAAAATATATTTTTTAAATCTTAAAATAAAGGAATAGTAGGCTAATCACAGCACACCATATTAAAATGCATGTGTTTTTCTCAAGAACGAGTGACCAACAAGAATGAGTTTATAAACTTCTGCATTTTGCGCATTTTATATAAATATATAAATATGTATAAATATTTCAACAGGCGACAATGGCGCTTCTTCTTAATGAGTTAGGTACCGTTTGACAAATCTCCACACAAAAACATGTACATCTACTGCTGCATGGCAGGCTTTATGCAGATACGTCAAGTTGGGGGGTCTAAAAATATCTCGCGTCATATGTTATTAACTTACATAAGATTCTATCTGAAGCAGGTGCTGAGAAGTACTGCACTGAAAACGGGTTTATATATATTTATTTCTATATAAACCTATTTAAATTCATGGATTTACAAATCTGATAGATGATTCATTAATCTTGTGATATTTTTATTTTATTGCTTGGTGTATCTTTTATTTTCTCAAAACACAGTGCTCGATGCACCATGTTGGGAAATGTCGACAACAGAAACATGTCTAGTCAACTATTGCATGGTGGATTCGCAAATCTACTTTCAAATTCATTAATCCACTATTTCAGATGGCAGAGAAAGATCCATAGTCCAATGGTTTTTCTTTCTTTATTTTAGTTGGATTTTCCAAACCTCCATGAATTTCTGAATCTATGATAAATCTGTAAATTAACGCTTCAGATATCCCTAAAATGTATATCTGGACCGTTCATACTCGCACTGCAACACATTTTAAACGCCAATTTCTAGAAAACTACTGGATGGATTTTTATCAAACCACCAAAAGCACATTCCTTCAATCAATCAATCAATCAATCACTGCATTTCTAAAGCGCGCTTACATACCCATGAGGATCTCAAGGCGCTGGGGGGTGGGGGGCGCTACTGGCCGAAGAGCCAGTTCTTGAGGAGTCTTCAGAAGGCCAGCAGGTCCTGAGTCTGTCGTAGGCTGGGAGGGAGGGTGTTCCAGGTCTTGGCGGTGAGGTAGGAGAAGGATCTGCCCCCGGCGGTGGTTTTCTGGATACGAGGGACTGTGGCGAGGGCTAGGTTGGCTGAGCGGAGGCTTCGGGTGTGGATATGGAAGCTGAGTCGGTTGTTGAGGTAAGTTGGTCCGGTGTTGTGTAGTGCTTTGTGTGCGTGGATGAGGAGTTTGAAGGTGATCCTCTTGTTGACGGGGAGCCAGGTCAGGCCTCTCAGGTGGGGTGTGATGTGGCTGCGTTGGGGGATGTCGAGGATCAGTCGAGCCGAGGCGTTCTGGATGCGTTGTAGTCGTCTCAGGAGCTTGTTTGTTGTTCCTGAGTAGAGGGCGTTCCCGTAGTCAAGTCAGCTGGTGATGAGGGCCTGTGTGACGGTTTTTCTCGTGTCGAGAGGGATCCATTTGAAGATCCTGCGGAGCATTCAGAGGGTGTTGAAGCAGGGCGCGGAGACGGTGTTGACTTGCCTGGTCATGGATAGGGTGGAGTAGAGGATGACCCCCAGGTTGCGTGCGTGGTCCGTGTGTTCCGGGGCTGTGCCTAGCGATGTGGGCCACCAAGAGTCTTCCCAGGCTGATGGGGTGGGTCCGAGATTGAGGACCTCCGTGTTGTCTGAGTTCAGCTTCAGTCTGCTGTCCTTCATTCAGTCGGCTACGGCCTTTATTCCTCTGTGGAGGTTGGCTTTGGCGGTGTGGGGGTCTTCGGTGAGGGATCTGATCAGCTAGGTGTCGTCGGCGTAGGAGATGATGTTGAGGTTGTGTTGTCGTGCGACGTGCGCGAGGGGTGCCATGTAGATTTTGAACAGCATCAAGCTGAGGGAGGATCCCTGTGGGAGGCCGCAGATGATCTTGGTGGTTTTTGAGCGGAAGGGTGGAAGGCAGATGCTCTGGGTTCTGCCAGAGAGGAAGGATGTGGTCCAGGCCAGGGCCTTCTCTTGAATACCGGCGTCATGGAGGCGTGCTGATAGGGTGCGGTGGCAGACTGTGTCAAAGGCCAGTCCAGGAGGATGAGGGCGGCTGTTTCTCCTTTGTCCATCAGGGTCCTGATGTCATCAGTGGCAGCGATGAGGGTGGTCTCGGTGCTGTGGTTGCTGCGAAAGCCGGATTGGGAAGGGTCCAGGATGTTGTTGTCTTCGAGGTAGCGGGTTAGCTGTTTGTTGACAATCTTCTCAGTCACTTTTGCCGGGAATGGGAGCAGGGAGATGGGCCGGAAGTTCTTGAGGTCCTTGGGCTCCGCCTTGGGCTTCTTAAGAAGGGCGTTGATCTCGGCGTGCTTCCAGCTTTCCGGGAAGGTGGCTGTTTCGAAGGAACAGTTGATTGTTTTCCGGAGGTGGGGCGCGATGGTTGTGCTGGCTTTGTTGAAGACGTGGTGAGGGCAGGGGTCCAATGGGGATCTGGAGTGGATGGAGTTCATGGTTTTGATGGTGTCTTCGTTGTTGACGCTGGACCAGGCGGTCAGGCGGCTGGTGCGGGTGTTAGTCGCGGGGGTGGTGGAGTCGGTGGTGGGTGCGGGGGGTCAGTGTTGTAGCTGTCGTGGATGTTGGTGATCTTGCGGTGAAAGAAGGTGGCCAGGGAGTCGCACAGTTCTTGTGATGGTGGGATGTCGTTGGTGTTGGAGCTGGGGTTGGAGAGTTCTATCACGATGTTGAAGAGCTCTTTGGTGTTGTGTGCGTTGTTGTCTAGGCGGTCCTTGAAGCTGGTCCTCTTGGCGGACCTGATGAGTTGGTGGTGTCTGCGCGTGGCGCTCTTGAGGGCTGTGTGGCTGTCTGGTGTTCGGTCGTGGAGCCATTTCTTCTCCAGCCTCCGGCAGCTGTGCTTGGAGATCCGGAGGTCTTCGGTGAACCAGGCGGCTTTCTTGTTGGTGTGGTTGGTTGTGGAGGTCTTGAGAGGGGCGAGGGTGTTGGCACAGTTGTTGATCCACTGTGTGAGGTTGGTTGCGGTGGTGTCTGGGTCGGTGGGGTCGGTGGGTGGTCTCAGGGTGAGGGTGGTAGTTAGTTTGTCCTCGGCGACCTTGCCCAAGCACCGGCGCGGCAGCTGTTGGGTGCGGTGGTGTGTGGTGGGTTTCTTGAAGGTGAAGTGGACGGATCTGTGGTCGGTGGTGTGGTTGAAGGAGACGTGAGGGCTTGAGGAGAAGATGGGGTCTAGTGTGTGTCCAGCGGCGTGGGTGAGTGTCGTCACGAGCTGTTTGAGTCCGAGGTTGGCGAGGTTGTCGATCAGGGTGGTGGAGTTGGCGTCTTTGTTGTTCTCAAGGTGAAAGTTCAGGTCCCCGAGGAGGATGTAGTCTGTGGAGGCGAGGGCGTGGGTGCTGATGAGGTCGGCGATGGTTTTGCTGAATTTTGGTCGGGGTCCGGGAGGTCTGTAGATAAGTGTTCCTCTGAGGGTGGTGTTGGGGTCGGTGTGGATCTGGAAGTGCATGTGCTCGGCGGTGGTGAGGGTGTCATCGGTGTTAGTTGAGATTCTGATGGTGTCTTTGTGGATGATGGCGATTCCCCCTCCCACTACGTTGGTGCGGTCTCTGCGTGAGATCTTGTAGCCCTGTGGGATGGCTATGGCGATGTCCGGTGCTGAGGTAGCGTTCAGCCAGGTCTCTGTCAGGAAGGCGACGTCGGGGCGGTGGAGTGTAGGAGGTCCCAGAGTTCGATGGCGTGCTTGCGAGCGGAGCGGGTGTTGAGGAGGATGCAGCGGAGGTGGTTGGGTTCTCTGTCTGGTGGTTTGGTGGGCTGGATGCTGGTGAATCTGCAGTTCCGGCAGGCGAAGGGTCCTTGGTGCGCTTCGGGGTGGCTCGGTAGCAGGGGAGGTCTCGTTCGGTGTTGAGTGCGTGGAGGGTGCTGGAGTCATAGTGCAGTCTGGCGTTGCGGGGGGGCACGGGATCCAGGGGTTCTGGTGCTGGGCGCGGTCCAGGCGTGGACGGGCGCAGACGGGCTTGCCTTTGGCGCGCCATATGAGGTGAAGTGGGAGGGAGGAGCAGCTGGGAGACGGGAGCGGGGTGGCCAATGGGCGAGGGCAAGGGAATCAGAAAAAAAGGGTGCGGGCTGCGGGGGAGCAGCAGCGGGAAACTGGGAGCAGGGGGCACAGAGGGCTACAGGGAGCGCTTAAAAAATACAAAGCAATACAATACAGGGATACAAAATCAGATATACAGTACAGTGGGGGAAGACAGAAAAACACGGTTACCGTCTACCAGGGGCGATCCCTCGGCAGCGGCGAGGCAGAGGACAGAGACTCGGTCAGCACGAGGAGCCGTGCGACGTGGGGGTGTCCTTGAGGAAAGTTTTTACTTCACACTCGAATAATTCTATAATCCTAAACAGCAGAGATATACAATAGTGGTAATCCTTTAAATCCTGATGAGTAACCTTTTAAATACTAATTTGTCAAAACTTATTGAACAAATATATACCAAACCAGCAAAGGCGTGCTTTCTGAGTAAAGTTCTACTTTCATTCCAAGTTTGGTGTAAAGCACTTCAACTGTTTGAGCTGTAGGCATGAGCAAAATTTCGTATGGTAGCCACTTCTTTTTCACTCCCTTAACTTTTTTTTTAATGCTTCAAGGATCTGCATGAAAATTGCCTTGCTGGGTGTTAGCTGACTAAGCTAGTGATCTGTGAAAATTCACGCACATCTGTCCACTCAGTCCAATGTTCTAGGCAAATCAAAAAAATGCCTTTTCAATGTAAAGTGCGTCCGAGGCAGAACTACACAGTGGTAATCCCCACAACAAATATACAAGTCACTAATATATATTATAAATAGAGAGAGGGAAATGCAGCAGTTATAGTTAGGTTTAACATTCCATAGAAAAGTTGCAATATTTATCGCAGTAAATAAGAGGACTCCACAACATTTTTTTTAAATTACAGCACAAACACAGGTCACTGTAGCCATAATGTTAATGGTAAGTCAATATGTCGTGTCACTAACGAGACCATTTGCTACTTGTGGGAATTTCAGGGTTTTAGTTTTATTTTGTATTTTTTTATGGTATATGTCATATATACTGCTCATAAAAAAACAGATTCATCAATGTTTACAGCATGTTTAATATGTGGACATTCTGTTTTAAAGTTTATGGACAATATATTCAGACACTGAACCCCTGCGAAGGAAGTAAAAGGGATACACAGTTTGGGGAAGTGTACACTTACGCTAGACTCACTTTTGAGTTTACCAGATGCCAGGCAGGTTCACCTCTGAGAAGCTGGCATGGATGGAGCAAAGCCAGTCATACGTCTTACTGGTATCTCTGAGAGGTTTACATTATGAGGCAAAGATAAAATGTCAAGATAATGCATTTAAGAGACCGCTTGATGAGAGTTTGGTTGGTTCAATGTCATCCGAGCACCCTTAGCTCATGGAAGGTGTGCAGGGTGGATCGGTCTAGTCAGATCCGCATCTCTGAAGCGCTGGTAGGGCTGGGGCAGAGTGTGTTGGGTGTTAATCACTCCTTTGAGACCCTCAAGCCTGGATCATCTGTGAGTGGCATGAAGGGTAGGGTTCCGAAAGAACAGTAAGTCAATTATTTGGTCAGTTAGATAACAATTCTGTATCTCCCAATGTCCATTTGGGCTGCAACAGAGCAGCTAATTACATATATGCCAGCTTATCGGGAAATGCTGAAGATTTGGGATTCTGTAACTTCCAAAATGTGCAGCGGCATGAGTAACATATCAGGCGGCTCGAAGAGTTTGGCCGAGCTAAACACAGTCCGTCATCTGTACCACCTTTGATTACTGGATATAAATGGGACTGAAGTGTGGACTGGTGGTTATAAGCCATTGAGTTGATCTGCTTTGCTATGCAAAGTGCAAGGATCCGCTCGTGATAGGTCAGTGCCTCTATATTGCTGGTGGGACCGGTGTGCAGCAAGTTTCATTTCAAGTTCGTGTCTCTGGAAGAATGGATGTAGTTTGGTAGACCCATCACACGAAAAGATCAAAGTGACTGGGGCCAAGTCATTCACGTGTCAAACAGGGTCAAGCTAGAATTACCATACATAGCAAAACTGAACATTCCATTGACATACTTTAGTTACGCAGATAACATGGTAACTATTCCAACCCTTTAAATAAACTCTAACATTTAACAGTTTTGCCTACCTACACAACCACAACCCTTCCCAGCGTACTGCTCATCCTCTTGCACATGACAGCATATATTAAAAAATAATTTTCGAACAACATTTTTCAGTTTATTTTTGAGTTTTGAACCTTTTCATTGTATTTGCTGTCTGCAGAACTGCCCTCACAATCACATGGCCGCAGGGACATGGCTCTGTGCTCAATACATATATGTCTACAGTACCTACAAGGCATGATCTGCATCAGTGCACTGTGGCAGTGGACGCCGGACATGGCAGGTGAACCCTACCATGTTTACTAGACAGCTTTCACAGTCAAAAGGAAGCACAGGCTTCAATCACGAGTTCTTTTTGAGGGAAAGGCGAATGATGGGTCAGATTCCTCACGTGGCACAGCTGGAAACAAGAAGTTTCTAACACAGCTGGTACCTATAACCCTGAGAGAGGGCGAGTCCTTGGGGCAGCCATAATTCCGGACTTCCTAGAAGGGTTCCATTTGAAAATCACAGTTCGAGGGGTTCTTGGCCTTGCTGACCTCGATCCTTGCTTTTCTCAAAAACTGAGAAAGTCACTGGCTGTCCTGTCCCTGACTAAAGTAACAAAGTCCTAGATGTAGTCTGAAGGACCAGGCCGGTTACCCAGAAGGTTGGGAAACATAATCTGCTTCTCCCAATTAAAAGAGCCAAAAATATATTTAAACAAAGGTGTTCTCATTGGAGACACAAAGCTGCCCACGATTTGTAAACACAAGTAAGAATACATTACAAAGCATGAGACTGCTCACACCTCTGAAACTCCATTTGTGGTTGCCTGTGAATATCTGTTTCCTATTGGGCACTGGAACAAAACTGTAAAGGCACAGCATCACTTGGCACACACCTTGTTGAATATTAACTTGTAAACATTTTTACTTGGGCTTGTTTCTCTAACCAGACACAGCCCAAGAGATGAAAAAAGTACTTCTGGGATTCCCAGTAACTTGCTCCTGGTGCTTTGCATTGGTATTCCGTGCAGGGCTTTCTCTGGCTTACATATCTGCTGCTATTATTATTCATTGCTTGTAGTGGTCCTCACCATCACGTTATAGCCACAGGACACCTTGCATCAATTACAACATAATACATATTAATATTCACATATATTAAAAAGGAAAGCGAGATGGAGCACATGCTCAAACGGCGAGATAATTGCTAGGCCTGCAGCTCCCTGCTGGAATGGCGGGGCCATGGCGAGGTGAGGGTTCTTGTGTGCAAGCCATCGATGGAGAGCATTTGAAACGCTCCAGATAGTCTTCCTTCCATGCAGTGCACTTGGTGAGGTAGTGAGGTCAGGGATCTGGGACAAAGCCCCACTTCAGGCCAATCGATTGAGGGCATCCATCCGTAAATGGTTTGCATAGCTTCCTTATGCCATACAATGTATTGCTGAACAGCGGTGCAGCTGCGGAGATTGGAGACGCGCATCTCTGAGCATAGCGGGTCAGGTGCCAACTGCAGCATTGTACCACAGCACAATAGTAATTGCTGAGCAATATGATGGTGTCACAGCACATCAGATCATCCTCAGACTGTTACCGTGCTCTGTTTAATACATGCCTCTATTCTGTACCAATTTGAATATGTGAATTTGCAGCAGAGCAGAGATTTGTGGTGAGTGTAGATAAAGAACATGGAGGTTATAATTTCATATTGCACGTTTTATCTTGCAGACAATTTCCTCCTCTTGTTAGCCTGCGATTTATTTCATATTTCAGATGTTTTGCACTTGGTTTAGAGGCATTACTAAAACGACACTCCTAAAATGTGCTTTGTGAAGCAGTATTTGTGTGCCTCCATTTAGGCTTGAACGTCCCAGTTACCCAATAATCAAACAAGCGGGCTTCCTGTTTAATATCCTGATATATTATATGGACTAAATGTCAACCAGCAACATTTTTACGCATAGTCAAATTGACTTTTTATGATCAATATTAAAGATCAAAGGTCACAATCAAGGGACGAATATTCATGAATAAATAATTCAGGGCGAGAAGACATTGTTTACTCCATATTTGTTATTTTTTATAGCCCAGAAAACAGCTATAGCCTGAAGCCATCCTGCTGCTAAAAGCCAATCTCCTCAGCAATAGGATGTGTCTACAAAGCTGAGCTGAAGACATAACTCTCCAGTAAACATATAGGCCCTCACCTATTTGTGGTAAGGCTGCAGAATGCATGTAAAAAATGAAAAATTGTGTTTTCGACACGTTCTGGTCTTCCAAGAACAGACTGATATGGGTTTAAGACAGCTGCAAATTGTCAGAAAGGACAATATTCACAATGCGTTCATACAGACTTCTGTGCAGTGGCTATGTTAAGGTTCCTTCTATGAAGGGGTCCTAAAAGTATCTAAAAATGCTCTTCATAACTTCTTATACCCATAATTGTACATAGAGTAGTATACTTTGGTTTTACTCAACCATATCAAAGTCAAGGATTAGGAAACTTTATGCTCGGCTTAACTGAACACCGCATTTTTAAACAATCATATTTTTCATACCAACTAGCTGTTGAACTCCAGCTCACAAATTATGGCTATCTAATTAGGGTCTTTTCTACTCTCTCTCTGGGCAGGAAAGGCCTACCGAGGGCTGAAGGAGCAGCTCACCCTTATAAAATTAGTAGTGTGTAGTGGTTTATATTGCATTTGTACTTGATCATCTTGGCCTGCATTCTGCCCTCTCTTTTAAAGAAAATATCTGTATTGACAATCCCCAGAGAGAGACAAGAACCACCCATCATTGAAGTGTGTATCAAAATAGAACCGAAAACAAAATAACAAATATTTTTAACAAAATTATCTAAGTTCTGTTTAGTACCTCCCCTCCCCGCCACCCCCCCCCCACCCCAAAAATGACTATCCCTTCCACCCAACTCCCTCCCTATCTGGCTACTTCCCATTGCAAATGTGTGCATGGGGCAATCTATGTGACGAGTATGTAAATATTGACTGTTTCTGATAAGCCAAACCTCAACAACAATAGGCTACAATAGTTTTGAATTCAACATTAGTAACATCCGTTCAAGTAATTTCTAATAGAGAACAAACTAGTGAAATGTTATATCCATGGAGGTGTGTTCAGGGGGGACATATGTTGTCCTTAATCAGATGAGAACATTTTGCAGCCAACGAATCCCAGTTATGGAATATGGGATTCTTGAGCCCACTCTCTCCTCTCTTTGTAAGTTGATGCTCTCGGATGACGGCCAGAGGGTAGTTGCTATTCCCCAGGACTAAATTATTGGAGATAAGGGCGTTCCATCTTATCGTAATGTGGCACCTTGCCAACAGAAGGGTCAAATGGATGCGTTTATTAAAAACCCTGTTTGAATCTGGTTGTGGAAAAAGGCCTAATATAAGCATCCATAAAGAATTGGTCAGACCGAGTCCTGTGACTTGGTACTGTACTGAAATGGTTCCATCCATTAAGCCGTACAGCGACCGGCACAACCGCAACATGTGTGGATGGTCAGCGTCAGGGGAACTGCAGCAGAAGCAAGCTGAGGATGAACCTGGATTTGTCTTAGACAGAAGAAGGGGTGGTAAGGTAGGCCCTATTCAGAATATTACATTGAATATATTTAAAACCTGAGTTTCGAAGGGCCGTATGGTGAGAATATAAGACACAGTGCCATTCTGAATCGTGTTTTGGGCAGTCTATGTCATGCTCCCACTTCTCCAGAAGGTGAGTTTGGGCACAGTCCCCATTGTGGAGGTGATCTTGGTATAATTCTGCCCTTTCCTTTAGAGGTGGAAAACCGATTCAAACCAGAATCAGGTCAAATAATAGAAGGTGTGCTGGGAAGCGGAGACCTGTATTTTGCATAGAAACCTGTACAGTTGGTACTTGCATATTTACAATCCTAGGTACAGTGACACAATGGCTTGCCCAAGACTGCTCACTTTTTATTAAGTGATGGAAGCTGGAATTAGAACCCATCTTTCTGTCGCCAAGGTCAAACGGTTTGCCACTAGACTACATCTCATAAAAAAAAGAGTATACATTATCTTTATTTTCGAAGGGTTGTGTGCCAACTATTCCTTGACCCCTGATCAAACTCCAGCACTCTGAATCAAGACCTACTGCTGGGAAGGAAAAAAGAGTGAGCAGTAGAACTAACTCCACATTTTAAGGATAGTGCTAGTAAAGTTGTTTGCACATAAATACTTATCCTAATTGCCTGTGGGTCATCCTTATGATGTCAATTGTTCAACACCTTGATATACAGCTTCTGCTGCAGCAAGTTTACAAGTACCAGGTGTGCTTTCAATTGTATGCCAACAACACCCAAACCATGTCTGAATGAAAAAAGACAAAGAACCAGGCCATTATCACCAGATACAACTGAATGAAGCATGCACACCATCAGACCAGCGAACAACTACAGCTGTAGTTCATGGCTTAAATAGCCCTTTCTTTGTTTCTAATATTTCTTTGGTTTGTAGACCATGAAGTTGTGAATCATACAGGACATTGTTCCCAATGTCAGCATATCCATTCGTTTGGCTCAGTAGCCTATGCAAGCGCATTATGTTCCCTATAGTAAGACAAATATAATGAGTGTAATTCCTGATAAAGATTTTGATCTTTTTGGAGCTCCTCAGATGTAACACAACTGGTGAGAAAGGAGTTCAAATTTAAATTGTTCTTAAAACTGTATGAGTTCCTGTACAATAATAAACTATGTGCTAAGGGTCATCTTTCCCCCGTGTGCGGCCTTCTTTTGCTCTGATGAAGCCACAATTGAAAATCCCAAAACAGAATGGACTGCACACACCATTAGGTCAATAAACCACTTAGTGGTGCAGTTCATGGCTTAAATAGTCACATCTTTGGTTCTATTATTGCTCTGTATCATGTACTTATATCATACAGTTGTTAGTTCCCAAATTATTTTTATCCAGTTTTTGGCTCAGTTGCCTTGCTAGTGTATTTTATGTATTGTAGTGCAGCAGCAATATAGATGTAATCTCTGATATGGATTTCACTCTTTTTATTGACCCTCATATGAATGTAACACTGCTGGTCTGAGAGCAATTCAAATTTAAATGTTTCTTAACCCCTTGTATGCTTGTGACGGAACCGTTCCGTCACAAGCCTCGGGTGAGCTGTGCTTGTGACGGAACGGTTCCGTCACAGCCCGCTTGCCGCGCCTGCGCGGCGCGAATTCCGCGCCTGTGCTGAGCGTTCTATTGGGTGGGCGGGGCCGTGACGGAACCGTTCCGTCACAAGCACAGCTCACCCGAGGCTCGTGACGGAGCGGTTCCGTCACGAGCACTGGAGCGCCGTGCAGCCGCCCCGCCCCCTTAGCACTGCGGCAGAATAGCCGCCGCAGTGAAGGGGTTAAATAAAATAGTGCGAGTCCCTATTCAATGACAGCCTCTCTGAAAGGGACCATCTTTCGCCAATGTGCAGTCCCTTTTTGCTCCTAGGCTCATTTGTTTCACTGTATGACAGAGTTTCCTTTGTGCTCTCACAGAATAGACTAAGATTCTGTAAATAATATGGTCTCAAGCAATACCCTTTCCTTACCTAGTCACAGGAATGCCTCCATCTAAGTACCTGAACTTAGGAACACATGAGTTTTAGTGGACAATGACCTCTCATTCATTTCCAAAGTTAATGCAGTACTCAAAGGCACCAAGAAGCGGTCCTTATTTTAAAAAGTCCTTTCACTTTTTTACTCTAAGCATCATTTGGAGCTGGCATAAAAATTGTGTCGTCGTTTGCACCATCCTGACAAAAAAACGAAGATAAACCTCAGTGGTTACAAATAAAAGTGACAAGACTGTGGATTTATGCAAGCAAGGGCATGGAAAGCTAGCCCTGCAAGTTTTCACTGGTTTCTGGCTGATCAAATGCTCAAAGTCATAAGCATGGGGCACAGGCCATACTCTGGCAACTGGCACCCCCCCTAACTTGCCAAATAGGACCCTCCTTGTTGTACTTCATAAACAGTCAACCAACAAGCCGTGAATCATTTGGAACCTGAAGGCCGATCCCTGCGAGGTGAGTGTCCCAGGTTTTGGGAAGCATTGAGCCCAGTGGTGAAACTGTACACCCTCCTCGAAGTTCTTGAACTGACCTGGCTGGTCTTTAACTCAGATCCAATGAGCACCAAGATGGTGATTGAAGAATATGAAACTATTGCTCCCAACAACAGCTATCACTGCACACTACCCTGAGGTAGCTGTCTGGCGGTGACAAGCAGAACTCATCGAAATGACCAAATAAACAAATACCTGTGTAAATAAACTCTTCCAAACAGTTAAGTTGATATAAGATTGACATTTTATGTGTCCCTGCTTTATTATGGTATGTAGATCAGTGCGTACGTCCTTATGGCTGAATGTTAATTAGTTAAATTAAGAAAGTCATCAGCACCCATTTCCAATACAAGAATATTTGTTCCATTTTGTTTGGCAGATGTTTTGACGTATTCAACTGCTTCTTAGTCCTTCGTGCACGTCTGAGGCTCTCAAGAGGAGGTGTCCAGGCCCGTCCATGAGCTGATTGACGATGCATCGGGTCATTACTTTAGAGGTAGAAATGGGAATTAAGCTGAGGGGCCATCAGTAAAAATATGAACCCTACTAAACCACAGCTCTTTCTCGTAAGGCTAGCATTTTGGCGACAGTTCACCCTGCTGATTTGACTCTACAACCCACAATAGATACCTACCATGCTGACAAATGATAAATGTAAACTAGAGAAATGAGTCGTATAATTCTGTAGGCGACCCAGAACATTCCAGATGTCCACAAGGAAGAATTTCCTAACTTTCTTCAGTGTACCTCAAAAGGTGCCAATTTCCTCTCTCATTAGTTTATAATCTTCAGTCATTAGATGTGTGATGTCATGGTGCCGTGACAAGTAGTTTTGGAAACTAGACTGGAGAGGTGCCTTTGTAAGTAGCGGCTCGACAAGGTTCGCAATGTGTGGCAGGTCGCAGTGTCCACTATGAAAAGAACGTAGAGCCCTGCATAAAAACCATACATACATGCAACAAATGGAGGCTGTCCGAGAAATTGGGCTTTCTGAAGCTGCTGTTGTGTTTTGTATGTCCTTAGTAAACAGAACGGAGCTCTAGCTTGTTGCATCATTCTTTACATTTAATATTTCGATGGGAATAAATCAGTGGTTCTCCTCCTCCCTAGGAGACATTTTAGAACGCACAAATATTATTTCAAAAATTTTTTGGGAGTAGGTTTGTCTGTGGCAAAAGGTATCATTTGGGCACTGGGTTAATCCTCCGTCACTCTTTACTTCAGTAGGTAATACAATGGACGTAATATTTAGCACGCCATCCTGCAGGTGGTGTGTCCCTAAAGCGTGACACATGCTGCCTGACCCAGGCTTCACTTGGACTGTCTTGTGCACCCCTACTGGGACTCCATCTTTTCCAAGCCTGAATTCTGTTTCTCTATAGACACAAATAACTTCTGGGTGCCACATAAACAAGATACAACTTAGATCGTGATGGTCAAAGATAACAAGGGTACTTGTTCGTCTTAACTTTGACCAGTGAACGAAGCCTATGTCCTTCCACTGGAAGAGATTTAGGGGTTGATATGCACTATGATGTGTGGCCATCAAACTCCAAATTTGGAAATATTCACGTGCCCGGGAAGATTTGACTCCCTACATTGCATCCCCAGGTTAGGAAGATGGATTGTCGGCGCTGCTGGATGCCGAGGAGGCACCATGCTTTTTTCGCCCACTCGTCATTCTCAATTAAACACCCAAGGTGAGAGATTGTACGAGAAAACCAAAAAATCAATGACTCTGACACATAGGGAGTTTACTCCCTACATACAGGTGCCGTTCTTTGTTTCGTACCACAAGCCTATCATGACGGCCACAGGGGACCAGAGCAGGACAAATCAGTAGTGGTGGTCTTTCCCTAAATATGGCTGAGTTACCATCACTGTGACCTGTCAGTAGTTAGACTCGATAGTCCAACCAGATAAACGTTAACATTGGAAACCTATTCGTTCTACCACTTCTTAATGGGTCAACTAATCCTACACCACACTCGGCTTTATGTTTGATACACCATTCTTTTTAATTCTAAATATTTAAGTTTTACTGAGAGTTTGTTTTTAAAACTTAAGGTACGATATGGCTTCATCTTCTCTTACGCATGAAGAATGCAT
Source organism: Lissotriton helveticus (assembly GCF_964261635.1). Classification (NCBI taxonomy): domain Eukaryota; kingdom Metazoa; phylum Chordata; class Amphibia; order Caudata; family Salamandridae; genus Lissotriton; species Lissotriton helveticus. The sequence goes on along the minus strand of NC_136061.1, from coordinate 601,617,933 downwards.
CATGGCGGTTAATGTTTTGATCTGGTCAAAAATGAACTATTGCAAACACCTTTTCCTGGAATCACACAAGACTGTGAGTTAAAATGCATTCACCTGGTTTAGTGTATAGCGGTACCAGTGGTAGTCGGAGCAACAATGTGCAATGCATCGCTGACTCACCGAGCCCTCCAAATTGGCTCCCTATTGATAAAAGTGCCGTTTTAGAATCAAAATGTATTCCGCACAAAGACACCTACAAACTGTCCCACCAGTATCAGAAGGGAAATGTAATGGAAGTTATGAATGAGGTAAAATTTTCCTTTTCTTATGATAGGGCGTTTAGGGCCAATGCGTGTAGAAATCATTTAGTCCCGTTTCACTCTTCGTTTCAAATAAACTATTTTTCATTATTAAATCAAATACATGTGTAGTGAATCTCCTACCGATTTTTAAGACTTACCTGGCTGTAGCAGGGATCCTTGAGAGGAAAGGCTTGCTTTCATTTGTCCTGGTACTACACAGCTGTGGTATTTCCTCTAAACCTGGGGCCACTACTGCCAGATAGAAATCTCCCACTGAGGGTCTTGCTTCAGCTGTTGTGGATCTGATGATGACAGTTTCCTCTGTTTTGTGAGAAAGAATCAGCACGATTGTGGTTGAATCCCACGAGACGAGTCATTCTGCGTTTAGCGCTATTTCTTAGTGCAAAACCCCCACCTCACATACAAAATGTATGCAGAAATGCATCTTGCACTAAGAAATAACGCTACATGTAACCGAACATTAATAGTAAGCACAAGCAGCCATATGTGCTAGCTTAATGTGCTCTCTGGGTACAATTTTTCCCCAATTTACTACCAGTGGTGTAACGAAACTGGAGGGGCCCCACTACAAAATACATGGAGGTGCCCCCTCTGACCACACACAGGCATCCTCAGGGCAGCGTCACTGTGCTAAGGTATTCCCCTGGAGCTCAGCACAGGGGGTCTGCAGGGGCCTTTGTTACTCAACTGTTTACTACCGACATTTAGAGCTTTTTCCTTAGTGCTAAATGCTCCCTTGCGTCCAAAGTGGACACAAGGCTTGGGGCCGTATTATTAAGAAAGGGCTCTACATTATCGCCGATTTTATCGGCAGGAAACTGCCGCTAGTGCGGCGATAATGGGCTTGATAATATGCCCTTGTGAATTCCCATAGAAGCCCTGGTTCTGGTGTTAACCTGGGCTTCTCTGGGATTTCACAAGGGCATATTATCAAGCCCATTATCGCCGCTTTAGCGGCAGTTTCCTGCCGATAAAAGCGGCGATAATGTAGCGCCCTTTCTTGATAATATGGCCCTATTTTTTGTGTTAAGAAGAATAGCGAGAGCTAGGGTAGCTCACGCTTGCTTAATGTGTTTTCACATTTGGATTTTTTACCCCAAATTACTTATGCAATGTAATTATTGGTAATCCGCGTCAAAAGGCAACGCAGAATTACAGAAATCACTCCAATTACTCTGGCGCAATGAAAACTCTGCTAATACCCATTTGTAATGAGGGAAAACCACAGTTATGGGTTTTCCCCTTCCTAAGGTTTATGCTCAGAATGGGGTCCTAGTCCCAACGGCTGTAACCATGGGGTTTAAGAGGGAAACACATCCCGCTTTAAAGGGCAAAAGTTTTAATGTTTCATGCTTGTCCAATTGTTTCTTGACACTTTCAGGTATTAAAAATAAAGCAATGTATGAGAGAGAGGCAGGGGAAAAGTGGCTGTGTATTACCATCAAAATACATAGCCAAAGCAGCGCCCGGCACCTAAACCCAGCACAAAACACGATTTCATAAAGTGAATATTGTTATCCTTATGAATATAAAGTGGAGCGGCTTGTTAGACCCTCGGACCCGCCGCTTGTTTCGACAATGCATGCTTTGCCCCTCTTTCCTTTGTTCCAAAATTGCCGTGATTGTTTTCTATAAAAGATGATTGAGCGGCAGTCGCAGGTGTCGTTATCAGAGCTGGAGAGTGCAATGCATTATATTACACTGTTCGCTTCCCTAGCTTGATAAGGTTAATGTAAGGATCATTCGATTAGAGATGTGATCCGGCCCTCTGCACATTGGTATTTACGCTCTGAGCCATTTAATATAGTTCTGCTACGTTCTTCGTCCTAATTACTCTATGAGGCACGCGCGGCCGAGTGAGGGAGCCGTGACGAGCATTGTGTGAGATGACACTCGCCGGGAGGACAGAGACAGACACTTGCGGGGGCAGAGAGGGAGAAAGAGACGTACGCGTGGAGACTGGAGAGGGAGCGGCGCGCGGAGGCAGGAAGAGACATAGACGCTGAAATGAGCAGCGAGCAATGCCGGCGTGGATAAACACAAACACAGAGCTGCGTAGAGAGAGGACGAGAGGCACGGACTGGGAGTGACTCACAAAGGGAGAAATAGAGAGAGGGAAGGAGAGCTGTGCTTGATGGACAGTCTTAGGAGGGAAATAGCCTCGAAGGGACTGTTAGAGAATGGACAGAGAGAGCCACAGGTGCAGAGAGATGGCCTAATTATGAGTTTTGTATAGATCCAATGGGGGAACCCAGTGTCCCTCAGAACCTGGGTAAGTATATAGGTAAAGCTACAGTTGTTCTGTCGGGGAGAAAACAATTACTTTGCAAATGACAATGAATGTTGCTAAAACAACAAGATTCATTGTCATTTGCCTTTTGCAAAGTAATTGCTTTCTCGCCGACAGAACCACTGTAGCTTTACCTAATTATGAGTTTGGCGGTCCGATGGACTACTCAAACCCACGGTGGCAGTGTGGCTACTGCCACACCAGCGGTCCGACCACCATACTCCAAAATGGGCAGTTGGACCGTAATGGGAACACTGCTACCGCCAGTGATCTGTGAACCCTGGTGGTCTTGCAGTGGTCTGAGGCCCGCAAAATGCTGGCGGTGCTGCAGTGGGACTGTCAAGCATATTACGAGTCTCCTCACCACCACAGATTACATGGCAGTGAGCCTGCCATACATAGTGTTGCGGTGAGAAAATTAAGAGTGCCCTACAGGGCCCCCTGTTGCCTCAGGGCCAGGGGAGGAATGCTGTTGTTCCCCCCCCTGTCTGCATGCTCCCCAGTTCCTGCACGGCATGTCATGCAGGAACTCATTTTGGCTGTCCTAAGGTGATGCCTTGCTAAAGTTCAGCCTTAACACGGCATCACCGTGGGACTGAGAAAGCAGGACCGCTCAATCTGGATTTCAGTCGGATTGAGGCAGGTGGCCTCAGTACAGGTTTTAAAGACAACAAAGGTCCTCAGGAAATTTTTAAATGAGCAGAAACAATGAAATTACAGACCACAATCGGTACTATAATCAAATTTCCAAACCCAGCCGGGTGAGGAAACGTTTAATTAAAGATCAAAAGGAATTTGATTGACCTGGAGAGGGTCAGATACAAACATTTAGATAGGGCACAATCCTGTACCTATCCTACAAGGGAGAGAAACATAGTAGAAGAATTAGGTAAGAAAGGAGAGTTTTTTCAGGCAAGAGGTTTGGAGCCAACTGTCGCTTGCAAATTATTAATCAATTCAAACAAGTTTCGACATACAGTGTTTACAGAATAGCATACAATTGAATTTCCTGTAATACTGTTCAAGCGTCAACGTTTCGATCCCCTGGCTCCTAATGAACCGGGATCATCATCAGGACTATTTAAATCATTTGCCTGTTTATTAAGAATGCCTGCCGAGCAACGTGCTTGGTCCTGGTCAGGCGCCTTGGTAAGTGGTCAGGTTACCGTGAATGTACGGGTACCTGGTTAGGGACGAGGTTAAATTGGCCTCGCGGTCGAGTGATCCTTAGCGGTCTTACTTGAAGGTGGGGATTGCGTCCTTAGATAAGGAACAATGTTGATTCAGCACCCGAAGGGCTTAAGTGGCCTTGTAAAACGCGGTGGGTTGACGGTGGAGACTCGATGGACTCTCTCCGCATCTCCTACAGCGACGTTGCTCAGTACAGGTTTGGCATTGTGGCGCTGGCATGGTGGCCCAATGCCACACCGCCAAACTCATAATCAGGCCCGGAGTCTCTGACCAAGTAAGAAATTGATGGAAACGCTCACACAGGGTAGTCTGGAGTGAAGGGGCTTTCACAACAGGCCAAGTTAGGTAAACATAGGATAGTAGCCCCCATCCAGGAAACGTAAGGAAGGCTCAGGATTTTTATTTCACAATTTTGCTTTTCATTTTTCCCTAGTTTCTAGCACAGATTTACCTGGTAGATGTAACCTTTTTTAAATCATAAATCAATCACACACCAATCAAAGTTTTAAAAGGTTTGTTAATGAACAAAAAAAGTAGTAATCTTGGAATCTCAGCTTTGGTCAGAGAGGCGGTCCCCCAGGGCCAGATTAAGACCTTTAGAGGCCAAAAGCACTTCAAAGATTTTGGTGCCCCATATAAATCTAATTCAAAATGTAAACAATAATAAACCATAAAATAAAATCGTTTTTTTTTTCGAATTGCAACAAAACGTACTGTAAAATTGGAAATAATGTTTCTTTTTGTATACTTCCACTTTATTTATAGGTTCAGCTGCACCATTTGCAGTTTTGCGCCAAATGGTCCAAGGTAAATCTGGCAATGGAAAATGTCTGTAGTGCCCCTTTTCTCTTGATTGCAAGCACATGCTTATTTTGCTTGATGGTTAATCCAGCCCTGGGGGTCCCACAGCATACAAGCACACGTTAATGTAATTCTACACAGAGACTTCTGAAGGTGATCACATGCCTTCATGAAACAAATGCAGTCACAGGTGCCTAACTCCAAGATAATGCGAAAGGAAGTAGACTGCCTTCAAAGAGTTAGAAAATGTAAACATTTTTGCTCCACAAGCAAACCAACACTTTCATGTCTTGGGAGCCAAAACGAGAACAGGACCCTTGACGTGTCGGATGGGCATTTCCTTTAGGCATGGTTACCATGAGTAAGAAAGTTCGGCTGCAGTACTTACAGTTACACTAAGCCAATCACTCACACTATACAAGCAATGGCAAAAAAACTTACAATGAAGCAAAAATGTTGGCTCATTAAATAGTATAGTTCAGAACCATGCACTGAAAGGTAGGAGCAATAAAGAGAACTTGAAAGAATGCACAATTAGTTGAATTTAAATCACAATATACATATTTCCACCTTTTTTTAAGAAAAGGGAATTATATTTTGTCCTAAATAGGTTGGAAGGAAGTGCTATAGACTGAATGCAGCACTGTTGAACATAGTGCCAGCGTCAAAGATGTTTTAATTTTCAGGGTTTCCAGTTGAAGAATGGTGCTCCTAGTCTCTTCAGTCCTCCTGAAATGGTTAAGAACCTTGTCAACAGGATACAAGGGATATTAAAATGTACTACAATGTTACCTCCCACCTCTTCTTTTCTTCACATGCTTTGTTGGAACAAGAGCTGATGGCTATCACGTCCAGTAAGAAGCCACAGACTAAAGATATTAATGGCTTCTTAGGATGCTTCTGGGGCTAACACACACAGGCTTCCTGTGAGGCGAGGGGTGTCGTTCAGTGGTTCACTCAACAGCCTCTGCAGGGAAGATCTGTTTACATGGTCTGTATATATAATGAATGAGCCTTGTTGGAAGTGTCTTGAAATAATTAACATTCGCCTACTTCCCTGCTGATTTTTGTTTTTCCAAAGTAGTGTCAATTGCAATTGTTGGGTTCCAAGGTAGCAGCAGCTCTTGGCCATCATGAGAGAAACTGAAGAAAACACAGAAAAAGGCACAAAAAAAGAAACCAACGGAAAGAGAGAGAAAACAGTAAAGTAAAGGAAGAGTGAGAGATTGAGGCTACAAGAGGCAGAGAGGGGTAATTGGAGGTGCAGAAGTAGATATTAGAGGCCCAATTCGTGAAACATGGTAAAAAACGTACTTCCATTGCTGACCTCCAATGTTTGGAACACATTGTCAACCACTGTGTAATTTATAAAACATCCCAACGCTCCTGGGAATATGTGACGGTTGTAGATTTAAGGGAGGATTAGTGAATTCTTTTAGTCCTAAGTGTTACCACGTATTTTTGTTTCTCCTTTAGGAAAGCGGAGTACCTGCAACTTTCCGCAACATTCAAATACAATGCATCAGGATGTGGACTTCTGGTTAAGTGATGTTAAGTTTAATTAGCTTCAAATCAGGGTTAAGAGGTTTGGCTGAGAGGAGAATTAGATGTATGTCTCGGCCACGTGTCATGGCCAAAGGAGAGCAAATGTGAGGGCAGAATTTGGAAACCTACTTCATATAACAAAGCATCAAGTCTCGTTGACTTTAAGATGCACTCATCCATCTAAAATGGGTTGTATTTGAAATTGCGCATACTGGATTGACACCATTCAGCTCGGTTGTTCTTGATGAAAGTTTGATAGCCATAAAAGTTTCATTGATCATGGGAACGCCATGATACAGGAAACTGATTTTGAAAATACCTTTAAATTGTGTTATTTATAAAAGTTGTGGTATTGGCTGGAGGGATATATCATATGTCTAACTTGTTGTGTAAGGTAGGCGAAATATATTGGCACACATTTTAGCATTTAGAAAGGATTCAGTCATTCGCAGACGCATTACCTCAGATGTACCCTGGAGTCTTGTCTAGGTACCTTTCAGGCACCGTACAATCAAATGGTGTTAATGTCACAAAGAACGTGATCAACATTTGGATCGTTATCTGAGAGTTACCCTTGCGGGCCGTGTAGGGCCCAATTAGGGATAATACATTCCAATGATTTAAATACTATTAGAACATTGGAATGTTGGGAGCTCCATTGAAAACAATTGAGTGCTCCGAGCTTCTAATGGCTGGTATAAGCCTGGAGCTCCAACATTCCAATGTTTCTTTGTTCACAGCTCTGGCTGTGAACAAAGGCTTCAAGGACCCTGAATGGATTCCAATCCCCTCACGCTCTCATAAGGCTTTGTTCTTTTTTGTTAGGACATTTTGCTCTCTCGTGTCAGAATGTTCTAATAGCCTTATAGCCCTTCGTAGCTGGGCTATACCAGCTATTAAAGTCCCTCTCCTTTGTTAAAGGCCCTCGCCTTCGGCTCGGGGCCTTTAACGCTGGAGAGGGCCTTTAATAGCCGGTATGGCCCTCTACGGTGGGCTATAAGGCTATATGAAGTATGCAGTGTTGACTGGGAGCATCAGCGGAGCGATATTTTGGGTGAATTAAGGTTCAGTTTGGAGTGGCAGGTGAAGATCTGTTTAGGCTTTTTGTGAGTGCACTAGGAAGTGGATGATCAGCAGAAGGGCTCTGCCCTGTACTCTTCGCACAGCTTCCAAAGCATCTGTTTTCATCACCCTCCTTCATATGCTTTTAGACTGGATCCTCTGAAAAGGCGGCTGGAATCTAGCAAAATACAAGAAGCACAGCTGGAATTATACTGACTCTACATACTAGTGTTTATTTTATAGAGCACCAGCCATGTAAGGCACTGTCCATGTGAACTATATGCTTGTTTCAAAAACTAGTTAGACAGGGCTCGAGTCAGGGGTACACACAGGTACACGGCGTCCCCCCCACTCTTTTCACAGGGTGGACGCTGCCCACCCTGCCAATAAGTTGGGCACACAAAAATATGCTGAACGTGTCCCGGTGTAATTTTGAAACACAGGGGCACCTTCAGCATGTGACGTCATTTGCATATTGTCAGTCCCCCCACTTCTTTTTATAGGACTTGTGCCTTGGTTAAAGAGAAGGAGGTAGGACATGTTTGAGAGCCCCTTGTAGTGACTAGAGTCTGGCAATCAATGGCGAGCTGGGCAGAAAGAGCTGATGAGGCCTCTGCTTCAAAGGCAATTTAAAGCTCCAGTGACCTGTGTGATGCCAGTGGAGCAGTGTGCCACCGAGCTCGCCGCTGCTCCAGACATCCAGAATGTGCCTTAGTGTGTATTAGCGCCGCACTCTGGGTCCCTGTGACCCAAGCCACATTTCGCCAAGGAGGTCGTTTTTAGAGTCCTTTTATGAGGAGATGATGTTAAACCTTCTTTATAGAAAAGTGGGAAGGAGAAGTCATGGTCACACAAAATTAATTAGCCTTTTTATTTGTGGGATTCTGAAATTGGCAAATGTTCTTCAGCGCAGTGAATTGGATCCAGGGTTATTGACTGCCTTTTGTGTTTACACAATGAGCCTGCAAAATGTCTCTGTTGATCCATTGATGCCCTAATGTAGGTGTTAATAACAAGATCAAAATGCTGATGAGGTAATCATACAGTGCATTGCGCGCACTTACCAGCGGTTTCTAATCCATTTTTTGTGTGAACAGTAGTTTCTAGGTTATCAGCGTATCCCATGTACTTTCCTCTGTCTGTGTGCACGTGTTTGGCTCTGAATTGGTATGTGTAAATCTCGTATATTTCCCTGTGATCCGTAACACTTTATAACATATATTTTTCTTTGTGATCCAATGAGTGTACCTTTGTCCATTTTATACATTGACGTGCAGTGCAGTAAAAGGAGATGGATCTGGAATACGTTGTGCTTTGTTTTTCATTGTGAGTGCAAGGAATGGGTCAGGTAACTGAATCATAGGGTCAAGGAAAATGTATGATATTATGAAAGATCCTGTACACAGGAGAGCTGTTTTCTAGAGTGCATGGTAAAGTAGCAATGCATCATGAGAAAACTAAATGGATGGTGTGTATGTAAATCAGAAGGAGCGCTAATGTTATGACTATGTAGGAGTGTAGAACTTTTCTTTGGACACCATCTCCTAGAGACTCATCTGTTTCAGCTGCGGGAGCATCTTTGTGACTCACAGATTATCAACTTCACTATCACTGGATCGCCATGCCCCACCTCAACTTCCCCCACCAGCCCAAGTTGGAACAATATCACCAAGACCCAATTTACTGCAGCTCTCAACACCACCATACCACACATCACCAACAACCTGGAGCTAGCCATCCAAATCTTCTCTGACTGGATCTCCAACTACTGCCGACACAATTGAACTAATCTAAACTTCCAGCATCAGGAAAGCCAGCAAGCACACCAGCTGGTCCACCCCCGAACTCCGCGCCTTCAAGCGTAAGTGCAAGCAACTGGAGAGATGGTGGCACTCTAGCAGGAACCCCTCTGACATCACCACCTTCACCTCTGCCCTCCACAATTATGACCACTGCCTCAGGGAATCCAAAAAGTACACCTTAACCACACACATCCAAGCTAGCGCTAATTACAAAAAAGAACTCTTCTTCATCTTTAGAGAATGATCCTGCCCTTCCACCAAGAGACCACTATTTGCCCTTCCCAGCCCTCTGCGTTAGCCTGGCAACCCACTTCCGCAACAAGATAGCAGACATCTACAACAACTTTGACCTACACCCAACTGACATAGGCCACCTCCTGACACACACTGGAAACCCCCACTGCCACCTCACCGACTGGACACCACTCACCACGCCAATCACCACTGCGATCAGGACCTCCATCCATTCCGGAGCACCAACAGACCTCTGCCCCACCACACCTTCAACTTAGGACAGAAATAAATCAGCATCACACTCACCGACATCCCCAACTCATCAAGGACCACGACTACTTTCCCTGACACCTGGAAACACTCAGAAGTGAAACCCCTCCTGAAGAAACCCTCTACCATCCCCAAAGATCTCAAGAATAACCACCCCATATCGCTGCTCCCCTTCCCAGCCAAGATTCTAAATAAAGCCATTAATCACTGCCTTACAAACCACCAAGAAGGAAAACAACCTACTTTACACCACCCAGTCCAGATGATTTTGCTCCACCCACAGCACAAAGACCGCCCTGTTAGCTGCAACAGACGACATCAAGACCAACCTAGACCAAGGTGACATAGGAGCCCTGATCTTCCTCGATCTCTCAGCAGGCAGGCTTCAACACCATATTCCACTACACCCTTATATCCAGACTCCACTACATTGGCTTCAGAGGAAACGCCATGAAGTGGATCACCTTCTTTCTCAAGGAATGCACACAGAAAATCCACCTATCTCCCTTCACTTCCAAACCCAAAAGTATCATCTGCAGAGTTCCCCAAGGATGATAAGCCGTGCTATACAAATACCGATGGGTTGATTGATTGATCATCTGCCTTACCTACACCTATATGGGTGGCAAACAATGTTGGTCAGAAGACGCAGGGTGCACAATATACAAAGTAGATGAGGTCATGACCTTTCAGCACAATTAAATAAACATTCTCAGAAAAACCATGACAGTTCGCAGAGCTCCAGGAATGGGATGAAAACAAAGCACAATGCACACTGTCACCAGGGCCAGATATGGATTGAGAATAGATGCTCATAACAAGGCAAACATTGGCTGATATGACTGTGGTACATAAAACCACAGAAAAGCAGAGTGGGGTGGAAAGAATTAGAAGACAGATGATAGCTCCATTGTTGGATGGGACGTCCAATTTGCAACCAAAACGGTTGCTATTACCAATAGATGTAGGGGATGCTGGCTCCGGACTTTTCTCCAAGGTGTAGGAAATATTTGTTTCATTTTTACAGGACATCTCCGCGGAAGGCCAACATGTAAAGGGACTCAGAGATTTTAGCACCCCCACACAATAGTCCCAGAGGACCTGTGGGCATTGCATGGTCATTAGCTGAGAGTCTTGTTAGGCACCTCCTACCATGAGTAAACTACAAACCAGGGCTGTTAATGGCACACAAGTTAATCTTTCAATAGAATGTCTCCTTTGGAATAATTGCATTCAGCTGGGCTTTGTGGAGCTCAATTGGGCTTGGTAGACCTGGCTTTAGTTATTCCACTGCGAGCATATTGTAAAGGAAAATACTGTGCCAGATGTTGAAAATGAGTTCTAAAGCAGAGTGCATGTTTGAACTGCTACTGGGCATTCATTAGACTCACTAAGGTATCTGCCTTTCCAGAGGAAGAACGCATGGTGGATGTGGTTATACCAGTGTCTACCCTGAGAGGTAGCTTGAGCTATTTAGTGGGTCAGTTAGGGAGAACTCCCATGATGTTCTAGGTGTAGGAGGCAAGACAATTCAGGCCCTCCAAAAGTATTAGGGCCCCCTTTGACTGGAGAATGTGGGTTCAGCACCAAGAGACATGGATTCTCCTGTCATATTTTATTTTATTTTGAGTTTGTTCTTGGTGTCAAATTGCATCTGAGTTCTAAACCAACAACCACCTCCAGCAGTAAACCTTGACTGCTGGAACTAACTACCGTTGGAAAAATAAGTGTACCATAAAACTGCAATAAAATGCAAAAAGATGTACAAACAAAATGTCAACGTAAAAAAAGGAAAGACCGATAGATACCAATTTAGTGGCTGATTTGTACAGTCAGACCAGAAAACTTGTATAAATCATGGCTTTCTTGATTAAAATGTGTGATCTTGAGCAAATATTTCATTTTACCAAAAACATTTTCTTCATTATTGCCTTCGAAAGGCATTTCAAATATGCGAATTCCAAATACCAGTTGTACAAAAACCTATTGTATTTGATTTAATAGACTATAATGTTGCTCTTTAATAATATGGACTCACCTACAAGGTTTACGTGATAACTGTGTTGCCTCTTAGTTCCCTAATGGTTCTTTTTTTTAAACTATCAAAAGTAAAAAGTACTACTCAGTGCAGTGCTATAATGTGACATAATTTAAAAGCTTCCACGTGTTAAATTCACTTTTTTAATTCTTAAAAGACGTTGTCATATTCTACATGACATTTTAATGGCTCAGCTTGTGCACGCGCTCTATGAACCAAGCCAGACCCTTGACTCGCCCATCTGTAATGAAAGCGATCTCTTAAGAAGTTTATGACCACAACAAAGAAGCAGAAAAACGCCAAACCATCACATGCTCATAAGAATCTGCCATTTGTGCTGTGTTCCCAGCTCTCGCCCAGGCCTTGCTTCTAATCGGCGCCATGTTACGCGGGTTATTTAATGACTGCGCTGGTGTGAAATGGGCCGCGGGACTCGATGCAGCAGCTCAGTAAATACAATAAGCAGAGGTTCCTCCAGCCTGGAGTGGTTATTATGAATATTTTATCGCTTTATTTTTTGCTTGTGACATGCCATTCAAACATCACTTATGGATTTGTAAACAGATTCCCTGCCACAGCCATATCCATTTCAAAAGGCCTACATAAAAGGCGTCCCAAGCAAACGAGATACGCGGCAGTCTAAGATGGTTGTCGAAATATACAGACACTTGTTGCGCTGGCAGACAGACAGTCATTAAAAAAAGATAAACTGGTTCAGTCAGGAAGGGTGCAAACTACAAACAATGACTGCCGGGGGCTGTTTACTTCCTGGCCGTCTGAGGCAGCTCTGGACACGGGGTGACGCGGTATCCAGCTAGCTGCGCGTGCGGCCCCATCATTATAGAGGCTGTCCTGCCTAAACAAATGCTCTTTCTCTGAAGCACTTTCTTTACTCTAGGGTAGAGGCATCACCATTCCCAAAGCACTATTCACAACGTCTTCAAGGTCTTGATAAAACCAAAGAATGGCAAGCATCTGTCGCATCTCCTGAAAAGAGGCATGATCAGTTCGCCCTCCGCTCTGCAGAATGTGGTGAGGGGGTCCTCTGCTTCCCATATTTCACTGGCATGTAGACCTTGGGATGAGTGGGGGCCCGTTAAAGGTGGGGCCGAATGACCCGCAGGTTCTGCAAAGACCAGCATTACGCCCCAGCCAATGTGATGGCCTAGAAAAGCTCAGAAGCCCACACTGTCTGCCGCATGTGACAAATCCAGTCTGAAAGTTGGGACAGCTGTTATTGGGCTAACCAAAAATGAAAAGCAAAGCCGCCACAGTGCATATTCTCTCTAAGGCAAACGGATTCCTTCTCCAACCCTTGACAAACACAACTTAGCCACGAGCTTTTCCTTATGCTTACTCAGTTAAGGTTGACCCTTGTGTGTTCTGCGCCCTTTTGAATGAATTCACTTGTTCTTTCTTTCAGTGCTCTGAGCATATGCTAAACCCCCTCTGGACACCTGTGGCCAGTGCCTGTAATCCCTGTAATCATGAGGTTACTTCCAGGAAGAAGCAAAAGTCAAAGGCTAACGCGTTTTTGTAATCGGGGTCAGGGGGATCTCAGTGATGCTGTCCAAGTATTTGTTAAGGGTGTGCTTCTGTTTCCCAAAGCTTCTTTGTGTTGTAATTTAGAAGACTGACAAAGCTCTGTATCGGTAAGTTTCGAGATAGCTGGTTGATAGCTTTATTTCGATATGCAGGTATCATAAAAGCATTACAAAATATATAAAAACAGCACATCGTAAAAGACTGTACATTTAAAAACGAAGCAGATAAAAAGTAACAATAAAAATCAATAATAAAATCATTTAAAGGTATGTTACATAGATAAGGACAGTCTTTTTAAGCGAATCAGCCAAGCCCATTTAAAAAATTTGGATACAGCACAAACTACCCGAGAGGATGTGTCAGATCGTAAAATCCTCAGAGCCACCAGGTGCTGGCGAGTACCCAATTGTCTACAGAGTGGTTTCAACCAGTGGGATCTTGGACGGGCATAATCTGGACATTCAAAAAGGAAGTGGATCACAGTTTCGGGCCTATTAGTACATAGGGCGCAGTAGCGTGATACCTGCGCAGACATGTTCCATCTAGAGAGAAGGTCAGCTAGAGGTAATGTACCTAGTCTAAATTTAATGAAAAGACCCCGGTCCATAGGTGCCGTAATTATGTCCAGATAAGGCTCGAGGGCAACAACGTCTTTTATTTGCAAATAAGCTGCGGTGGAATTGCAGTGACGCTGATTGCTGATAAGATTAGCAGAGACCCATTCCCAGTATAGTTTTTTTAGGGTCACCTTCGGGGGGGCACAGTGTGTGGACCAGCACGACCCCAAGCCTAGGTACCCTAAAAGATTTTTAATGTCCCTAAGCCATTTGATCTTGTTCCAGCCGTCCAAGCCCATCACCTCTGACAAGCCGCCTGCGTATGATTTTAGTTCCGGCACCCTCCACAGACGAGCCCAAAGGAGGAGAGGCCGTAAACGGGCCTGGTCCTTGATTGATTTACAAACCGTATCCAAAAGCACGGGAACTGTCGGGGTACTCATCGGGATGGCCAGGAGGTCCTTTAGAAATGTATTCTCTGCCTTAGTCAAAGCCTCCACGTTACCTAAGCCCCAAAGCTCAGCCCCATAAAGTGATGCGGTTACTGTCGGGCTTTGTAGATGTCTATTATTGGAGCTACACATTGTTTAGATGAATTATTGTACTCCCTCAGCAGAGCTCCCCCCACCCTTTTGTGGCTGATGGTCATTTTGTTTATATGGGGAGTCCAGCTCATGACATCACTCATACGAATTCCCAAGTAGTCAAATTCTGACACTCTTTCAAGAGGGATGGAGTTCAAAATGGGAGGGCGGCCAAGCTTACGGGGTGGATGCATAATTAGATATTTGGTCTTATCCACGTTGATGACAAGTCCTCTTTGTGTACAAAAGTCCTGGAAACGGTTCAGAAGCTTCTGGAGGCCCTGGGGGGTTTTGGAAATGAGGAGGGTGTCGTCGGCAAACAACAGGGTTGGAATCCTAACGCCCCCCAGAGAGGGAGCGTCTGCAGGTTCTCCAAGCAGGTGCTCTACCACCCCGTTTACATACAGGGAAAATAAGGTGGGAGCTAGTACGCAGCCCTGCCGGACGCCCCTAGCGACCGGGATCCTATCGGTCTTCTCCCCATTCAGTCCCCACCGCACCTGAGCATAGTTGTCATTATGCAGTTTGATGAGGAGCATTAAGATGTAAGGGGGCATCCCAAGACCGTACAACACCCTCCAGAGTTCCTCCCTAGGAACAAGGTCAAAGGCAGTCTTCAGGTCTATAAAGGCCAAATAAAGACTGCCTTTGCCCAGCTCCACCACCTTCCAATAAAGTAACAGGAGTCTAAAGACTTGCTCGATAGTTCCTGTACCTGAACGAAAACCAGCTTGCATATCAGACAATATATGGTTGTCATCCACCCACTGGAGAATCCTCCCTAAAATAGCTTTACCCGCCAATTTCTGGGTTGAATCAATGAGGCTTATTGGCCTATAATTCCCCGGTGTATCCCGACAACCCTTTTTAAAAATTGGGACTACCTCTGCCCCTTTCCAAGACTCAGGCACAGAGCCTCCCTCAAGGATGGCATTGAGGAGGCCAGAGATCAACATCCCCCATTCGCCTGGGTACGCTCGGAGAAGGTCCCCTGGCAGCCCATCTGGACCAGCTGCTTTTAGTGGAGTTAAAGATTTAATCAAATTCGTGACCTCCCGTACGGAAAAGAGGTCAGTGCCTCTGTCCACGGGTGAGGGGGGGAGGAAAAAAGGATCATTAAGTGTGCCTTCGACGGCAGAATAAAGGGCCTTACGATGGTTAAACCACGCCTGGGCAGTGATAGTGCAGGTCCTCAAGGTGTCATCTGGGCGGTTTCTGCTACCCACCAGGTCCCAGAACCCTTTGGCATCTCTCCCTCGACTGCCGACCAGGAGGTCCTGCCAAAAACTATCCTCCCATTCCTTTTTGGCATTTTTTAAACAGTGTGAGTAAAGCCTTCTGGCCTCCCTAATCCTGGTTTGTGATTTGGATTTAACCGCTTCGACAAGCAGTGTCTTTGCTGCCCTACAATTATGATTAAACCAACCCTGTCTGACCCGGGGACGTAGTTTCTTCCCGTTGGTGCTGGCTGGAACAGTAAACAGGTTGGTTAACGCCTGGGTTAGATTACAAAACCTGTCGGAAACCCCCGCCCCCCCACCCTCAAGAGGATTAGAGATATCTAGGGCTGCCGCTAGAAGCTGCGTTATGGAGGATGTTATCTCGACTGAGAGCGACAGCCTCGCCCACTTTAGCCGTCGACCACAGTTAGAGACAGATGGCAGGTCCGAAACGATGGCATATGGGGTTCCATTTACTATACCTTCTAACCACCAAGGAGTCATGGCGAGAGAGAGCAGGTTGTGATCGCTCTTGATGGAGGGTATAATCTCCATGTCTTTGACCGAACTCCATAGGTTGACGTCAAGCAAGATATAATCGATTCTTGACGTATGGCCGGGCCTGTTGAATGTATGTGCACCCTTTTTGTCCGAAATAGTCCTACCATTAAGGGCCCTAAGGCCAAACTCCATTGATAGGGAATTTACCTGAAGCACCACTTCCGTCCATCTTCTAATGGGGCTGATCTCTAAGGCCGGTATCCCCCTCCTATAATCAGCCTCCTCTTGATCTTGTGTAACATCTGAGCCAAGAGGCTCAAATGTGCAATTGAGGTCACCCGCTACCAGGGTACAGGACTTGTAGGGAGAGGATCGAAGCAGGCCCTCAAGGCGGGTTATAGTAGAGGATTCTCTACCCCCCTTGGTACCTCATGCATAGATGTTGTAGATGTTTAAGATAACATGGCCCTTGGGGGATTTTAGGATGATATTAAGGAGATCCGGACACTTTGTGTCGTGCTCCTCCACCCTACAATTAAGTGAGGAGGCTACCCAGACAAGGAGGCCTCCCGAGGGACGACCCCTACCAGATAGCACATTGTAGGTCAAAGGGGCTGTAGGAAAGAACTCTCTGGCATTAGTCTATGGTGATTTTCAGTCCTACGCTGCCCATGGGTCCGCGATTAGCTGGTGGAAGCCCTCCTGGGGACGCAGTCTCGGAGATTTGGTGCAGCAGTGACGGGGAGGGCAAAAAGTTCAAGCAGAGCCATGCGGCTTTGCTGGGAGTGCAATATTAGTGCAGCAGTCCCCGAGACAGCTGACATTGGAAGCCCTACGAGGTGAGGGACGTGAGGGGGGACTGCTGGAACATAGACTATGGCCTACCAGCACCAATAAGGACCTGAGATCGTCACAGAGGCCTGGGACTCAAATGGAAGTCAGACACAGGGTGGGTGCACCGCAATGAAAACAACCAGTGAGCAGTGAGGTGAATGAGTGTGACACAGCAATATACCCTTGCAGTTACATGTGGACGATGTACTACTGCGGGGCAAAGGCCTCAGAAGTCGAGACTCAATGGGGCATTGCTGCAGTATGTGTCCCATTACAGCCCTTCCATTCGTCTATCAGAAATAGAAAGACGACTATGATCTCCCTCAAAGCAGCAGCCATCTTTAAAGGGGCAAAGTCATCCTCTAGCAATGTCCATTTCATACCAGTACCTGCCCTTAAAATCACTGCAATGGAAAGAGGACTTCATTCTTCCCTAAAATGGTAGCCATCTTGAAATGGTTATGATCTTATCCCATGGATATTTACAAATTTCAGGGGCCATCCTGATATGCCTGGCCCTTGATGCCCAGCCCACTAATCCAACAATACAAGCCCAACCAATTTAGGAAAGCTTTCCAATCCCGCCAGCTCAGCATATCGATGACATTGGGATCCTAATCCAGCCCTATATATTGTTCTACCAAAGACTATTAAATGAAGACTCCTCCTTCCCCTAAGAATGCAATGTTCTTCACGTGGCAGTGGACGACCATTCAATGCCCATCTTTACCCTAACAGTGATTGTCAATTTCCTACCTGTAACTTCCCATCCGTAATCAGCCTCCATTCGACTTCCCTCACCCATTTTCCTCCCCATCTGGTTCACCCAGAAAACCTTTCACCTTGACTCTCCTTCCTGCAATCAGTATCCCGCCACAGCCAATAGCTCACTGCCAACACTAGACCTTAAACACCCCCCAGAGACCATCTCCGCATCATTCCTCTCCAATCTCCCATAAACTATTATCTCCCCCTACGGTAGCCTTCTTCATCCTTTTCAATGTCAGTCCATCAGCCTCCCCCTCCCTCCCCGCCTTTTTTGTCCCCTCCCCTAACATCTTCCAACACCAGATACCAACAACCCACACCTCCTCAACCATAATTGGTGAACACAACTGGCCTCTATTCAACAAGCTCCAGCCCGTTCCTCATGCATACACCTCTCTCGAAGTATGGACAAGCTCACACTGACCCTATTCCATCTAAGCAACTCTGTCCTTTCAATGTTGCTCTCCTCATCACCCCCCTTCAGACCCTTTCAAAACCTTCCAACAAATCAAGAGACAAAACTCCGACCTATTCTATCCTGTATAGCAGCAGTTCTTAATCTTTTCACTTTTGCAGACACCAAATGAAACATTACTGGAATCTGGGGACCCCTAATGAGTCATTATTGGAAGCAGGGGGATCCCCAAACCAGGCAAAGTCTATCGTTTGAATGTCAAAATGATACACAAAAATACAAAAAAAAGTATTCACAAAACAACTGCTCTAATATTTAAATATTTTGTTTAATTCAAAATCAAATATAGAAAAAGATTTCAAATTTTGATTCTTTATTTGCATATACTTTATTCATTTTAATGTATGAACTTTAATATTATTTCACTTTGTAAAAGAGCCAGGGCACCTTGAGTAGGCCTTGTAAACCCCTAGGGGTCCTCAAACCACACGTTAAGAAATGCTGTCATATAGAGTTACACAGCTTCAAATTCGCTACCCCCTCCTCTTCTCTTCCCACAGTCGACTGCCCAATTTCCACCATCATTTCAGACCGCAGTCAAACTCAGACACCATCCTGGTGTATGATCATCCTGTCTTAACTTGATACAAAGCCCAACTTCACTTCCTGAACAGCCAAGTCATAAAGACCTCAGCTTTTCCTGAACTCCATGCTACACAAATGTCAGTCTGCAGTCAAACACTGTCTAGAGATATTGTACTCGATCTTGGCCCATAATCTTGACATCCTGACTCTCACAGAAACCTGGCTCAATGACTCATCTATCAATGCTCTAGACCTTCTACTTCCTTCCAGTGACTCCATTTTGTGCAGCGACTGATTAGATAGATAAGGTGAAGTTCTTGCACTCGTTCACAGAAACTCTGTGAGATAGAGTACCCATCCATCAACTTATTATCAGCCTTTCGAATGCAAGTTAATGGAAATGTCTACATCCACTTCTTCCAACATCAGATTTAATGTGCTTTACCATCCAGTGGGTCAATACAACACCTATATTGAGGAATGCATGGAATGCTTGGATCTCTTCACCTCACAATTTTTCAGCTAGGACAACACTATCTTCCTTCGTGATTTCAATATCTACTGGGGAAGGGAGGGTAACGCTTTGTGGTCATGTTTACCTCCTTTCTCTAAGGCAATTATCTCCAGCAACATTGCCATAAACCTGCACACCACAAAAGTGCTATTATGGACCTGAAAAACTATTTTTTTCCAAACCTACAATCATATGACCCCATACCGGTTGACTACATGCAGATGCTGTTCTCCCTATCTGGCTCTTAAACCAAAATATCCGAGCAACTTAGGAAAGAGAAAATATGGTTCAGGGACCCATAAAACCTTGACCTTTTTACCCTAATTTTAATTACACCTCATCTTGAAATTAACAAGGGGACCGGGAAGTACAACTCCTGCATGGAATCCCTTATTGACAAATGAGCACCCCTGAAGTGCAAATTTTCCAGACCAAAACCCTCTAGTAATTGGTTCTCAAAAGAACTTTGCAAAGAATGAAAACATATCAGAAAATGTGAGAAAGATTGAAGACTAGCACCCTCTCACCTGAATATGATTAAGCTTAGCAAAGCGCATAAACAATACAAAGACCGAATCCTCAGAGCCAAATCCTGCCATTTCAGAGTCCTTGTCAATTCTGCAAAAAAAGAGACTGAAGTGCCTGTTATAGGTTATCGTGCAGAGTACAAATCCATCCACAATTTCAGCTCCTAAGTCATCAGTGGTCCGCTGCAACAACTTTAACTTTCTTATCAAAGAAATGCACAGACATCCATATCTTGCTATTCACCAGCAACTCCTTAGAAACAGTTGAGATTCTACCATGCAAGGCACTGCATTCATGGTCATCTTTCTCCCCAATTTTTTAACAGGACTTACAGCGAACATTCTCCAAACTAAAACCCTCAAACCACCTTCAGGATGCCATTCCAGGTTCTATTAGCAAATATCTTGCCACACCACTCACCAATGTACAAACATGGTCAACACTTCATTAAAACAGGGCATATTGCCAGAACGACTAAAAGTGGGTCAAGTCTCCCCTCTCTTGAAAAAACAACTTCTCAATCCTGAGAACATGAACAACAACCTCCTGTCTCCACACTACCATTTATAGGCAAAGTAATTGAAAGTTGCATACTGTCCCAACTTGCTTCACATATTCGAACAAACAACATCCTAGACATTCTCCAATCAGGTTTCCACCAAGCCCACAGTACAGAAACTGCAATCCTCCAAATAGTCTATGACTCCCTTAGAATTCTTGACTCCAGTAGTCCTGCCATATAGTACTCTTGGATTGATCCACAGCATTTGACACTGTCAACCATCTCCACCTCATTCACACTCTAGAACAACACATGGGATGTGGCGGCATAGTCCTTAACTGATTCTCCTCATACGTAAGCAAATTGTGAAAATGAGTACCCCATTCTTGAGACCAGTGAGCATGAATCAAGGGGTCCTCAAGGCTTTAAGTTCTCCCCAACCCTCTTTAACTTCTACCGAGAACCAATATGTGTGATTCTCAGAAGCTCTGGAGTTCTCTTACACCTCTACGCTGACAACACTTAAATATAAATGATTTTGCCCTGCTTTCAAACGCACTCTTAAAGGTTCAGAACTGGAGGTCTCACCACAGTTAAAAACGCAACCTGACAAAACAATTTTTTTTTTTAATTTTGCCTCTGAAAGGAAAAACTCCAATATAGGAAGGCGGCTAACTTTACTGCCCTTGATGACTGCCCTGCCATTGTCCAGAGTGCAGGATCACTTGGTATCACCCTAGACAATCATCTCAATCTTCACCACCATGGACAGAGGCACACAACACCAACGTAGGCAGCTTTAGGGCATCAGACAATTGGTCCCGTAATATAACCTTAAAACATTGGTGCAAGCTCCACTATTGAGACCCTCCAGCACAATGAATCCTTGACCCTCGAGAAAATTAAAAAGCAACTAGATGGATGGTCACCTCGCTTCATCAATTGGTGGGGAAGACTTGAGACCATCAAGATGATGGTTACGCCGCTGGTAAATCACCTAGTCACTATGCTCCCTCTGATATTATCCCAAGAGATGCACCATAAATTGGACAAGGCTCTCACTAACTTTCTTTGGAAAGAAAAAAAAGCGCGTATCAGTCTTCAGAAACTTAGGCTAGATAAGTCCATGGGTGGAGTCAACCTCCCTGATTTTAAAAGGTACCAAATAGCCTTCTTAGCCAAGCAAGGCTCCTATTGGTTGTCCCCCCCAGTGGGTTACTCACCTGTGTGGTTGGATATAGAAAAAGCTCTCCTGGGAGATATCCATCCCATCTCGGTCCTATCAATGAGGGCGAACCAAATCCCTTGCTCGAAATTCATATTTACTAATACCAAGCTGGCCCTACTTAAAATTGATAAGCTGCTTGACACGACAATAAAACGATCTAGATGGGAATCGATCTGGAAGAACCCTACCATCACATATAAAGGCAAGCCACTGTACAACCAATCCTGGATTAAGAGTGGCATTCTCTTCCCCCACCAACTCTACGATGGTGCCTACCCTCTTCCTTTTACAGGAATCCAATTGATATTTGGGATCAATGCTTCCGACTTTTAAATATACCTGAACATAAAAACAGCCATTACAAAAGCGTGATTGTCCCCCACACCCCCAGCTCTCCTTACATATTTCTCCAGCCTAAATAGATTAGGCCACCAAGTCTCAAGGTTGTATAAACTGCTAAGCCCACAGTCCTCCAGACTGAACGAAAACTCCACACAGTTTTGGTCCTCTCTTGCCTCTTTTACCATCTCTGAGCCGGAGTGGTCCACGACATGGAAATCCTGTATGAGCCATAAAATAAGCCCTACGTTATCACAAACCAAATTCTGGCTCATGCACAGTGTCTTCTGGATGCCCGCTTGCCTCTATGCCCACAAAATCAGTCCTGACGCATTCTGCTGGAATTGCAAGCATGCTGAGGGAGATTTAGATCATCTCGTCCTCCAATGCGACTGCGTCTCAACCTATTGGGACAGAGTATTTGACTTCATCTGCAAATTGTTCAATATCTTGCCCCCAAAGAACTCCCTTACCTTGTTTTTGGCTTTGTCAAGAAAACACAGCTCCCTGAACCGGACAGAACCCTGCTAGACCTCCTACTCATGGCGGCTGTTAAGGTCATCCTAAACAACTGGAAAGACACCAAAAAGGCTAGTTATGCTTGCTGGTTAAACTGGGTGAATAACCTCCGAGGGGAAGACAACATCACTCTCCAAAACACACCCTGGCGGCCCGCACAAAGAAGAATGTGGACCTCACTTGATAACTATTTTAGCGTCCATAAGCCTCCATGAATTTTCCG
Source organism: Lissotriton helveticus (assembly GCF_964261635.1). Lineage (NCBI taxonomy): Eukaryota > Metazoa > Chordata > Amphibia > Caudata > Salamandridae > Lissotriton > Lissotriton helveticus. The sequence continues at coordinate 601,595,536 of NC_136061.1, read as the reverse complement.
AATTTTCCGGATTTTCTGGACAATCACACACTGCTTACACGTCTCGGGTTATGCTGAAAAGGTCAACTGTTTTGCTGCATCATGGCGCACCCTCTTCTCTTTGTTCTTTCTCCCTCTGTCTATTCTTTCCTTCTCTTCCTTCTCTTTCCTCTTTGGCCTTCGTCTCAGTAAGGTCTCATGGTAATAGATGTGGTACTCGGATAGTGCCCGGACTCATCTGAACGTAACAATGTCCACCATAGATACCCATTCTAATATCTCTTGATTGTCATGATCTTAACATTATGATCTTATTTCTGTTCGGATGTACTTTCACCTGCACATGGAATGTACTCACATCATATTTGGTTGTACTGAAATATCCAATAAAACTTTTTGAAATAAAAAAAACACATTGCTGCAGTCTCTATCTAGTTCTTGCCAGACTAGATTATGGAATTGCTCTTTTCTCAGGCATACCCAAAGTTCACCTAGACCAACACTACATGCAGCAGTGGGCTTGGTTTCAGGTCTCAAGAAATTTGACCACATTTCACCTGCCCTGCTAACACTTCAATAGCTTCCCATCGAAGTGCTGGCCCAATTAAAAAATGCCTGCATTGCCAACAGGGTGCTGCACTCCTCCACAACCCCCTAACTAAACAAGAAACTGAAAATCTCTGGAGCAAATAGGGGTTCCAGAAGTACCCAGAACAAAATTGTTCATCAAATCCCAACAGAGGTTCAGCAGTTTTCAAAGGGCAAAATCTCTGGAGAACTCACCAGAGTTTAAAAAAAAAAAGAATTATAGCACATGACCAATAAATGAATCATATTGTGATTACAATCAGTGATCGCTCTTCATTCATGTTCATTTTTAAAACTTTTACTACAATGCAATTCAATGGGAACCATGACCCAGAGACCTGTAATGGCTGTCACAACATGTTGTCCATGATGTGCCCAGCAAATCAAGGACAGTACATTTAGAACCACCCCCCACCCACGTATCCCTGGGCATAGCATGGCCTCACCCTGCCACTTTATATATTTGTATTCATTTTCAGGATGCAGGGGCCATGTTACAGAGTCCTGCATTGGCTGCTACAAAATATTGTTCAGGTTGTGGCCAGCCAGTCAGGATTGACTATTCCCTTTGAATTTGCCAATCAAAGCTTATCTCATCCCAAAGGGTCCAGATATCCCTAACTTTTTTAAACCTTTGAGCCCAACCCTAGCCCCACCTTTAAACTCTTATTCCTCAAAAAGTGCTGAACGTATTTACACCAAATCATGAAAGGCACGCTTTCTAAGTAAAATGCTAACGTTTTGCCAAATTAGGTTTAATATCATTGTGATGGGGCTACTGGAGTGAGAGGAACGGAGTCTGAGACTTTGATAAGTGATTTCAAAGAGGGCTTTATTTTCATATATGCTCTCTTCCTCCTGCTTGTTAGTCTCTCTCTTGCGAACTCTGCCGGGTCCGTCCTCTGACTGCCAAGGGACTCCAGAGTGAGGAAGATGGTAGGTCCGATCCGTTTGGGATGAAAGAGAAGAACACAGAAAATAGAGGGGATTTAGTTTCGTGTCTGGGGCTTGTATTACGGGACCGGGAGTGAGGGAAACCACGTGCTCTCGTGACTTTACAGTAATGCTGGAGTGCTCTAGTGCTCGTGCTGGGTAGAGGGCAGGAGACTCTACAGATATCTACAAACACTGTCTTTAGTCCTTAGGCGGTACACGCCGACCCACCCAACCCGCTAGCTTGCCCCGTACCTCTGATAGCCACGCTCCTCCCGCGGTCGTCACCTCGTCTTCTTCTACTCCGTCCGGCTTTCGCTGTAACCACCTTCTCTCCTCGCCTGCAACTCCGTCCTCCAGGGAAACGCTGTCCGCCCTGTTCCGGGTTCCTCCTTCTTTTGGCCTGGCTGCTTCGCTGACGTAGAGGGGAGGAGTCTTGTCGTCTCGGGAGGAAGATTTAAAGGAACCGCGTCCGTCGTGGCTATTATCCCAATGGTGTTTGTCGGCTTCTTAGTTCCACTCCTCCTGTAGGTACGGGGAGTCGAGCTGCTGAGAGGAGAGACAAAGTGCTGACAAGGGGACCGCAGACCACCAGTCCCGGACATCGTCCGCACCGACCCCGTCACAGTCATTCAGCCATTTTTCTATTTTGGAGAGCAAAGTTTCCTTTGCTCCTATTTCTTCAGGCACTTGATGAGGGGTACTGCTGCATATATGATTCCCCTATGTGGTGAGGACACAAGCAGTGTGGAGTTTGGCTGGTCGTGGAGCAGGGCATTGCCACCATCTAGGGGAGAAAGCATGAGTGCTTGAAAGGCAGAAATGTCTTTCTGGGAAGAATGGTTTAATCTGCTTCTGGTTAACAGTCTAACATTCCCTCCAAATGTACCATGTGTCAGAGAAACAACAAACACTTAGGTCTAATGCATTCTTATATGCACTCCCATTATTTGGTCAGCTATATTTTGTGTAAGTCCTATTGTTCATATGCATATGTGCATATGTCATAGGTAGACATATAACATTGTCTTGTTGAGACTTTGTTCTGACAGAAAATATCTGCATCAGTCTCATGCTCTGTACAAGCAATGATCACTGCTCGATTTACAGAAACTGATGGTCTTACGTAATCTATGAGACTTGTTGTACATAAGTGCAAGCCTTTATGCATTTTCCCTGTGACTGGCTTCATAGTGAAAAGCCACAAGAGAAAGGTACATATGCAACTTTTATTTATGAACCTTAAGTGAAAATGGTGCTCTTGCAGTGAAAAAAATAATTGGAACCATTTTGCTTGTCATGCAGATGTTTAAGAAGCATTGAAGGGATGATTTTCACAGGAATAAAGCAAAATACGCCAGGAAAAATAAAGTGATTTCACCCACTTTAGTATATCCAGTTTGAAGCTACCCCTAAAAGTCATCAACATTATTGAGCATATCAACAAGAGGTTGCAGGTGCAAAGGGGGAATTAGCAAATGTTCTAACAATGTCCACAGCCTCACTGATGGTGGTGTCTTCCCCGGGTGAATCCTGCAGTCTAAACTGTGAAATAATGTTATGCTGCATGATTATGCTGCTTATTATTTTCTTCAGCCTCTCTCATAGGCACCGTGCCAAGCCACTGATGGGATTCTCACTAACAATGTCTCTTAGCATATGCTCCTTTACAGGATCTTGTGCCCTGTCATGTCTTATTGCTTAAATGTGGCACACAGTATCATAATAAACCCTCTGATATCCATGCGCCCGCTGATCTCATCACAACCACAGCACTATAAGACGGCAAAGGAAGGGGAGGAGTGTTTTAAATGTAATAGTTCACAATTTTATTTGGAATATTTGGTTGTACCCATGATGCTTTGCTATAATTATTAGTACTGTTTCTATGGTATTTTATTTCATAAGGGGGAATCAAGCAAACGTCAGGGCAGTGAACCAACACTCAGGAGTTAGTCTTGTATCCTTGCGAGGCACATATTCCAACCTCGTCATTAGTTGTATCGTTCTACCTAGCCCCGGAGCATGTAACACACCAGGCCACACACGGAGCTCTAGTTTTCGCATGCAACTGTTAACTGAACGCACTGCATAACAAACTTTTATTAACTACACCCAGCACACCCACCAGATAACATAATACTTGTAAGAAGTATTCCGAGGACCACTACAGACCTCATACACAGAAACACATGATACGACAGGCACGATATTGATAAGTGGTTTGAGGCTTATGAGATTGCCTTACACATGCACAAGTTCCCTGAAGAGGATTGGGGGGCTTGTCTGTGGAGGCATATCCCTAGGGAGGGGAGGGATACCCTACTTGCCCTAGAGAAGACAGAAAGGGTGAGGTATCCCCCCATGCATGAAGCCCTTGTCCGGAAGTATGGTCTGACACACAGAGAAGTACAGACAGAGTTTATGGACAGACATAAACTGGGCCAGCAGACCTGGGTGGATTGTGTGGATTCCTTTTGCAAGGCACTGGATGGTTGGATGAAGAGCAGTGAAGTAAAGGATTATCAGAGGCTGTACGAATTATTTGCAATGGGGCACATGTCTGTCATTGTTTTACAGATCTGCACCAACACCTGATTGAAAGTAAGCTCTCTGACCTCAGGAAGCTTGCCAAGGAGGCGGACTGCTGAGTCAGCACCAGGGTTCAGCAGCAGTTATCTGGGGGGGATCTCCACTAGGGAGGGCAGGGTCCCCATCAGAAGGAAGGAAGGAGGGACAAAGCATTAACACAAGGAGTTCTCTAGAGGGTTTCAACTGAGTTCCATGGCTCAGGACTCTTACCTCTCAACCAAGAAAAATAAGGGATGGTTCCATGACAGTAATTCAGCAGGGAAAGCACCCCTCAAAGTGCTATGAGTGCCAACAGGAAGGGCACTTCAAGGGCGATGCCAAGTGTCCGATAAGCACACGGCCTCCCCCCGCTCCCCATGCCGTTGGCAGTCACTGGGGTTGGCTAGTGTAGAGCTTGGGGAGGAGATTGTCCCAGTTAGTTGGGAGACAGTGTAGAGGTTACCTTAGAGTCCCTGGGTGATGGAGAGATGGGGCAGAGAACTCACATGCCTAGTAATGCTAGGAAATACAGTCAGTTGGTTACCATCAATGAGCACAGGTTGGAGGTTCTGACAGACACTAGAGCCAGCATGACAAACGTCAGATAGCATCTGGTGACCTCAGAGCAGTCAATCTCTAATGAATTCCACCAAGTTGTTGCAACTGACAACCATGAGTGTCACTAACCAGTGGCTCTGGTTCCCTTTGAGTGGGTATCCTGTATAGTAAACCTGGTGCAACCTATGTGTTGGTAGTTCCCCACTTCTACAGGCCCTCCCTGCTGGATTTGGCTCATGATGTACCCTTGGCACCTCATTTGGGGCATGTTAGAAATGGAGGTCTCTAGTTGGCAGAGGTTTGCACCCTGTCCAAGTAGGGACCCTCTTTCTAGTCTAGGATAACCCTGGCTCACCCACTTGGTAGCTTGGTACGAGCAGTTAGGCTTATCAAGGAGGAAATGTGCAAAGCATTTATACATACACACAGTAACAAAGTGAAAACACTGCAGATGGACACCACACTAGTTTAGAACAATAGCCACTATTTATCTAAATAAGACAAGACCCAAATGACAAAAATCCAACATACGCAAGTAAAGATATCACGTTTCAAAGATGAAGCAAGTTTTGTCCATAGAAAAATATAGATGCTTCACTTTTAGTACAAAGTGTTTGGGTTTGCGTCAAAATCAAAGCTGTAAATAGCTGCAGGGGAGGTGAGGGGTCAGAAAAGTAAAGTGTTGCGTCAGTTCCTTCCAGCCAGGGGAGGTGATGATTTAGTTTCTTGCAATCAGGGGAGGTGAAGCTTTGGTCTTACTGCAGTGCAGGGGAGATGATGCATTGGTTCCTTACTGTGAAGGGAGGTGCTGCATCTATCTCCAGACACCTGGCCTCAGTTCCTTACTGGTGGGCCATGTCGATGAAGAACTAGGCGCACAGGGACACTGTGTCAAAAATCCAGACTCGCTAGGTCGATGTGGCAGAACAGTGGATGCGTCAATTTTCTGACCGTGAAACAGGTGAGGTGTCGATTTCTTCAACCACACATCACGGCCTGCGCCATTGGTGACAAAGAACTTGGGACTTGGATTGCAGTGATCTTCAGCTGCTCTGAAGGCTAAGTCGATTCTTTGAGCACAAAGCGGCGATATGTTGGTTTTTCAATTGCGCGGCGATGCTGTGTAAGAAAATCGGGCGCTAGGAGTCAATGCATGAATTTTCTCTGTTTCTCTACAGCAAACCCACCTCCAGTGATCCAGAACTATAATTGGCACCACTTGGAAAATCAGAACTCTGCAGCAGAAGACTTCAGGGGATACCGATGAAGTTTTTGATGGCCCTGAAACTTCCTACTGGCCTCAAATGAGGAGGGCTTCAGTTGCATTCTGCAGGGCCTGTCCTGCCAGCCAGGCCAGTGGCAAGTCAGGATGGAACGCAAGGCAACCTTTTCCTGCCCCAGGATCCTCCCTTGAAAGGATAGGCATTAATATATTTGGACCTCTGGACCCCAAGACAACCATGGGCAACAGGTTTATCTGCCAAAAAAACGTGACTGCGACCGCAGTGGCCAGGGTACTGCTGGGGATCTTTACTGGTGTGGCCTTCCCCAAATAGGTGGTGTCAGACCGGGGTACCAACATCATGTTCATAACCAGAATGCCACTCTGGTCGAGTTTCAGCATGACCACAAGTGTGGGTTACGGAGCCCATGGAGCCCTGGGCCCTATACGACTGCTGGTCTGGGACTTATGAGGTGAATGATTGCAAGAGTGATATCTCATACCTATTGGACCACAAGACTCCCAGAAACCCTTTAACCCCTTCCCTGCCACACAAATTCCGGCGTGGGGGCTAAGGGGTGGGTGCGGTGCTTCTGTGCTCATGAAAGCTCCACACCGTCATGAGTCATGGGCGGCGTGACCCCGCCCACTCATTAATTCACCCGCACAGGCAGAGAATTAGTGCCACCTGGGCGGAGCGGCAGCTGCATGACAGCTCCATGCCATCATGAGCACACGCCTACCGTGACTCATGACGGCATGGGGCCGTCATGAGAACTCAAGTGGTTAAGTGTCCTGTGTCATAAACGCCTCAAGCCCCACATTGAGAGGTCTGAGTTGACCATGTTCCTAGTCACGGACGACAGGGTGGAAGAGGAGAGTGAACCTCTCCCCAGCCTCCTTCCTTCCAGAGAGCAGGAGTCAGCCTCTCGTACCCTAACTTTAAAACAAAAGAGAGACTGACACAATTTGCTTAACTCTTTTCCAGTAAAATCTACAGGCTGTCTGAGAAGCTGAAAGCCAGCATTAAGGAGGAGGTCTCTAAGATGGAGTTAGTGGTTATTGATCCCTCAAAGAGCTCTGGGTCCACCCCAGTGGTGTTGGTCCCCTAGGCTGCCACTCCAGGTGTCATTCTGGAACTTTGGTTATGTGTGGACTACCGTGGGCTCAGTGCAGTCACCAAGACTGACACACACCCCATCCCCAGAGCTGATGAGCACATAGATCGGCTAGGAGCTACTAAGTTCCTCAGCACATTTGATTTAACATCTGGGTACTGGCAGACTGAGTGAGACGGGGCCAAAAAGAGGTCTGCGTTCTGTACTCCAGATTTCCAGTTCGGGTTGAATAATTCCCCTGCCTCTTTCCAGAGGTTGGTCAACTAGTTGGGCTGGAGTACTGTAGTGTTGCCAATCCCGGATGACAGAGTGGTCTTCAGTTCTAGCTGGGAGCACCACCTGTTCCAGAGAAGTGCTTCAGACTCTGCAAGTGCAGGCCTGACTATCATGGCCCGTAAGTGCAAGATAGGGCAAGGGTCAGTGGTCTACTTGGGTTATCAATTGTGAGAAGCCAAGGTGCAGCCCCTCCGAGCCAAGATTAAAACCATTCTGGCTTAGGGAGCCCCCAAAACCCAAACAGAGGTGTGAGCCTTCTTGTGCCTCACCAACTAGTACAGGAGATTTGTCAAGGGGTATGGCACCATTGTTACACCTTTGACAAAGCTGACTTCCAAGGAGCAACCATCTGGACAAAGGAATTCAAGAAAGCCTTAGACACCCTGAAGCAGGTCATGTGCACACCACCCTTGCTCGAGACCCCGATGTCTCACAAGAAATAATTGTACAGACAGAAGCCTGAGAACATGGCATATGTGACGTCCTCTCACAGCTAAATGAAGAGGGCCTGGATCAACCTGTAGCCTTCACCAGTAGGCAGTTACTTACCCAGCAACAGAGGTGAAGTGCAATAGAGAGGGAAAACTTTGCAGTGGTTTGGACGCTGAAGATGCTGAGACCATACCGGTTTGGTGCTCACTTCGGATTTCAGACAAACTACAGACTTCTCAGATGGTTAATGCAGATAAGGGGTGGGAATCCCAAACTGTTGAGGTGGTCCATCTCCCTACAGGGAATAAACTTTATGGTGGAACACCGTCCTTGAACAGACCACGCCGATGGTCTCTTCTGGTTCTTCTGCCTTAGTGAAGAGAACTCCCAAGGGGTTGGGCAGTTGGGGTTGGGGTTGGGCAGTTCTCCGCACTTTCAGACCACCTGTTTTTTCTACTTCGCTTTTGCTGGCCTTAGAACTTTGCACACGTTACCACTGCTAACAAGTGCTAAAGTGCTTGTGCTCTTCCCCTAAAACATAACATTGGATTATACCTAATTGGCATATTTAATTTACTTTTAAGTCCCTAGTAAAGTATACTACATGTGCCAAGGGCCTGTAAATTAAGTGCTACGAGTGGGCCTGCAGCACTGGTTGTGCCGCCTACTTAAGTAGCTTTAAAACATGTCTTGCCTGTATGTGTAGTTTGAACCTGCTGTGTCAACTTATCAAATTAAACCTTTTACCGGGTCCAAACCTTCCTTTTAATACATATAAGTCATCCCTAATGTAGGCCCTGAACAGCCCAGAGAGGAGGTTTCATTGTATTTAAAGAGTAGGACATGTACTTTTAGTTTTACATGTTCTTGTAGTGAAAAACACTTATTTTCCTTTTTCACAGCTGCAAGGCCTGTCTCTCCCTTAGGGGTAAGATTGAAGTTGCCGTATTGCATTCTATAAGTGTACTTTGCAAATCGGAAGAGATAACTGGTTTATGTTTGGTTTCTCTGGAACCCTAATTTAAAATCCTAACTTATGGTGAAGTTGGATTTTAAATTGTATTCTGAATATACCACTTTTAGAACATTGGCTCTTCTTGCCTTAGCCATTTGGTGTCTGCAGCTGGTCTCTGGATAACATGGCAGGGTGTGGGTGACAGGTGGGGTTTGTGTATTTCTCTCTGACAGCAACACACAATAGGAGCCTAGATGTGGTTGGATGGGCTCTTACTGGCAGGATGAGAGGAAGGTGCCGGCCCCAGCCTCACTTACATCTGAATAGGCTGTGTCCTGTCTTCAAACAAAGGGCTGCCTACACCCTCTCAGCCAGGGCCTTGGAAGGCTTCAGAACCATCACAGGATGACACATCCTTGGCACAAGCCTTCACATCTCTTGTCAACGGCAGCCTCAACAAGGACGACTACCACCGCTTTGCAGCCTCACAGCTCTTTCAAATCGATGCATCACCACTGTGCTCTACATCCTCAACATCGGACTCCATATTGCAAACCCTGTCGATGGGATCCTCGACATCGATGCACCAGGACCTCGCACTGCTGCCTCTCCACATCTCAGGACTGGCGCATCACCTCGCTGCGTGACGCATCTTCGTTATGGATCCACGCATTGCTCCACAACCCAGATTTTAAGGTACTTTTTCAGAGGGCCCGACTATGTCCCTGTAACCGGCCACGCTGCATCAGGGTAGGGCTGAACTTGTGACTTTGTCCCAGTCCGGTGCAACCAAATATCCACAGTTGTTACTTTGTGCTTTTGCTTATTTTGAACAAAAGCTTTAAGATTGAATATCACTGGTCCCACTAATTGGATTTTTGTTGTTTTTATCTTGTTTGATTTATTAAATTAAGCTTTATTCTTCTAACTAGGTGTGGGATCCTTTTTGTGTGGTGCTTTTACTGTTTGACGTGTTGCCCAAATATTTTAACATTGCCTTTAAGTTAAGCCTGACTACTCTGTGTCAAGCTACCAGAGGATTGACCACAGGTTAATTTGTTTTTTTGTGCCTTACCCTGACTGGGATTGTGGTTGCTGCTTGCCCAGGCCTCACACCCTAGTCAACCAGTAATCCAATTTCTAGCAGGGCACTTTGAAACTAACCTTTTAACATGTGTTTCCAGTGATCTGGCACACATCTAAACCTTAATCCATTGGAATAAGCCATAACCTCCCGCCCTCATTCTCCTGTGGCCAAATCCACCCTCAGATCACACTTCCTCTACTTTTGTAATGATATTTTGGGCTCCATATCCTGTCTTCGGTGGTCCGTATTCGATTATCTTGAGTGGGACCACCTTGATGTGTTTCTGATCCCCTATCTACTTAAATTGTAAATTTGTAGAAGTAGGTTCATTTTAGTATTATGCTAAATTAAAAGCTGTTCATGCGGGGACATCGTTTTGCCTAGGGGTGTAATCCCAGTCCATTTTCCGTGCGGTTGGCCTTGAACATGAGGAAACAAACTAAACACTGAGTATCATTATTTAACACAATCACCTATGGAATACTGAAGAGTTGTGAAAAATCTACAAGCTACTTAAAACTCCTTCGTTTTCTTTAAAAATGAACTCTAAACCACCACCCAACTTTAATATCCATAGCCAAAAGCATGAGTATTGTCAAAACATATTAATCATTCCTAATAAATATAACCAAAACATCAACACAAAGTTTGTGTTACCAGTATTCTTTCACTGTCAAGCCAAAGAAGATACAGGATGGTGATAATAAAGTTAAGGTCCATTTATGTAGCACCTACTGTACACTGAATCAAATATTGCTGCTTCGTTGTTAAAATGTATTTATAATCCATATCAATGGTTTATGTATTATTGCTTGGGAAGGATGACAGGCTGGCTGTGCCCTGTTGATCTTCAAACACATGATCTGTAGATTGAATGTGGAGGTATGCAGAAGATGCTCAACTGTTGGTGATGGCATAGGTGCACTACCTTACCCATTTTGTCTGCTCACTTAAGTTCCTGTTGTGGAGTCCCTACACAACAAAGGACTAGTAGAGCTTCAATATTAAATGATATCTTTCATGTTCAGGGAAGGGTGAAGAAATTCCCTTGCACCGACTGAGTTACACAAATGTAAGCCACAATTCATTAGCAAAATCTATCCAGCCCACATCGTCAGGGTTAAACAAATATCTGACTGCCTTAGATTGCTAATAATGTGCTGCAAAATGCACCTCGAAAAGAAGTTCTTTGTGACTTCTCCGACCATTTGCCTATAGCTCACCCTTACGCGGACTGTCCAATGGCTACAACGTAACCCAAAATGTAAATGGCTGCGTTTCTTGCTGATTTAAACCCTGTTGCAACATGGTTTATGGGATAAAGATGTTGTAGTTCAAATACCTAAGGCCGGCTATTGTCTTTAACATTAGAAAACATTGTGTTTTTTACTCCAAACTTTGTTAACTGTTTCAGAGGAGGTTGAGAATTCTCATCAGCAGATTCCAATCATCTTTCGGCCAGTTGACGTGGATCCTCACCTCCAGAAATGCTGGTATTAAAGCTGTGACGTGAATCTTTACGTCAAAGCTCCCAGAGTGATATACAGCACTTTACAAGATACCACTACAAATCTTATAATACAGCAATATGTATCCATATGTTATTTTAATGTTGTCGATTCAATGTTCAGAGCAGGAATAAAACAACCTGCATTTCATAGAGACGAAGGTAATGAATTATGAAAAAATCTTTGCAAATTCATACGCTTTAGAAAATAGGCAGTATTACAGTCACACCCCTCAGTCAGACTGCATCTGAAGGTGGAAACAAGATTAAAAAAACACTAAGGTGGTTGTCCAGTTAAAAATGAGATGCGCAAATACAGAAAAACTGTTAAAAATCAGTTTGGGCCATTGTTGGCTCAAGTCTGAGCTGCCAATTTCATTTCTTAGAGTGTGCACTCGTGCCTCGAATGTCGGATAAACATAATTTTAGGCAAACATTTAGTATCAGTGACTAGTTATGAGGTTCTTAACGGGAACTCCATGCGGCGTTTTGAGAAAATCATTTGCATGCATCAGTATTCTTCTAAAACAATGTAATCCTCCTTAGCCAAAAATATTAAAATATTTAAAGTTTCAAAATGCATTACATATGTTATTAAATAAAATAATAAATTATCCAAAATTGCCCTCCTACCTCAAAAAAAATCATTGTAAGGATTTTGCCCAACCAGCCAAAATGCCCGAAGTCACGTAAGTCTCCCTGCTGATCGCGCTTGTTCTAAAAATGCTAATTTAAGTTTCTCGAAATCATAATCGCCTGAAGCCGGACGCGGGCTCAGCAATTGCCTCGCGTGGCATTGATAAATGAGCCAGAGTGCAGATACATGGGAACAACATGGCAGATTGGCTGTCGAGATCAGCGCTGCAGGAATACCACAAAAAGCGAAAAGAGGAAACCACCCACCGCACCATCTGCCCGAGACGGGGACAAGTGGCGGCTTCATTGGACGCGGGGGAACAGGGGAGCGGGGCGGACTGCACGGGAGGGGTGTACTTGTCAGGTGTCTGGCATCAGATCTGACACTTTGATGTGTTCAGGGTGACATCTCCCCTGTCTAAATATTTATTCCTTCCGCTGTGCTCAGCCTAATGCAATCAGACTGCGCCGTGGAGGCCTGCCACCTTCCCTCAGATCTCGACGTGTCTTGCAGCGAGCGGCAGTGCGCCCCCCTCCCTGCCGTGGCCTCTCCCGAGCTGAGAGGAGGCCTCCAGCACCAGGTTACATTGCACTCCGCGCGTGTGTGCGTGCGTGCGTGTGAGTGAGAGAGAGAGAGATACAAGCCTCACCCATCATTCCAATGCACCAGTAAGACTTCCTACATGAAACCACATTAAAACCGATTTATCTTAAATCCTTCTTGCGGTTCCGCAAAAATACACAAAACTCGTAGAGTTAGCCATCATTTTGGTGTGCTTTTGATACAAATTGTTTTTTATTTTATTTTTTGTCCAACCAGCAGCATATCATTACAAGCACTTTTCATTCTTACATGTTATTAGCATAAGGTCACATGGCATATCTCGCATTTTGGTACATATAACAATGTTTACTGCACAGTCATGTATAGTGAATAAATGACCTCTGTATCAATATTATGTACTGTTGTTGTGCCTTGATCTGTTATAATTAATTATACCAGAGTTGCAACTATTTAGCACCATTGCCCTCCTTGGTGGGTTCTTAGTGTTGTAAGTCCTTGATTCGCCATTATGGTGTGTCAGTCTCCTCCTGCATTGATTGCAGGTACTGCATTAATGGTTCCCAGAAGTCTCTGTGTCGTGAAGCCTGTGGTTTTCCCTCTGCATAAACCTCCAGTGTCTCTGCAGTAAATCATGTCTGTAATGCAGTCTTTGAGTCTTGGGGGGCCTTTTGCTCCCCAGCGCATAGCTATGCACCATTTAGCTAGCAATAGTGCAACTGCCAGAAATTTCCTTCATCTAGCTGACTTGAGTTTGCTTACACCTAATATACATACCAAAAGTGTGTTTGGTATCTGCTCTGATAACATGACACTGAACGTATTCGTGATGTCTTGCCAGTACATATGGAGTTGCGGGCATGCCCATGACATATGTAGGAAGTCCACATTTGGTGTGTTACATCTCTGACATTTATCGGACTCCCTAAGCTTTTGATACAAATAGTTGATGCTTTGTGAATACCACAATAGGATATCTTTATGTTTCATAAGTGCAATTATGGTTGTCTTGATTCCCGTTTTTCACTTGAGGGAAACATGTTGTCTTCTTGGACGTGCTGCCATCACGAAGAGAAGGTTTTGGAACATCAGCAGCCGCCGTGTAGTCATTCGATGAATGATCCCTTCTGTCACTTCTATTCAGTTCTTGCGATCTAGGGTATGTGGCGCCGTTTGTTGTTGGGAAATCAATTGTAGAGAATGGGACACCAATCGATAAAATAAAAATTTGGATTGACGTATTAGTTTGTTCTGTCATCCTGGGACAGTCCTGAGACCGATAGCTGAACAGGGTCGTTTGTTTAAACCACAAGTCTGCACGAGGAGAGATTCAAGACTTCAAGCATATGTACACAAATGTGCACCAGGTTGTGCGGTGTGCAGAGAGAGCCACGGAATAGCAAACTGCTGAGTCCTGAAGAAGAGCACGTTGTACACTAGGCATCATTTTGGGATAATGTAACTATGCAAGTGCACTAGGTCATAAGGGAGATGGAAATGTAGATGGAACAGGTTTCCACTATGAGGCCTCACACTGAGAAGTTCTCAGGCCAGGCTTGCTTTAATGTTGCTGTGTCACAGATTGCCCCCAAGCAGCACTGAACATTTCACAGTTGTGGTAATCTGTATCAAGGCCCAGGTGCTGGTGATGCAACAAGGTACGATGAGGTATATCTGGGGTGCCAGATAACGTATCTGTTCCTAGCAACACCTGTGTCTACCAGGCTGGAAATATCACAACCCCAGGTGACCAGCACAGCACACAAACCCTTGGCACTGGCAGACCGGAAATCTTGAGATGCAACAAGGAGTAGCTGTGGAGCACTCCCTGTGCATGGGCAGCAGTGCATTTAAACCTAGCTTGGCAGCGGTGAAGCCTCTGCCATGTGGTATATTCAGTAGGACGAGCGCGGGGAGTTTGTGGGTGAGGTGCGTGCATGGTGCGGCATGGTGCAGATTCCAGCTTTAAGCTTGAGGCTAGAAGCCAGCGTGTGCGATTATCAAGGGGCTGTCCCAGCAGCATCCGGATGTGTACACCTTATAGGGCACACTCGTTGTTCGGGCTGCATCCACTCGCTCATGCGCTTTGCGCCTTGCCAGCTCCTGTCCATGGGCTTGGCCGGTCCATCCATGTGGAAAACAAGACTTTTCAAGCCACACACCGAGGATATGGAAAAGAATCCCACTGCAAGTCAGACTCATTTCTCCTCTCCTAAAATCTAAAAATGATGTTTATCAATGAACATCCACTCTGCCATCAATAGATGCCCGGCATCATTTAAAAGCAACATCTCTTTTTGTGTCTTAGATTATACATAAAGGGCATCGCCCTTACCCTTTAGTTATGTACAGTTGTGAATCCCCTTGCCTACTAAGTGCTGCAGTCAATTGCTTCCCAGTTAGGTTTGTGGAATATAAATACTAAAACATAGACAGATCGGGAATGCAATACTTTGTTGTATGATTCAAAACATTTAATGTATGCAAGGTGTGAATTAGCATTGTGAAGTAGCATCGTGTTGAAATTATTTCTTCAAATAAAAACACGTGAATCACACCTTTTTTATTTTTGGACTCTGTGCCACCATCACATCTCCCCCTTCCCCAATAATATGAGTAAATGTGAAAGTGTGGCTTGTATGATGCGTAGCACACGGGACCCAACAAGAATTACATGTCTAAAAAGTGTGCTGTCTTTACACCTAATTGACAGTGCCGTTATACAAGAAAGAATGGCGACTAGTGGATGGGGCGCCCAAACGTTTGCAGGCTGGAGCTGAGAGCTTACATCATGCTTCTCACTGACAAACTGTGTGATCGTGTGCAAACTACGTCAGTGGGGGGGGGGGTTGTTTCGATTATAGCTGTTAATTTAATATCTGGTGAAATGATTGGGCCTAACTTCAGACTTAAGGAAATTAAACACTTTCTCGACTTTCATTTAACTCTGGAAATTGTATTAGAGCACTAGCAGGTGCAGACAATGTGCATGTGAAGTCTCCAGAATTCGGAAATGGGTCAGTTTGAACATTGTGGAGATAGTCGTGATAAAAAGAGGAGGACAACTAAATGACTAGGGGAATATTGGCACTGGATGATGATACCAGAAAAAGTGGAATTCTTGAGAAGGAATTCGGACTAAAAGCTAGAAAATGGTAGATATAACGTGCAAATTGTGTCTAAGCCTACTAGTTAGTAAATTCCAGGTCTCTCTGTTTAACCTATTATATACCGCTTTTTTGTACACGTTTCTTTGTGTGGTTACTTCTATTAAAGTAATGAATGAGAGACGCATCCCACTAGATTCACAATAGACCTCTTCGCCTATTTCTGGAAAGTGCCAGTCCAGAAAAAATCCACACACGTTCTTTGCATTGGGTACATTTATAGTGCGCATTGCTCAAACACGTGTATTTATATAACAAAGCACATATTTAAACACGCGCTGATCTCCATGAGGTTTCCTTGCTGGCCCCTTGGACTCCCCTGGCGCATTCGTGTCCAAAGATCGTCTTCCGCCGCTTTACGCTTCAAGTTCTTTTTCCGGCATTCCCGCGTTAGGATCTGAAGGTCGCGCGCCCCTTCAGTCGGGGGCGAGCTGCTGGGCCTCCGAGCGCAGAGCAGCCTGCTCGGGATGTTGCTCGCATCAGCCAGGCAGGTGGCCTCCTGGGGGTAATTATCCATTTTGTTCTGCTGTGGTTGGAGATCCTGAACTCGGAGGTGAACCTTGGCCCTCCCCCATCTGGGAGCAGGCAGAGGTTCAGATGATACTTTGCATTCACTTGTGTAGATCAGCGCTGACCTCTGACCCCCATCTCTGCTCGGTACATGGCGACGGATCAGCAGCCAGCATCGTTTACTCAGTAGAAGACGGGAGGCGCTTGCGGCAAAGCAGGGCACATCTTCCTGGGTATGTCTTAGCGCAGGGGTTTATTGGTCCAGAGATGTGATCCCAGCTATCTAAGATCGTATATCGATTTACAGGTTTTATCCCAAATACCTTTTGGGATTACACAGTTTACATGCCTTGAAAGTGGCTCTACCCCACCACTTTCCTGTCTCTGTGAAACTGGGCCTCCCCCAGAAAGGCACCATACACCCTTTCACCATAAGCACCATATACAGCCATACATTTTGATGAAAAGGGGTTTTCATGTAATTAACACATATTTGCGTATTTGTAGAGCCCTCACTAGACCCTGGGGGTTGGGGGTGAAGTTGTGGTCTCTGTTGACAGACATCGACTGTTTATTGTTACCCAGCTCAATGAGACCCATTTTATGGACACTGGAAGAATGTGAAATTGAGGGGACTTGATGGGTTATAAGCCTTTCTCATGGGACAAAACACAGATCCCTGCAGTGGATGCATTAGTCCTCCAAACCACTAAGATCGGTGGCCATCACATCAATGAGACAGACATCAATCAATCAATTAGTATATGCAGGGCATGCTAATCCCCAGGGGGGATCCAGGCGCTGCGTGGGGGTGCAGCTACTCGAGCAGCCAGGTTTTGAGGCCATTCCTGAATTCAGCGAGGGAGTTAAAGGTAGAGACATATTGCCTCTTTGCGTGCCTTAAGGTGTTTTTGATGGTATTCATTCTGATCACCCATGTTTTATCGTCACTTTTATGATTTGACATGAGCAGCAGACTCTTAGTCTCATTCAGCCGGTCCACCCCAGTGAGCCTTTTACCACAACCCTTCTGGTATTAAGCCTTCAAATTCCCCATGCAATTCTATGGCCCTCTCCTTCTAGCCCAGCTATTTTGAAATCAATGTAATCTTTTTGTCTCCTGTTATATCTCAAGGGGCTTCCCAATATGTAGGTGAATCAATACGGAATGATCAAGCGCATTCCCACTAGCGATAGTGCCACAGTTATTGGAAAAGCTGGCTAAAGCACCTATTAATTGAAAGAGTGAAGATAATTAATATAAGATAGCACAGACTTCAATTCATTGTCGATTTTGTTTTAATTAGCCAGTATAATTGCCCAATTTCATAAAATACTGCTTGTGATACTTTCTTCATAATCTAAGTTAACGTTAATATATTTTTACGTATTACTTACCGTTAATATTTTCAAAATGAGAAAGTGGGGCATGCACACAATTCCGAGTTCTGTTTGTGACAATTAGAATGAAATAAAATGCAAATAGTGTATCAATAGAAGGATTGACAAAACGGCATTCGCTGTTACATGTGCACCTAAAACCAAAAATGTACTGAATCAAGACGGTTGGTTGATGGGAAATAATAGCAACTCTGAACTGAGTATGTCACTACTGTTGTGGAAGCTGGTTCTCAAAACTGTGTTTATCTTTCAGTATATTCAACAATGTTTAAAACTTGCTCTTCAACATGTTTCACTAAGCACCTTTTTCTGGAGATTTAGTGCTTCACTTTTTAGGTGCATGGCCTGTCTGCCATATTGCAAGTGCATTACAGTCAAAGGCACTTGTAATAAGTTGTAATAAGTGCCTAACAAAAAACAAAAATAAATAAATGAATAAATGAATGTGTCCTCATGTAATGCAACTGGTGCTATGTAAAGCGCTCTGATACCCGATTGGGTCAAGTTCGCGCGATATAAAACTCTGAAAAAAAGGACATCTGCATTGTTAGTGACAGAGTACCTGTCAGGCAAACTCTAAATAAAGTCTTTGATTTCTTTTTAAAAGAGCAGTCTAGCTTCCACGTATAATTTGCTCAAATACATGTATACACAATGTGTTGCGTTCATGATTTCAAAAATAGTATGTGATCTTTTCTAATAAAATGTCTGGTCAAATTGTTCATTTGTGACCACAACTAACCCAGGCATGTTGGTGTATGGCAGCTGCGTCAGAACAAGTCCTGGGCAGTGAACTCCACTCCGTTGGTGGAGTTTTCATAGTTTTCCATACTCCATTCTGCATAGCAGAGTTCCCAAAAACTCAGCTCCGCGTAACTGAGTTTTTTCCTCGCTCGTGCTTGCCAACGTCAAGTTGGCGAGCGAGAAAAATCCACCTCCAATGTGATTTCTCAATGCAGGCGGTTAGATTTCTCAATGTGGGCAGTCGTGGGTGGTCGCAACCGCTAACATTGAGAGACCTTCCGATCGTGTAGAGAAAGCTGCAGCTCAGGGAGAAAATCTACTTGAGTGGCAAGAAAAGAAGCAGTGCCTCTGGTGCTGCGCATGGTGCAGTTCACGCTGATTTTACAGTGCGGGACAAACCACTGGTGCTGGAAATCAACGTGAACGGAATGACCAAATGCACTCCGCTGTTTGCAGAATTCAACGCGGTGGAGTATTTTGGTCACTTTTCAGAGTTCCGCATAGCAGAACTCCACAAACTCCTGCCAAACCTAGTCAGAAAACCAATCCTTTAAGGTCTTTCAACACCTTTCAAAGCTGTTAACCAGTTCACCTTCAGTACCAGAAAGCCCACCTTGCCCTCAATGATCATGTCCTTGCTTGGTACAAGTCAATGTAGTCCAGGCCAGATCACGTTCCTAAAATCCCTCCGTCCCAATCTGCACTCAGAGTGGGATAAGTAAATCAATTTGTTTGGTGTGAAATTATACAACCACACTGGTGACGCATACTTTCTCTTGATGCTTTGGCCACCAACCGAATTAGTGATAGCTAACTGCTCATCCCCCCTTTCAGCCATCAGCAGATGTATATGCCAAATAAACTTAAAGCAACATGATGAAAATTGAGAAAATGGCAATAGAATATCAGTGGCCACAAAAATGTAGCCAATAAATACTCTATCTGTCTCCGAGTTTAAGTTCTTGGGGTGGTCACTCACTCTGACCTGGTAATGGCTCTTGTGTTGGCACCAGTTGTACAAACGCATCTTCTTTCACTTTATTTAAAGTCCTGCAATACCTGACATTCCCAGAAAGAGTAAGTTCTATAACACTCCCAAGAATCGGTTACATGCACAGCATGCAGTGGAGTCCCTGTTTCTATAAGGTAATCTATTTGCTGAACTTACAAAAGACAGTGGTACAAGTTGCCCTGCCTCTTGAATGACATCATCATATTACACTGGAACTTATAGCTCTGAGTTGGCTCCCAGTGGCTCAAGTTCAGAATCCTTGTGCACGGGCACCTGGCCATTTTGATTAAAACAGAGTTTTAATCTGGTCACTGAAATCAAAGTTTGCCCCATGTGAACATGTGCTCAGCAAGCGACTTCCAGGTCCTAGTTCCTGTGGAGAAGATGGTCAGCCAGGAGGCCATGCCTTCACTTTGCAGGAACCCGAGCTCTGAAACTAACTATTACTTTTTCCGAGAACCACTGATGACCACAATGCAGCCACCAGAGTACCCGTGTGTGAAGCCTCACAATGCAAGGGTCGAGAGAACACCCAGCGGCCTATGCTATAACAACAATCCTAAATATACGATGCAACATTTAGACGGTGGTCTTTAAACATTCCAGGTGTTACATGAAACAACAGTGGCTTCAAACAACACATTTGTGTCCTCACTTCTTCCTGAGGCTGTTTCACGCACACACTACTGTCTGTGAAAGCTAGTTGCTGATGTCCTCCCTGAGGCCATGGCTGCCAGACTCCTAAAGTGCATTACAGATCTCTGCACACTTTTGTGGTGTAGAGATGCAGCTTCCTGTAGTGTCTACTTCCTTTAGATATTTGATTGTTTCTGTGAGAAAAAAATGCACTCCTTTCCTCTGCCGTATGCACTTTTACATTTGTACGAATTTCCTTTTCAAATTTGTAGCCTAAACAATGTAGCGTCCTGTTGGCTGATCAAACTTAATATGTTATGAGGAAAAAATGGAGATATGGTCTGAGGTTACCAGCAGCAGGATGTTAACACATGCCATGTGCATTGGATTATAACTCTTGCACATAACACATACTGAGCATGGCTTCATGGCCTTAAGAAGGAAGGTCCACCAGGCAAGTATAAAGGATCATACATTTGTTGAAATTAATACTTATTAGGTGTGCCAAAAGGATCCCATACATTGTATAACCCATGCCATTTGAATAGATTCATAGCACGTGCCTAGTGATGAGACTTGACCTGAAGTTAGGACAGTCCGATGATTCTTAACAAATGCCAATTTATGAGACGTAGTTTGAGATTTCATCAGGAAGAGATTAACATGAGTCCATTCCTGAGCCACAATCTGAGTTTACAAGAAGTGCACACTCAAAGTGTACCTTCACATTCCACGGAGGCTCCAACATCCTACTCTTATCAAGTATATGGGATGAGGGCTGTGGGTATAGATTTGTGTTCACATTTCAGAGCTTTGCAAATTTACCAAGGAGGAACATTTGTGTACTTTACACAAGGCACCCTGCAAAGTTTCCAGAACCTTAGTTACCAATATCTTAGCAACACATTCGAATTAAAATGTAGCTGTCACAGTAAATTCGGAAAAGTACATTTAATTACCAGTTGCAATTTAACATTTTCACTCTGTACAGCGCCTTGACACCATTACCTGGGAATAGCTCTGGATAAATCAAAAATGCATTTATTCCTCAGAGTAGCATGTGGAGATAATTCCACTTTGGGGACCATTGGTGAACAAAAAATCATATTCTCAGAGATGAATGGGGTCTTTTGGCCAGCAGACATGGTGTAAAGGCTTTATGTTACCATCATGAAGCACTGTGACGCATCACTCTGTAACACATGGGCACCACTGTTACACATGCTTTAGCGCCACTGTGGTTGGGTTAACCATTGAATCTAGTTGAATGTATGGATTCCAGATATGCTGTTTCTTTTGTAGGTGAAAGCGGGCAATAAGTAGGTTGCACAGCCCTAGGGTTGTGAATCACGACTTATGCGTGAGAGTCGCTGGCTCTGGCGTGCACCGTCCCCAACCACCTCCCCTCTCCATTCCTGTCAGCTTATCGCTGGCTTATTCCCTGCATTTCTGATATGGTGTCAGAGTCAGCGTTGGTTTTCTGCCTTACTCCACACCGGCGGGTGTGATCCGCAATAGATAGAACAAGAGAAAAGACATTTACAAGCTTTTTTCTGTAAAATAAACTGGAGCAGATAATAGGTATTATGAGGCTGTAATGTGCATGATTATTCAGGTATCATAATAGCCTGGGGATGTTCTGAGAGAAAGTGAAGCTTTCGACATTAAATTGCATTATTCAGGATCCGCAAGGAACTGCTACTGTATCATTACCTTTTGAAATGGGGCTAATAGGAAGTTGCCCGTGCCATGTATTTTTCAGTGACACCGCTCATATTTGCCTTTGTTTGCTTGAGACAACCCTGGAACTGCTGATTTTACCCTGAGTTTCCTTTTTTAAGGTTTCTTCTGAGAGAGACTACCAGGGTCTATGCACAGAGAAACCTTAATTTAAGGAGAATGGGGAGTGTGATGTGGAAGACGTTTTACCATCACACCAGTGATCATGCAAAATAGTCCCACCGTGAAGGACGCAGAGAATGGACGGTCACTCAGTGCGGCTGAATGTCATCTTTGATAAATAGTACGCATCAGTCATGCACCATACCTGTGATATAGTAATCTAGCGATAAAGAAGAGGGACTCATTGGGCCAGTGAGTACACATTCTATAACTTGACTTAAGTCCAGAAGTGTTTTTACATCCATTTTTTTCTTAAGGTGTTTCTCTTTCTATAATATGATTCCTAACCAGCTACAGAATTCCTTTGTATTCCAGATTTATAGATACAGCATTCTGTTACAGTGGTACATTTTGGTTCTCCTGTTTCTTTTGTAATGTTACCTCATACAAGCTTAAATAAGCAAAAATGTCTTCCTTCCGTTTAAGTTGACATCACTTCCAGTGTGTAGAATCTACCCCTGTTGGCTTACATTGTTTCCCACATAAAGTTGTACATCCTTCGGGGTTTGCCAGGACTACGCAATATGCTGCTTGGATGCAAGAACTGTATTTTAACACTTCAAAGCAGATGAGTGTGTTTCCAATATTACATTTGAGTGATCATAGGATGGTGGATCTATATGTCCAAAATTCCTCTGTCATTTAAACAGGCTGATAATACTGCCTATAATGCGGCCGATGTAGGTGTGGATGTGATGTGAGCCGCTTTACTGGAACGTGTTCCTGTTACATGAAGTGCAATTGATCGAACACTTTGCAAGACACTGTATTAAATTTAAACGTAGTGATCTCTCTTTACCATCGCAGAAAGTCAAGAGAAAGGGAGAAGAACCCTTGTAAGGCCCTGAACACCCTGCCCGGTTGGTACTGTGAGTCACTAAATCATCTCAAAACCACTGAGCAATGGAGAATCATCAGTGTTGGCCACTTAGAATCAAAGTAGCACTGCCCACTAGTCCAATACCCTCAGCGCTGTGAGGCCAAAGCAACTGGCAAAGCGAAGTATATAAATACAAAATAACATAGCATAATACAAAATAAAAGAGCCCAACATAAAGCCTGAAAGCTAAAGGTCATCAATGACTCTGACACTATTAGAAACTGTCGAAATCAACCGCATTTTTAATGGAACCCTCAACATTTGGTATCTGCTGTGGATCTTGGCACTAGCCGAGGTGGAACCTCAAGTGAACTAAAATATCTAGGCAGTCAAACCTGAAAGGGGGCATGTGGTTAAATCAATGAAATGTATTTTAAATGAGCCATTGGGACAGGCAGTCAGGTTGCACAGAGTACAAGGGTCATCCTTTGAGGGCATGTAGTCTTGAACCTTCAATTCAGTCATGGCTTGTAATCTCCTTCTTTCATGAAAGGTGTGTTTTGTCAATCCAAGGACGCCCGGGAGCCTCAACTATTTGCTTGATAGTATACTTTAATTGTGGCATTCAGCTAATCAATTTGTTTATGATAGTCTGATATGTCTTGCAAAGTTTTTTCTTAAGTCAGGTAGTCACTTACCTTTGAAAAGTCCTGTTTGTCCACTTTGAATATTTCAATGTGCTCAGTTTCAACCTTCATGAAAACTGGGATTTGATAATCAGTGGTGATGGACAGTGGGCTTTCTGCTAATTTTGGCAGATGTTCACACAATACGCACAGAAACTTCTTCGGCTACTTGTTTGCCAGCATGTTTAATGGAAACCTTTAACTATTTCTCCCAAAGGTTTGTATGGCACTTTTAACAATTTTGAATCACATCTGCTGCTCATTGCGAATTGATCTGGGTACTGAATCCCTTGTTATCTATAATTTCAGTACCCCCAGGTTCAATCTTCATTCTTTTTGGTGGCCACTGAATTGTGAGCGGTGCAGGGTTCGTTATGACTCCTTACCTCTCCAGTGAAGGCGGTACCGGAAGCTTGAGTCAAACAATTCTAGTCAACGGAGGCCAGTGCTACTGGAAATATGGAAAAATAGGTCACCGAATTATGCAGCAGGGTCGAGTAAATTAAATGACAGATAGATGGGGCAGATTATACGGCATATTATGGGTAAATATTATTTAGCTATTTCTACATTTTAACACGGATTCATAACGTTTGAGCTCAACATTCACTTCATTAGCACCAGCTTAATATCTGAATACAGCAATCAGCAACTGAAAGGTGACAGTTAATTTGCAAAAAATGTTACCCATTGATCTGCACCACATGTGGTGCTTTTTCTAGTAACTTTTAATCTGTTTGAGCTGGAATATTTTTTGAAATCTGAAAATTAGGCAACACGTATGTTATGTGGCAAAATGGTAAATCCATAATTATTAGGGGAAAAATCGGGGACACAGCTTTGTATAATTAAAGTGACCCAGAAGATGCCAACAATTTAAGATGGGTGATGAAGCTTTGAAAAGAGCATCGTCTTGCTTGTCTTCTATGGAGGCTTTGAGATGCCAAAATGGTAAATACACTGCCACAAAGCCTTCCATTGAGAATGGACTGAGGCAGCGTCATAATGTCGGCATATGTGATAAGGTCGACGATTGATTCGGAAAGAAATCCAAGCTCCTCTCTTTCCCTTGCTTAATAAATGTTTTTATTTAGCTTCATGGTACTCATTGTAGCTATCTTGAAAAGATGAAAGGCGGAGTCACTTCTGTTGGGATTCAAACCCACAGGTTACACCCAGATTTCTGTAACAGGTGTTAAGAATGACAGGCTCACTTCTAAGCTACTCGTTCTCAACATATATTGTACCATCAGTGTAGTATGGATTGGTGTTTCTATTTTTTCTGGAAAAGCCATGTTTCCTCCTAGTGTAACCAACTAACACAAAACAGAGGGGATAGGGGTACTTCTACTAATCCATCTTCCTTGATCAAACACAAAACAAAGAAAAAGACTATATCTGGTCAGGGTGCCACACAAGAATACCATAAGGTTTGTAAAAAGCTCTCCTACTGTAGGCAAATGATAAAAAAAAGTCAGCGTTTGACCTGCCAATGAGTTGAACAGGAGTGGAATTACTGCCCCTAAGGGGCCTATTACGATGGAGGATTTTCTGCATCCTCCGGGCCGGCGGAAGCCAGATGCGGAAAATCCTCTGCGGACCCACCAAAGACCCACCGCCACATTAGGATGGCTGGTGGGTCCTGGTTTCCGTCCGCCGCTTTTCCACTGCGGTTGGCTTACAACCGCGGCGGAAAAGCTCTAATATGGTGACGGTGTCTCTCAGACACAGTCAGCCATATTAGGATGGCCTATGAAAAATGCTTTTCCGCGGCGGGTTTTCCGCTGTGGAAAAGCATGTGTAACTTCACTGCGGGGGCCCGTTGCGGGCCCCCTGGGTGAAGGGGGGTGGGGGGTGCACATGGGGGGTACCTAGGGTACCCCCCTGCATTTGTATGCAGAAATCGGCAGGCACTGCACAGTGCCTGCCGCTTTCTGCATACAAATGCAATGTATGCATTTTTACCATTGCGGTGGATGCAGCTTGCAGCCGCACCCGCCGCAATGGTAAAAATAGAGGATATGACCGCCAGGGTGGCGGTCACATCCTAATTGCACAGGAGGGAACTCCGCAGGCCATGCGGAGGTTCCCTCCTACTCTATGGTGGCGGACGGACTCAGGTCCGTCCGCCATCATAATCGGCCCCTAAATTCGGTTTTCTGGGGCCTCTGGATTTGTTGGTGAACAAATTGTAGATATTTTCCTTCATAGCTTAGAAACTTCATTCGTTACTCCATTTGAACTCATTACTTCAGGTAAGAGGCGAATAGAAACACACAATGTTCAACCCCTCTGAGGCAGCCTGTATTTTTTTGTTCAGTGGTAGGTCACGAAGGTGCCTGATTATATGAGGGCAGAACTGAGCCTGAATTGAAAGGCCACAACGTTGAAAATCTTCTGATGATCCAGAAAATTGCGTAATTTCTGTGGAAAGCAGAAGCAGATGTTAACTAAGCACATGTCATTACCTCAAGAAGGGGGCAACATGTCTGAAAGAGGTTAAAAAGCATCATGTGCTCATGCGCTGGTTAGGAGAGCCTGATCTTGTAACTGACAGAATGGGATAGTGAAAAGATGTGTGAAAGTGTTATCCAAAAGGATCGAAAAGTGCTATTGATATGTTTTGTGCCTATTTCTTTATCTTAAAAAAAGTGGGAAGCGTTTATCTGTACCAGGACATGGGTGCATGATTCCATTGAGAACATGGGTGAAAGTTTCTTAGAATGGCCCTACGGCTCTATGTCACCGGGGTACCATGTTTACAGCTTGGCCTTTCAGATGAGGTACACCAGGTCAGAAAATATGATACAAAGTTATCTGCTCATACAACAGCATACATGCAGATCTCCATCTTAAAAAGAGGAGACTGTGCTAGGAGGTAGAATATGGGGCATAGAGTGGCTGAAGTCAGCATAGACATTTCCTCTGCATCCCTAGTACTTCCTGCCACTCCCTTAGTCATAGTCTGAAAGTGAGAACATTTTGCCATGGAAAACTACTGCCATAAAGGGCTTGGTGACAAATGTAGAGTCCTCCTTCACCACTACTGTTTACTTTCCCTAGTTCCACCACTACAAACATCAAGTGGTCTGCTACACTCTGAATAATCAAGTCACCATAAATCAGCAATTAGTGCAACAAACCACGTGGTCTGGAAATCCCCACACTTTGAATGCTCCCAAACTGCTTTGATTGAAAACTGATTTTAAAGCTTGTCTGAGCGACAGGTGGTTGCTGACATTGAATTCAAATGTCTTGTGCCGAAGTTCCTTCCGGCCTTCTTTCAAGTCTGGTAGTGATTGGGAATGCTGCAAATGCAGGATTTATCAATGTAAGAGAACCAAGTGGATATACGTCCAAACAAGCAGTAACCCTCACCTGCGAGGGTGCCATAAGGCTAGGAGTGAAGAACCGCCGAATACATTGCTTGCCAATGCCAAGAAGCTTTGAGGTAAGAACCAGCCCACCCATTTCCTGCAAATGATGGCACATGGTTCTGAAAGGACAGCAACTCCAAGCCCAGCCAAGGAATGAAGACCGCCAGTTGAAGCCTGTAAAATGGTGCGTGATGACCACAAGGTGGATAAGGTGGATTTCACCTTCAACATGTTGCTCATCTATCACATTGATGCCATTAAGTTTCATATTCAATGTCTGGTAAAAATGTGTCATCGGTTACTCTGTGGGTTTGAGAAGGAGTCAGTCAAACATCTCTTTGAAATGTGAGGCAATTTACACAATCATTGTGAAATTATCAACAGGATAGTGGATTCACTGAAAAGTAAAACCCTGCTGGGATGTCAGACTGTAACAAAAAATCTGTATATTGATCCGATGTGTGACAGCCCCAGAGAATGTATCCATAGCTGTGTGCAGGTGCTTAGAGATCCATGAGCTTGTAAGAACAGTTGCCCTCACTCACCCAAAGCTGACCTGCTTCATCGTAGGGCAGTGCGCATCGCCAGGCTGGCATTGCAATGTCTGGCAGGCCATGCAAGAGGGTGCTTTGTCGGAGATCTTTTATTCAAAGCCGATGGAGCACAGTAGGGTTAAGGTGGAAACTTTTGCGACACATGGTGGTAGCTGATTTTATTCTACAACACTCACCAAACTATTTATTAAATAGTTTCGGGACCTGCACACAGCTAGGGATAGTTTCTCTTGGGCTGTCACACATTGAAACAGTATACTGATATTTTGTTACGTTTATTGGGGAGAGCGTATACTGGACCGTTATCCTCCCCGTCCCTCTCTTTGATATGAGTTTTCAGACTGACCAGCAAATTTGAAAATAATCTCAACAGAAAATCGTCGCCTACATATTCACAACATGCATATTCATTGTGGCTATCTCAAAAACCTGAGCCGTTCGAGGAGTTCAGTCCTACAAGATACCCATGCACCATTGGACTAATGTCTAGCAAAGTGTCGGTCTCCTCCTTATCCATTCAGCTCAGAGAGGTAGTGAGGGTCTGAACGGGGGGCGTAAATGTAGCTGTGTGCGCCACACTGTGCGGCGGAAGCCCAAATACAGCCAGAGGAAGTGAATTAAGCCTGAACATAGAAGTAAATCAAAATGACTTTAAATGCACATGGTTCGGTCTTCAGACACCCATGAAAAGGAAGGCTCATAAAAGAGCAGACTAGACCAAAAGAAGAGTTCAAACAGGACCTACTCAAAGAGAACGAGGCAGCGCCAGACGGGAAAGGGGGTGGAATAAGCAGCTATGCTTGATAGAGGTTTGGATTGAGAAATTGGAATACATTACATTGCTTCTTTCTGTGTAAGCTTTTGATTAATTTAATATGATGTGAATGGCAGGACATGCCCTGCAAGATCAGCTTGACTGGCTTGAAGCAACCAAATCCCTTTCTTTTCTTCATTTTGCAACGGTGCACCAAAGCCTATTGTCTCATCACTATAAATCTCATTACTACTTATACCATTGCAGGGGCCATTGATTTTCAGTCAGGGTGAGTCTTCCATGAGGAAATGTTTTATTCTAGCCAATAATCCACGGGGCCTGAGCCGTCCCACTCCCGCGGCCGTCTCCCCGTGCGCATGCATCTCGCAAGGCCTCGGCGCATGATGTATAGTCGGCTTCCTTCACAGTTGAGGGCAGGGAGATAGCTCTAGTGGCAGGGCCACAACTCACGAACCGGAGTCATTAAATCGCCATCTGATGCGTTATGCATGGCGCTGTCCCAAAGAATGGCTGACAAAGAGATCTGGAAGCACGCCCACACTCCCGCCCCTCCCCCCCCCTCTACTGCAGTCTGGATGAGCACAGAAAGTTTAGCATTGTAGGTGTGAGAACAGGGGCTAAACTGAAGGGGAGTAGAAAAAATACACAACTTCGGTTTCTAAGCCTCAATCGCATACTTTGACAGAACCTGGCCAGCAGGGGTATGTGCAGCGTCGGATTGGTAACGCGGGCATTCGGGCAATACCCGAGGGGCCGGTGTCCGAGTGCTGCTGTGGGCCTCTTTTTTGAGCAGTCTGGGGGGCCATTTGGGCGCTGTCTCTATTGTTTGAATACAGCCATGGGCCCAGGAGGTGTCTGAGTGGCCTTTCTAGAGGCAGATGGGCTCTCATTATCTCCGTTTAGCAAGAGGTGTCACTCCCTTTGTCTCGCTGGCCGGCCCATTAATGTGTGCACATACTGAGTGGTGGCAGGGGGCCTGAGTGGAAGTGGCCTAACTTGTTTCACCACTGTAAACTTAATGCGTGCATTACGCCAAAGCAGTGATTTGAGGAGTAATTATGCAAATGTGGGCCGATTTTTCTTTTGCGTGCCGATTTTCAATCCCAATCCAACCCTGGGTATGTGCCAGAAGGGTTCAAGTAAGTGCATTGGCTATGTGCGACCTGTTTTTTTCTAAGCAGGTGTTCTTCAAAGGGCTCTCTTCAGACGCATTGAAGCAATACAATGCTTCCACTGTCACTTTTTTGTGTGGCTGCGCAAGAAATCCAGTATGGCATAGAATTGTCACCTGCATTACCGGTAATAATGGCGCACATCATACCAAATTAAGGTCTAATTTAGATTTTGATGGACAGATTACTTCATAACAAACGTGACAGACATCCCCTGCCTTATTACAAGTGCCGTAGGATATAATGCACTTGTAATGAGGCGGCAGGAGCGCCGACACGATTGTGATGGGGGAACCCATCTGTCAAATTCTGTCAGGCCCTAAGCCTGGAGTGTAACTTTTGTGGCTGAGAACATTTGCCAATAGCTTTCACTGAATATCACCAGTTTTAAGAAGGCCTGTGTGAAATTTAAATTATGCCGGAGTAATTTTAGGAATTTCGTGTTCCTCCATTCTGCCACCTCACATAATTACTCACCATTCACAGTAAAAATGTATGTGAATGCACACTTCATGATACAAAAATTACTTTGAATGCAGAGGACTAACTGAGTGGGTGTTCATTGGTGCTTTTGTTTAAATGCGTCCTTGCACCAAAAATTGGCACAAGAATGCATTTCACACTAAAATTTAACACAAAATGACAGATTTGCATTTCATTGAATCATGCATAATTTCACATATTTATGATGCTGAAATTTTATGCAATTATGTGAAAACAAGTTACGTGAATCTTGCACAACCCTAGTTTTAAGCTTTGTGAATCTTGAACACCCAAGTTTTAAGCTTTGTAGTCTTACAAATATATCTTTCCTCAAATTAACACCACCTTTATTTTGTGGGGCACAACATTTAATTGCTGACTTGTTCATTCTTCCAATGCAAGGTTTTAATTTGTTTACTTTATTAATTTTTAAAGCGCTGTAGTTTGCTATTGATTTACTGCAGAGTCCTTATTCTACAAAAATTAAATAAAATAAAAACCTAACATAATTTTTTCAAAGCAAAAGTGCACCCCATTTTAAGCAGTCACAAAGTCTGTATCCATTTCCACTTGAGAGGCTTACTTGGATACTTGTTGTGGTATTGCTGAGATTCTTAAAACGCCCCACAATGTGGGACAAATACGTTTTTTATACTGAAAGGCTGTTTTCTTATCTGGTTACGAGAACACAACATATAGCGTTTTCTACTCGTTGGCCACTCATCTCGAAGCACTCCTTGTGCCCTACATGTAAACCAATGTCAACAAACAAGTAAGGAATAGAGGAAAATATGAAAATAAATACCCCTCCTTATTAAAACCAAGATCTTCGTTCAGAATACACATGGAGATCTGTAATTTGATTACAATCTGGTTCCTGCAATGTAATTTCCAATCTATCAATTATTGGTAACAAAACTAAAAGAAAAAAACTTCATTTAGAATGTCTTCAATAAGCACTCACAGAGCCGATCAAATTAGCTCATAATTACCTCATAATGTCCTCCGGCCTCCATCCCACCTGAAATGGTCAGACGATGTGACGCCTGGAGCTGTACAAGGACTAATGTCTACTCCTCCATGACACATTTTAGTAAACTAGCCAATGAAGCAGCAGGTAGAGCTCCTGAACTAAAACAAGAAGGAACTCTGATTATTGCTGTTGTGAGCTAAGATTCTTCCTCACAGCTCCACCACGCCACACACAACACAGGCTTCTGTGGTATAGAAATGTAAAACCAACTACCTCACTTTAAGATATGTATCACTCTTAAATTAAAATTGAAACAGAAGAATACTAAGCTTCTCCACTAACTTTTCACCAGTAGTTTATCGTTATGTACTAGTTCTCGAATTAGGTAAACACCAAGCTAACATTTGATATCATAAATATTTTGGAATAATATTTAATCTAATAAAATTAAGTGATGTACAAGCTTGCAAACAAGGATGCCTTTCAGTGGACATATAGGATTTTTTTTACATATCCTGTGTCAATCCCATGTCAGCGTGTAATGGGAGCCTCTAGCCACAACAGGTTTTCAAGCACTCTGAAAACTATGTGGGTTAGAGCTATTTAAACAAGACACTATCCTGAGTAAAAACATCTGGGAATTTGATTAAAAACATTCCTATCTTGTGTTAGTCCCTAAAATCTAATTAATGGAATTATTTCCAGAAATTATTGATGCCCCGTTATTGGTAATTCCAGGGGGAGGGAATAAAAGGTAGATAACTGCACAACTCTTAATAGGACCTACAGCCCTCCAGCTGTGTCTCTATTAATACATTAGTAATGCAACATGTGAGGATCTGGGTATATTTTATGATATGGCTAGGTAGCCTTATCGAGAAATACACTCACAAAAAACATTATTGGGTCGAGTCAGGGCTGCTTGTAAACCTTAAGCTCAACACTGGGTAGATGTGGTTTCGAGCAACAGGGCTCAGACAAATTAATTTAGTGTAAAGCATTTCACAGCACCAGACAAAGATATAAAAAAATCCACATAGAACAAAAGATACAGAACACCAATTCTTAACAGAGTGCATTTTTATGAATTTTTAGAGTCCTTGATGAGCAGAATCCACCAAAGGTTTCCTGAGATACAGATTTTAAAAGACGTTATCACTTTTAATTTTGAGCGCAAACAAGCACTGGTCAACAAAAACTTTGCAAACTTTTCAATAGTTTAAAACAGTTAGTTTGGTTACTCCAGCCCAGCTTGGGCAACCAAATCCAACAGGTGGAATGTCTGGGGCTGAATAGAGGGCAAAGTAGGAATGCTTTGGAGAGTTACCTGGGCAGAAGAGCGTTTTCCAGTCTAGTTCCAGCATTTATAGCACGACTGACATAGACAACAATTGAGTGGTCCTGATGCTGGGGATGCAGGATGCAAAGATGCTCAAAGATGCTCCAGTTGTGGTGCTATCAGCAGGGGAATCTTTTTGGTGGTTTCTTGGTCCACATGTGTTGTGGGGCGACTTGGCCGACAGAGGTCAGGGTCCCAGTAAGTCAATTTTCTGGGGACGGAAACGCATTGGCAGTTGGCCTTTAGATAATCCGATACAGCGGTTGGAGTCAAATATTTTAGTGGGGGCTGGTGTTTCTCTTAGGTGACCAATCTGGGCTCTGATCTCACTCCTGGGTCCGACTGACGTAGGTGCAACTTTTGGCTGTCAAGGATTTGTCTCTTGGGGCTCCCAGCAGCAGCTTGCAACAAATCTTCTCCAATGGCTAGCAACTTGCCAGTTTGGGCTTCTCCAGCTCTTTTGTCCCAGGAGATCAGCAGGCTGATCCTTTGAGTCATTTTGCTGGTCTGGGGATCATCCTTTCCCCGAGCTAGGAGTCACAGGGACAGTCCAAGCTATACTAATACTAGCCCAAAGTGCAGCAGGTGCAGTCCAGCAGACGGTGCAGACTTTCTTTGCGCAGCTCAAAGGGCAGCAGGGCAGTCCTTCGGTGGGCCTCTTTCCAAAACCAGGCTGATCTAAAAGTCCAGGGTGTCATAGTCCCCTTTGTATCCTGCTAAATTGCCATGAGGGGACCACATGGTCTCCGCCGATGGGATACATTCTCCCTACCATTGTGTGATGACTTTCTGATGATATGAGGCATCTGGCAATCCCAGAATGCACCATTCTGGCCACTCTCATGATTCTTCCTCAGATGTTAGGAGCGCAGTAGCCCACCCTAGAAGTGTGGCTACCTGGGGGCTACAAGTCCACAGGAAAGCCGGTTTGAGGATGGGGTTTCCCTCTCAGGCCCTTCCTCAAGCTTGTTTAGTGGAATAAAGAGCAGCCCCTCTGGAATTATCGGCATTTGCCTGTCAAAGGTGACTTCCCCTTTGAAGCTCACCTTTTGGGCTAACACCCAGAGTGGTTTCCTGCGAAGAGGAGGTAACACCTCACCCCGCTTGCTGTCTTCGAACCTAGGCTGTGAGTCGTTGACATGACACCCCAGGCGAGCAGAAAGCTGTCTGGGTTCATAGCCCGTGGGATGGTATTGGACCACTGGGACACTAGGTGGGCAACTTTCTAAAAGCTGTCTTACCTTAATAGTGTCATTGAATTCGACCTGGGCATTGGGCCAAATTCAATATTGTGATTAATTTGATATCTTACAGTATCCAGTTATATAGTCCCATACAGAAGTTAGCCAGGCTGGGGTGCCAGCCTGTAACTCTGTATTAGCCAATGGGGCTACTATTATTTCCATAGCAAAATGAAAATTTGACGGGTTTTGCTGTAAGGACATATATAAGTATACATGTCCTACTTAATAATATATAGCTCTCTGCCTTAGAGCTCTCTAGGCCTTTCCTAGGGGAGACTTACATATATTGTTAAGGGAAGTGATGGCTTTGCCATTGGTTTGAATGGCAAAGGTGAACTGGAAGTGTAAACACTGCTTTCCAGTCTGCAGTTGTAGGCTGGGACCCATTTTGTACTGTGTCACACACAGGGTGGCACAATCACTGCTGAAGCCCTGAGTGGAAACTCTGCCTTACTTGCCTTCGGTACACTAGGTACCATTTACTAGGGACTTATAAGTAAATCAGTACTTGCCATTTGGGGATAGCCAATTCAACATACACTTTGAGAGTGCACTGAGGCCTGCCAACCAGACCTCGCTGCCACTGTTCTGAGTTTAAAAACCAGTACCATCACTTTAAAATGGAGGGGAGAACATGCAAAATGAGGTATTGCCTTACACAGCAATTTCCCTTTTATCTAAAAACCAGGCAGACAATGCATTAGATGTATTGAGTATGATTCTCGCTAAATAACAGGGCTTGGTCATCCTTACAAAATTTGCAAATTCTCCCGGTTTACCTTCGGCTGACCAAAAAAATGTTTCACTTTCAATACCATTTTCATCATACAGTGAGATAATGTTCATTCTGATTGATCCGAGCCAAACTGTAAAAAAAAATACAGACCTATTTTCTCTGCAATTTTACCTTTCACGCAGCTTTTGATGTACACTTCCAAACGTTTAACGTTTGTGTAGTTTTCTATGCCAAATGGCATTGCACATGAATAGAACAAAAATTGGTTTATATGGCATACATGTTTTGCACAACCATGTTGCTGGTCTAAAATGTAACCCTGGGCGGACAACTACGCTACGCTCGCGAAGTTTGCTTAGTTTGTGCTACTTCGCTCTATGCAAATAGCACATAGCCAGTGCAAAATCACGTAGCGTAGCGTAGTTGCCATTTTTTGCTTGCTCGCGGTCCTCAACGTCAAGTTGACGTCCGCAAGTGAGCAAAATGACATCTTGGCAAGACTTTTTCCTCGTTTGCGATCAGCAACATCAAGTTACCGATCGTAAGCGTGGAAAATAAACCTCCCAGTGAAATTTTCAACGCGGGGAGGTCAGGTTTCTCATTGCGATTGGTCGTGTATGCTCGCAACCGCTAGCAATGAGAAACTACCTGTCCGCATTAAAAAGCTGCTGCTCGAGTAAAAATCTACTCGAGCGGCAGAAAACGAAAGCTCGCACTGTGTGACATGCCGTTTTCAATGATTGCACAGTGCAGACAAGCATCCGGCACTGTGCAATCATCCCCAACAGCGTACTACGCAGTTCGCGTAGTGCTACGCGTATCTCGTGTAGTGCAAAGTGCACTTCGCGTAGCTACGCGTAGCACTACTACACGAACGACGCCCAGGGTTACTAAAATCATAATATACACACAAGAAATTGTTGTGAAAGTCACATCTTTAATGAGGAAACGGCAAAGTAAAAAACTGCAAACTTTGAGAAGTTGCAAATTTGTCATAGATGTTTGAGAAAAGAAAATACGTTTGCCCATCAATTACATTATTTGACTGTCTGGCACCCAATATTGTTTGAACAGTGTAAGAGCAAGACAGATAAAGAATGACAGAGAGACAAAGATTGCCCTTCAGAAAGGCCAGGGAACTTTTAAAAATACTCCCTACGAGGAAGTTTAGATGATGCAACAGTACCATGCATTGTCAGTCCCTCCATATCACTTTACAAGCAAGACACTCATAGCTACAATCATGAAAAATGCATTTATTTCCTGCTTTGTAGTAAACAATGCATGTGTCATCAACTAAGGCGACATATTGCCCTTGAAGAGGTGGCCACACACCCTAACAAGCATTGAGAGAGTCTGCATAAATAAACGGCATACCTTACTGTTCATTCAGGATCTGAACTGTGAGAATCTAAGCAGTGTGACAATTTGGGTCACGCTGCTTAGATCAACAGCTGGCAACATCTGTCAGCAGATGATTCAAACATAAAGAAAGCATGTCTATGTCAGTGGACTTAAACACTCATTAACCATTGCAAACACGTCTGCCTAATGTGCAATCACAAATGAACATTTCTAAAGCAGCCCCTCTGAGTTCTCCACATTGTGTTGCAATCTAAAGGGTCGAGCACAAAAATCGCTGTTACAGTTCTACCACCCTGGGTATGTCCCTACTACAAAATTAGTGTTTCAGTAGATATTTTAATCTTTTTTCTTAGTGATTTTAACTTTGACCTGGAAAGACTAAACATGCAGTCCTATCCATTTTTGGAACCCATACAGACAGTACTTTTTTATGACAAAATGAAACTCTTCTTAGAGATTACAATCCCTTGTGGTTGTCTGCTCTGAGTTGAATTGTTAGTGATATAATCAACAGGTATTTCTAGAGCTATAACCATACCATTTGTGTGAACACTCAAGGAAGTAGCCACTGAATTGAATGAGTTCTTGAAGTGCAATAGGACCAAGAAACCCCAAATATAAACTAGAATAATTCTGATTTATGACTATGTACTCTATATCTGAGTCTTTATGACATATATTTTGCATTTCTCTGAAATGCCTATTTTGAGATTTTTGTAATGAAACCTTTTAACTTTCCCTGTGATCTGGTACTCTGTTATTGAGCGGTCCCAGTCACTGTTTCTATCACTCTGCTAATTTGTTGGGCGTGATGTTGAGAGGGGTGGTGACTCTTATCACAAGTTCAAGGGTGCCAGAGCAGATCCGCCTAAGGTACCTTTTGGGGTGATCCAAATTTTGGTGTATATTCAAATATTGGGGTTCTGCTCCCACACTGAGAAGAAGCCTCTATTTCCATACCCCCAACCACTGAACAACAGGGCTTGTGAAGTGACAGGCTTCCTCTTGAGTCAATACACTCAGCAAATCTAAACGGGTCATAGGCTATACTCTGTTAAGTAAAAACTGTTACTCAAACCTACAACATAATACAATCTAAACAAAAAGCAAGTGAACTTATGTTTTGTGTTGATGTATTTGCACAACAGTAAATAGAAAGGTTCGGTTGGAGATGGGCGTGGACTTTATGAGTGGGTTTGGATTGGAACTTAGTTGGTATTTAAAGAGGGTCTGTGATCTTGTTCTGTTTTTCTCTTAAGGTAGCTTTTCGAAAAAAGATTTGTAAAGAAAGAGTACTCTGTTATACTTTCCAGACCAGTTGTAAAATTGTATTGTAAATGACTCTTTTAATTCCACTGAGATGATCTGTCTTTAAAGGTCCCCGTTTTCCTTCTGTGATTCTTTTACACACGCGACCCTATATTAGTCACTTTGGGGCATATTACCAACAACTAGCGATAATTATCGCTGTGTTGGCTTAGCGGGAATATTTCTATTGCGCCCTTCACCTGTTTTTATCGCTGAGATACCTTGCTATTAGCAAGGTTTCTCTCAGGAGCGATAAAAAACAGGCGAAATGCATGAATATCGCTGTCAATACAGCGATATTCAGGCATTATTGTGCCAATGCTCTAAGCCATGTTATCCACCTCTCATTGGATAACATGGCTAAGAACTGGTCAGGGCAGGTGTTAGCTTTTGGAGATATCCGCGCTTAGTGCGAATATTTCCAAAACAACGTCTGTGTTGATCATAGACGATAGCGATTGCAGCGGCTGTTTTCAGTTGCTGACATTTTGGCACGCCCACTTTGCTTGTCATTAGCGATAATTATCGCTGACATGCAAAGCGGGCCCCAAAATGCCCACTATCGCCTACAAGCTGTCGCTAACTGGTGTTAGCGACAGCTTGGTAATAGGGCGATAAAATTATCGCCGCTTTAGCGGGAAAAAGTCCCGCTAAAGCAGCAATAATGGCCCTTGGTAATATGCCCCTTTGTGCTTTGCATTTGTGTAGAAGTTATTACTCAAGCAATATTTTTCACCTTTATGTTGTTTTCCAATCATATGTCTGAGTTGATGTTTACAAGAATTTTTTCGAGGGGCTGAGTGCTCATTGCCATCAGTTTATAACAGCTGGTAAATACGTCCATGTACCAGAACAGTAAAATGCCCGAGCTTTCCTGGATGGAGGCCTTTCCCTCGTCCTTGGACCGACGTCGAAACTTTCCCGCGTCGGCTCGTTTTTTCTCGTGCTAAATTTATTTTTATGTCCACAGACACACATGCAATGATTTCAGACCACGACACGCTCCACGGTCCGTCTGGGCCTTCAGCGAGCCCATCTCTGCGTCCAATGAGCCATGTTCGCCACCCGGAAACAAATGCTTCATTAATACATCTGCATCCTATTGTGAGCCAGGCGCTGACGTGACATCCATCACTGCCAGACTTCATTACACCTTTTAAACTGCGGCCTGTCTGCCACGGTCATCGCTTCTCCCTCTATTCAGCTTCCGCGTTTAATTGTCCCCTTAGAGCCATTTGTGCGCGCCCCGGCAGGACAGCAAGATTTAATATCCCAATTTTTTTCCCTCTTCTAGATGATTTTTTTTTAGTCCTACTCGTAACAGACTCATGCATCGGTCTCCCCTTTTTGTCCGTTTCTGCTGAGCTCGCAATCGAAGATAATTGCGTTTTATTTTTATTTATACCTGCAGCCTTGGCTTTGTCATCAGCCTTTCTATCCCTCTGGGAGGAGGGACAGCGCACCGCGTCTTATTCCACATTGGTTGGTTTCCAGCGGGTCGACTCCGTTCTGTTGGAAGCCATGATGACACGGTCCAGCGGGCTGAGAGAGCTGGACTGACGCCTCGGAACGCTCCACTGCGGCGGGCTCCCTACTGCGGCCACATGCTAGCTACAGGAAGTAGGCAAAATAAAAATAAAAAACCTCTCCTGCTATCTTTTCAGACTTTTAAAGTTTTTTTTTTGCCCATGCCCTTATGTAATCTTGTTTTTGAATAACTCCAAGTGCAATTACTTTGCTATTAAATAGCGAGTGTAACATTTTAATGAGGCTTTACAAAAAAAAATAAGATATTGGTTCAGGGGTGACTTGGCATATAGTATCAAATAAATAACCCCAGTCAATTTCTGAATTCTTCAATAAATTATTGGCCCACGAGAGCACCATTTAGATGAACATTTGGTTTGAAATATTCTTGGACTATGAAAGCTTAATTCTCAGAGGTGCACTTGTACTGGGTGCAAACATTGTGTTTGAAAATACTGTTGATGCATGGTAGCAGTATTACGCCTGGTGCTTTTTTTCCTCTTGATTCAGTATTTCCTATTGGGTGATGGAGACTAACTCGTGGACTGATTGGATGTAAAACTGAGCACCTAACCCCAAACACATAATTACACATTCAACAAGGAAATCGTCTGATATGTCCTGCTAGAGCTAACGGATCGCAGATATTGGGGAACATAATGAACATTAACGCGTACAGATTTTCCCTTGCTGCTGTTGTCATGTCAACACATTTTTAAATTAAAAATCAATCATCTTATATCAATATGTAATGTCTATTGAGAAATGGTTATCGATTTTGTGCTCAGTTATGACCTTCTTTTGTGGAACAGCAGCTGGGGAAATCCATTGGGAGAGATTGATTGCTCGCTGGTGGGCTGCAAAGCCAGGTATCTTTCCACATATGTGGCTATGAACCATATCTTCACCGCGTCAGGAAAATCTATTCAAATCTTGAGTTAATGTGGCAGGTGGGGTCAGGAAGAGTGTGAGTCCATCACGCGGCTGGCACATACACATGGCTATTGATCTGTACTTTGTACATTGGTGTTCGTGCTTTTGTCGCTATTGCATTTTAAGCATTTGCAAATGATCATGCACTATTGACTGGTAATGACCAAGAAGGATTGGTTCAAAGCTCATTTTCCTAACACATTGGCTTATCTTTGGTGATCAGTCCTTGCAGTGTGGTGAATAGAAGCCATGGCTTGTTTTGGGAGAGGTTTATTGCTCTACTTCCTATGCATTTTATAAAGTCATTTTGAAGTTGTTTTCTAGAGG
Source organism: Lissotriton helveticus (assembly GCF_964261635.1). Classification (NCBI taxonomy): domain Eukaryota; kingdom Metazoa; phylum Chordata; class Amphibia; order Caudata; family Salamandridae; genus Lissotriton; species Lissotriton helveticus. The sequence goes on along the minus strand of NC_136061.1, from coordinate 601,556,121 downwards.
GGTTTTGAAAGCAGGAAATCTTCTGATGTAATATTCGACGTGAGGGTGGTCAAAGCTGCAATTTGTTTTCTGAAAAATACACAAGTTTTGTCAAAATTATCTGGATTTCTGTGCATTACGCAAAATGCCCTTCACCAGTATCTTGCATAAAAATTATTCAAAATGGTGCAACCACACAATAGCAAAAACAAGTAATTAAAATCATGCAATATGAAATACAGGATTTTTGCATTATTTTGTCAGTGTAATACAGGGTTTACACTGTTCTACTTAGATGCTTTCTTACAGAAGACATAGGAAGGAAAGGGATTGCAATTCAAGAGGTAGTAAACAAGTTCTTACTATTACTGAACCATTGTAATCAATGTGTAAACCCTGCTGTGGTGCTGAAACCAATGCTCTTTGATTATTTCTTTACATTTTCAACATGTATTTAATCAATCAATCAATGGCATTTATAGAGCGCTCTACATACCCGTAGGGTCTCAAGGCGCTGGGGGAGGGGGGTGCCGCTACTGCTCGAACAGCCAGGTCTTCAGCTTCTTCCTGAAGGAGAGGTGGTCTTGGGTCAGGCGCAGGTCGGTCGGGAGGGAGTTCCAGGTTTTGGCGGCCAGGTAGGAGAAGGACCTTCCTCCTGTAGTCGCTCTTCGGATGTGGGGGACGGCGGCGAGGGCGTGGTTGGCTGATCGGAGGTGGCGTTTGGGAGCGTAGAAGTTGATTCGGCTGTTGAGGTAGCTCGGGCCTTGGTCGTGTAGGGCTTTGTGTGCGTGGGTGAGGAGGCGGAAGGTGATTCTTTTGTTGACGGGGAGCCAGTGAAGGTCTCTCAGGTGTCCGGAGATGTGGCTGGTTCGTGGGATGTCGAGGATGAGTCTGGCAGAGGCGTTCTGGATCCGCTGGAGTCTCTTCTGGAGCTTGGCGGTGGTACCGGCGTAGAGGGCGTTGCCGTAGTCCAGTCGGCTAGTGACGAGGGCCTGGGTGACGGTCTTCCTGGTCTCGGTGGGGAAATGTCTTTCTTTGATTTGGGGTTTTGAAAGTGACACCCTTATGCCCATAAAATCCTATGAAGTGGGGCACTTTACTTCAGAGAAGTTGTTTGTAGGTCTGCCTGCCTTCATCAAGATATCGTTTAACCCATCTGCTGTCTCCCAAATAGGCTTTTTGTAGCCCTGAGTACATTTACTATTGCTCTAATGTGCAATTTCATGTTACATTTCCCATATTTAGGCAACTTTATATTTGTTATGTGTATTTGTAGAGTGATAAATCACCAGCAAGGCTAACCTGGTACATAGCAGATGTGAGAGCCTCGCCTCGAAGGCTGGGGAGGAGAGTTATTTGAAGATAGGTCTTCTCCTTCTTGTAGAACTCAAGAAGAAAGGAGTATGCTCCGAAGTGAAGTAACAGGTCACTCCATGCTTCAGGAGCAATGAGAGATGAGGCTTGCCCTCCAGATCTGATTCTGTGTATGTGTAGAATATGTCTTTGGTAGAAGTGTTCAGATGGCTAATGGAAGGAGACCAGACAGTCCAGGGACGCTGGGTCTGTTTTGTGTAGTGCTTTGAAAGTGCGGGTGAGGAGTTTGAACTGATCACGTTTGTGTGGCGGGAGTGAGTGGAGTTCCTAGAGGACTGATGTGATATGTGTCCTGTGTGGAAGGTTAAGAATGAGTCTCGCAGCCTTGTTATGGATGATTTATAATCTTCTGGTGAATCACTTGGTGATTTTGGCATAGACGGAGTTCCCGTAGTCCAGCTTGTTGGAGATGAGGGCAAGTGTAACAGTTTTCTGGTGTTGCGTGGGAGCCGTTTGAAGATCTTCCTCACCATTTTCAGGGTGTTGAAGCAACTGATTGTGACAGTGTTGACTTGTTTGGACATGTCCAGTTGGTGTCTATGGCTATCCAGAGGCTTCTAGCCTGTGAGCAGGTGGTGGGTGTTGGTCCAAGGTCAGACGGCCACCGGGTGGAGTCCTATGGTGATGTGAATATTTTAAAAATCACTACTTCTGTCTGTGGCAAAATTTTTCTAAAGAGAGGGAAAAGGTTGTTTATAAGCAGAAGATTGCAGGTGTGGGAAAGAAGACATGCTGAGGGAAGAGGAATGCTGCCAAGCACCAGTGGTCCAGGTCCCTTCACAATCTCAAGCAGTCCCTCGTGGCAGACAAAAGAGTTGTTGTGAATGGCCACTGAAGCTTCCCCTTTTTATGACTTTGCATTAGCCATACAGTGACAATTCAAGGCATCCCTACTTTTAATTATCTACCTTTAAATATGGATAGAGTACTGCTCTATCCTCATGTTTTGTTGGCTAATATGATTTACTGTACTAGGATAAATTACTCAATGGATAAACTTTGAAGCCATGAGCGATGTAATTTCATCATCTGAATCCTCTCGAGTTTTGCAATTGTTTTTATGACTCTTTGGATGAATAAATAGTCGGTGGAAGAAACCACTCTGGTGATTCGATGTGATTGGACTGTGTTGTCCCAAATCCAAGAGTTTAGACACATAAGAGGACAGAAGACCTGCTACTCTCCGCTACTCTAATGATTTAAGTTGTTCACTGCCGTTTTCATAGCTCTGCCTTTTCTCCTTTTTCTGTTTGTTTACTTATCAGAAGTCATGCATCACCCCTATTGAGGGGAAGATGGCTGGCTTTAGGCATATCAAATGAGGTAGGGTGAGGGCCAAAGCTAATTAGATTAGATTAGAATATTTATAAAGCGCATGGCTGCCTCGGCAAAGAGGCGTCCCAGCGCTGAACCCAGGCCAAGCAGGGAGTAGAACAGAGGAAATCTTCTAGGGACAGGACCGGAACAGGACAGACGAGGATGATCAGGCCTGGAAGAAGAGCCACGTCTTCACGACACGTCTGAAGGACTGATGGTCAGGATTGCTACGGATGTGAAGGGGGGGAGAGTTCCAGAGAGTAGGGGCCAGGCGTCTGAAGGAGCGACCGCCGGATCTTGCTCTGCGAATGTGAGGGATACAGGCAAGACTCTGGTTTGCCGAATGTAGGGCACGTGAGGGGGTGTACCGAGTGCAGAGGCCACTTAGAATGTCTGGTGCACTGCCTGTTAGTATCTTATGTGTGATACAAAGCGTCTTAGAGTGAATATGCTGTGCCAGCAGGAGCCAGTGTAGACGGCAGAGGAGATTAGACGCATGGCTGAATCGAGGAAGGGCAAAAATAAAAAGTGCTGGACCCTCTGCAGTCTACTAAGCACGGATTTGTTAGAGCTGAGCAGAAGCACATTGCAGTAGTCCAGGCGGGCCAGTATAGAGGCTTGGCTTAGCAGCAGTGAGGATGTTGTACAGGGCGGACTTTAGCATTGCTGGCGCCTTGTGCAACAACCTTTGTTTGTGCCATTCTGCCCCCAATGACCTGCTTCTCCATGGATCCCCTCACTAAAACTCTCCATAGCACCTCTTTCACATGTATTTCATCTGTTTTATAGCACGGCTCATACCAGTGTAGGGTGTCAGAGCACTTTCCATCATACCCACATTACACAGAGACAATGAATCATACATGTATGAATCAGTGTATAGGTAATGTTACATAAGACCATGAGGACTACAAGGTGTAGGAATCTTACGTTTATTTTTATTTATTTTATTTGATGAGTTTTATATAGCGCAGGCTAAACCAAGAGGTATCAGAGTGCTTTATATACAGAACAGCGAGATGCAAGTTACAAACAAAATTATTACATTTGTTACACGAAGTTACATAACAGACAAGAGTAACTATTCATTACAAGAACATGGAGTAACAGAGGACAGAGTATCATAAGGGGTTAAGAGGGTAATGGAAAAAAGTAAAAAAGGAGTAAGGAAAGCAGATTAGGACTGGGAAAAGAAAAGCGAAAAACAAACCGGTGTTTGGACCCTTAATCTCATGGACCCAGGATTCGGAACGGGAGAAAGGAGTGGAGGGGACCTAACGGGGTGAGCATTAACGGACAGTAAGGCTGAGAATGAGGAGCAGTCCAGCAGTAGAAGGAAACGTTCGAGGATCACCAAGATGGAGTCCAGTGAGAAGGGGAAACCACAAGCGTCGAAAAGAGGGAGGATTCAAGCTGGAGGATCCAAGTTGAGGGGGGCCAACAAAAACAACTCAAAATAGTGGGACATACGCAAGTAAAGGCCCAAAATAAACTCCTGAGAGTGGATTTTATGGAGTGGAGCTGAAGGGGGGAAGCCTCCAAAAGCGCTGAAGGAGAGCGGAGTGCTGGAGGGAGTTGAACACCAACGGTCCATCCGAATGCACAGGCTCTGGGTCATGTGGGTAGTAGTGCCGTAGATCAGCACGCCAAGGTCCGGGGAAGGCTGCCTGGGTGTTGGGGCTGCGGTGCCCTAGAAATCGAGGCAGCAACGCAGTCCAGGAGGGCGAGTCTCCCAGAAGCAAAGAACAGCCTGGGGGCGACTCGCCGCAGTGCCGGAATACTCGCCGCCTCTGCACACCCGTAACTGGAAAAAGACTCACGAGTCCTGGACGGCAGGCAGAATGGGAAGAAGCAGCTGTCGATCTCGGAAGGCATCGCAAGGGGTGACCTTGTTCCAGTTATTTATCCACTGCGATGGTGGACTGCAGAGTGGGATGGCATTGTCTCAGGGACATGTCCCCTGCTGCAGCCACATCTTACATCATCGCAGGGAGCCCAACAGGGCTGTGCACGGAGGCTGTAGGCGGACTGCACTCCGACGTGTGAATGGCAAGCCCCACCGGGCCGACTGCCGACATCGCAGCGACTCCGAGACCGGAGTCAGGGTACTCGATTGGAGCCGAGGTCAAACCCACCGGCGAGCTCCCAATCGGAGTCTCTCCCCCTCTGTGGTTCCAGAAGGTGCGCCAGGGAGAGGGGTCGACCCAAAGATGGCGTCCAAAGACTGCTAAGAGTCTTCCATCTGGGTCCTAGCCGCCCCAATGCCAGGAAATGAGGGTAGGAGGGGGGGTCGAATTTTTCGGGGCCGTATTCGGTAAAGACCTGGAGAAGAGGCCACCGACATCACGACCACGTGAGGCCGACAGTTCGAGACGGAGAGCGGCGACGCTTCAACTATACTAGAAGGATGTATATTTTAAGAGTTCTTGGTCTGGAGAAGCACAAACTAAGGACTTAAAATGTAACAGTTGTTGAGGTTGGCTTTACTAATAAGAATGTATTTCTACCCCAACAAACCTTTTTTTGCAACATTACGATAATGAAAGAGGAGGAAAAATTCATAATGGTCAACCTTTCTGTTTGTATGCAGCCCTTTAATGCCAGTTCATAGCTCATGGTGCGATATTAGGACTGTGACTTATCAAATGCAAGTCACAAAAGGATCTGTGACAAAAGCAGTAATGCACTGAGCTATCTACTTTAAAACAATTCTTTGATGTGCCCGGTACACGTTCTTTACAGCAGGCATGCTAACAATATGTGCTATTTTATTTTGAGGCAAAATTGCCACTAGACAAAACTCGATCAGTCCCGCAGGTACATTTATTACCAGAGTTATCTTGACATTTTTACTGTTGCCTGAAAAATGTTGGACACACAAAGAACTCTGCAGCATGTGCTTTTAAACAAATGAGATCTTCAAAAACACAGAACCCCTACTCCCTTCCGAGCTAGGAGCCCAGTGCAGTGACACCAACTGCAGTGCCTAAAGCTGGCCCAGACATGATACAGTTGTAAACAAGGTCAACTCAATTCAATTCAGTAAGCTTTATTCGATTATTGCAGAACAATCATTAAAGCACATAAAAGCATTAAAACATGTACAATTCATTACAGTTAATTTACAACGATCATGACAGAGAATATTACAATGACATACTCTTTCTAGCAGCAATTGATTTTAGGATGTAGGTTGCAGTAAAAAAAACAGATATCTGGCTCATGTAATGAAAGCAGCAAACTCATAGCAGCATTCACCGATAAAGTGTTGTGCTTTTTAAACAGGGGTTTAAGGAAAGCGATACGGAGATACAAATACAAATCACATATGAGGAGAAAGAGCAAGGTACTCTGTTTAGTGACGCCATCACAAGGACACGGGGCAGCAGGATACTTTTTAATACATGGAAATGCAACCAGATGGTGTACAATGCCTAATCTAATTCTTGTAAGAACAAATCGGTGTGAAGTTCTAGTTACCGTAGTTAGGTATTGTTGGAAGCCCTCAGTATCCACGAATGTTGTATAAAACTTAAAAGTTGTTAACTGCCCAGTAATAATTTGGCGATCACGGACTTTCTTCCTCCAATATGTATATTTTATTTCCCTTTTGGGGATAGCATTTGCACTGCTGGGGTTTTCCATAATATTTATTTTAAATATGTCCTTAAAAGTTGACACTATATATTTAAGCCATGGGATCTTTAAACAGTTGTCTAGGCGAAGGCAATCATTAATAATACTTCTGTTAAAAGTGGTTTCTTCCTTCAGCCAGATAGATCTCCATACCAGCAAAGGTCTCAGCCCAATTAATCCGTCAAATGTTCCAGCCCTACTTCATTATGTATAAGCTCAGAGGAGGCTGACATAGGCAAACAGAGTAACTTTTTAAGAAACCTATTTTCCTCTGTTTGTAATTGTACATGACGGGAGTGGCCCCAAACCCCAGCTCCATAAAGTGCTACCGATGTGCATCTAGATTGGTAAATGTGCAACATATCGTGAATGCGGCGGTCCCCAAGTTTAAAAGCAAATTTAAAAACCCCGTAAACACTCTTGGCCAGTTTGGCTCTAACATTCATTACCTCCTGTGTCCACATCCCATTACTGGTGAAGATTATACCCAGGTAGCAGAACTTCTCAACAGTTAGCATTTTTTAGTGGTCTACATAAAAGGGTTTCGTTTTTCCTGCACTTGGACCACAGATCAGGGCATATGTTTTAGTTTTGTTAATCTGCAGCTTTCTGCCCTTAATAAAGTCTGTGAACTTGTCGATTAACCTCTGTAGGCCCAATGGTGTCCTCGAGAGCAGTACCGCGTCATCTGCGTATAGCAGCACCGGTACATCCTGGCCCTCCACCTGGGTGCATCGGACTTTACCGTTTTAAGTTCAACATCAATTGTATTGATAAAAAGAGTAAAAAGGAGGGGCGCAAGGACACAGCCTTGCCTAATACCTAAATTGACCTTAAATTTGGAGGTACATTCGCCCGCCTTGCAAGAAAACAAATAATAGGCTCCGGGGCACCAAGATCTAATAAACTCGGCCATAGCAGAGCATCGTCTACTAGGTCAAATGCACTTCTTAGATCTGCAAAGCAGAGGAAAAGGGACCCTTGCTTTGCACGCATATATTTCCCTATTAAAAGATCCAAATTAATGCATTGTTCCAACGTTCTCCACCCTTTCCTAAACCCGTATTGTGACTGGGCTAAAATCCCATTATCCTCAGCCCACTCTTCTAGCCTAACTAACAAGACTCTGCTCATAATCTTGACAGATGAGTCTAGGAGAGAAATTGGTCGATAATTTTTGGCTTCGGATCTATTTCCTTTCTTAAATATGGGAATGATTATGGATTCTCCCCATGTAGATGGTGCGCTTTCCATTACCACAGCATTGAAAACTCTAGTCAGAATAGGACCCCAGAGTGCCGATATGGCTTTGTACACGTCCACTTGTACGCCATCTGGGCCGGGTGCTTTCCCTTGCTGCTGCTAATGCCATGTTCAATCTCTACGAGTGTGATATTAAGAGGGAGAATTGGCCAGGTATCTATATCCCTAGAGACCGTTAAGGCCACATCCCCTTGGTCGAAAATGCCGGTAAAATGTGCTACCCATGCTTCACTGCTAACATGGGATGTTAGGTCAGGGGTATCCTCATTTTTAAAAAAAGGGGAGTTGACTGTATCCCAGAACATCTTGCTGTTGGATGCATCCACAGCCATTGTTACTTTGTCCCAGGCTTCTTCTTGGCGCTCCCTCTTCCTCCGTTTTAGTTGTTCTTTATAGGCTACCCTCAGGTTATTGACAATCAACCTGTCCCTATTTCTGCTTGATAGAGCTTGCTTTAGCTGGGACAGGGATTGGCTGCAGGCATGATCGAACCACCCTTTATTCTGCATTTGTCTGTTGCCCTTGGATATGGTCATGATATTATCAATTATTCCGTTTATCTTATTAAAACACAATAAAATACACGAAGGGTCGGCATAGTCATCCAAACACTCATAAATCTCAGCATGACATGCCGTAACAATATTTTTTAAAACCTTATCCGAGTTTTCCCCTTTCCACTTAATCCTAGTGCCATTAGGTCTACATGGGGTTATGTCATCTTCTATGGTTTGAGTTACTTGGCCTCTATGTCCCCAAATACTTAGTGATAGAGTAATAAAATTATGGTCACTAATGGATAGATCTATTATCTCTGGGGTAGTACAGTAGGCACTAATATTTACTGAGGCCAATACATGATCGATAGTAGTACAGGTGTTCCAGCCAGTGAATGTTGGTAGGGAATTTCCTTCGCCATCTTTCGAACACTGCAGGACCTCCATGTCAAATTTAACCATAACAGAATTTAACATTTCTCCATAGGTGCTATGCAGAAAGTGCACACAGTCATCACCCAAGTCATTGCTAAACCCGCAAACCTTGGTTAGGGAAAGAGGACACGTAGATATATTAAAATCACCCCACCATATAATATCAAAATTAGCACATTCATCAGTGCACAAATTATCTAATACATTCTCCAATTCAATAACCACTTTGTGTCGTGAAGAATCAAACAAGTTATTATAAAAGTTGATTAACAGCACATTACAGCCATTTTTATGTTGTAACCACAGAACTTGTGAATGCCATCCAACTATTTTATACATTTTAACTTCCACCGGTAGTTTGACAGACAGGAGTATTAAAAGTTCCCCTTTCGCTCTGCCGGCAGCAGATCCCAAGGCTGGTAAATTAAAAGAGACAAACCCGTCAAAGTTAACTTGCTCCGTGCACCAAGTCTCCTGGAAACATAGGATATCATAGCTATTTACAAAATCCTTCCAGCCTAGTGAATCTTTCTTCTTACTCCACCCGGCTATATTCCATGTAATTAGGCTGTACCCATGATCATTAGCTCCCTCCCTAGGACCAACTACTTCACTAATCGGGGGCGGAACATCGCTAAATACTTTAAACATACTATCCTCTGCTTTGGATGATCCATTCGCATGTCTTGCCTGGGAATCACCTAGTAAATAGCTAGGGCTGATCTCTTCCACTGACTTATTAGCCCCCAGACTGCTGTCAACCTGTACAGGCAGGGAAATTCCTAACTGTCCCGCTTCCCCAGGGGAATTTATACTTTCCGAATCCACCATACTAATGTTATGGCGGGAAAAGTTGTTTCAATCTGTCTCCTCTAATGATGAGAGTGGCGTAAATCTGTTGGACGTCAGGATAGGGGGTATTGTGGTGCGGGAATAAGCAAATTTGATCTCCTTGGGTTCTGGTCTTGAGTCATGGATCTATCTACTTTTAAATGTCTATAGAAAAACCCAAGTGGTAGCAAAGAGATGCTTTCGTTGTTGATAGACCAATTGGCTACTCTTTCCAGAACTGTCCGAGCAAAATGGGGATTTTTAAAATTAGCAATTACACAGTCCCCTTTAAAGGATTTGTTTGATGACCCGATCCAGTTAACTCTCCTAGTGTTGAGAATTTGGTCCGCGCCCGCAGTTGGATAGCCACAGTTACGGTGAAACCAGTCAACAACCTTATTTTTAAGTGAGTCATGCGTTTCTGTAACACCTGGGTTAAGTGGAGGGACATTTGCCAATACAGCTACGTATGGGCAACAGGCTGGGGGCAAATTAATTGATCTAGATCTTTTTATCTCATATTGATCTTTGCCTGAGCTATTTATGTCTACCTGTGTGGCCTCCTTATTTCTCCCAGGGCGACTCTTCCCTAGTGTTTCCTTACACTGTCCCGTACTAGTTGGGTTGCTTCTTGTGTTTTGCATCCCTGGAGTGGGGCTATTAAGTGGCCCTACCCTTCCTGTCGTTGCACAGATACCCTCATTCATTTGTGCAGCAACTTGTTCTTGTGTGCACTCTGGTTTCCTATTTACACTTTTTATCGGGTTTTTTCCCAACGTGGTAATTATATCCTTTAGTCTATCCACTTCTCCTATGAGTTGCTCTATTCTATCCTCTAGGGGTTTAATATGTGTTACCAGTGAGCTAGTCACTTGTGCTATGATCTTGCTTGATTTTATTTTTTACATTTACATCTTGCTAACCTGCTCATCGTTAAAAATTGCTGCTGTCATTTGTGCTTCCATTATAGATTTATGGGTGGAGGCATTAGTGCCATTCTTAGCTGGTCCCTGCTTTTGCTGTTTTGGCTGGGCCTTCCTACAGTTTTGTTTTCTTTTGGGGGAAGGAGGCCCATTATTTATTGAAATACTAAGTATTTCATCTGGCTCAGGGTCACCAACAGCATCCTGGCCTGGTAAGATCGTATCGGGAAAAATTAAAGGAGATGTATTAGTCAAGGGGCTAAGCTCTGGTTGGGTGGCAGTCATGGTTAGGGGGTCAGGTGCAATAACTAATCCCAGCGAGAGTCTCCGTTCTGCTCTGTCTATCTCCATATTAATAGCATTGACCGCCTTAACAAGGTAACAGTCTATAGTGGTACCGGGTATCTCGGAGGCACTATTAATTCCCTTAGTTAATTTGCGCTTCGGCGTGTTTAAATATTTGGACAATTGCTTTGTTGCTAACTCTATGCCGAATAGATTTGAGAAGAATGTGCACTTTTGAAATAAAATCAATTATGATAAATGAAAATTAAAAAACTATTAAATCGAGCTTACTGTTCACAAATCATTAGCCTTACAGGCACATGTTAAAAACACCGTAATACTTGATGATTATATTACTATACCGAGTCTTTAGCTGCACTACTCAAGCGTCCCGAGTCGGCCTTGTATGTTCAGCCAGAGGGGTGGCCCGGCCCGGCCTCCTTCGGCCCCTGACAGCCCGCCCTTTGCCCGGGCTTAGCCCGGCGCCCGCCCGCGCACGTTCCCGCATCACGGGGGGCTGGATATGGCTAAATACACAAGGTGTGGAGAAGGGAGGGGCTGCCGCTGTTCCTGGTGGGTCCACTACCTTCTGGGACACCGAGTCCCAATGCCTGCCCCCTTGCCAGTCGCTGCGAGTCCACTCAAACACTGGCGAAGCATCTCCCGCAAAGCGGGAGACGCTAGTTGTAAATATTGGCCCAGGTGTGGAGGGGTGAGGGGCTGCCGCTCTTTCTGGCGGGTCCGCTACCTTCTGGGACGCCGATTCCCGATGCCTGCCCCCTTGCCGGTCACTGCGAGTCCATTCAAACACTGGCGAAGCGTCTCCCGCAAAGCGTGAGACGCGAGTTGTAAATATTGGCCCAGATGTGGAGGGGCTGCCGCTCTTCCTGGCGGGTCTGCTACCTTCTGGGACGCCGAGTACCGATGCATGCCCCCTTGCCGGTCGCTGCGAGTCCACTCAAACCCTGGGAAGCGTCTCCCGCAAAGCGGGGGACGCGAGTTGTAAATATTGGCCCAGCTGTGAAGGGGGGAGGGGCTGCCGCTATTCCTGGCGGGTCCGCTACCTTCTGGGACACCGAGTCCCGATGCCTGCCCCCTTGCCGGTCGCTGCGCGTCCACTCAAACACTGGCAAAGCGTCTCCTGCGAAGCGGGAGACGCGAGTTGTAAATATTGGCCCAGGTGTGGAGGGGGGGAAGGGCTGCTCAGTTAGTCTAAGTTGGTCCGAGCACTGCTTATCTTTGTACATCTACCCTTTAGTAAAGGATTGCCACAGTTTGGACTCTCTCCAGCATATTCAGTATATTCAGGCCAATTACAGCAAAACATGGGAAGCAGGGAGTCGCATCTCTCTGCATGAAGCTATGAAATAAGAATAGTTTATATCTTTATTCAAGAGTGACATAACGTTGTTTGACAATAACCCTAAAATGAAGAGCTATCTTAAGGTGTAATTCTTGTCCAGGACATGAACTTCATACCCACATATACATAACCAAACCCCCTGTCCAGAATGCTAATGCCTTTAAAAGTATATTCAACTGCCTCATCAAAGAGGTCAGTAGAAGCCCTGGAGACAAACCAGACTGCTTAGGTTTACCAACATAGGAGCTGATCTTGGAAGGCCAATTTCTGTTCTCTGACTTAAGCTACAGGATGAGCAATACTAATGTTGTTAAAATGATGTTTAATTCTCTTTTCGGGCTTCCATGTCATAGCATGTATCCAGAAGTAACATCCATACCCACCATTTTTTTTTAACATTGCTGCCTTCTATTTATCACGTCTGCCTTCGTTCCCCCAGTTTTACGTTTTCTGATAAACCCCAAGGCTATTATTTCAGGTGTGTTTATTTACAACTCAAATGTCTTTACACAGTTCTAAAGCCATTTTACCAATAAACCATGAAATTAAATTCTCCCTACCATGTCAATGATTTTCAATGATCTGTAACGCCTGTTCTGAACTTTGATACGGTTCGTGCAAGATTTTTTTCTTTTCTTATTTTTACTGGCGTCCTCATGTGGGAGGTCATGAGTTTATAAAGAAGGAAATAAGTGTGAATCCGGCAGTTTACCCATTTTACTTTTGGCTGCGATGAATGCGTTCTTTTTTCTTTGTGTCTGTCATTCGATCAAGTAAACACAACTATTTTTGCCTCCTGAGTTTTATATCGTAACTTGAAACGAAGTTATCAGAGCGCTTTACATGAGCACCAGTTGCTTACAGATGGACACATTCATTTTATGTTAGGCACCGGGAGATTTAGTGTTTTGCCCAGAATCACAGAATATTGAGCGTCCCTGCCGCGACTCGAACCCAGTTTCCCACTGTCGAGGTTGACGCTTTAGCCTTAAATTATCAATTTTGAAATGAATGTATTTTATTGATATCACTAAATAAATATCACAGTTCTAGTTTTGCTCAAAAAGATAACCAATAATAACATAACACTCGATTTGCTTATGTTGCTGTTGTACCTCGCTGAGACTTCACCTAGGTTATAGTTAAACCCCAAGATTACCACAAACCAACAACAGGAACAACATTAAAAATAATCGATTTCCTCCCCACAAAGGCATTCATAGAAAAGAAGATATAACACAAAGTGGGGGAGAGACGAGTGTCCGATGCACTCATTGACAGTATAAAGCCATTACACCACCTTGTTACCTGGATGGTCGCAAAACACTGTAAAACAATTCTTAAAGCATTTGGGCTGTAGCACTGATGCAGCAGCATTCGAAATGGTCTGGGTCACAAAGCATATGGTCTGTGATGGATGCATATGCCATTAGCTTCTGAAGCTTGATTATTCAAGCCGGGTCTCATTTGAATGTCTGTTACTATTACATGATCCATAAAGGCACCATGGAAAATAATCAAATGATTCTTCAAACGTCACTTGTTCTCGTTTGATGCATTGGTTTAGTTACTTGAAGGCGGTCAAACTTCTCATTTATATATAATGAAAATTCATTTTGTGTGCTGGTAATGTCAGTATTTAGCACCGAAGCTTGCAGAACAGAATAATTGCACTCACCTTTCTTTTGGAGCATTTTCAGTGATGTCTGTATGTAAATTCATAGAAAAAGTAACAGAAGCCAATTTCTGCCATCCAACTATAAGAAAACCTATTAAGTACTGAAAAAACAACAGCTTCAAAAAATATAGTTTGGCTGATAATAAAAAGAAAAAACTCAAGAATAATTGAAATGATGAAAGTGATTTATTCAAAATTCCAGGAAATTACTTGTATAAAATGCTGATCCCAATGCAAATACCAGCTAAAGTGCAAGGCTTTTTTATTAAAGCTGAAAAAAACAGGTAAGGAAACAGTTATATTGAGACTGGGTAGGCAAAGGCTTAAGTGAATGGTTGGTATTATGGATGGGGTACACTACAAGACAATCATCAGCAAAGCCAATCGGTCTAGCTTACCAATATTTAGTGAGCGATTTTGCCAGTGCTTGTGTGGCTATGTTAACATCGTGGAAAGCAATGAAAACATTGCTTTTTACAATTGCAAGATGGCCACTGCATTGCGTGATGGAAAGTGCCTTTCACACAATGTAGTTGCCATCTTGAAAGTCTAGAAAACAATGGTTTCCGTCCTTTGTACACTTTTAACAGGGCAGGATGCTGCTACTGTTATTTGTAATGCTGGCAGAGTTTAGAAACTTTTAACACCGCGGCTGTCACCATGGATCCCCATGTGCAACTTCAGGGATGCAATTTGGTGCACAGCACATGCCACAGAGGAGGATTGGGAGGGAGGGACCGAAGGCACATTTAAGGCATATTCATAGCCACTGTATGACACCTGATGCACCATCGAGGAGCAATGGAAGGGGGCTCGGGGGCAAAGACGGAGGGAGTACAGTGAATTTAGGCAAAGAGTGCAAGCAGACACTATGAAAACTAACATGTACTTAAATTGAGTGATAAACAAGTAATGATATGGAAAACCCCCAAAAAGTAGTTCCATAATGTCAACAATGGAATGCTAAACCCTAGGCAAGCAAGGGTAAATAAATTGTTCTCTAGAAAATGGACAAACTCAGAATAGGGATGAAAGTCAGCAGTACAAAGAAGGAAACTGAGATTGATAAGAAATCCATTTAATCAAGATCAGGGTTGACTCTGTAGAGTATTGTATACAGAGATGACTGTGGTAGACAGCTGAAGCTGTCTGTAGGTAGACCATTCAAAAAGGAGAAACAGATATTTAATTAATTGCTTTTTACAAATTAATGAATGACATTCATCTTGAAAATTTGGATTAAGCAGGGTAGGCTAGACTTTTTTTTCAGAACTGGTATTTGCTTTTCTATGACATCTAATACAACCAGCTTCTTGGCCTTAAAGAACAACTCGTCAAGGGTTTCAACTGGGGTGGCTTATAAATAGAGGGCTAGGAATTTTCAGAATTTAGACTTCAGCCAGCCTACCCATTTTAATGGTATATTTTTGTAAATAGTTTGGTGCAAATTATAATTCCACAGACTCGTACATGTAAGAATTCCTGTTGAATTCACTCTACATCATTATTCACAGTTTATTACGTTGCATTGAATGTAAGCAGCAAAAGACACATATATAATTTTTACAAATTTAAGGATGGTGCTAGAATTAACTGTGAACAACAATCGGACGCATACTTATTGCTTCAGCAGCTGAATTTGAATATGAGTGCACTGTAATTTATCCAAAAAAGTCTATTCGTGCTAAACGCAGAAAGTATAAATGTTTCCATGACAGTATTTCAAGACGGGTATTACATTAAATTAAATCTTACTTGTAGGTAAGGTATCTAGATGAAATCATTGTTGGATAATGTTTATAGACAGAAGAAACTTGTTGGGCACATGTTCTATAGGCATTTGCAAATGACAATGGATTTGTTCTTGATATAATACTTGGGGTACAGCCAATGTGTAATGGGGATCTCCAGTATTGTACAGACTCGTATCTCAAGCAGTAAATTAATAATGACAATCCCCGGGCAATGGAAGAAAAAATATTCTATCTTCACTGGAATATGGCATAATAAGCATTGCCAAGAATCCAGTCTTAATTAGTCAGAAGGAGCAGCGTCCACAAACCTATCCTGAGTGGACGTCTGTACCTATGACATATTTGTGAGCAAATAATACAAGGAAAAGAAGCATTATAACAAAAGATGAGGGAAATAAAGTGAACTATACAGAAGTGACAGGAAAACAGGAGTTTAGGGCATGGATGTAACTGAAGGAAAATATATTAAGATACGGAAGGAGGACTAACATGCTAAAATGGGGCACACATAGACAATTTGAAGATGACAATGTATGTGTCCAACTTACACATACCCCACTGTGCAGTCAAAGATAAATAATTCACTTGATGTTCAGAAATGGTTTGAACCTTCTAAGTTAATTTCCAGGTACATAAATGTGTAGTCTGGTCTCTCACACAGGGTTATCAGAAAGGTGCAGCCTGCAGAGGTTAAGGCATCACGCTTTAAAAAAGTAATCATTACCCAGTGCATTGCCATCCAGTGCTGCAGGCTTGTTTTGTTGGACATCCGCCTTCTAAGTGTGCCTCGGCCCAGTGTGAATTTCCCAAGGCTTGTGTACGGCGATTAACAAAAGGCTTCAAAAGTATTTACTGTTTTAATCACAGAAAAAGCAATCTAGCATCACAGAAGTATGCTATAAATATGCATGCTGCATAACTTAAAGTGAATTGTTCGCTGATATACACCGTCAATGTACTTAGTTATTTATTTAGCAGTTTGTTAGAGAACCACATGGCCACTGATGGAGTGCGAAAGGTAGAAAATCACGGAAAACTCAGAGTAGGGTAGAGTCTAACTGAATCCGAGGTGTTAGCTCTTTAGCTGAAATTCTTAATTCACTATCGTTGCCGTAGCATGCAGTCTCTAAAACCATATCATGAAAAGTGCACTTTTCTGTAATTTTCTGTAATGGCAAATAGTAGGTTCTACTCTCAAGGTTGAATTCAAGGCATTCCGGATGTTTAATAGTCGTATTTGTTGTCATAGTCTGCAGAGAGGTCCAGGAAATTAGGAGTAGCTCGCTTGCCCACAATCTAGGGTCTCAGGGGATCTTACTTTCTGTTAAGTGCAATATATGTTTCTCTTGTGTATTTGAACCCTGATTAAAAGTCACGTAGGATTTTATTTGTTCTGCATAGTAGTAAATATTTTTGTTTCCTTTCCAGAATTTTTTTGAGGAATAAAAGGTTAGACATAAGTTCATATTTGGGAAGTGATAATGGGATTTTCCTTGGGCCTTCAAGAATTTCCAATGATAGCATGTGTTTAAAAAATAACAATTTAATATTCTTCGTCTAGAATACTTGGGAGTAAAAACATTAATTGAAATTTTCACACTACTAGTAGGGTCAATTTAAAAGTAAAACTCATGGCCCATGTAAGTCAGTGTTCTATGAGTCAACCAGATTGCCTAGTGGCGGTATGAAGAATTTATTCTATGAGTTTAAAAGTCAGCACAGGCTTAGTATTCTCAAGCACTCATGTTCCCGAAAATACATTGTGAATCTATCTTTAATCAATCACACAGGCACTGCTTTTCTCCCTTTAAAATTCTCGTCAGTCTGTCTTTAATAAATTGTTACTGCCATTTTGGACATCCTTTCATTCTTTTCTTTATTAGGTGCAGTCACCTTTTAAAGGCAACTGAGTCTATCTCTGGCATACTGCAATGTATCACCAGCGTACTCTTCTTGTAAAAGTTCCTTCTCCTCGCCAGGAAAATGCTGCTTTTGGCCATAAAGCCTACTGTTGTTGTCACTTTAATTTATCATTAGTGCAATCATCTGTCTCTTTAAACACACTTTCAATCTCTTATTAGTTTACTGTAGTAACTTTCAAAGTCCAATCATTCTAGCATGGATGTACTGCTACTGTCCATTTAATGGCCTAGTCAACATATATTATGTATGAGGCCCTTTAACTAACATTTTTGTAGATGAACTACATGGCCGATGGAGTAACTGCACAGCTTACATGAGTTGGACAGAGGTTCAAATCACACCGTCCCCCACTGTGATACACCCTAAGCAACACCTCACCTTCATCTACATTGAAACGTAGGTGGCATTAAATCACCTTTCTCTTTAGTGCAAACCACCAAGGAAAACCTACTATCTAGCAGAAAAGTAATCTTGCCATATTGCCATGGTCTGTCCACGGACAGCACCACAGATGATTATTCATTAAACCCACAGCCATAGACGTATATGTCTGCAGCCGTACTGACCAAATAATTAGCGGACGTGCACTATATAAGCCAATGTAGCACTGTAATTTTAAAATCTTCTTCACTTTCTTGATGCACACTTATTCCCCCATCACTTTGTCCTTGAGATACTTGTCTCGAAACTTTCACAGTCTTTTCATGCTTTAGTAGATGTAGTACTACTGTATGATTATGGCTCTCAAGTGTCCCTACCCTGTTAAAATTGCTAGGAGGGACTGTATTAAAAGCATGATGGCCCTATCATACTTTCAGTTCTGAACTGTTAACTTGCACTAAACGAGCCAGATAAATTGTAGCATGCCTGGGCATCATATTGTAATGAACATCGACTTGCAGGAGTGCACAAGTCTCCACACTGCAAGTGATGCAAAACTGAAACACTAGTTGTTTTTTACCCATGATGTGGGACCAAATCATTTTTATTAACTGAGTTGAACTTTAAAAGTATGTTACGACCAAAAATCAATAAAGAGAAACTGATTTAAGTTCATCCGAGTGTGAAGGGGTTTATTACTAGCGCTACATCACTCTACTAATGTACTCTTAAAAATTTGTTTTTGTGATATATTACATCTATTATTGCAAAAGGGATAAAACTGGAAAGCAACGCCGGGGAATTAATAAATCAGTTTAAGGAAAATGGGTAGATTGGCTTGTTTGTATGTGTGTGTGGGCGAAAGGGAAAATAGATTCTCATTTGATGTTATTTTTTAAAGTGTGTTGCCATACACAAACAAGGCCCACCCACAGCAAATGTGTAGGATTTAAAAAAAATGGTGATTTTTTTTTAAACTAATAAAAAAAGGTAGTCATCATTCAGCTCTAACACCGCACAGAGGAAGCTAGTCTTCTCCCATCAGCTTTAGGTAAGTTTGAGAGCAGGCTAAGGAAATTAATGTGTCCTATTGACAGTTTTGGAAAAGTGTAGGCAGGCCGGAGAGGGTGTTTGATTCATCTAGATATTATCAGTGGCATTTGGCATTACTGACTGTAAGATCCAATTAGCTTGCCAAAAACAACTTGGCATAAAGAACGTTGACCTGAGCTGGAGTCAACCTTTTTCATGAACACGAGTCCATATTTAACAGTGCACATTTTACCTCTGACCAATCCCATCATCTCTGGAGAATATTCCTGTCTGAGACAAACAGGAGGTAAATCTCATAGCGCCAGTATGCTGAAATATCACCAGATCCAAATTATATGTATTTGGTATAGCAGTATCTTTGGTCATTTTTGTTTCCTGTAATAAAAGCTCCAGCTCTACTACATGTTTTACTTGCTCCTTATCAGGAGGTAGGTTAGTTCTATGAACAACCACTGCTTTGAGCAAGTTGAATGGAACAAGCGTAGAAAGAAATCTGAGAACTGTTAAGATTGATACCGAAACAAGAAAACTAACTCATGAATATAAGTAATAGCCTCGCTATTTGTAAAACTTAAAACCAATAAGAGTTCTTATAATAATGATATGCAAAAATGCTTCTACGCTCACATGTTTCACAAAAAGATAAATAAAATTAAGTGAGTTAATTCTGAGGGCACACCAGAAAACATTACAAATGACTTAGCAGAAGATACTCGACTTTGACAATGTATAACACAATTACTATTTTTCTTCTGTTCATCCTTCCTGCTGCCTGGCTGCTTGCTTGTGTGTTTCAAATCTAAGAAAATGTAAATTGAGTGATGTACTAGAGTGCACCTACACACCTTCCAACTCGTGGCACTTGGTCACAATGAAATTCAGTTTTTCTTTGATAAAGTTAACAACAACAATGATGCGCTTCTTGTGTTTCTAGTGAGGTGTTTGTTATTATTAACAGACGAGGATTTGCTCAATTGTCTCCTGACAACAAGATAGAAACATGCTAGTTGCACTCATTTAGTAATTACAATTTCATGGGATGCTTTTCTAATTTTCAGGTGTTTTTTGCTTATATTACAGGGTAAAGGTATAACTATTTGTTGAACTCAGTCCTTTCTGCAGGGTTATCCCCAAACCTTTTGCCTTCACCCTCCTGTTTTCTGGACCCGTTTTGTTGGCTTTTATAACTTAGCACACTTAACCACTGCTAACCAGTGCTAAAGTGCTTGTGCTCTCTCTCCTTTAAACATTGTTGAATAGACTTACAGTAAACCCCTAATAAAGTGGTACTACATGTGCCCAGAGACTGTAGAGTAAATACAACCAGGGGCCAGCAGCACTGAGTGTGCCACCCACTTAATTAGCCTATTTAACATGTCTCAGGCTTTCAATTGCAGCCCGCTTGTGCAGTTTCTTAACTGCCATTTCGACTTGCAAAGATAAACCTCATGCCAGGCCCAAACCTTCCCTTTTATTTATATAAGTCATTACGAGAGTAGGCACTCAACAGCCCAGGGCAGGCTGCAGTGTATTTAAAAAGTTGGACATGCACTTTTAAGTTTTACATGTATTGGTTGTGAAATTAGTTTTCCACTGCTGCAAAGCCGACCTAGCACATAGGATAAGATTGGAGTGACCTTATTACATTTAATTAGTTATAACTTCCAATTGGGAGTAGGTAGAGATATCATGTTTGGTGTCTAACATTGTTGTAATTGAAAGTCCTCTTTAATGGTAAAGTCAGATTGGTTATTGCAAATCTGAAAATGCCACTTTTAGAAAGTTTCCTTTTTCTTGTCCTAACCATTTGGTGCCTGCAACTTGATCCTGGTCACATTACTAGGCGTAGTTCACAGTTGATATTTGTATATTGCTCCCACACAGTGAGACAAAGGGAAGATAGATGTTGGTCAGATGGGCCACTCTAGGTTAAAGAGAAGGAAGATCTGTTGCATACCAAACTTGCACTTCACAAAGGCCCTCTCTGAACCCTCTCAGAAAGGGTTTGTCACTTGTTTGTTGTGACTCAAGACAAACTAGGTCCAGGACAAGGAGGAACAGGATGCTTGACTTCTTAGGGGGTGAAAAACTCTATAAGCATCCTTCACTTCAAAGTGGGTACCAGGTATAAATGTAGGACTCTTAGACCCAACTCTTCCGTACACTTTTGGACCAGTGGACTCTGCCAGAAAGGAGGACTCCTGTGTTGCTGAAAGGACTATCGCTCTACTGGACTGCTGCTCGGTAGGACTGCTTCCTGCCTGTGCCTACCTGCTGTCGTCTTGTCTGGGTGAGAGGAACTGGACCTACATCTCTAAACCCAAGATCCTAGAGTGACTCCAAGGACTAACTTGCCGGCCTCCAGATCAGAAACATTGGGCTCATAACATTCTTCCAACAACATTGAACCCTGCACCTGGGCACTGTTATCTGTGAGTCCTACCCTGCCAAGAGGCGCAACCCAGTCCTGGTCCCTTGGAAGTGGGCCTGAAGGTGCTTTTCTAGCCCATCTGTGGTCCCTGAAGAACTGTCATATCTCCTCTGTGGCGCAGCGCAAACCTGAATAGAACAGAAATGTCACCTCTCCTATGTGGACTTTCTAGGTGCAAGGGCTTCACATCGCAAACCTACAGCCTCCTCGGGACCAACTCTGTGTGACGTATGGCTGACTCAAACCTTGCATGAGCTCACCTCCGCAAAGCATCTCCAATGCAGTACCTCACTTTGCAAGCTTCTCATCGACAGCAGTCTTGACAACCCTTCACAACCAGGATTTAAGGTACTCTTGTTCAGCAGGCCTAACCGGGTCTCTGTAGCTCGCCCACTCCCCATCAATCATGGTCATCATGAACTTGTGAATTTGTCCTGCTCTAGCTCGACCAGATATCCACAGTTAGCGTTTTGTGCTTTTTGGTGATATTTTCCCAGAAATCTTTACAATTGAGTATCTCCAGTTCTACTGATCGGATGTTTGTCCTTTTGGTGCTGCTTTTGTTATTAACATTTACTTTATTATTTCTAAATTGGTGTGGGATTTTCCTTGTATAGGATTTTCTTTTTGTTACTGTTTTACTTGCTGTATAAATACTTTACACACTGCCTCTAAGTTAAGCCTGACTGCTCTGTACCAAGCTATCAGCTAGTTGAGCACAGCTTAACTTGGAATTTGATTTTGGCATCACCCTGACAAGGATTATGGTTGCAGTAACCCTATTCCTTACCCTGATGTACTTTTACTTGAGTCAAAATTTCACCATGTCATGCTAAAAAAGCTAATTTTGGGGATGTTTCACTGGAGAATATTTAGTAAGAATGTGTTGTTAGAAAAAAAGGAAGATGGGAATAGGTGAAGAAACGGACAAATAAACCAGTGTTTGTCTTCATATAAGATCTATACTCCACAATTGCAAAAATGTACTCTCACATCGATTTTTGTCAGTTTTCACATGCATTGTTTCCTCAGGAAGCACTGTATCCCATGCTGCCTTGAGAGCCAAATTGAAGGAATTCATCTCATTCACAGAAATCAGAAAAAGAGAGCTCCTTTTGTCCACCAAATTGGGAGCTCTCTTCAACACATCCCCTTCTAAAATTCTGAGACTGGATGTGGATACTTTCTTCTCTTCTGTCACTACATAGTTGTGCATTCCCTCCATCAAAACAGCGGTTTGTCCTAATAGGTGAGAGAATACTTCCATCACCTCTTTCTGAAAACAAATCAAACACCAATTTCACTAATTTTGCCAACTTTAGGTCTGTTATGACGCTCTTTTTAACATAACCTGAAAGTCCCTTTCAATTAACCCTGTTCATTTTGGAAAGTATATATAATATATTTTTAGCAGATTAAAGTAACAAAAACCTTACCATCATAGTGTTTACTTCCAAACGGATTGCTTCTTTGGGTCGTAAACACTACATAGAAGTAGTCAGATTCTCAACCTTTAAGGGGGTGGAGGAATTGTGAACCTACGGAAGAATTTATAATCTGGTTTAATATCATGAAGTTCGCTCTATGCTTGTTTTGTGAAACTCCTGAAATTACACCATATGCCAAATATTAGCCTAGGTGCAAAGGAACAACTCGAGCAACCCGAACATGAGTGGCTGTTGTCTGTGCCAATTGTGTTTTATGGACTATTTGTTTTCGGCTTAGGTGACATTTTAATTATGCCAGAGTAACTGGATTTTTGTGTTACTCTTTAGTAGCAAAATTACTGAAAATTAAGTGATTTCACCCGTTCACATAATTTTAAGTAATTTGACACAAAAATCCTACCACAGGAGAACAGGAACTTACTGAGCACAAGCAATGGCTGCTGTCCTTGTTCGGTTGCATTTAGCAATATTTCCTTTGCGAAAAACGCATCCTTACATTTTGTGCCAAGAAAATAAGGCTAAATGCTAGGTTCTGCTCCTCGCAAAATTTCACGTATTCCTGTCTATCTTTGCTATCATTTTGTGTAATTCCAGTACAGCACATAACGCTGGTTGCGCCCACCCCTATTTTTTTTAGCACAAAATGCATTTTGGCATCCAAAATGAACCCAATGGTGCATTGTGCACTAATATGTAGCACTACATGCCAGTTTAGCATTTTGTGTAATTTCACAGAAATTTTGCAAAATTCCATGTATTTAAAGTGAATTACACGAATTTCTCACAACCCTAATTATCACGCTGAGCACCGGTGGGATATAGTGGGTGAGGATACTCAGCAGAAGGATTGTACAAATGAAACATAAGTTGTAGACTAACATTTTGACAGCAGTATTCATCTTGGGTTCTTGCACAAAGAAGCCATTGTAGCAGCCAGAAGAGTTGTCATCTTTACAAAGGACAGAACTATTGCCATTACACAGCTCATTGGTAGGCATTGCATTAAATTGGGAAGCATGAGTTAATCTGCACCATATAAAACCTTCAGCATTCTCTAATCACAACAACAATGGCTTTCGACACTGTCAAAATTCAGATGAACCTATGGAGGCAAAGTCCTCACTGCCTGCCCCACCCACAGTTCATACTCACTGCAGAAATGCTAGGGAAAGAAGGGTAACATACAGAAAGAAAAATGGCTTGCAGATTTCAATTGACTTTCTTTTCCTGATACTGCATGAGACCAGAGGTAGAACGGGCAGTACCAGGTATCCGAAAGGGCGAGCAAGCAGTATCAGGTTCTACCTCTTGTAGATGTACAGGGTCAACCAGGGATACATTGGAACCGTTTCTATCTACCTAAAGTCTGAACGCCGTTTATTCATTAAACATACTCACCCATTCCTACCCCGAAGAACATTTGCCTAAACATCTGATGTGTAATGGCGCTGCAGCCAAGTACTCTGTGCTTTAACCCCCCACCCCTGAGCGCTGCGACGGAATTGCCGCCGCAGTGCTCCGGGGCGGGGGGGTCCGTGCGGCGCTCCGATGCTTATGATGGAACCGCTCTGTCACGCCCCTCGGGTGGGCTGTGCTTGTGACGGAGCGGTTCCGTCACAGCCCCACCCGCTCAATAGAACGCACCGCGCAGATGCGAAATCAGTGCCGCGCAGGCGCGGCGAGCTGGCCGTGACGGAACCGCTCCGTCACCAGCACAGCCCACCCGAGGGGCGTGACGGTACGGTTCCGTCATAAACGTGGTAGGGGTTAAATCCAGTGTGCCCCACAGATGCCCACACCTTTGTCTACAGTTACAGGCAATGCTGGTGAATGATTCCCTTGGACAATAGTGGCACAGGTTCCTATGTTAATGTAACATACAAAAAAGGCAATCCTGCAGTATAAAAAATATGGGGCCACTGCCTGCACAGATATTTCAGGTTTTATAGAGCATTTTAAATATAGTTTCAGCTCGGCATATTGCGGTTTTTCCAAGTACCTTGAGAAACCTACGAAATCTGCAAGCACCAACTGTGTAATTATGGGTGGCTGCTGAGTCACTGCTATGCTCAGACAACCGATGTGCAGCTTGGAAAGAAAATAAACAGTGCTCAGGATGTTATTGCGATGTAAATATAGAAGCACGTAATGTAAACTGTTAGTCGATTTTCGAATCAGTGTGAGACTAAACTCTCGGGCAGACATTGTACGGAGTAGATCAGACACAGAAAGGCTGCAACTGGGTACAAAGTTATTAAGTGGAAAAATCCTACCACTTCTATAATTCACCTGCATAGGTCACACGAAAGCAGTGATGTGGAGCAGCATGTGTCTGTTAGAGTGCAAACATTCCATGTAGAAGAAGAGCTGTTTATTCCAGTCACTTATCTTGAAGATATGCTCCAGCAAAGTTCCTCTTTTGTGTCGCTGGTGCATATTCCAAGGACTGTGTTTTTGAGATGCATGTAAAGGTTTACAGAAGGAAGTCAAAATTAATAATTTGTATGTGATATTGTGTTTTTGTTTACACATGGCGGGTTGACACACTTAAAAACGTTTCCCGCTCTCAACCGTAATAATTTGCCACAAAGGTGACAATCGATTGTCTTTTACCTGAGCTTTTATACACTGGTGTTTTTTGCTGGTTCTTTCGCGTAGTGCAATTGCTTGATCTTGCAGCTTTCAGACCTTAAGAGTCGGAAGGACTTTAGCAGGACCGATGAAAAGCTTCACCTGGTTTGGTGCATTTGTCGCGGATGTCACAGACTAGAGAAAGAATAATGCTTAAACTTTGCAAAAGCGGGGACCTTGGGCAATTTACTAAATTGCCACAGAATACAGGGATAACACGTTTTATTTTGTTGAAGGGTATTGTGTTGCATTTTTTACCAGCCTTTTTTTAAAATAATTTTGAAATATTGTACCAAAAATGATAAATTCATGCTGAAAAACAACCAGAAAAAGTGTGCAATCCTATTTAATTGTCATGCTATGATTTTCATAGGAGACGAGAGCTAATGTGGAATGGACTCGCACTTCCTAGGACCTACCTAACAGCCATCATATTTTTTCAAGATGTGTTTCAATTACATCAAGCAAGGTTTACATCTTTTTTTTTTATAAGATTGTGATGCGGCATCGTCCCTTACCTCGCTTGGGCCGCGTCTCTTCGGACATTCGCCCCGCATGGAAGTGGATCTCGAAGCGTGCATAGCAACAACCTTGCCAACCAGAACCCCACCCCTCTGTCCTCTTTTCCAGGAGCCAACCAGGAGCGACCTCTCCCCGGAAGCACACCATCACGACCCCGGAAGTCCCTCCTCCAACCCGGATCCAGACGCTGGAAAAGCCGGAAGCAGGGACCAGACGAACGTCGGATCAAGCCCGTGGCAGGAGACCCAGACCGGAGCGGTGACGGTGAAGGCGACTGAGGAAGAAGACGAGTGGAGCGAGGGCTGGTGGAGTCCGCAGGAGGTGGCTGGGGAGCGGCCGCAACTCACAGGAGAGTTACGGCAGAGCGTATGAGTACCCGAGAACCGCCCCTGTAGCACATTAGGTGCATTGTAGAGTCACCCTTAGAGTCACCCTGTCGCCCGTAGGCACTGTAATTATTTGTAAAGCACTTCATTGCCCTGTACAGCACCGTAGATAGAGAGTCCCCCCTCACGCCCTCCCCCCCTCACTGGACACGTTCTGTCTCTCTGCTTCCGTCCTATTTCGTATCCAGACCCGACCCTACCTTCCCCCTCCCCACTGTCGTTTCTCACGTGTACCCGGGTGTTGGTGTACGGTTCCGGCTTAACAAAGTCCGGTGGGACTAACGGCTCCTCTGTTTTGTTTCTTTCTCCCGGAACCTCCGAGGACCACCCCAGACCTGAATCCCAGAGGAACAAGACCCTGGCGTGGCCCGGACCAGACCGCAACGTCATCCAGTGGAGCCGCCTCTTTTTTTTGTCTACAACCCTTATGCACTGTGTCCATCCAGTGACAATATTAAACAATCATTGCCCACTACATACGGCCTCCTCGCTTGATATTCCGGTCCGCGATCACCCCACCATCACAAAGATACATAGGGGGTCATTACGACCGCCGTATGGCGGTGGCGATTCGCCCGCTAAACTCCTCCGCCCGCATGACTTTTCCCCACGTCACATTACAATGGCGGGGGGACCCCAGCGGACGGGAAGACCGTCCGCCGGTTTTCTGCCAGTAGGCAATCCGCCCGATTGCCTACCGGGCGGAAAAGCCCAGGAATATGGTGGCAGTGCCTTGCAGGCACCGTCATCCATATTATCATCGTGGCGGGGAACTGCCTTTCCATGGCGGAGACTCCGCCATAGAAAGACAGGCGATTTTGGCTTTGGGGGCACGTTGTGGGCCCCCAGGGCATTTGGGCGGTGGGGGTTGCACAGGGTAGTCGTGGACAAGGTGGCAGGCACCTCATGGTGCCTGTCACCTTGTCCATGACAATGCACACAGTGCATTCCCACCTTTGTGGCGGGTGGTGCTGTGAGCACCGTCTGCCACAATGCTGGGAATGGAGGATGCTACTGCCACGGTGGCAGTGGCATCCTAATTGCAGGTGCGGGACTGCCGCACTACTGGCGGCCGGTCCCAGCACTGCTAGGGTGGCGGGCAGACTAAAGTCCGCCCGCCATCCTAATGGGCCCTTATAGTGTGTGTGTAATGGTGTGTTTTGCTTTATTGAATTTTTACCTTCAGTGCAGCTTCTGTCAAAATAAAAACTGTATGCCTTCCACAGTCGTGAATTGCATTGCATTTTGATGTCATTAGATGTAATTGCTTATTACCTGCAGAACAAAAGGGACCGAAAAACACTGTGCAATAATAAAGAGCATTTAAAATGTGTTCAAAGTCAGCTAATACAGTAAGAGCACACAAAGTATATCTGCAATAGTGGAATGGGTCTCAACAACCAATAGGCAACAGCTTTCCATTTTATTAACTATAAGGTCGGTAGGAATTTGGATTATTTGCAACTGATGTTCCTCCCTGTTGGACTGTATAGGTTTTTGTAATGCCTCATGTGGAACTCGACAGAGGCGATTGGCTGTCTGCCAGTCTCTTTGAAGTAAAATAGTCAAATAATAAGAAAGGGCAATTATTGGGAAAAGAGGAATATAAACTAGTGTGTTCCTTGCTTTGATATATTGTGATATTAATGTTTTTTACTTACCTATGATTTATTCTGAAACTTTGAACCTTATTTCTGCACATTATTATTACGGCTTTCAAAATCAAACAATAACTTTTTATTATTAGTGTATCAAATGATAGCAAGGTCATTTGAGAGGCAAAAATCCATTGACACTTGAGCTTAGTACACACAGGCTGTGGAAAATCTAGGCCAATGCATCCTCAGCAAGCTTTCCTTGATGTTTCAGCATGGTACCCATCTTCAACAGAGAAAGAGGGTAGATTCAAGAGAAACGATTAGTCAGCTGAATGCTGTCATAGTTAGATTAAAGAAGAAATATTTGATTTGCTTTCCTCAATTATAATTGTTTTAGGTAATGCATTCGGGTATCTGAGGCACTCTGTACCCCAATCGTAAAGGGGAGACAGTCCCCCCAAATAGGTTCCTAAATTGTATTGCAATCATTAGTTCATGCCCTGTCTCGTACTTTTCTCTCTGGTCCATGCATCACACAGAGCCACTCTTTCACTTTCTTTACCACGCCTCTTTCTCCGTTGATGATTCTGAAGCAATGATTGGAGATGGTTTTTCAATTGTGTCTCTAACTTTGCTACGTTATCTAGTTCTTCATTATTTTTGTAACAATTAATTTGCTCACCCCTTGATATAATTCCTATCACTCTGTGTAATAGATGGCTGGAGGGCATGTGCAGGCGGTTCTGGGTAGGTTTCCACGTGGCGCATCCCAGGGGCAAGTGGTTAATTGCCACTGGTTTGAAAACAAGCCCTCACATTTATCACCAACCCTCTGCCTTTCCCCGCACCGTTTCTAACTCGCTTCCATCACTCACCGGGTCGCGCAGACAATTTACATTTTACAAGAGTGTTTCATACGGTTTTGAGTGATATTTTTATGATCTATCACTGTTCATTTATGACTAGTTTTAATGGTGATAAAATAATGGAATGTGAAAGATACTGTCTCCATCTATCTTGTTCACTGCCCAGGCCCGAAGAGAGTGGCAGGAATATGCATGGGCTCGTGACCTCATTTTCTGCTGTCATTTCCTCACATCTGCACATTGGCCACAGACTAGCTCGAGGGCTGGCACTTAGTCAGATCGCAGTTGTGAATGCTTCTACCGCCTTGTGGAGTAGATGTATGTTAACGAGCTGGCATAGGTGTCTTTGCATACTCTACTCCACACAGCATATTATACCAGATACTTAGCAAGTAAAAAAATCATTTAGAGACGTGTTTTCCTGTTTGTACCCAG
This sequence comes from Lissotriton helveticus, assembly GCF_964261635.1. Classification (NCBI taxonomy): domain Eukaryota; kingdom Metazoa; phylum Chordata; class Amphibia; order Caudata; family Salamandridae; genus Lissotriton; species Lissotriton helveticus. Next base: position 601,527,112 of record NC_136061.1, on the reverse strand, counting down.
ATACTGACATGACAGTAGAATGATCTGCAGGCCTATTTATTCTGCTTCTTGCCTGCCTACTGCAAAAACCTGCACCCAGCCTAACCACTCATTTTTAGGTTGGGCTAGACAGCGCTTGTGCTGTTGCTTAGCAACCTGTTGTGTATGCTTTGTGGAGTTCCAACTCCAACTATCTCTTGTCTTTGCCTTTCATTTGTTTCTACCAGTGTCCTTTAAAAATCCATGCTTCCTAGTGGTCAGTCTTGCCTCTTTGTCCGTTCTTTTTCTATTCCGTTCCTCCCCACACTGCAGGGACTAAGTGCAGTATCATTACGCTATGGTTGTTGATCTGCTCTTTGGGAGACTATTTTTTTTCTTGTTTATGTGTGGCGCTGAAATGAAGCTTGAAAAAGCTTGGTAAAATCCAGATAGTGTGCCTTATGCATGTTTTCCTATACCGCGGAGAAAAATTAGCAATAAAAGTTTTTCCCACGCTGTTGTAACTTGATGTTCTTTCACATGCACTGTTTTGTTTATGTCAATTATTCCAGATAGAGGTTTGAGGAAGTTACAGGGGCGAAAACCTAGTAACAAACACAATTTTGCAGAACCTTTGATTTGAAATTGAATGCAAACAGCATTTGTGTTTAGTTGAAAAAAAAATCTGCTGCATTCCAAATGACACCAATATTCTCCAGCCTTATTTTATCTTTGACACTATGATAATTACCAGGTGTCTTTTCTAAGCTTATTTCAATACTGTTTTTGTCAGGAAAGCACATTTAACACATTTCCAACTTTAAGTAAGCAAACGGGGTGACATGCTTTTTCAGTGGAAGACGCAGGGATGGTATTTTCTAGAGCAACAACACTGGTATCCTACCTTGAACTTATGTCAGCAGAACAGGCTTTGAAGGTTGAAGAATGTGTGCCTCTTAATGCAAAAACAGTGGTGAGCTGTTGAATGCAGGCAAGTTCACTAGATTGCCTGAAGAAAAACTGAAATTTTACTCCCATGACCACATTCACTTGATACACATAAGCCCGACATGTTATTTTTAACCAAGACTTGGTTTTGCGAGTCTTCCCTGCCCTCCCTCCTTGCTGCTCTCCCCCCCTCCTATGTTGCCCTCTGCGCAGACCGCCCGGCTGGCAAGGCAGGGGGCGGTGTGGCTCTCATTGCCCGGTCAGAATTACATTTTCAACTTCTTCCCTCATCCCCCATCGTGTCCACTGATTATCTTGTTATTCGCTCACCCACTTTTTCCCCCCCACTCACTTGTTTATTGATGTATCGTCCACCTCAGTTTTCGCCCTTGTTTCTGCCAGCCCTCCAGGACCTCTTGGCCACCCTGGTGGTCAACCATGCCTCGGTCCTTGTGTTAGGGGACTTTAATTATTGGCCTACTGATCCCCATGAGTGTACTTCCTCTAAACAGTTCTCAGAATCACTTCAGGCCTTGAACTTTCTCTCATGTGCAAGTCCCACGCATATTCACGGACACGTGTTGGACCAGGTCTGGTCCCTCAACTGCTCTGTTTTATCGCTGTCTGTCTCCCCTTGTCCTTGGTCGGATCACTTCCTAATTACCTTTTCCCTTCACCGTAGCCCTGTAGGAAAAGTCCCGCTTGCCAAAAACATCTGGGCACGCAATTGGAGTCGTGTTGATCTCCCGTCACTATCATCCTCCCTCCTGAATCCCTCTCCCAACCTGGCTGGCTTGTCTTCATCATCTCAAGCCGCCTCCATTAACATCTGGCTCGCCGGAGGTTGCGATTCGGTAGCTCCCCTACGGCGGATATCGGTCAGACGTCCCAATGAGGCCAACCGGTGGTTCAGTGAGGATTTAAAGGAGAAAAAGCTGACCCTTCGGAGGTCTGAGAGGAAGTGGAGAAGGGACTACTGTCCCATACTGAAAATCCAATATACCACCCTTTTGGGAGAGTACAAGAGAGCTATACTTGGTGCAAAAACAGCTTATTTCTCCGCAAAAAGTTTGGCTGCGGAGAATAAACCCAGGGAGATTTTCGCCACTGTCCATGACCTGGCTTTTTCGGACAGGGCTACCCTTAAACCCCCTCCCACCCAGTTTTTATGTGACTCCCTGAATTCTTATTTTTTGAATAAAATTAGTAATATTAAATCTAATATCCCCCTCCCTCCCCTTCCTTTGTTGATCCCCTTCCCCCGACTGCCCAGTCTTTTCTCACCTCGATTCCTCCTCTTACTGAAGATGCGTTCCTGGCTATACTCCCCAAAGTCAAGTCAGGCTCTCCGGCTGACATCTGCCCGGCTCGCATTCTCAGACAGATTTACTCTGTTTGCACCCAGCCCCCTCTTACACTTTTGAACAGTTCCCTTGCCCAGGGGGTCGTGATTCCAGCTCTCAAAACCGCCACCATAGTGCCTATCCTTAAGAAGCCCGGGGCTGATCCTTCTGCCCCAGCCAATTACCGCCCCGTCTCACTGTTGCCCTATTTGGGTAAGGTGCTAGAGCGCCACGTAACCGCGGTACTCCTTTGTTGAGGAGAATGGGGGCCTAGCATCCCGTCAGGCAGGCTTCCGGCCTAGACACTCTACCGAGTCCATAGTGGTGTCGGTCCTGGATAACCTCAGGGAGGGCATGGACCAAAACCAACATCAGGCCTTGGTGCTCCTCGATCTCTCCGCCGCTTTCGACACGGTGGACCATCTTGCTGTCACGTGTCGGAGCGGCGGGAGTCGGGGGCTCGGCCCTGGTCTGGCTTTCCTCCTTCCTGAGGGACCGCACCCAGGCGGTTCGGTTGGGGGACTTCTCAGCCGCCCCAGTGAGGGTCACGTGTGGTGTTCCCCAGGGTTCTTCTCTTTCGCCTCTTCTGTTTAACCTCTATATCTATCCTTTGATTTTTCTCTCCAGCAGCTGGAGGTCACCATTTATAACTATGCGGATGACCTCCAGCTCATCTTTAATCTATTTTCTTCTTCTCATTCTATTTCCAATTTCCAGTCTGTTATGATTTTTATCAGGGACTGGATGAACTTCAACCACCTGAAGCTAAACCCTGACAAGACCGAGCTGGTTCTCACGGGTGGTTGTTCCAGTGTTTGGAACTCTTTGTTTTGGCCTTTTTCTTTTGGGCCCCCCCACTCCTTCTTCCTCAGTTAAGACTTTAGGTGTCAAACTTAATAATCAGCTCACCCTTCACTCACAGATTAGTTCAGTTGTTTCTTCCTGCTTCCTCACCCTTCGTACTATCCGCACTGTCTCCCGCTTTTTTTCTCCCCTGGCACTTAAGCTGATCATGTCCGCCTTGGTGATACACCGGCTGGACTACGCGAATGCCCTCTACAACGACATTTCGGCGTACAGTCTGCGGAAACTCCAGCTGGTCCAAAACCAGGCGGCTCGATTAGTTTATGGCCTATCACGTTCCCACCACTCAACCCCTTTATTGAAGGCGCTTCACTGGCTGCCTGTCAGGGAGCGAGCCCTATTTAAAATAGGTTGTATGGTCTTCCAGGCACGACAGGGCTCGGCTCCCGCCTTCATCTCCTCCTTGATCAGGGAGTACACCCCCACCAGAGAGCTGCGTTCATCGTCACAGTCACTCCTGCTGGTCCCTCGCTATAAGCGCAAAAAGTGGGGAGGGGCCAATTTTTCTACCTTGGCACCCACCTTCTGGAACTCTCTCCCGACCATCTAAGATCGGCCACGCATTATCTTCCCTTCCAGAAAGACCTTAAAACTTTTCTTTTTAAACAGGCTTTCTCTCTGTAAAACTGCTTCCACTTTCTTGAGTTTGTGGTTGTCATCTTTTTCCTCTGGTACCCTCCCTTCACAGCGCCAAGAAACCGCCAGGTGAATGTTGCGCTCTATAAATATTTTAAAATCAAATCAAAATCAAATCTTACATTGTGAGTAGCTCACAGAGTTGCGACAAACTCCTTTTCGCATAGCAGAGTTTTTTCCTCGCTCGCCAACCACAAGTCGACGAGCACGAGAGAGGAAAATCCAAAGCTAGGCCACTGCCCTGCGAGATTTCTCAATGCAGGTTGTCACGAATGGTCGCTACCGCTCGCGTTGAGAAACCTTCCGTTTGCGTTGAGAAAGCTGCCTCTCGAGTAGAACTTCTACTCGAGTGGCAGAAAGAAGCAACGCCCTCTTTCTATATGTGAGATGCCATTTGTGCTGATTTTACATTGCGGGACAAACACCCAGCACCAAAAATTTGTGTGGACGGCACGAGGCAACCCTCTCCGTCGCTCGCAGAACTCCGAGTTGCTTGGCGGAGTTTGTTTGTTAGTTCGCGGAGTTCCGAATTGCAGAATTCTGCATACTCTGTCCAGGCTTAATTTTAATGTGTGAAGTGTAAAAGTTCTTGCAACACTATTTGTCATTTCTTCCTCTGAGAAATATTTTTCACAAGCAAAAATTCTTTAATTTACACCCCTATCAATTTTGGATGTATTCCATTCCCATTTAACATCGAAATACATCATTCATTTCCTTGACAGACACAAATGAGTAATAGTTATTAAGGTGGTAAATTAACTGCAGAGTGTCAGTGATTATCCACACACTTGCAAATTTGTGGGGGTTAACCAACTTGTGCGTATGCACCCACCTAAGAATTATGTAAAACTGCTTGTATTTGTAGATTTGCTCTCATGAAAATTTCATCATAGTGGTGAACATGCTGTGTGGGCAAACCCCTTCCTATGGTTGAAATGCCAATATCACTGATTCTCTGGAACGGGAATAGGGTTTTTTTTCACTTGTAAATGATGTTTTTTACATATCTAAAATTAACCTGTGTGAAAAGATGTTATGAATTGGGTTTGAGCCCATATTAGATTAAGGATCTCATTTAGAGTTTGACTGGATAGAAGTACTGCCTTATTTAGATTGGGGCAATAGCAAGGTTTCTGACAACTGAGCTTCAGCTGCCTCCCTTCACTTCAGGGTCATTGCTATTTTGTTTTTCACAAACTCCTTCTTTGGGAGTTTGTGAAAACAAAACATAAATACTTAGCAGTATGAAAATTATGGCAGCCTGCTTGGCCTTCATGGGAATGCTAAGTGCATCCACCACACTGGCAGATGCACTTATGGCTCAGATATCCATGCCAGACAGGCTGCAATTTTTAAAGTACCGAGGGCAGTCTTCAACTGGGGACATAGGTGGGTCCTCTGCTGACCTGACAGGCTACTCACCATGCAAGATACTAAGGGTCTAATTACGAGTCTGGCAATCCGAGGACCATAAGACTCGTGGTGGTGCAGCGGTGGTGGTCCACACAGAGTCGCACCGGAGGTCGGACCACCCTATTATGAGTTGGCCGGTCGGACCCCCCATTAACTGGTGGTGGTGCAGCAGTCAGCGTGATTGTAAGATGCAGGTGGTGCCTCTGCGGCACTGCCATGCATATTAAAGTTTCTGGGCTAGCAACATTTTCAGGGAGGTCTTTCCTCAATGAAAAAACTGGTGATGCTGAAACAAAAGGGAGCCCTACAGGGCCCCCTGTACCACCTCTGTCTAAGGATGCATGCAGGGGGGGCACATGTGCCCCCCTGTGTGCATGCAACCCAGTTCCTGCATGGCGTTCCCATTATGAGGCCTTTTTCAAAAGCACTGCTGCCTTTGAAAGAGGCACCATTGCGGGACCCGCCACACCACCTATCTGCCAGACCACAAAATTACTTATAATCTGGTGAGCGGCAGTGACTCCTGGCGCTGCGTGGCGGGCCACCCGCCCCCGCACCACCAAAAATCATTATTGGGCCTTTAATCTAGATCTGGGGTTCTCATCTTTTTTTCTAAACCGAATGGTAAATCTGGGTGTAAAGCAATCCTTTCTTATCCAAGTCTTTCCTTTGCATGATATGCACTGTTTTTAAATACGTTGCACTTGTTGATGCTTTGGGCATTACTGCAGGATATATATTTGATGGTCAAAACAATATCCCATGACTGGCCTATGTAGCATTTCTTTGCATTTTTGAAAGCTCCAAAAGGGCTCATTGAGTCAATCTTACATGTCATGTGTGGGCCACAAGTCCCAAACTATTTAGAGGTACCAACCTATCAAGCCAGTCAGTCTCTGCCACTGAACATTCTTGCATCATACGTTACTTTAAACCTATGAAATTAATTTCTTTTTCATAAGTTTGTAACAACAGCTATCTCACCACTCAGAACCTCTAGCATTGAACTTGCAGATGATTCTCGGCAGAGGGAGAAGTACTTGGTTCCTTAAAAATAGGGAAAACCTTGTTCAGGGGCACTGGGCCTTTGATTATAGTTTCTCATAAATCTACATGTCTTAAAAACATCCTGCAACATGAGCTTCTTCATTCACTTAGTGCATCCGTTGTCTTGCTTTTATCAGCATTTTACAAATTCTTTGAAGGTGGTTTAATGTAATCCACGTTTTCTAACCAAAATTTGACAGTAATGTCCGTATTCTCTCAATTTTTACAAGTGGAGAAGACAGTTGTGTGTTCTAAAAATGATATGTTTCTTACGGTGAATTGCAGGTCTGGGAATACTATTTCCTTTTGATTTTCATTCCATGGGTTTTGGTCTGTGTGCATAACTAAATGCAGCGAGTCTGATTTAAATGACTAACAGGCCATTCAAAGGATGGCAACCTGTATACGAGAAGCATGCTGAGGCATGTGTAAAGAAAAGTTGGTCTCTGACACTTACAGCTTCGAGCTGTAATAATGTAGATCTGGAACATAGCCCGTCAGTGCTTAATTTCTAATAGAAAGAGTGCTTGTGCCCAAAGCTCTGCTCACCTGGTACTATTAAATGTCTGTGTGCCAAATACCAAGGTTGCATAGTCTTGAATCCACCTCTTGCTTCTTCAATCCACTGCCAGTCTCTCCTTGACCCTTTATCTCATTCCTGTGGGTTCCTGCTTTCTCCTTTTGTGACAGCTTTTCCATCTTTCTCTTCCAGAATCTTTCTGCTTTGTGTGTTTTTCCCTCTCTTGCTTATGGTCAATATCTGATGAGGAAAAGTAAATGCTGGTCCCCATAACTGAATACTGGCGGGCTCCACCAGCAACCACCGGCTCAAATTAATTATTGTATCCTGTGTGTTATATTCCATTCCTATTGGTTTCCTTACCTTGGCAGCCTTGTTAGTGATAAATGCCTGTTCACCACACTTTGTACACTGCTCTAGGCTTTCGCTGCTCTGGCTCAGACAGAACAGTTCCCTGTTGCCTCACTTTATTTTCTCAAGGCCCACCTTTAATCAATCACCTTTCCTAGCGTTGCATATCTCGGCAAAGCAGTCCTCCCCTTTTCGTGCGTTGCACCGTTTGCATGGCCACCACGCCCCTTCTGGAGCCCTGAGTCACATGGTGATCTTGCACTGCAGGTGTTATTGACAGGAAGGTAAAGTGTTCTGCCTCACTCCTCCTCAGCAGCATAAGTAGATCAAACTTTCTACAGTTGTTGGAGCAATTATGTAATTAGAAGGGAAATGGTACTTCCAAGTGTATCAGCGTTCAACCAGGGCTGAGAAACACTCACTCAAATACAAAATTTGATGATGTCTGTGTCTTAATTCTTAGTTACGCAAATCTCTAGCGCCCTTCTCTTTCAGTGATGTGCATCTTTGCTTCATCGGTGGACAACAACCACCGATTACTGCAAGTCAAGAGGATTGCTCTTAATGATATCATTAAATGGTCCATCGACAGTTCAGCACATATCAGTGGCAAGGGGAGTGCAGAATCATATGCCACACAATCCATGTGCTCAAACATCACAGAGCCCTTTTTTTTATCAAGCAGCAAATCAGATTATTTTTTTCTCCAATAATTACATTCATTTTTGAGAACCATCTGAAAGTGTCTCAGTGGACCATCAGTTTAATATCCGAACTGGAGCGTGCAGACCAATTTGTGCAATTATGGCCTAAACATAGAGGCCATTACTTGCCACTGAAAAGAATGTAGTATTCAGTCACAGTTACAGAGAGATGCAGCAATGATGAGCCTGTCTGATGTGTCAGCCTGGAATTAACAAAAGCAGGTTAAATCATGGCAGACAATATGCATTGCCCATGAGAGGAGTATCTCATGGGCAAATATAATTTAGATATTGCTTGAAGCAAATAAAGAATGCCTGCAGCCCTGTATCTCCTGCAGATGTCAGGCCAAAGGACACTATATCTGAGAGTATCAAGTAAAGGATTTGAGAACGCTTGCCAATGCCATATGAAATGAATGTTTTTTTTCAGGGGTGTAGTTTCAGGGGGAGTGTTTGGGGTGTTACACCTCCCCCACAAGGTGCACACAACCAACTCAAGGAATGTCTGGAAGCAGTCCACAGTTGGATGACCTCCTCTTGCCTTAAATTGAACGGGGAAAAAACAGAGCTGATGCTCCTGGGTACCCCCACATATAACATCATCGATTCACTATGGCCCCCATGTTTAGGAGCAGCCCCCATACCGAAGGACAAAATCAAAAGCCTAGGAATATGGCTTGATAAGCCCTTAAATTTTAACTGCCAGGTGGCCAAACTTTCCGCCACCTGCTTCGGTATATTAAGGCTCTTGCGTAAAATCCTTCCCTTTTTACCTTTCCACGCAAGATGACTATGGTCCAGGGGTTAATCCTGTCCTGTCTGGATTCTGGAAACGCTCTGTATCTGGGTGCACCCCAGACTACCCTAAATAAACTGCAAATAATTCAAAACTGCGCCGCAAGAACCCTCCTTCAAATCCCCCATCGCTCCTCTATCAAAACCAGACTCAGGGACCTACACTGGCTCCCAGTCAGTGAAAGGATCCAGTTCAAAGCAATGTGTATTGCTCATCGATCCTTTTGGGGGATAGGTGCTACTATCAACCAACCACTGGTAACCACCTACCACCCAACCAGACAGCTCAGATCAAGCATGGCTTTTTTGGCCCTAATACCTAAGATAAAGAGGTCCAGATGTGGAGGTCGCTCCTTCTCTTACAATGCGGCCGGGCTCTGGAACTCCCTTCCCCTCCAACTCACATCGGAACCCAAATTGCTTGTTTTTCGCAAACTGCCGAAAACCTGGCTGTTTAATAAACCTGACTAGCTCTGACTGCTGTCAAACAAGTGTGACATCTGAGTGCTAGGATGCCTGAGGGTAGCTACCGCGCTATATAAATGGTCTTTTCATTTCATTTCATTCAATAAATGTATTTTCTGATAAATGGTTGTGTACAGACGCTCTCAATGGGGTTTTGTACGATGTCAGTCAGATTTCACCAGGGATGTTTACATACACGCAGACAAAAATGCACACATACCTTGTTTTGAAAGTCCTCAAAATATTGGTTATTTACAAAATATTGTGTTTTTGCTCTACTAATCCGCATTCCTCTCCATTTCCATAGCCTCTTAGGATCCTCTCATGCACCCTTCTTGTCCTATAATTTATTGCAACATTATATGCAAGCCTGATTGTCCGAAAATCTGAAGCTCAGACACCCCCAATCTGACTGACCAAATTACCCCCATGATTTTATTACAGACTTCAGTGTTATCTTCCAACAACCCACTCTCCCACAAAGTATCTTACTGCATTTAACCCGTCACTGTGTTTAATGCTAGTGTATAGCGTGGTTACATCAACAGTTGCTAACAATAGATCTTCTTCCCATGGTATGTCATAAATCACTTTCAGAAAGGCACCCGTATCCTGTATACAGATACTTTTTGAGAAGTAGACCATTTAAACTCTGGTCACATACCCAAATGCTCCTGTCCATGATCTCGACCTGTTTAAAAAATAACTTTTTTATTTTCAACTATGAGTTATTCCATCAAACTTGTGGTACTGCGATGGGCACCTGCTTCGCCCCCAGCTATGCGAATCTGCATATGGGCTGGTGGGAGGAGCAGGTGGTTCGGAAGCAGTACCAAGAGGAATGGGAACTTAATATCCTACATTGGAGTCATTATATTGACAAGCTTTTTATTGTTTGGAAAGGTACAACTGCAATGTTCAATGCTTTTATCTCCAAGTTACAAAGAAATGACTTAAATCTTAAATTCACCCGTATGGTTAGTGCAGAGTCCGTCAATTTCTTGGACTTGATTATTTATATTAAGGACTGTAAAGTACATATTAAGCTCTACAGAAAGGAGACGGCTGGAAACACATTGCTTCATGCGAGTAGTTTCCATCGAACAAATCTGGTGAATGGTATACCATATGGAGAGTGTTTAAGAGTTCAACGTAATTGCAGTGAACCTGAAATGAAGGATAAGGAAATGATGAAACTCAAAAATCGTTTCAGACTGAGAGGCTATAGTGAAAAATGTTTAACTACATCAATGGAGAAGGTGAATAAGCAAACTAGGGAAGAAGTCCTCTTTAAGATAAAAGATAAGAAGAAGAATAGTAATGAGTGTAGGTTAATCACAGATTATAATAAACTTCATGGCCCCGTTAGAAAAATCAGGACGAAACATTGGCATGTGATTAGAAATGATCCTATATTAGGAGCAATAGTCCCGATAAGACCATTGATTACTTTCCGCACGGCAAGATCATTTAAACAGATGTTAGTAAGCAACACTCTAACTAAAAAGAAAAGCATGGCCAGTGCTTCGTGGCTGACAAGGAAGGATGGCTTCATAAGATGTGCAAAGTGTAAGGCATGTGAACATGGCAAAAATGTTTCGACCTACCAACCATGTCATGAATGATGTAATATGTGACGTCATCAGCAGTGCATTGCGGGGGAGCAAGTTATAGTTAGCTGAACTAACTATAACGGTCGAATATCTCTCGTTTTGTACGAGTGAAATGTCCAACTAACTATAACGTCCCTGAAACCTATGGAATTTTCAGTGAATTTCTAAGGTTTTTTAAATCTCAAATGACATCACTGATGACATCATCCAGTGAGTGTAAGTATTAAGTATTTTCTAAGAGTTTGTCAAACAAGTTTACTGACCTACTACAAAAGTTAAATTACTATACTAAGTGAGTAATACTGCTTCTAACATATATTATGGAAGTGGCTGTGCGACTGTATGTATCCTTGTGTGCATCGGTGTGTGAGTGGCTATATGGGTGCGTGAGCGGGTGTGTCAGTGGCTTTATGGGAGAGTAAGTGCCGGTTTGAGTGTCTATATCATTGGGTAAGTTGGTGTGTAGTGACTGTATGGGTGAGTGAGTGGGCGTCTGAATGGCTGTATGAGTGAGTGACTAGATGCGTAAATGGATGTATGGATGAGTGAGTGGCTGTTCAGTGGGTGTTTGGTTAAGGGTTTGGTGTGTGAGTGGCTGTATTGGAGAGTGAGTGTCTGTGTGAATGGCTGTATGGGTGAGTCAGTAGATGTGTGAGTGCTTGTATGGATGTGTGAATAGGTATGCAAGTGGTTGTGTGGATGTGTGTGTATATGAGTGATTGTATGGGTGAGTGAGTGGCTATGTTGAAAGGCTGTATGGGGGAGTGAGTGGATGTGTGAGTGACTGTATGGATAAATAAGTGGGTGTGTTAGTAGCTGTATGGGTGAGTATGTGACTATTTGAGTGGTTGTATGGGTAAGTGACTGTTTCTATGAGTGGTTGTATGGGTGAGTGAATGGTTGTGTGAGTGGCTGTATGAGTGGGTGTGTGAGTGCCTCTGTGGAGGAGTGAGTGGGTGTCTGAGTTCTGGTATGGGTCTTTGAATGGGTATATGAGTGGTTGTATGGTTGTGTGAGTGGGCATGAGAGAGGTTGTATGGAAGTGTGAGTGGGTGTGTGAGTGATTCTGTGAATGATGCCATCAGTTATGTCATACAAGATCTCATCAGTGATGTCACTGACCATGTCATGAGTGACATAATATGTGATGTCATGAGCAGTGCATTGCAGGGATTTAAGTTATAGTTAGCTCAGGTAACTATAATTGCTGAATTTCACTGGATTTTGTACAAAGGCAATCTGAGCCTAACTATAAATTCCCTGTATCCTTTGTTTTTTTCAGTGTGTGTGTGTGTGTGTGTGTGTGTGTGTGTGTGTGTGTGTGTGTAAATACCCGAAAGCTTGGAAGGGCACTCGACAGGAAGCCAGCCATCTGGCTTTCACTTGCTGGCTCCTCTCACATTCACGATTAAAATTCCATTTGCCTGACGCGTTTCGATGTTTGGCACATCATCATCAGAGGCTTCATACCAACAGCATGACAGGCGAGGCTCTCTTTTATTTCTGCATGCAAATTTCAATTGGTTAATTTTCCTCAGTGGGCTCCGCATTTTGCAAAGTTCAACATGCTGCATGCTGGGAAACATGGTCCCTTTCAGAGCGATTATTTTCCCTGAGTGGGTGTCTGCTGTCCTTTTTTAAAAGCATATTTTTCTATATATGTGTATATATATATATACACACACACACACACACACACACACACATATATATACACTTACTTGCCACAAGCCGAAGGCGTCCTCTTCCTTTGAAAAAGGTCAGCGGAATGACCGAAATGCATCAGGAAACGCCCGTTCTGCACAGCAAATAAATGCTTTTAAATTCACGGGAGGTGTGCAACTCGCTTTTCTTCTTAGAGGAACTTGTTCAAATATATATATATATATATACATCGATATATATACATCTACATCTATATAGCTATATATAATCATATTTATATCTATAAATTATAGATAGATAGATAGATAGATAGATAGATAGACAGATAGCCTAGTGGCAAGTCCCACGTTTATTGAACAACACTGCTCAATTATAAAGTTATATAAAACTGATATCTCGAAGCACAGTTGAAATACATATGCCTAGAACTAGTTTCACTTCTTGCATACACCTCCTCTCCCAAGTCGTTGAGTGTAGCACCCGCAAATGTGAGGTGGAATTGACCTTGCTGAAATTGCTATCTCTACATCAAGGGTTTGAATATATATTTGTCTCACACCTTGGCCACAAAAACCATGCCTCTCCTTTAACCTTGCATTTCAATGTGTACCGTCGGATGAGGCCATAAAAAGTTAATAACAGATTTCTAATTTTATTAGCATTTATGCTACCAAGGCAAGAGACATCTCTTGCCCTCCTGCAATGCCATTTATAACTTCTTCTTTTTTTATTAGCCTCTTAACTTCAGCTACATCTTTTTTTTATGGAAATGCGTTCTTCTTAACTTATGCAGATCCCCAGTCACAGCGAGCGTATAAAATAAGCCCAGTAATATAGGGAAGCCCTAGCAGAAGGAAAGCTTCTTCACTTGCTTATGGTATTATGCGAGCTGGTGAAGATGGGGAAAGTGAATAAACATGCATAGCAGAACGTGTTTCTCTTCTTAATGTATGAATCCGTTTTTAACACTGAAAAGGCCCCACCTCGGTTTAGCAAACACGAGCATAGGCCTACGTTTTATCTAAAATTCAGATAGTGCTCTGGAACTTGTCGTTCTTTTACCTGAAAAGGTTGACTTTTCGGTCCATATACATGAAGTTACAAACGGGAAGAGCTTGTGTGCTTCATCGTCAAGGGGTGGTGTGTGGGTTCTCGGCACGCCTGTCCGTGCCATGCTGCTAGACTCATCCACTTAATTAAACCGAGGGCCCTGGTGAAAGTCAGCTATAGATTATCAAGTATGAAACTGTTAGTGGCCTTATTATTCAGGTCAGATAAAGGCTTCTCACCTTGAGGAGCTTTATATGGGACTATGCATCCCCAGTCGACTTACCAAAATACAATGCAATATATAATAATGCTTGGTTGCCCGCAGTTCATATTATGCGTTTGGATGCCACATGTCTATAAACGCTGAGCATTCTTGGGAGAAATCACCACCTTTTCATAATGTTATATGTGTTTTTTGCAAGTGTTAAAGCTATAAATTCTGTGTTCTTTGTGCCATTTTTAAATCTTTCAGCAGTTGTGCTTTGTTTTGGGATTGAATCCCTGTTTAAAGGACTGGAAAGGGGCTTTGGCGTGGTAAGATGATCATTGGAGCTGTAACTATTCTACTGAATTTAGCATTTCTCATCTCACTTTTGCCAGCTTGTTAGGAACTATCCTGCTGTGTGGCAGCGTCATCTTCCCTCTCCAAATAAGCCTGCACCTTTGTGTCAGTCTCCCTAGCAGATGTGAGCACTCTGGTCTCTGTCGTAGAGACTTTATCCTACTTCTCAGTGACTGAGTGCACCATCTAGCCTAGGGAGACGTGATAAAACCAAACGAGACCACCTGTTACAATGAAATGGACCCAGGGCTGGGACCTACTTGATGTCCAGGACTGGTGTGTTTCCAGTGAGGGCTTTTGAAGATATAGCTTTGCCTGTGAAGTTGGAAATCTTCTCTCTGCCTCTAACGATATAAGGTAATCCCCTGCTGCTCCACAGCCGCACATTTGTGATTTCGTGCCCTAAGAAGTTCACTAGCAGGCATCAGCAGCAGTGGGGATAGTTCGCACTGTTTTACAAGGATCTCTTTCTACTAATTATTTTACTTTCATGGTCTTCACAATTAGGAAAGATGTAAGGCTCTTCTCATAGCAACTTTTAACACACCCAGTTTACTGTGAAATTTGAAGCAAAATATATGTGTTAACTTGGTTCTATTTATTTAATATTTCAGGTGGTCGATCAAACAGAAAGTGGCACCGGCCATAGGATTCAATTTAGGAGGCTGCTGAAGAAATGAATTTCCAGTCGAAGGCCTAAATAAAATACTTTAACTTGTATGCCTCAGTTATAGCAGATCCCTGCTGAAGTATCACCTTACATAGGCAATTTTTTTAAATCTCAACCAGTGTCTGACTGGGACAGAAAATAGACCCGGGCATGAGAATAAAAATTAAAGTATTAGTGAATCAGATATCTAAACGAGCATTAACAATGCCATAGGTCTCGCCAATGCAAGAGCTATGGGCCTTCAATCAATCAATCACAGAATTTGTAGAGCGCACTACTTACCCGCGAGGGTCTCAAGGCTCTGGGGGGAAAAAAAAGGGGGGTGCTGCTACTGGTCGAACAGCCAGGTCTTGAATAGCCTCCTGAAGGTCAGCAGGTCTTGGGTCTGTCGTAGGCTGAGTGGAAGGGTGTCCAGGTTTTGGTGGCGAGGTGGCAGAAGGATCTGCTTCCGGTGGTTGTTGTTCGGATGCGCGGGATGGTGGCGAGGGAGAGGTCGGCGGAGAAGAGCTGGAAGTTAGGGACGTAGAATTAGAGTCGTCTGTTGAGGTAGGCTGGGCCGGTCTCGTGAAGTACCTTGTGTGAGTGGATGAGAAATTTCAATGTCTTTTAGCCATGTTGTATAGCAGATCGGCTGCTCTTCAGCATGGCTAAAAGTCATGGAACAAATCACTACGAAACGTCCAGCGCTGGCATCATCATAACTTTTTGGGTGGAGCAGGAGGGATGGGACAAGCAGCATAACAAAGGTAGAGGGTGGGTGGTTAGATGGTATAAAAGTGCTGCGACTCAGCCAGCATGCACAAATTAACGTGGTCTTGTTAGCTGACAGTCTCCGGTTGCCACCATTTGTACAAACTAGAAGAAATGTTTGAAAATTGTGTCCTACATTGCAGGTCTTTGTCTGCTAATCCCCTGCAATAGTTATTTTTTTTTATTTATTTTTTTACCCTACGATGAGAAACAGAGCAAAGAAAAGTCTGGCGCCTGCAATCTTCTGAAACCATGGCACTAGAAAAATTTAAGACACCACTTAAGGGCTTCTAGAGGGGCACAACACTTCACTGCACACTTGTGTGTGACAAGAGAAGATTGTGTATGAGCCGCCGCACCAGCCTGGGATGCCGAGCATGCGACAGCAAAGTAGGCAACAATAGCTTCTGGATGCTATGCAGCATGTACATTAAAAGGTGCTCATTTTGTTGAATGGACCTGTGCCTTTCAGTCTCAGGACAGAGACTGCCCCAGCCTTGCAGGCTCTTTCTGGTCACCGCCTTGCCAAGCTATTTAGAATTAATTCCCGATGTCTGTGTTTCTAATTTAAGGGGCACAGAGGAATTTGCAATTGTGTGGGTGCAAAGGAAGTGTTGCTAATTTGGCGATTATTGGTAAGGGCAAGAAGAGCCAGCAAAGCAGTATTAAAACATTTGAGGCTGTCACTCCTGTATGTGATCACTTGTGTGCTGGGGACACTGCAGCAGAGCACAGAAAAGGTGATAAGCTTTGTGGAGTGGCCTATTAAGCCGGGCAACAGAGAATGCAGAGGAGGAAACCCTACCTCGCCCACATATGGTCACTGCAGTTCAAGAGTGAGCCACATGGGCAATACACACCCTTCTTACAATCTCCAAAAGAGCAAAATAGTATTCGTGGATACAGTGGTGGAAGAGTTAAGGCGCTAGCGATAGCTGCACCTCATGACCTCTCATTGGGCACTCTGAAGTGGTTTGAGGGAACAACTAACACCCTTCATGTCACTGTAATGTGCTTGCTCTGTGGCCTGTAAACACAGGCACTCAGATGGAGTGCTTAAACACAAAAAAAAGTAGCTCCAAAAATGGGACAGTGGAAGGACCCAAGTACTTGGTCCATGCTCCAGGGGAAGGCCACACACTAGAAGACAACAAGACGCAGACATGCCATGACATACAGGGATGAAGGAAATTAGAGCACCACTGAAGTTAAAAAATGGTAAGCTGTGTGCTGGTTGTAAGTCCACTGTGTGTAAACAAAATATCTCGGAGGGACAGCACATGCGCTGTCTAGCCAAGACCTAAAAAGTGGCCCATGTTTTCATATTGCGGCAAATTTTAACTTGTAAAGACACGCTGTATATGTGTTTGGCAGGGTTGGAAGACTACATGGATTTGAACTTGCTGCAGGGAATGTCTGTTTTAACATCAGGGAAATAAACAGTAAAAACTGGTCCATCAGACCTTAAAACAGGTCCACAAACACCCAATAAAACGCCCCGCAGACTGACCTGTCAGACCAGCCCATAGGCAATGTGTGATAGCCCAATAGACCAGTCGACCTTAATCTTAGCATCCAATGTGAAAGTATTTTGAAGCTTCAGTACTTACTTGTCCAGTACCACAAAACAGCAGCTATGTATGTGGAATATATATTGCCATCCCCCTTAAAACTGGTGCATTTTAAAATGAATAATATTGACAATGGAAGACACCTGTGAAGTTGAAAAAGAATTCAGTATTATTTTCTCTCCAAAGCTTTTTGTTTCCCTTAAATTAATACCAATTGGACACAACAAATTATTCTAGCTGAGAATAATTTGTGGACGTGGGACCATGACCTCTGTTTCGGTGACCATATACTGAATCTGCTAAACTCGTTCTCATGTTTGATGTCTCTGTTGGTGATTGCTTCTACATGTGGAATCTGTTGACACTGTCCTTGTCAGCAGTGTGTGCTCTTTGAAGGAAGTGTGAAGGAGGTCCTCACTCTGCCTCCGGAGATGTTGTTATTGGTTGTCTCTTGCCTGCACCTAGAAGAAGATCAATTCCTAATGGGATTATGTTTCTGAAAGTAAGTGCCATGAAAATGAAATGGAGAAAATCAATATTCTAGTTATGCAATCAAACATAACTTTGGTGGAGAGAGGCCGTAAACAATTTATAGTAACACTGAAGAGGGATCAAGGCATGTGAGCATGCAGACAGCAAACAAGGAAGAGATAGGCATCATCATGGGTCAGTTTGTGGGGCGTTAGATGAAGCAGAGTAGCACTGAGCGTGAAAACAATGAAAAGAGTGAAAGTGCTTATGGACCATAGACATACCTTTTAATATAAACAAATAGAAAGTGGCTAGAAAAAATACCATTCTAAAAATTACCTTGTTACTAATGAAATAATAATCATATTTAATATTTTGAACAATAATTGAATGGCTTCTTGCCTATGGGAAAAAAAATCCTTGGTGAAGTTTTAAATATGCGTGTATTTGTCATCCAATTTTGTTTTGGTATTTCCTTTTTTCTTTTGTTTTAACAGAAGATGATTTATTTCATCCATGTGTGTTGTGTTCTCTTTATGTATAAATGTTATTATAACACCTATGTGCTATGCACAAAGTGTGTAGAAGCTAAGTGTTTTTATTAAACTTCAATTTGAATTTAAATGCCGTACAAGAACTAATGAGATCATGGTGATTTGATTTGTAACCTAGTATGAATCATTTTCTGAATTAATACTAGCTCCATTGTAAATTCTGATGTATTCACAACACACTTCCCTCGCCACATAGATTGATGGGAAATAGGTGAATACTTGTGCATTCTAAAGAAGGTGTGTTTGTTATTGCAAGAAAGCTGGAACTTTATTGTTAAGTTGATACCTTATAACTGTTCTAATTTTGTATGTCCCTAAACTACCAGGAACAGTGATAAAAAGTTTTATTTAGCGCACATTTAAATAGCCTATGGTTTTATACAAGTATATGTAATTTATAACGGGCATGGTACAAACAGTTTGCAGTAAGGGAATGTGAACATTCAGTTCAGGTCATTTAGAAATATACTATGGGTTCAATATAAAGCTGGGATCAATAATTTATTATAATTTCACTATTTAATTGTGTCCGAAAATGCACGTCTTACCCCAACCTGAGCCTCTCACAGCTAATTTATATTTTCAGCACATCACAAAAGTTTTCATATTTGGGAAACTTTCTCAGTAAAGTAGGGATCTGAAGAAGTCATAATGTACAAGAAAAAACACCAGACTTACCTAACGATGCAAATCACACCCAAAATGCAACCATTCCATTTTAGGGTGTACTGTATAATCTATTTGTTGTTTTAGTTCGCTGATCATCTCTCATTAATCAGCATCATAGTACAAACTGCCTCAAAAAATAAATTGGTTTATGTTCCCTACCATACTTCTAGCTCATGCTATGCACTACATCTGCCCTTACCTATGATATTTCTATTTGAAATGTCAAAATTCTATGCCAAATAAAGTTTATCTTCTTTCTCAGACGTTTCTTCCAATAGTCATCAGCCCTCTGCTTTTTCTGATTCAGCTCCCTGATGAGAACTTCCCCGTCAGCTGACTATGCCTCACTCAGAGTGTCATGTGTAGGAGAATGGGTAGCAAATCATTAGAAAAGTTAGCACATGTCTCTTTGGAATTTGCATTATCCTTTTTTTTCTGGGCCTGTGACCCTCTGTCAGTGATCCCAAAACTATCTTTTTCATGAAAAGCATTCACAATCAGAGAATTTATTTTACTACAAGCGTAAGTTCTCTTTTAAAACATTTATTCGATACCTCATTTAGTTGTGTGATCATTCATGTTATATGCTCTCTTTAGTGTTAACAAGCTTCACACGTAGGTGACAATTGACAGTGTACCTTTACGTGTGACAATTCTTCCTCTTAATTCAGCACAGAAAAGGACATTTTACATTTAAGACTGGGAGCTGAAGGTGAGTTGATACTATATAAAGGATGTGAGGGTGATTGAGAAAAACTGAGTCCCAAGCAGTTTACAGAATTGAAGGATATTTTCATGGAGTTGGATGTAAATCGAAGAAGCATTCCATATGTATGTGTTAGGAGTGGCGAATCTAGGCATGAAGAGTGATGAGAGCTATTCTGGACAAGGTTGCTTGCCACAGATTAATGGATATGTCAGAAAGATAGAGAGGATGTCAATCCTGGACAGGAGATAAATATCTGTAGATCAGTGTGTGAACTACATTGAAGCATGGGGTTTGTGGTGAGGATTTGAGAAGCTGATTTTCCATGCAGGCAACAACAGAAGTAAAAAGTTGACTCTTTCCTAAAAAAACATGCAGATTCACACTGACTAATGAACACTACATCATTATGCCCCATATATTTCGAGAGCTTAGTGATCACAGCAATATCAAAAGCACATTTCACTACCCATCAGGCATGAATCTAGGACATTTTCCAAATAGGCAACACCAAAATCTCACACTCCTCCAAGCAATCACAATAACAAAACTATTTATTATGAATCTCAGGAATTCTGTTCCTCATTCATCCTCAACCCAGAACCTGCCTAAGCACAGGAAAGGGCTCGGCACAACCCCCAGGCTGTCCTGCTCAAGGAAGAAACACACCTCTGCGCACCCAAACTTTTTGTCCACCGTCTGGGATTAATCCTCATCTCACCACAATGGGGCCATTCACAAATCATGTGACACTGGACAATGGAAGAAAAGTGCCTTTGGCAGGAAAATGACAACTTTCTAAATGTAGCAACACAAAAAGATTATGGATGGAATGCTGAACATTGTCAAACATTCACCCCAGTCACAGATCTGGGTTAAATCCATTGTTTGTTTTTTTGCTCATCATGCCACCCAAGTTTGCACCCAGCCATATGCAAATCAGTCTTGACCCTGTTCCCCATGGGAACAGTCCAGCCCGAACTGCCAGGTCAGGTCCTCATTGGACTGGAAAACAAGAATCTTGCGACCGGTTTCGGGGTAGCACCCCCATTCAGCCAGGCTAGCTTGAATCCAGTGGCACAGCAAGCACGGGACCTACGTCTGGGTATACCTTTCCCACTTAGGTTCACTGTTGCAACACAAAATGTTGATCGACGGAATGCTGAACATTGTCAAACATTCACCCCCAGTCACAGATCTGGGTTAAATCCATCATTGTTTTGCTCACCATGCCACCCTAGTTTGGACCTAGCCAGTCACAAGATGCATGTTTCTGGTCCGTGGAGGACCTGGCCTGCCAGTTCGGGCTGGATAGTTCCCTTGGGGAGCATGGTCAGAACTGATTTGTATACTGCTAGTTCCAAACTGAAATGGTATGGTGAGCAAAAAACGATGGATTCAGGCCCAGACTCGTGGAGGAGTGGCGGTGGCGGTCTCCCAACTGCCCTAGTATGAATTGGGCGATGAGACCGCCACAGCCACCAGGGAACCGCTGTTCCCTGCTGGTGTTGTGGCGGTCAGGAGGCAGTAATATGCTTGGTTGGACCACAATGCACAACAATTCCTGCACGGCATGGACTTGCCAGTCCATGACGTACAGAAACTATTTTTAGTGTTCCCATTGCGGTGCCTATTTTTAAGGCACAGCAGCGAGAACATCAACAACAATGTCCGGCAGACAAGAGGAAACTACTAATCGGGTGAGCAGTGGACCACTGCTTTGGCGGTGCTGCAGTGGGGCGGACCCAGCACCGCACAGCCAAAGTCGTCATGAGGCCCTAAGGGGTTCAGCTATATCCAGTTGTCAGAGTACCGTAAGTTGGTGCCTCTGGACACCAACATACTGCTCCAGCGATCCTGTTGCACAGTCTAGTTTAGCCACACACCCTTTCTAGATGGTGAGATCCTGAGTTGCTATTGCCCTTCCTTCCCTCTGGATTTGTTGCACCAAGAGCATGCGTTCTTCTTACAGTTTAAGTCAGAGGTTTTTTGGTGGCTCTTTGTTGCAAGTGTTATTTGTTGCAGTCTCATTCAGACATTGCCTGTCACTCATTCTTCCCACGTAGGCCACACTGCAGTTTAAAACTCTACTAAGCAAGGACTCTCTCACTCAATAGCATACTATCTGCAAATTCAGCATCATCGTCATCAATAAATGTTTATTTCTACACATGGCCAAGCAAAAAAACGAAAAAAAACATGAAACAATAAATAAAAGAATAAAACAATGTAAACAGAATTCCAAATCATGAATTAATACAGGATAGCTTTTAGCAAGGCAATTTACACACATCGTTTCATACTGCCTAGCAGTCAAATGTACATAAAACAGGACATACAGTTTAAAATCAATCAAGGCTTAAAAACACCATGCTCATTAAATAGTAATAAAAACGGGGGAACTCAAGATGCAAACTGCACCCCCTAACTTAATACGTATTTCTGTCTCTACTTCCACACATGCATCTCATCATGTGGTCTGGAGTGTTATTACTCCAATTACAATATAGAACGGCAAACCTTTCTATTAAAATATACTATAGTTCCTTCCCTAAAGTCTATTTGTGCCACTTTCAAGGTTAGTGCCACTCGTCCACACAATTTTGCTCAGCTCTGTGGTCTGCAGTACACGTCTTAAAAGTACAGCATCATCTTCTGAATTAAATATTTCCGCTAAAGGCCCATGATAATAAGCATAACAACAGTTGAGTATTGAGGCACTTTTTCTCTTCACTGAGCAGCATAACTGCAGTCAGTCCAACTTTCCGCTCTCTCGCCATGGGAAAAAAACAAACCTCTGTTCACAGCTCATGCTTTTAATCGATAAGTTAGTAAATGCTCCCTGGGCTAGATGCAGCTTTAAGGAGGCTCGCACTAACTTTTGCCAGCATCACTCTATTAGCTCCTTCGCACATCTGCACGGCGGGGTGGGCGTGCGTGCGCGTTCCTAACGCCCGCGTCTAGCAGGGGTTGGGAACGGACGCGGTTTCACCGCTTAGCTGTTAATTTCCCACATCCCCTCTTCAGCGGCGCTTACTGAAGGAAGCGCGGACAGAAAAACATCATTAGCCTCCCGGATCAATGCCGTGTGGGATACACACAAACAGCGTCAGCGGGGGACAATAATCAGGGGGTGTAACACAGGGGGTGCCCCGTTCCCGCCACCACTCAGCAAATCACTCCATCGATCTGTCTGCGACCAGCTCCACGCGGGCTTTGCAGACTGGGCGCGAAGTATAAATAGAGCTGCTCTCCCTGCTGGTTCCGTGTCGGCTTCCGTTGCCCACCTGGGCGCTTCAGCAGTGAATGAACGCCTAACTGGAGGTAACTTTCCAGCAGCAGGAGTGCAGGGGAAACGATGCAAACAAAGCATCCTCAGCTCCATGCCTACCACTTCTTATTACGCTTTATCCCTTTTTTTCGGTTTCTATTCATTAGTTTGGAGCCGGTGTCTGTCTTTGCCTGGACCCAGGTTTACAAAAAGCAAGACGGAGGGCCAGGGGAGTCTGCGGCTGTCACGGTGGGTCGCGATCAAAAAGCCGCTCAAATAAGAAAGATTTATTCCCGTTGGGAACACTTCAGGTATCCATAAATGTTTTATGTCTCTCTACCAAGTTAAAGAAGAAAAAAAAGGGAATATTTCTGATGTGAAATCAACAATAGCCCTGGGATGTGATGACAGCTGGAGAATGTGTTGTTCTGGTCAGCAGTTCCTTGATTTGTTTTCAGACTTTCCTCAGAATGGTTTAAGGGCTACACTTCTCGTTGAGGTTTTTGAAGGGGCAATCTATTTACCGCTCCTCATCTGAGCAACCCTTACGACTTCCAAAGAAAATAGTGTGCTGTGCTACTGCTACTCTGTGCTGTACTATGCAGCGCTATAATATGCAGAATATGTTGGGTGCCACCATTCAGGAACGGTGAATTGTTGCTTCAGGAAAAATAATATTTTGAAACAGGACAGTTCCACACCTGCAAACAAAAATACTTTTTTAAGCCCTTTAGCGCTACTACCTTTCCAGCTCGTGAAGGGGTCAGCTCTGAAGGCATAGCATTAAATGTATCGTCTCTTTGTCTCTGAAGAAACATATAATGCTAATGCTCAGACCATGTGTGCACTTTCTGATGTGCTAAACCTCACATCATTGATTCATCTTTGCTTCGCTGGCTGTGCATTGAGGGCCTGGATTTCTCTTACCCTTGACTTTCTCAACAACTCCCGACTTTATAGATCACCTGGTGCTGATGACTCAGTTTATGAAAGAAGCCAATCTGAGGGATCTATATTTAGAGGGAAACAACCTTTACAATGAAACTTTTACAACGAACTACCATTACAACGCAATTTTTACAACGCAAACTATTACAACGCATTGCTCTGGGGGGCGCTCTAGGATAGGGAATAGGTTAATTTACTATCCAATAACCTTACCTACTATCCACGGGGACTGGAGTTGGAATAGTAAATTAAACTATTCACTATCCAGCGCCTAAAAGCATTATGCGTTGGAATGGTATGCGTTGTAAAAGTTGCGATGTAAAGGTAGGCGTTGTAAAAGTATGCGTTGTAACGTCATACATCCATACTTAAAGGTCATAAATGCCTTTAGTTGTACAGTATAATAGCAGTAGAAAAAATATCGTCTGACAGTACAAATACTTAATTTACAAAAACATTGGCCAATTGAGTGTAGATTTCCAGTTATTAAATCCAAAGTGGCTATATGTTTGTAAACAGTATTGAGGACAAGATATTTCTGTCCAATGATACTTTGGTTACGATATTCTGGTACCATGCCATATTTTCAGTTATCAATCATTTTTTTGATAATTGCAATGACTACTTTTTCACACCCACTGTCTTTTCCATGCGATATGGTGTTGTCAGACCTCGTTTTAGTGGTTATCGGGCAGATAAGCCCAGCAAGGCCCCAACATTGGTGGTTGGGTTTGTTTGAACTTAGGACTGATGCTAACTAAGCACGGTAGTCTGGTTCTCAATTTTATGCACATTTTTCAGACACAGGATGTGGATCCACTTCTAAAAACTTGAGAAATAATTTTGGTTCTCTTCTTAAGTGTCCTTTTCAGACAGTGTCCTTCTCAGGCACAAAGACAGTCCAGACACAGCCTTTGTGTAAAGTGATGCTTATGAAAGCAAGTAGCACTGTGGCCATCTGAAAACAGGATCACTCAGCAAAATGAAGTGTAAGTTTTTCTGCACCTGGCTGTCATCTCCCTCTCTAAATGTGTAATCAGGGACAAACAAAGGGAAGAGCTGGCCTAGAAATTACCTTTCCTTGATCACTAGAATTTGCAGTCCCACCCTTTGGCCCATCCATCTTCAAAATGCATTGCTCAGCAAGTACTAATCAGTAGCAGTTTCAAGGCATTTCTAGAGGTAGTCCTGTCTCCATCCTTTAGAGAATGGGTCCTCCACTCTCTAGCCACAGGAATGTAGGCAATAAACTTCCATGTCTGAGGAAGCTATCCTCGCCCTCCATATTGCATTATATTACATCAGGGACATCCAAGACAGAGCCCTCTTGGTTCAGTACAGATACACACATGCTCACAGTCCTACTACCACCCATGTATCACAGACTCAGTGATCATGCACACACACTTGACATATGCATTATGTAAGCGCAAGGTGTTAAGCATCACATAACAGTGGACCTTTGCATGAAATAATTCAGTAGACTTCACTCTCACTGACACAGTTATAAATAAGTCTGTTCAAACTAAATAAAAAACCAAGGTATTCTGCCACCACAGTTTCATGTGAGGAACCCCGAACAGGGACAGTATGTTCACTATGAGGGTAGGCTTGGTGCACTCCTCTAGATCACAGGACAGTTACTGGACCTCTCATTGTCAGAGGCAGGCATAGGCCTCCGGGCACACAGTGAATTAACATTATGCAGGGTGAAAATAAAAGTTGGGATACCAGATTCACATGCACTCAGGCACGTGGGCAGGGAAACACCTTAAAACATGCAGCAGACATTCTTATCCCAACAGGTGCAATTCCCAATATGCCTTAAATGTTCATTTCATTCATTAAAAGAATCACTGTAGCAAAAGACAGGAGTGACAATTGATACAGTGAACCACACTGAGGAAAAAAAGCAAAGTGATGTGCGGAATGCTTTAATTAAGCTTAACCACTAACAATCTAGTCCGCAATTTACTCCACCATTTTTAAACACTGTATTACCCCAGTCATGGAGCAATAGTATGCAAATAAGCCTTGTACCTGCTTGAATAGCAGTAGCCCAGCCCAAACTACCAAATTACACCACTTTCTACCAGAATGTCAAACATTTCCAGACCTCTTTTACACTTGTAAGAACTCATCAGGGAGGAGCAGCTTGAGTCCTATGGCGCATTGAGTCGCAGGACTTGTGTCTGGGCATGCCTGTCACATTTAGGATGTCATATGTAGAATATCAGCATTATTTTGTGGAATGCTTGATCCTACGGGTTGTTGATTGCAAAGCATATCAGACATAGACACTTATGAAGACAATGGAACTGGTGAAGTGTGAGATAAGCTGCCACTACATAGTTCTAGAAATCTATATGTTTGTAGCATTCTGCACATTGTGCCAGTTGTTGGCTGATCCCAATATACACAGCTGCTGCAACTGAGATGAAAAACTAAAAGTTCTTATGAATTTGGTTAATTTCTGTTCTTTCTTCAATTTTCTGAGCCACTAATATAAAAGGAGCTCAGCCTATTGCAAGTCGCAGAGCAGTAGAAGCAGGAGCAGTGGATCAAGTCTCTCCACCCTGCTAGATTCTTTGAAAATGTATCTCACACATTGATGCCCATCCATAGGTAATGCTGGGTGTAAGGAATGATATGCAAATATTTACTTTGGACAGTTCCTGTTTGGATTGCAATGGCTTTGGTCACCTTTGTCAATGTGCTTCCTCTTGTGCTTAGAAAGTGACATACTGACCAGACAGTTTGGCTGCTTAATGTGGTTCCCTGCTCACAAGAATGACTCCGTACTAGGTGAAAGCAACTCAAGTGTATTGCACACATTCAGAGGTTCATTTATGAAGTGGTCTGACTTTAAGAGGTAATTCGGAGAAAGTCAGCTTATTTTGCTGACCACACCAGCCTTTCGTGATAAGCATGGCACCAGTGGAATGCTCGGAAAGCTTCACTTCCTGTC
Organism: Lissotriton helveticus; assembly: GCF_964261635.1. Classification (NCBI taxonomy): domain Eukaryota; kingdom Metazoa; phylum Chordata; class Amphibia; order Caudata; family Salamandridae; genus Lissotriton; species Lissotriton helveticus. The sequence continues at coordinate 601,500,597 of NC_136061.1, read as the reverse complement.
AACAAGCCAACTTAGGATGGTTAGGGTGGGCAAATTAAAAATGGACTAAGGTAAAATCCATATGCCATATGAAGTTTCCCAGAGATCTAACTACTTAATTGTGTAGCTCAAAATCTACATTAAATCACTGAGTATTGTAATGGAGAGCTTAGACTTGGCTGTTACACAGTTTGTGAATGAGGCATGGTTGTAGGTAAATCCAATACCCCTCAAAGTGTTTAAACACGATTAAAGAATAGATGAACATTCACATTTTTAAACTGAGACCTCAAGGAAATGCCATTCCTCCTGATGAGATCCACAGCTGCTTTCGTGTCAACCTTTGAAGGAAACCCAAACAACAGTGACAATCCACCAGACGAACCTCCAAAGAAACATCTCTGGGAGTCCTCCAATATCCAAAACTATAATGCAATTAGACAATATTTCAACTCCACCAATTAAAGTAAAACCCTTATTTCACTCAGTTGTTTCAAATCTATGGATCAAGCTTTAAAGACATCATGGCTTGACATTAAAGCATGTCAATCCAGATCATTACCACCTCTCAAACCACACTTTGCTCTGTGGTATGTTTAATGATATGAACTAAATAACTCACCCATTAATGACGGTCCTGAAACCCCGCCATTGGTTGCCTCTAAAAGCCAATACAAATCTCAGTAGCGTGCCTAACATGCGGAATTCTAAAATTAAGGTATAGAAAAATGTAAGACTTTTGGAGGAAGGACAATATCAAGATATCATACAATTAAAGTTCCCAAATTTCAAGAATAAGCAGACTCTACAGCAATCCTGGGGAGTCCGTAAATAAAATTACTGCAAATGCTAAATATTCTTCAAAATTATGAAAAGACTTTGGCCTGCAAACTGGGGGTATGAGATGAAATGATCCCCTATATAACACCTTCAAGAACAAGCAATTACTGTATTGATCAAAATTAGTGCTGTCACCTTTTCCGTTAGCAAAGAGACTTGTCACCTTAAAACCACAAAATGGTACAAGTTATTCGCTCAAAAGTAAAAGTGAGAAGTAAGGCTCCGTCTGTCTGCTCAACGTACCTGTCTTTGGATACCTTACCACCTACACTAAGCGGGTAGGTGCATTTCACAAGTGCGCACTAACATGTCCATACTTTTACTCTCCATCCTTGCTGAGAGCATGGCAAATACACCTGAAAAAAACACTTTCTCCAAATCGTCTTAGAGCACTTTCTCCTACTCGTCTTGGAGTGTATTCAGAGTAGTAAATTAATCTATTTTTGAATATTTCAGTGCATTTTGATGCACCCCCTTTGCTTTTGAAGGAAATACAGAATTAGGGCTACATCTGGGAGCCTTTAACACGATTACTAGGATTTTAGGCACCCTTGTTAAATTGTAATTTGGCAGAATTTGGCACCTGTGACTAAAGGTTCCCTAGTTGCACACCTTTCATTACCTCGCCATACAAGGTCTGAGTCAAAAAGACTTTCCTTTAACGACAAAGAAGAGTTTTACCACATCATCAGAAAACGCTGCAGGGCACCGCTGTCACAAACTGCCCATCTTTGTAAAATTCCTGAACGACCATGAGAATATAGTCCCATAAAAACTCTGTAACTGTGTTTCCATCAAAACTAGTTATAACTCGATTGATTTTTCACCGTGGACTGTGCTGGGGTATCAATATTACAAGGAAAATGGAGATTAAGGCTCTCCATAAAGGCTCTGATTTAGTGACATTCTACTTACAGAGAAGCTCCTTTTATGCCCCAATCATGTTGAATTTAGTGGACCTCTCAACAAAATATGTGCCCTTCTAATGATTTTCATCCATAGCTTATTTTTCCTGCATAGGAAAAGGGAGGTTGCAGCATAGTTTGGCCCAGAAATGTTTAAGCCATAGCACTAAATGAATGAAATGTGAGACTCAATTTTTAACCATTGGTAATTATCTGGGGATAACATATCCCACTGTCTGTGCATTACAGACATGCAGTAACCATTTTCAAATCAGACCTGGTCCAACCTCAGAGATGTTTAGCATCTCAGTGCTCAGGTGCAGGCATAGTCCCTAAGGCACATCAAACCCACATCCCGGGTCTGTCATACCTATTCGATTTAGGTTGACTGCGTTAAACAATGCAAGCATGTTCGTTTGGAGAGTTTGAACTGATTTGAGCTAGAATGTACTCTGGGTGCATTCCATTCCATCAGTTTTTAGCTCATCTGTGGCATTGCAGTCCAACACTATCTTCTTCAAATCAGTACTGACTATTCCAAAAAAGTGGCTTTCTAACCCACATTTCTAGGCCATGTAGCCTGTAAACAAGAACACAAGAAACCCGATGCATACTTCTGCTTTATTTGGCCTTCTTAAATAGGAATATTATTGGTATATATTGCATTGCAACATCCTTTGTCTCAAAACACCATTGATAGAATTTGCGATAAATATTGTAGGTGAGGGTGAAATTTCTATTCTGTCAGCATAACTTTGTATTGTGACAATGGATTCCTAAAATTATGACATTACACCACCTGGTATAATTATGCTACATTTGAAGCAAAATGTTAGCACTGGACATAAACACATCAGAACAGAGCACCAGTGTCTGTTTTCACAGCACTTGTGTTTTTGCACAATTTTTTTAGCGCATATGTATCCTTCCATTTAAAGTGGATACGATGGCAAAATTCATGCTAAAATACTAAATGTTATTTTTCCATTTCGCATACTTTTTTGCAGAATTTCCTATAATTATACTTAGAAAATTACATCCATTTTATAAACCGCTACCATACACTAAAATAAACCTTGTCCTCTCTAATACATGTAGCATTAAAACATACCTTTGCTCCATTTATTTTGTTGACATTTTAAATATACAAGATAATGTGACACTGAGTTAAAATTAGAATACTGCAATAGATTCTGATAAAATCAAAGTAAAATTTGTGGCAACCACGGTTATAAAGAAGTATATAAATATATGTGTTTATATATATATATATATATATATATGCCCAGAACTTCGTTGTCCGCCCCAAGGGAACTGGAACCAGAATAACGAAACGGACCCAATCAGGTTGGTTTCAGCGCTTATTTATTTTTGTGCACCCTCTTGTCCGCCATGACGCGTTTCGGGCCCTGGAGCCCTTGATCACATGACATGGTCGAAATTCACCTCGTGATTTGTAGTGCAGAAAAGGTCACATGTTCCCAAGCCTATAGAAATAAACAAAGTACTTCAGCCTAATCCAAACTTTTTAACAAAGGCTTTTTCAAAATTCCTTACATTTGTTTTTTTCTTTCTTGCTTCCATTATTAGCAATTTCCTCTTAATTTAATACTCCACAAATATGTGCAAAATTCACAATAAATGAGATAAATATATAAATATGTGCAAATGTGCAATGTCAGTTATAACATTTATATACACCAACATCAATTTTCATAATTCATCATTTATGTACACATACCCTTTAAAATATTGTAAAAATAATTTTATGAAAAAGGGTGGATTTTGTGCAAAGTTGGCAAGATAAAGTGCATATTGTGTACTGAACTCACTTTGATTTGGAATTTGGTATTTTGAGAGGACTTGGAAATGCTGCCCCAGTGGGCATTGTCATTTTTCAGATTACTGCTACTATACTGCTTGGGAATTTTTTGTGTTAATCCTGCACATTGAAAAGAAATTGTGTGGTTTACCCTTTAAAATTGTGATTAAATTAATACTATTTAAAACCTGGCAGTGCTAGATGGTTTAATTTGTTTGACGACTTTTATACCCCTGAATCTCATTTTGGTCTTATGCATCTCTTGACAGAATCATACCTCTTGTCTTATGGTGTTATTCCAGTTGTAGACAAGTGTATAAATCTTCCGTCGCATTGAGGCCACACGGTGTCTTGGTGTCAAGCTCCAGAATGTAACTGGTTTCCAGTAATCTTAAACGAGCTTCTCTGTTGCCCCCTCTTCGTGAAGGCTGTACCATGTCTATTGCAAAATACCTTAGGCAGTTTACATCCCCCTTGTGGCATGAATTTACATGTCTCGCCACAGGATAGGCTTCATCTTTATTGGTTACTGCCCTCATATGTTGCAATATGCGCTTGTGGACTTGTAGCTTAGTGCTACCAACGTAACACAGCCCACAAGCGCATTCCAACACGTAGACAACATGATCTGACTTAAAAGTTATCTTCTTAGTAATAGGAATTTCAGCTTCACTGAATGGGGAGCTATATGTTGTTTTGTTCTTTCCTATGGTACATGCCTTGCACATGGCACACTTTAGGAAACCCATGCTTTTCCCTAGCCAGTTGTCCCTGATTAATACTTCCGGACTGCTCTTGACCAACATGTCATTCATGGACCGGGCGCGACTGTATGTTATGTCCGGATAGTTCGCCACCGTTTTTCCAATCACAGGGTCCCCTGTGATTATATGCCAGTTTTTCTTGACAATATTTTGTAATTGCCTGTGTTGGCGACTCTATTCCATAATAAGTCTAGGCTGGCACCCAGTATTATTTGCCGCTGCATGTTCTGGCCCCGCACCTGCTTGCGCAGCCGGGACCATTCCTGCTTGATTGGCCCTTTCCATTGCTTTTAAAACCAAATTTTCTGTATAGCCTCTTTGTATAAATCTTGTTTTGCTCTCATTTTGTGCTGTTAGGCAGGCGGCATCTGTACTACAGATTCTTCTAATCCTCAGCATCTCCCCGTAGGGGATGCTTCGGATTAAATGGTTGGGGTGCTGGCTAGAGGCATGGAGGATTGTATTACCCGCAGTTTCCTTGCGATGTAGTTTGGTCTGCAGTCTCCCTCCTTCTACATATACCTCTACGTCTAAAAAATTGACTTTGTTCTTACTTATAGTCCCTGTGAAGTTTAAATTCAATTCATTCTTGTTGATGTCACTAATGAATTGTTCTGCTTCACTCATTGACCCCTTCCATATTATAAACAAATCGTCTATGAATCTGTACCAAGCTTCCACTTTGTTAGACATAATCTCACCAAAGGTATTGCCCAAGACCTGCTCCTCCCACAGCCCCATGTGTAGACATGAGTAACTGGGGGAGAAGCAGGCCCCCATTGCCACTCCCCGCAACTGCTGGAACATTTGATTTTGGAAGAGAAAATAGTTGTTGTTCAAACACATTTCCAACATCTCTAACAACATTATGTTATGCTCCAACATACACACTGGTCTTTTGCTGAGAAAATGTTTAACTGCCCTCATCCCATCAGCATGGTTGATGCTCGTATAAAGAGCAGTTACATCTAGTGTGATCAATAGATATTCAGTATTCCACACTGTTGATTTAATTTTTTGCAAAAAGTCCATAGTGTCTCTGATATAAGACGGCAGGGATTTTACAAACTCCTGAAGGAAATGATCAATATATCGGGACACATTTTCAAATGTCTCTCCGCGTGCCGAAATAATGGGCCTACCCGGTGGTCTAATACTGTCCTTGTGGATCTTTGGGATCAGATAGAACACCGGGATTATCGGATGGTTAGTCTTTAAAAATTTCAATTCATCTCCACTCAGGAGTCCTTGGCCTCTCCATGAGTAAAGTTTTGTATTTAGCTTGTCCCATGCTAGTTTAAATGCCTGTCGATCACTTCTGCTATAGCACATTCTGTCGCCCAGTTGTTTGAGTGCTTCCTCCAGATAAAGATGCATTGGCCAAAGGACGATATTACCCCCTTTATCTGATTGCCTAATTACAGTCTTTTCATCAACTTGAAGTTTTTTCATTAGGCTGCCAAAAGAATTGTTGAAATTTGTTGTTCTTTTATTTTCCATCATAGTCTTTTTGTTTAATTTCTTAATCTCAGTTATTATCATGTCACTGAAGACATCAATATTATCGTGTGCCATCACCGGGTTAAATGTCGATTTGGGCTTGAAAGGGGTATTACCTGGATTGTTCGTTACAGTTATACTCACTGCTTCTTGAATATTATCCAAATCCCCTTCATTTAAAAGGTCTTGTAAGTCGCATTGCAACTCATATTCCTTTACCGACAGGTTGGTTCCCGCCACCATACTTATATCTTGAGGCTTACGTACTTTTTGTTTATTGACCAGAAATAACTTCCTAAGTTTTAATTTTCTAACAAATTTAAAAATATCCATTCTGGTTTTGGCGTAATCAAAAGTGCATGGTGGACAAAATGATAACCCCAGTGATAGAATTTTCTGTTCTTTGGGACTTAATCGTTTGTTGGTTAAATTCACAATAGTCATATTTTCACTTACTTGTGAATTTAGCGGCGATTCCATCTTTTGTACGTCTTCTTTTTTGCCCCTTGATTTGGCTGTCCTGCATTTTCTCCGTTGGTTGCGCTTGGCGTTGTTCCTCTGGTTGCGCCGGAGTTGGAGGCATGGGATCATAATGATTTCTTGCGGTCGTGTTGCAGGCACTCCACCTCCTGACCCAACGACCGCTTTGTAAACCCCAACTGCTCCACGGTTGATCTCTGTTCCATCTCGGAGTCACTGCTGGGAATCGTACTGATGTCTGTGGAGGAGATTGAATGATGTTCCTGACTAGTTGTCGCCTGAGCTTGTTTCGGCATTTTTTTCGTTGCCAGGGGGTCAAACTTCCTTGAAAATTTGTAAATACGCCCATTTTGATAGTCTAGTTTGTCCCTTTGAAATTTAAATGTTTTTCTCTTTTTAATTATATCTTCTTCTTTGGCCAACCTTATTGTCATATCATCTCTTAGTTTTTTCTCCAGGTCCTCCTCGTTCAGTGCCTTGAGTTGATCATTTAATTCTTTGATCTGTGTCTGGAGTTTAGCACCATCACTTTCAGCGTATTGCACAAGTATCCGTATTAGGCGACTTGAGTTATCAAGATTACACTGCGCCCAATCATGGAGCATTTTTGGGTCGGGGTTCTCGAAGCTGGGGGCCAGCATAATCCGCAAGCCACGCGGAACTCTCCCCACCTCCAAGTATCTAGTGAGGGATTTCTGTTCCCACCATTTTGCCTGTTCGACTTTCATGGCTTTCTCCAGTTGTTTGAAAAGATCTTTGATGCGGCTGCCCCCAGGTCCCGGTGTAATACTTGGCCCCGCCTGCTGGTGCTCCATCACGGGGCTGTCGTCAAACATGCTGACTGCTGCCTCTTCTCTATTTCTCTTTCTGACCACATCTTCGGCGTCCATGACGGTGCACCTGTCGATGTCTGTTAGTTGTTTAGCGCACACGCACTCGAGCAATTTAAGTGTGCCCCCAAAGTGGTTTTGCTCTATTGCGTGTTCCTTCTCCTGCACCGGCTGTTTTGTTATGCGACCGAAGTTCTCGAATTGTTCTCGGAGTTTGCGGACTCGATCACAACCGTGAGAGTCCGATGCCACCGATCACTATTTTCAATTCGGTCTTGTTCGCCGGGGGTAAAAGCGGTTGCTCCTAACGGGGCTGTGTAGTGCTTCCGGATCACCGTCAGCTTTGCTTCCTGTCCGCTTACCCGTTGCGCAGGAGGGGTCCGTGTCACACCTAGAAGCTTGCCGGTGTGGAATTTATGCCCAGAACTTCGTTGTCCGCCCCAAGGAAACTGGAACCAGAATAACGAAACGGACCCAATCAGGTTGGTTTCAGCGCTTATTTATTTTTGTGCACCCTCTTGTCCGCCATGACGCGTTTCGGGCCCTGGAGCCCTTGATCACATGACATGGTCGAAATTCACCTCGTGATTTGTAGTGCAGAAAAGGTCACATGTTCCCAAGCCTATAGAAATAAACAAAGTACTTCAGCCTAATCCAAACTTTTTAACAAAGGCTTTTTCAAAATTCCTTACATTTGTTTTTTTCTTTCTTGCTTCCATTATTAGCAATTTCCTCTTAATTTAATACTCCACAAATATGTGCAAAATTCACAATAAATGAGATAAATATATAAATATGTGCAAATGTGCAATGTCAGTTATAACATTTATATACACCAACATCAATTTTCATAATTCATCATTTATGTACACATACCCTTTAAAATATTGTAAAAATAATTTTATGAAAAAGGGTGGATTTTGTGCAAAGTTGGCAAGATACAGTGCATATTGTGTACTGAACTCACTTTAATTTGGAATTTTGTATTTTGAGAGGACTTGGAAATACAGAATTAGGGCTACATCTGGGAGCCTTTAACACGATTACTAGGATTTTAGGCACCCTTGTTAAATTGTAATTTGGCACCTGTGACTAAAGGTTCCCTAGTTGCACACCTTTCATTACCTCGCCATACAAGGTCTGAGTCAAAAAGACTTTCCTTTAACGACAAAGAAGAGTTTTACCACATCATCAGAAAACGCTGCAGGGCACCGCTGTCACAAACTGCCCATCTTTGTAAAATTCCGGAACGACCATGAGAATATAGTCCCATAAAAACTCTGTAACTGTGTTTCCATCAAAACTAGTTATAACTCGATTGATTTTTCACCGTGGGCTGTGCTGGGGTATCAATATTACAAGGAAAATGGAGATTAAGGCTCTCCATAAAGGCTCTGATTTAGTGACATTCTACTTACAGAGAAGCTCCTTTTATGCCCCAATCATGTTGAATTTAGTGGACCTCTCAACAAAATATGTGCCCTTCTAATGATTTTCATCCACAGCTTATTTTTCCTGCATAGGAAAAGGGAGGTTGCCGCATAGTTTGGCCCAGAAATGTTTAAGCCATAGCACTAAATGAATGAAATGTGAGACTCAATTTTTAACCATTGGTAATTATCTGGGGATAACATATCCCACTGTCTGTGCATTACAGACATGCAGTAACCATTTTCAAATCAGACCTGGTCCAACCTCAGAGATGTTTAACATCTCAGTGCTCAGGTGCAGGCATAGTCCCTAAGGCACATCAAACCCACATCCCGGGTCTGTCATACCTATTCGATTTAGGTTGACTGCGTTAAACAATGCAAGCATGTTCGTTTGGAGAGTTTGAACTGATTTGAGCTAGAATGTACTCTGGGTGCATTCCATTCCATCAGTTTTTAGCTCATCTGTGGCATTGCAGTCCAACACTATCTTCTTCAAATCAGTACTGACTATTCCAAAAAAGTGGCTTTCTAACCCACATTTCTAGGCCATGTAGCCTGTAAACAAGAACACAAGAAACCCGATGCATACTTCTGCTTTATTTGGCCTTCTTAAATAGGAATATTATTGGTATATATTGCATTGCAACATCCTTTGTCTCAAAACACCATTGATAGAATTTGCGATAAATATTGTAGGTGAGGGTGAAATTTCTATTCTGTCAGCATAACTTTGTATTGTGACAATGGATTCCTAAAATTATGACATTACACCACCTGGTATAATTATGCTACATTTGAAGCAAAATGTTAGCACTGGACATAAACACATCAGACCAGAGCACCAGTGTCTGTTTTCACAGCACTTGTGTTTTTGCACAATTTTTTTTGCGCATATGTATCCTTCCATTTAAAGTGGATACGATGGCAAAATTCATGCTAAAATACTAAATGTTATTTTTCCATTTCGCATACTTTTTTGCAGAATTTCCTATAATTATACTTAGAAAATTACATCCATTTTATAAACCGCTACCATACACTAAAATAAACCTTGTCCTCTCTAATACATGTAGCATTAAAACATACCTTTGCTCCATTTATTTTGTTGACATTTTAAATATACAAGATAATGTGACACTGAGTTAAAATTAGAATACTGCAATAGATTCTGATAAAATCAAAGTAAAATTTGTGGCAACCACGGTTATAAAGAAGTATATAAATATATGTGTGTATATATATATATATATATATATATGTAAAAACCTCCGTTCTCCTGCCACAATCACCTCTGACCTGATCGCGCTGGAAACAGACACGGACCACACTTGGATGCTGGTTAGTTTCGTTTATTCAGCTGTCGCCATAACGTTTCGGCTGAAATATATATATATATATATACACAAATCCACCTCCAGGGAAACCGAAGGAAGGAGCCACACACGAGGACTGAGAAGAGAGGTTCTTTATTTGTTAAGCAGGTAAGGCGTGATGCATTTCGGCGTTTAGCCTTCCTCAGACGCCACTGCCCAACTGCTAGAACGTGCGCCCAGCTCTGTTATTGTCTCTGCAGCACTCCTTAATTGATCGGTGCACGCCTGCCCCAACCATGTGATCGTTAGATGCAGTGTCGATCTGCTGACACTACAACTCCCAGCATACTTCAATCTGGACTGATGATACGTGGGGAAAACCAAAGAACATTTTTGTATTTTCAGGCGTATATCGTGCTTGGCGAACTTCCAACAGTCTTATTTAAAAACCTAAGAATCCCTCAAGTCCCCGCAGTACCGCTTCAACCCACAGAGTACAGGTCCGCCAGGTCGTGGGTCGGCAAAAGTTCACCAATGCCATCTGTGAAGTCACAGACTGCTCTCATGCAGCGTCCCGTGCTTTCCTGTTGAGCTGTAGGTGGGCTGTCTTGTGCCAATACCTTGGCGGAAAAAACTGGTTGCGCAGACACCAGAAAAAAGGCAGCCAACTTTGTGAAAACGAGAGCTCCTTTACCGTGTCTCTGGATGACACGGAAAAATGCAAATCCACCTCCAGGGAAACCGAAGGAAGGAGCCACACACGAGGACTGAGAAGAGAGGTTCTTTATTTGTTAAGCAGGTAAGGCGTGATGCATTTCGGCGTTTAGCCTTCCTCAGACGCCACTGCCCAACTCGTGAACAAGGGAACAAGGGAAGTCAGTTCCCAAAACGCGTCGAGTGCATTGTGAATAAACACAAGATGTTTTGAACAGAGCTGTTGGCCTGGACGTCGTTCTTTTGAGAGTATAGGAATGATTGTTGTGGAATACCAGGGAGTGGCGATCCCGGCCCGCCGCTGCCAGCGGCCATTCCTGCTTCTTCGCCGACTTTTGGTGGATATATATATATATATATATATATATATATATATATATATATATATATATATATATATATATATATACTACAAAGGTCCTCCGCCGACTCACAGTGCTTGTCAGCACTTGCTTCTGCTGCAAAAGAACCAAGAACCACTGGAATGTAGGCAATTTAAATATGTATTATTGTTTTTCCTTGGATAACGCATTTCGGGCACCACTTGCCCTTTATCACATAGCCGAGAGGTGAAAACAAATTTTTTTTAAATGCATAGACCACGTGATGAGACACACAAAGTAAATATAGTGAAATACTGACACCATTTTTAGCATAGGTACATAGTCTTTTTTTCTCTTTTTTTCTTCTTCTCTTTCCTGTCCAGGTGGAGGTGATATGCCCATAGTTTTGAGGCAGTTCCAATGAACATTTCCAATAAATATTTCCAAATCCATCTATAATAAAGGTGAATATAAATACAATATAAATACCCATAAAAACACACTCAATGTGTGATATCACCAAAATAGTATCTACTACATCAAGATATATGTGTATACAAGTTTTCCTTGATGTAAATGATGGTCTGAGGACTCCGCTAATGCTGAAGCCCTACATAATATTGTTTGGACTGATATATATATAAGTTGCTCAATGGCAGTCTGTGACTTCACGGATGGTTTTGGTGCACTGTTACCTGCCCACGACCTGGCGGACCTGTACCCTGTGGGTTGAAGCGTTTTGCAGGGACTTGAGGGGCTCTTAAGTTTTTATTGACTGGATTCAGTTCGCCCAGCTCTGCACATGCCACAAAACACAAGGACTTTACCTCGGTTTCCCCACGTAACACCAACCCAGTTTTGGAGCGTGCTGGGGGTTGCAGTGCCAGTAGTTCTACGCTGCAACTGACGATCACATGGTTGGGGGAGGCGTGCACTCAGCAATCAAGAGTGCTGCAGAGACCTATATCAGCTGGGCGCACAAACTTTCAGTTGGGCAGAGGCGTCTGAGGAAGGCTCATGCCGAAATGCATTACGCTGTATCTGCATACAAATAAAGAACCTCGTTACAAGTCCCCGCTTGTGGCTCCTTCTTTCGGCACTACTGGAGGTTGTTTCAGAGGTTTTTCGTGTCGACCAGAGACACGTTAAGGAGCTCATGTTTTGCAAGTTGTCTGCCTGTCATCTGGTGTCTGCGTCAGCAGGTTGTTCTCCGTCAAGGTATTGGCATGAGGCAGCTCACTAACAGCAAAGCAGGAAAGCATGGGACGTTGCTCAATGGCAGTCTGTGACCTCACGGATGGTTTTGGTGCACTGTTACCAGCCCACGACCTGGCGGACCTGAGGGGCTCTTAAGTTTTTATTAACTGGATCCAGTTCGCCCAGCTCTGCACATGGCACAAAACACAAGGACTTTACCTCGGCTTCCCCACGTAACACCAACCCAGTTTTGGAGCATGCTGGGAGTTGCAGTGCCAGTAGTTCTACACTGCAACTGACGATCACATGGTTGGGGGAGGCGTGCACTCAGCAATCAAGAGTGCTGCAGAGACCTATATCAGCTGGGCGCACGAACTTTCAGTTGGGCAGAGGCGTCTGAGGAAGGCTCACGCCGAAATGCATTACGCTGTATCTGCATACAAATAAAGAACCTCGTTACAAGTCCCCGCTTGTGGCTCCTTCCTTCGGCACTACTGGAGGTTGTTTCGGATATATATATATATATATATATATATATATATATATATATATATATATATATATATATATATATAACAAACCACTCCCCTTAAAAAGAGAAGCGCGGAGGCCAGAGGGGGGTCCTGTGGAAGCCCTTTATTTCTCGGTGGTATCAGTTGGCAGCAGCAAATGCATTTCGGCTTAACACAAGCCTTCCTCAGTGCTTACGCCCCAACACAAAGTCACGCATATCTCCATCAAGGCTGTTTTGCGAGTGCTGCAGTCGACATTGTACTCCTCCCCTTAAGCGTTGGCTCACCTGTTGGGAGTCACGTGGGTATGTAGAGACTTCAACTCCCAGCATGCAACATGGTCTTGCAGCTGGGCCGGTGGTGTGGGTGCAGACAGTCTTTCTATGTCCGCTCCAATGTCCTTTACAGCCTCGTATGGTGGGACTTATAAATGAAACCTCCGTGTCCCAAAGTTCCTCCTCAAGTCCCCTCGGACTGCTGGACCAAATCACAGAGAGATTCTGGCTATGCGAGGACAACAGTGTAAGCACACAGCGTCCCGGGGTAAGTACCACCTTTTGCACTCCTTCTCCTGTTGCTTTGGTGGACAACAAACTATCTCGATCCCTCGAGCAAAAAACTGCACTGCAAGCAGCGCGGTGCCAGTCTCGTTCGTGTCTTCTTGTCGGCAGGGCCATCCGTAAGCGCTCCTGGCTTGGCGCGAAAATATAAACAAACCACTCCCCTTAAAAAGAGAAGCGCGGAGGCCAGAGGGGGGTCCTGTGGAAGCCCTTTATTTCTCGGTGGTATCAGTTGGCAGCAGCAAATGCATTTCGGCTTAACACAAGCCTTCCTCAGTGCTTACGCCCCAACACAAAGTCACGCATATCTCCATCAAGGCTGTTTTGCGAGTGCTGCAGTCGACATTGTACTCCTCCCCTTAAGCGTTGGCTCACCTGTTGGAAGTCACGTGGGTATGTAGAGACTTCAACTCCCAGCATGCAACATGGTCTTGCAGCTGGGCCGGTGGTGTGGGTGCAGACAGTCTTTCTATGTCCGCTCCAATGTCCTTTACAGCCTCGTATGGTGGGACTTATAAATGAAACCTCCGTGTCCCAAAGTTCCTCCTCAAGTCCCCTCGGACTGCTGGACCAAATCACAGAGAGATTCTGGCTATGCGAGGACAACAGTGTAAGCACACAGCGTCCCGGGGTAAGTACCACCTTTTGCACTCCTTCTCCTGTTGCTTTGGTGGACAACAAACTATCTCGATCCCTCGAGCAAAAAACTGCACTGCAAGCAGCGCGGTGCCAGTCTCGTTCGTGTCTTCTTGTCGGCAGGGCCATCCGTAAGCGCTCCTGGCTTGGCGCGAAAATATAAACAAACCACTCCCCTTAAAAAGAGAAGCGCGGAGGCCAGAGGGGGGTCCTGTGGAAGCCCTTTATTTCTCGGTGGTATCAGTTGGCAGCAGCAAATGCATTTCGGCTTAACACAAGCCTTCCTCAGTGCTTACGCCCCAACACAAAGTCACGCATATCTCCATCAAGGCTGTTTTGCGAGTGCTGCAGTCGACATTGTACTCCTCCCCTTAAGCGTTGGCTCACCTGTTGGAAGTCACGTGGGTATGTAGAGACTTCAACTCCCAGCATGCAACATGGTCTTGCAGCTGGGCCGGTGGTGTGGGTGCAGACAGTCTTTCTATGTCCGCTCCAATGTCCTTTACAGCCTCGTATGGTGGGACTTATAAATGAAACCTCCGTGTCCCAAAGTTCCTCCTCAAGTCCCCTCGGACTGCTGGACCAAATCACAGAGAGATTCTGGCTATGCGAGGACAACAGTGTAAGCACACAGCGTCCCGGGGTAAGTACCACCTTTTGCACTCCTTCTCCTGTTGCTTTGGTGGACAACAAACTATCTCGATCCCTCGAGCAAAAAACTGCACTGCAAGCAGCGCGGTGCCAGTCTCGTTCGTGTCTTCTTGTCGGCAGGGCCATCCGTAAGCGCTCCTGGCTTGGCGCGAAAATATAAACAAACCACTCCCCTTAAAAAGAGAAGCGCGGAGGCCAGAGGGGGGTCCTGTGGAAGCCCTTTATTTCTCGGTGGTATCAGTTGGCAGCAGCAAATGCATTTCGGCTTAACACAAGCCTTCCTCAGTGCTTACGCCCCAACACAAAGTCACGCATATCTCCATCAAGGCTGTTTTGCGAGTGCTGCAGTCGACATTGTACTCCTCCCCTTAAGCGTTGGCTCACCTGTTGGAAGTCACGTGGGTATGTAGAGACTTCAACTCCCAGCATGCAACATGGTCTTGCAGCTGGGCCGGTGGTGTGGGTGCAGACAGTCTTTCTATGTCCGCTCCAATGTCCTTTACAGCCTCGTATGGTGGGACTTATAAATGAAACCTCCGTGTCCCAAAGTTCCTCCTCAAGTCCCCTCGGACTGCTGGACCAAATCACAGAGAGATTCTGGCTATGCGAGGACAACAGTGTAAGCACACAGCGTCCCGGGGTAAGTACCACCTTTTGCACTCCTTCTCCTGTTGCTTTGGTGGACAACAAACTATCTCGATCCCTCGAGCAAAAAACTGCACTGCAAGCAGCGCGGTGCCAGTCTCGTTCGTGTCTTCTTGTCGGCAGGGCCATCCGTAAGCGCTCCTGGCTTGGCGCGAAAATATAAACAAACCACTCCCCTTAAAAAGAGAAGCGCGGAGGCCAGAGGGGGGTCCTGTGGAAGCCCTTTATTTCTCGGTGGTATCAGTTGGCAGCAGCAAATGCATTTCGGCTTAACACAAGCCTTCCTCAGTGCTTACGCCCCAACACAAAGTCACGCATATCTCCATCAAGGCTGTTTTGCGAGTGCTGCAGTCGACATTGTACTCCTCCCCTTAAGCGTTGGCTCACCTGTTGGAAGTCACGTGGGTATGTAGAGACTTCAACTCCCAGCATGCAACATGGTCTTGCAGCTGGGCCGGTGGTGTGGGTGCAGACAGTCTTTCTATGTCCGCTCCAATGTCCTTTACAGCCTCGTATGGTGGGACTTATAAATGAAACCTCCGTGTCCCAAAGTTCCTCCTCAAGTCCCCTCGGACTGCTGGACCAAATCACAGAGAGATTCTGGCTATGCGAGGACAACAGTGTAAGCACACAGCGTCCCGGGGTAAGTACCACCTTTTGCACTCCTTCTCCTGTTGCTTTGGTGGACAACAAACTATCTCGATCCCTCGAGCAAAAAACTGCACTGCAAGCAGCGCGGTGCCAGTCTCGTTCGTGTCTTCTTGTCGGCAGGGCCATCCGTAAGCGCTCCTGGCTTGGCGCGAAAATATAAACAAACCACTCCCCTTAAAAAGAGAAGCGCGGAGGCCAGAGGGGGGTCCTGTGGAAGCCCTTTATTTCTCGGTGGTATCAGTTGGCAGCAGCAAATGCATTTCGGCTTAACACAAGCCTTCCTCAGTGCTTACGCCCCAACACAAAGTCACGCATATCTCCATCAAGGCTGTTTTGCGAGTGCTGCAGTCGACATTGTACTCCTCCCCTTAAGCGTTGGCTCACCTGTTGGAAGTCACGTGGGTATGTAGAGACTTCAACTCCCAGCATGCAACATGGTCTTGCAGCTGGGCCGGTGGTGTGGGTGCAGACAGTCTTTCTATGTCCGCTCCAATGTCCTTATATATATATATATATATATATATATATATATATATATATATATATATATATATATATATATATATATATATTCCCCAACATCTTCCACAAAGAAAGAAAGTAAGCCGCACACCAACAGCGGAGCTTTTGTGTTTTTATTGCAAATGCTTTCTCTCACCCGGCAGTCCTGACCTGTTTCGCTCGAGCTTTTTCAAAGGTGCGCCGTGAGTCCTTGTCCTTTCAGCTCATGGAAACCATGCTCACATACTTTATACAATTTGACACGCCCCCAACGGCTGCTAAGACTCCTGGTCTTTGTAGTCTGTAATGGTTCCCAGGCTGAACGGTAATGTTTTTCAATTTCAATTATTTACACAAAGGGTCCGTTGTGCCGCTGTGATCCCATTTTCAAGGCTCACTGTGGTCCATTACCAAAGTCAGTCTTTGGCGTTCACCGCACTGCACTTCACATCTCTGTACATACATACATACATGAATGAAACTATTGAATGGGTGACATTGTCATTCTCGCTATCCGTGGCATTTGTTGGATGTAAGCTGCCATTGAGGTGGCCTGACACTACTGTTACCTAAAATGATGGAATGTAATTGGAGCTTGTGTCTGTGGGTATAAGGTATATTGCTTCAGTGTGCTCGTTATGATAAATTAATATGGATTGAGAAAGGCTGCCAGGAGTTACTTCAGGCTGCAGCCCTTTATAGGGTGCACAGACAGTTGATTTACGCAAGTAGTTGAGTCACCCAGCTCACAAGTCCTGTATACAATTGCACCCCGGAGCGGTGTGAAGAAGTAGCACAGAGATACAGAGTGGTACATTAGAGTTATACAAACTACTGTCTACGTGGTTCCACCCAGAAGCCGTTTACAGAGACAGTTAAGAGATATCCATGCTGGGATACTGGGAATTTCTTCTCCTGGACTGGGTTGTTGGAGGTAGTAGGGAGTCCTCAATCTACGGTCGTTAGTAAGGTCCAGCCAGAAACATTGTAGGTAGCTGCCAATGATGAGGCTTTCTTGGGGGAGGTGGGCATGAACTGCATATGTACTGGCATTAACTTGGAAATTTAATAATATAACAAAGATATTACAACCATCCACCCTCACCATGGGTTCTGTGCCCTTTTTCTTGTTTTATACAGGATCTCTCCCTTCTCCTTTTCACCATGACTCTACATTAATCAAAGATTCTCCTCCTCTTCCCTCTAATTCACTTTTTCCATTCATCTCAGACTATTTTGTCTTCACTTTATTCCTTGCTTCATCACAGACTTTGTGTGAGGGGGCAGAAAGAACAGTGCCATAAAGTCTTGGTTTCCACTGTCTTCTCCCTGAAGGAGCAGGGGTATTTGAACCTCAATGTCTTGGTAAAATCATCAGTGTCCCCCACCCATTGGTCTTATGGGCCTTTGGCTGTCACCTTGAAGTGCTGAAAGGGAGTTAACAGTGAAAATACATTTCAAATTCATAAAGGTTTATTTTTCAATCAATAGTCAATCAATCAACAAATTTCGTAGTGTTTTAGAAGAAAGTATATTAATATCATATATTAATGAGGTTGGACCAGCCAGACTGTTCAGGTGCTCAAGTATTCTAAATGTAAGTATTATGAAATACAAAATAGTAACAGGCAATATGTAAAGAATGCAAAATATCCAAATAGTGTATCCCATAAAGAAACTTACACTGTCTAGATTAAAGTTTCCATTACAGGCAGGCACATTCTTCGCATATTGTACTCTTTAATAGTGATCCCAATGTACTTAGGTTGAGTGACAACCGTTATGTAGTGTAGACTTTATGGCATGGAAACATCGATTGAAAGTGCACAGGGTACATATAAAAAGGTATATGTTTGTTGGGAACAAGTGTGGACAGCAGTGAAAGATTGATGGTGTAAGCAATCAATCAATTTCATAGGATGTATGCCCAATCAGCCACAAAGGGGGCTGCTTTGTCCCAATGAAAGGGGGTCTGGTTAAATTGTGGAATGGATGTTTCAGGAGGTGGACTGCAGGCATTTGCGGCAAAAGTGGGAAGAGTACATTGGCAGCAGGAAGGACTAGGAAGTTCCAGAATCCCCTACACCTTCTACCCAGCAACCCTGAAACGCCGCAATTCACAACTTTTATTAGTAGCGGAGGTAACGATTTTTCCAGAAAGACCGGAAGTAACATGAATTTTTAAAAGTAGAAATTCTTGAGTTAGTGTGGGTATATGCAGATAGCCAAAGTAGACGAACATATAGAAAATGGTTTTGTTGGTTTAATTGCATGTAGTATGGACATGCTCCAGATATGCCCAGGTGACAGGACACCAAAGTAAGTACAACATGCTCATGGATGTGTGACAAGTCTCATGGACTCTACATATCGAGAACACAGATCATGTTCACACAAATAAATGCAGGGAAGGCTTGTATAGGTCATTATTGATACGTTACTGCTATTTTCAGACGGTAGAGTGAATACGATTTGTTCGGATGAATGCAGATATTTGAAAATGTGATTCATTTACGTGCACGTTTTTGCTCTTTAGAGTTAGCACCATCATCAATGATATGTGATTTAAATTTTAAAGAAGGACAGCAGTTGCTCCTGCTATGATAAATATTCTGCAAATGTCACAGCTGTGGCCATGAATGTATGCCCTCACTCCATTGTCAATGCCTCTATAGTGGCTTTTTACCCATTCCTAATAGAGTTCATTGAGTTCGCTCGAATGCTGGTTTCCAAAGAGGTTCATGGTCATGACAAAATGGTGCAGTAGTTAGTCTGCTCTTCCTTTGTGCCAGAGGTCATAGACGGTGGACACCAGCACTTATTTATGGAGACCGGGATATATTATCAGACTTTGATACAGAGCATGGGAGAGAATTGCATGAGATGGAGAAAGGAAAGCATGGAAAACAGTGTTAACAAGAGTAGTCAGGGAGGAAATGAACCTGTACTTGTGAAAAAAGGAGGGAGGAGTTTAGGGCGGATGGTAAATAAGGCAGGATGTTGAATTAGTATCAATTATCCCTGTTATCAGGAAACGTCTGTATTCAGCATGTCCTGCATTTAGCAGTTCCTGCAACGGGTGCCTAAGAAAAACCTTGAGCCACTTTGCTTAGTTTATTTTATTTTTCTTTTCTTTTTACAAATTTCCACGGCAGTTAGTCATTGCCAATTGTTTGATTTACTCAGCTTTTCCCTCAGAAGAAATGCACTCTGTAGCATCTTCCACAGCCTAGAAGCATTCAAGTAGATTACGCTACATTGGAGCTGCTGTTAAGCATTACTTTATTCTCCAGCATTCATTTAAACACTGTGCATTGCATCATACTTCCTATAACAACACCCTAACACTACCCCACATATCACATAGTTCCTGTTCAGGGTCCACCCCAGAACCATAAGGGTCTTAGTGGGTGCATCAATATACTGCACACTCTAGTCACAGAATTGTGTTCTAAACTTCCAGTCGCCTAGCTTTTACACTAAATTTGCAATAACCAATATTTGCAATAGTAACAGAGCAACATGCCTCTAACTGATGCCCACTCACCAGAGGGCAATTTAAGAATTTCCCATTTTGTTCAAACAACTCTGTGCCGTCGTCTGAAAAGATGGCCCATCTCGCAGAAGCTCCGAGCCTCTCCAGCACGTTGTTCTCTCAGATATTCAAATGGCAGATGTGCTTTGTTGATGCTACAGCAATCTAGGTGGTGTCATTTTAGATAGATTTCCTCCTGTTTCCTCGCAGAACATTACAGTCTGTTGTAGCCTTGCTAACTCTAGCCCCAGGGCTGAGTCTGTACGCTTTACCTGCGACGTGACTGCAATGCAAGGCAGGCGGCGTAATGCATGCCTTATTGCTGTGTATTCAAATTTGATTTGAGGAAAGACTTTCTATTAGAAATAAAGATATAAGCACAGAAAAAGTTAACTTTTTTTCCTCACAAAGGGTTATTATTTCTCCTGAGGGACCTTGTGGGAGAGCGGGAGAGAGATGGATGAGGTCGAATTAACGGTACTTTGCCTTTCCATCTCTGAAAGATGGAAATTATGACACCGGCAATTTTCACATCACCTAAACCTTGGTGACTGCTATGGAAATCGACACCTGGAGCGGACTCCTGCTACGAGCTGCTGGCTTTGCAGGTTTAAAGAAGTGGAGAAAGTGCTCCCTGTTTGGAAATTAGTAACAGATGAAGGAGGACCCTATGCAACTTTACCAACTACTGCCGATATCTTGTATTTTATTAGAATTGTTCTAGTTTTCTCTTGAGTGAATTACATTGGGTGTATATGGTCAGTTTTAAGAAAAGACACGTTCAAGCTCCGATTTAACCCGTCTGTACCCTTAGGAAATGTGCCGAGGTAACCCTCTGTATCCATATGTTGGACAATTTTGCTCTCTCTCAATGACCCATGAAGGGAACTAACTCTCCACCAACTTCACAGCGCCCCTAATGTGGAGAGAGATGGATGAGGTCGAATTAACGGTACTTTGCCTTTCCATCTCTGAAAGATGGAAATTATGACACCGGCAATTTTCACATCACCTAAACCTTGGTGACTGCTATGGAAATCGACACCTGGAGCGGACTCCTGCTACGAGCTGCTGGCTTTGCAGGTTTAAAGAAGTGGAGAAAGTGCTCCCTGTTTGGAAATTAGTAACAGATGAAGGAGGACCCTATGCAACTTTACCAACTACTGCCGATATCTTGTATTTTATTAGAATTGTTCTAGTTTTCTCTTGAGTGAATTACATTGGGTGTATATGGTCAGTTTTAAGAAAAGACACGTTCAAGCTCCGATTTAACCCGTCTGTACCCTTAGGAAATGTGCCGAGGTAACCCTCTGTATCCATATGTTGGACAATTTTGCTCTCTCTCAATGACCCATGAAGGGAACTAACTCTCCACCAACTTCACAGCGCCCCTAATGTGGAAGCTTTCCACCCTCCCCAGGGTCTGTTCCCCCAGGGTGTCCATCATACTCACATAATGACTTCATCATCTGCAAGTACTAGATTGTGGTGGCATGTTTGGCCCCGGTTCCTGCACCCCAGAAGCTCTAGAAAAGCCTGGGCTTCAGGATCCCGCCCTCAGAGGTCAGTGCCCCTTCAGTCTGTTCTCCTTCCGAAGTACGAGGACTCCATTGAGCATTGCTCCATAATGTAGAGGGTTCTTTGACTAAACGGCCAATCTGGCCAGGCCCACAAAATAGTTGTACCTAAACTCATGTATTTTAAACTCGGTCTATCACATATTACTAATAAATATGGTATAATTCAGAAACTGATTTCTTATATTTTAGTATTGTTTGCTCTCTTTTATAATTTGTATACCCTTTTTTGGTTATATATTGTCTTTTCTGCAGCACCGGGCTACAGCCGACAGCTCCACAGTAGCCCTGACAAGAGCTACAAACTTCCACCAGAGAGCAGATGGCTCTCTAACAACACCGGCCCTGACTGACCAGGGCAATTAAAACTCTGCTCATTGGAATCCGACCTCCTGGATCCTTGGTGATCTTCACGCCCTTCATGCTCTCTCCTCTTCCCCACAGGGTACACTGGTCTTGGTAGGCAGGCAGAAGACTGGTGCTCCAGGCATGGGTCAAGTGTTCTTGCTTTGTGAGTTATGTACCCTCACAGACTGGCAGACCCCGGTTCCCAATACTGGTTGCAGCATCTTAAAGTCTTGGCAAACCTTTTTTTCTTGATGATAATGTTGTTGAACAAAGTGTGGGACTCAGGCTTCTACATTAAAATCCCAAATTCAGGCCCACATGTGATTTAATGTCTGAGCCTATTTGAGATTTGTGTTCTGGAGTTTTCTCCTTTGAAGTGTTTCTCCCTGCCCTGTATAAAAGGTGCAATCTACTACAGCAGGAATGACTCCAATCTTATTGACCCACAACACATGCCAAGAGAGTAACTGGGATCACACCTGTCTGTCAGCCTCCCCTGAAATTTGCCTCATAAACGTTCAAAGACCTAAGCCTGCCTCTCTATCCAGATTCCCTGGTCTTAAATTGCCTGCCTTATCAGTACCACCATCTACTTGACAATGAGTCCAGATCTAACTGACCAGTGACTGTTCTTAGAATAAAGCAGACCTTTGATATGAGGTGATGCTCATTTCACTTTCCTCCAGTGCCGGTGCCCACCATCTATAACCCCAGTCACAAAGTTAGAGCAGACTGCCTATTACATCATTTAATGATCGTAAACCTCCTTGTTCAATATTCCCTCCCTCCTTGTGTGTTATAACCCAACCCTCAGAAATGTGAGTAGTCCACATCTCCTGTCTGGGGGTGCAGTCCTCACCTCCACTTGCTTCTCCAGACCCTGGACTTCTAAAAAGGAACCAGAGATCTCCATGTTATGTACCATCCACAGACACACACACACACATACCAGCATCCATACGCAACTATCACACGGTGCCTGGCGCTACATCCAAACCATAACGGCTACATCAAGGAGTCTATGCATCCTGGAGGATAAGCAGAAGATAGTATCACCTGTCATAGCTGATGTCTCAGTGCGGGGACACATCGTTCGGTGTAACCAAGCACTCTACAAATGAATAAACTAAACTAAGCTAAACAAGCCGAGGGTGAGGTAAGTAGACAGTCGCTAAACATTACCTGAGTTGGCCTGTAGGCACCACCTAAGTGCATTGTGGGGCCGGCACACCAATTTTGAGTTTCAGAAGAACCAGTAGTGTGATTAGGACTTTGTGTCCATGTCACTGAACGCTAGGCAAGGGCCGAAGCCCTAAACCACTCTGGTGATAGTGCGTAGTACACCCTGCCCAGTTTAATAAGACCACATCATGGCACATATGCTTGATCCATGTTCGCCTGCGACCAAAAATCAGTACCAGGAATCCAGATATCTATGCAGCTCGGGTATAGGGCTGCATGTCCAACACCATGCGGGGAGCTTTTCGGTCCTAACACCTTCCTTCTCACTTTTTTTCTCATGTCAAGTCAGTAGAGGCAGAAAAGTTTGCTTTCCAATTAATAAGGTCAATATCACAGGCGTATGTTCCTAGACAAAGCTTCATTATAGGATGTTGAAGACATTGAATAATACAGGACTTCCTTGTTGTTATTCAGGGAACTCATCCCACGTTCTCTGATCGCTCTTCTCCAAATACAAGGTTAATTGCTTCACAGCTAAATTCATAGCGATCATCCATCCTCTTTCAATGCAAACCTTATCTTGAAATGTTAGCCTGTGCTTGATTTGAGAGCTCACCTCTATGTCTTCAGCATTGCATATGGTGAGAGGGGTGCTTGTGTGCCCCTCCCTGAGGTGTGTTTTGAGCAGAAGCTGCTCAAATTGAAATGTTAAGGAGGATGAGACCGGTATCTTCATGCACCCAGAGATCACTGCTTAACCTATTTGAAACCTATAAATGACTGGGACCGAGCAGGGCATCTTTTTAAGGACGACTTACAAAAATGTTGTTTTGCATTTTTTGGTCACTTAACTTCAATAGAAACAGCATTTTATTTTTCGGTCCTAAAGTGGCTCTTTGTCCCCTCGCTGCAAAGATGACGCATGTTCATTCAGGGATTTCACAAATGTATTATGGCAACACCACTGCTACAGAAATTCTAACAGTACTGTTTAGCACACAATCATAATGGCATGAATTTTTGCCTAAAACATTCAATCAACAAAGTTTTTCTGCCTTTCCAGCATAATACTTTACCATTTGTGAATCCCAAATATTGGCCTTGGTGTGTTCAAATCAAGAGCTTTAAAAATTGACGGAGTTTGGGCAACCTCGGGCCTTACCTGCTGTCATAAAGTGCCAGAGAAAGAAGCTTTATTCTTGAAGTTGTGGCTTGCCAGTTTCACAGGAAGAATCTTGCAGTTACAAGATTTGTAGAAATGTAATGTCCATATAATATCGCACTACCCCACCCCTCCATTTTGCCCTGAAAGTCTGTATTTTTTATTGCTGTTTCAATGTGCCCAGTTTATGGTGCCAGAATCAGTTTTTTAATATGTCCCTAGTTTCTCAAACGACGACGAGATTATTTTATGATGTAAAACTAAATGAAAGTTAGTAAAAAAAGAGCTGCTCATCATAACCTTCTTTTTAATTTTCGTTCCTGAGACCCCCGACGTTTCTTCTAAAATCAGCAGAAAGTATGGCACACTCAGCAGCCTTAATTCCCCCATTGTCTGTGCCACTCACCGAGATGTAAAAGCAAACTACTTTCTCAGCCTCTCTGTAAAGGGAAAACAGATCTCTGAATTAACACATGCCATGGTGCATCATGTCTTCAGGTGGGACTAGGTAAACGACATGTCTGATAAATACCCCTTATATGCAATACTTTGTACTTCATCGGGTCGAGGTAAATCATTAAATTAAACATGTCTATTACCAAACCACATAAAACAAACTGAACTGTTTCTTGGTACCTAATAGTAGTTGTTCATAAGGGCCCACTTAAAAAATTCTCAAATTATTGACCTCAAAATAATTAAATGTATGAGTTATTATCGGATGGACTTTAGTGCTTCACTCCATTTTCCAGCAGTGCCACAAAGCACACATATTATAACTCTTTGATGTCTTATGAGGATTCAAACTTGCAACCTGCTAGATATACACACAGATTTCTGCAGCAAGCACTCCAACCACCCAGGCTATTATATTGACATTGGGGGCCTGCTGATTAACCACTGATCTAAAGAACAGTCGCTTTAACCCCATAGTGGTCTTATCTGCGGCTAAATCTAGACGATGAATCCCAGTGAGATAGCTTTGTGTTAATCTTTCCACTTTGATTTTTTTTGGTGTAATCTGATGTTCAAAGGTTCAAACCGGGCTGTGGCTACCTTAGCCTCCCCTTCTGCTAAGGCAACGAAGTCCCATGCTACTAAGTTAGGTAATAATGACAGGTAATACCAATAAAGACATATTTTGGTGTTTTTTATTGCGTCACCATCTCACCTTTCAGCCACTCTGGGATGCCAGACATGCACCTGAAAATACACAATAGTTTATGCAGTCAAGCTATGAGCTATGGTTTGAGGTTAGTGCTAATGAGCCTCAAGATCGATCCCAAGAGCAATGCAAAACATAAGCATAGGTGTGCATATGTGTATGTACGTGCATGTTTTATTACATATGCATCTGTTTGTGTGCGTGCACGCACATGAGTCATTGCAAAATGGGGTCCCTTTAGCACATTGATTTTAAATAAACATCACAAATCACAACATGTACATAGGCTCATTGCTTTGTATAAAACTCTTTTAACATTTTAAGGAGAAATGTACCTTTCAACCTTAAACTACAACCCCTTTGGAATTGGAACTCAAAATTCAGTTGAGTGAACGCCGTCTATTATAGGTTGATAAGATCCCAAAATCCAGATACCATGAACTGACTATTTCCGATATTCTGCACATTATAAAATCCAATACATATATTTTCGAACTGCTGTGCAAAGTGACTATTTTCAAGCAATGGATCAGTATCCATATTCAAGAAATGTGACTTCTGCTTGACATTAGCAAACGCAATTTAAACCCAGATAATAAATTCTAAGTGTTACAAAAACATCAGAATAATATATAATTTAAAAGTCTCCCATATGGAATATGGAAAATGATGCTGTTTTAGATTAAACAAGTGTTTGAACAAGTAAAAGTCTATCTTTCACGTACAAGATCACAAAAAAAAGCCTACAGTTTTTGGTGTTAACTTCAACCCCTGTTCTTCCATTGTTCATTTGAGACTGTGGTACAATTGCTAACATTCTATAGTTCTGCATTTTGCTATTTCCTGAAAATTAATCTCTAACACTGGCAGAGAGAAAGGGCTTTGCTCTGCAGTGTAAGAAAAAAATAAACATTGAAGTCTAAGCCCATCGTCTCCCCCAGCTCCAGAGCCTGAAGGCTCCTCAACGATTCTTCTCTTTAATTGGAAATTGAGTCCCTTGCTTTTAAAAGTCGTTTCATAATACTCTCTCCTAGTTCATTAAATCATTAAATGAATGTAGCAGGTATTAGTTTTGAGCTTTATTAATTGTGACTTGTTTTTCATTACGAGATAATTGTCAGTCACTGAACATAACTGCTGCATATCTGAGCCGCAGTAAAAGTTTTGAAGGGGAAAGGTTGTGTTCATGCGCGAGGTAAGGAATGCAAAGGTGTTAGACAGTGAGAAGGATCAAACCTTGATAAAAGTTCCTGCACCAAAGTTTTCTGCTGTTGTATATACTAAGGCATGCAAAGAACTGTTTTATTGTTGGTGGATGTCTTCCAAGATGAAGAGATGTATGCCATAAATAATGAGACCTGAAGCAAATCGATCAAGTCGTACAAGGTGAGATTTAGCCCAGCGCTCCACATTTGGCCAAGATCCTGATCCATGAATTACAGAATGAGCAGCCACAACTGAACATGTCTTTAGTGTGCCCCCAAAACAGCAGATCCTACAGAGGGAAAAGCCCGCAATACAGTGATCCTGTACCATGATGGATCCCTTGGTCGGGAGCAACTTGCTGTTTTGACAATATGCACCACTTCCTTCTCTGTCCTATTTTTCTGCCATTTTGTTAAAGAGCCTGACTTACACTGCTATGCATTCAAAAGTCCGCAATCTACTCGGGCAGATTCTTTCTTTGACTGAAGGTTTGTTTTCTGACTTTTTCAGGAGTGCCCCCGGAAATCTGTCATGTCATAGGTTTAAAGAAAAACTCCTGAGGCCCAAAATTTCTTTGCACAGAATTTTTGATCGGTAAAAGTCTACATTTATAAATCATGCAGAAGTGTGTTTTAAATATTTAACTTCCCTCAAGCCCTAGAAAATATAAGTTTCTTTAAAAACCTAGAAAGGAATGTGTGCCTTTAATGTGAGTAATATTAAGTGGTGGAAAATTATCTTCAAAATAAAATATTTCCCTCTACACTTATGAAATATGTGGGTGGTCTTTTTTCACCTGAAAAATAACTTCCGCTTTTAAGATGAGCAATTTTCATTTTATTTTTCGGGTGGGTAACTAGCTTCAAAAGGTCTTCTAATGACTGCTAACATATGTGCAGAAAGTCATTGGAAGTTTGTCTCTGAACATAATTGGGCAGAAATTTCACACTCCTAGCAGGTATAACCATTCCATTTGGATCTCAAGATGTTTTCATCGCATTATTTGCTTTTTACATACACCGTTATGGTGTGCAAATTACTGGTCTTAAGTGAAATGTTAAAGTCTTTTGGGAATACTATACTTTGTAGAAGTGGCGAGGGACACATGTTGGGGGATAAATGATGAGAGAAAATATGTGACTGCTCTGTAGTAGCATCATGCATCCCTTCGCAGTGGATGGCACAGATGCCAGAAGGAAGAGAAAATGGTTGCCTTACACTGAACTGTAGAGTAACTGAAGGCGGAAAGGATCATTGTGCATGAGTTTTACTCTTTAAAAGTATATGTCCATCAGTCTTTTTGCAAACCTCATCAGATCCAGTCCCTAGTTCCATGAACTAGCATGCACACCACAAAACGTTATTACGGAAGGCCATTTAAAAAAAAATCTGCTAAATTAATTCAGTAATGGAAATTGCTTAATTGCTGGTGGGAGCATTACTGACCTTTAGAGCGGCACAAAGTTTAACTAAGATAAGTAAATGTACAACATGCATGACAAGTAGGTGCATTACTTGCTTTCAATTAAATATGGGAGAAGGTAGGACAAGATTATCTAGTTTATTTTATTGAATTCTATTTACCAGAGAGGAATTTAAGTCTTGTTTGTTATGTGGTTAGAGACCAGAATTTTTTTTTTTTTAAGTGTCCTCTCTGTTTGGTAGATGCGTGCAGATCCTCAGAGATTTCCACAGATATTTGAGAAAGGTTCTGGATATTTGTGTTATTGGAAGTGAACTTCAAAAAGATTTTTTGACAGGCTAGTGAAACAGATTTCTATGTCCAATTCACTGTGTGAAAGGGACAAAGGACAGCAGCGTAAGGGTCTCCTGTGTCAGCCACTGGTCCAAATGTCATTCTAAACAAGTCTTGCAGTGTTTTGCCCATAGATTGACCCATTCATGGGTTCTGGTCCTGAGTGGGAGTCTAAGACATCGTTCCCTGGAAAACCTTTTTGGATTTTTGGATAATATTAGCCTCAGGACACTGTGTTTCGTTGGGTCATGTTGGGAAGACTCCGAGGGATTTGTTTTGTCTAAAAAAAGCTCCATAACATCGCAATAACTGTCTGAATGATTTTATTCTTTGTGCAAATTGTCAGGTAAGTGAGATGCACTGTTACAATTCGAGTGGTGTAAACCTGTACAATGGAATATCTGCCATGTTTTCTTGAAAAATCCACTCATGAACAGAAAAGCATAAACGTAGACATTCAGTCTTTGTGGTTGCCTTGAATGGCTGCAATACTGGACGATTTGGTTTAGTCATAAGTACAAAGACGTAGCTTCCCTGGGTTTCTAACTTCCTGGTCATCTGGTGGATGTTATGTGTGGAAAGTGGTATTGTCTGTTAAGTGATACATTTGAATCTAAGTGCAAGCACTTCATCTCGGTTGGGATATGATAAGTACAGGACAGCCTGCATGGAAGGATGAGCCAACACTGCATGCCCCAAAAACGTTGTGGATTAGAACTGGAGAACTTCACGTCTTCAGCAATTTCACCATCATCGACTGTACTTAAGACTGCAAGCAAGAATCCTTAGAGTGCCAGAGCGATTGTATCCCTCGGTAATTAGTCTATTTTTAGTCCTAGTTATCTTTTACATTTCTGTCGGATTGCTTTCCTTTGTTGTTTGAGCAACCATATGGGGCCATCAAAAAAAGAGTGCGCGATCCATTCACAAGCAGCTGCGACAGTGAGTGGGACAGTTAACTGATGCAAGATACAGCACAAAACAACAAGATGTTTTTAGCTTTTATTGTTTAGCCAGTCGATTTTAAAAAAATAAAAATACAAATATGTATGGAAGCATGCATGGGGGGCATTTGTAGAGTCATCTTTATCCATTGAACATTTTAAGTGTCATTCCCATTTTCCGTCTGCCCACCACTGCAAACAGATTAGGGCATTTGGTCAGCCAATTCACCCATTGGCTGTCATGCACTTTGAGTGAATGCATTTTGCCTGATTACATATGCACAGCTACCTGAAAACAAGTGCACTTCAATGTCAGGGAAGGCAGTGCCTGTGTGCTATGCCAGACTTTTATTCTTCTACTTGTTTAAAACATTATGGCCACATGTATCAAAAATCCATTTTGCATTCCCTAACTAGCGAATTTTAGGTAATCGCTATTTAAGGAATACAAAATGGTATGTAAGAAAATAGCAATTACCTAATAGTGATTCCTTCAGATTCACAAACGCAATTAGGTAATCACTATTAGGTATCATTGCTCTATTCGTTCCTATGAGCCTGGTTTCAATGGATTTGCATTACCTAATTTGTGTTTATCTAATTGGTAATCACAAATTAGGTAACGCAAAACCACAGTTGCCCAGGGACCTAAGGCCCTCCCGAATCACCCCTCTCCAAACAATTTGCACTTGTAAAGCACACACATGCAATAGGGGCCTGTATGCGCTACATGGCACATTGAAAAATTCATTTTTTGTGCATTTTCAAAAATTCCATATGGTTATGATCAACTTGGAATCAATGGTGATAGCATTTCCTAAATGCACAGTTTCCAGTTTGATTTGTACATTTACAGAGAGAATTACAAATTGCGATTCCCTCTTTATAGTCACAATTTTAGCCAATCGCAAGAAAATTGCGATTATCTAAAATGCGCTGCCAAAGCCTTCATACATTTTGAAAGGCTCTTTTGCATTCGCAAAGGGTCAAATTTAGCAATTCACACCATTTGCTGATCCAAAATAGGTTGATACATGTGGCCCTATTCCCCTTTTTTGCATATAGCAAATTTCCCCTCCACCCCTCAAAAAAAGCTCGGTCTATCAGCTTTATTGCAGTTTGTGTTTTTTAGGGTATTTGTTATAGCCCTTCTTCCGTTTCTAAGCACTCTAAAAACATATGTTACTGTTCCACCAATGTATGGTACTCAATTTACTGACCCTTGAGAATATAAAAGTAGAAGTTATCTTTTCTTTAGATTTTAACTCGTGACCTGCTGACCACCACTTTTTTTTCCCATCTGCGAACATTGTTTTAATATCCTCACAGTAATACAATTAAACTTTCTCAGAATACCACCTGCAGATAAGACCCTTGCAGAGGGAACAAGGGGTGATGTAGGCAAGGCTGCCTCTGTTCCTTTGGCAAAACATGACTTGTTATGTGACTGGAAACTGACATATAGACCCAATAACAATATGTGCACAGTATTCTGCCTTGAGTAGAGTTTCTTACCTTCTCCACGCACAAAACCCTTGACATATAAGAAAATGAAATTGCCCTGTAGTGACTCCTGAATGTTTTCCTTTATTGACACTCATGGGCATAGGTTATTCAGTCCTGGTGGAAATCTCTTCCCATAATGCAACTGGTGAACTTAGGCTAGACAGACCTTGCCATTAGATCTCTCGGCTGCTACCTTCATCACTCCTTGGCAGAATCGCAGAATCTTGCCTGCCATGCGATTTTTAGCAAACTGCCGAGTTTGTTTAACTTACCAGTTGGCCAAAAATGAACGAAACGAGGAAATAGTCCCCATGAGTGTTCACTGTGCGCTTCCAACACGGGCCCCTATTATTGTCCCAGATGCTGCTTTTCTACACATAAAAAGGAAGGAAATCTTTCAATCGTATTCCTAATGTTCTCCTTACAGAGACTGCTGTAATTATCCCCCAGCTTCTGCTTGAAAATCTGTTTTCCGCCAAGCGTTGTTTGTGAAGTTTCTTGATCAGTCATCTCAGGGTAGTAAAACATCATCTTCGCAAGCACATCCTCTTAAACAAAATCACTCATACGCAAAGGAAGTTTTTCCCCTGCTAACTTTGTGGACTTTAATACAAACATTTCAAGCCTTGCAAAGTCTAAATTGTGAGAAATGAAATCTGAAAATTTTCGCTTTCTTGAAATAAATATCAGCGAGACATGCATTTAGAACAATCATTATTTGGAAAAGTCGTTTTTTTTCTCACAAAAATTAATTATCAAAAACTGTCACTGACGTTTTTTCCCAAATGCAAAGTTTTGAAAAAATGTGCAGCCTCTGCGAAGTGAGAAATGTGGTAACTTTGCTTGTGAAGTTTAGAGATTTCGAACCCTTTGATAAAGTTGGGCTACAATGCAAGAGTTACCCGAGAAGCAAGAGAGGAAATTATTATTGATATTCTCTAGGCCCCTTTGGCGTCAAATGACCTACAACTTTTAATTGACCTTATGTTTCTGACTGCAGTCGACAACTGGTCTCAAGGTTCTAGCTAACCAAGGGTGAAAACTGAGCAGTTAATTCAGTAATAGGACTCTGTTATCTTTATATTTTTGTAGCATCATAATGTAACCCATTAGCTTGAAGCCTCGCTCACAATACTATTGGTAGAATCAAGATTTAAAAGAAATCCAATTGAGTCTCAATGCCATGTTGACCAAAAGGGAACAACGGCAAACTGGTGGCCCTCAATTGTTGCATCTGTTGCCCACCACTTACGTTCTCTTTGCTTTGAAACTGGAATTGATTTTGAAAAAATATTGCTGTGGAGCTTATGCTGTGCAGAATATTAGTATAATAATGTTATTAGCACAGTGTTACATGTTATTCTATCTCACCAAACAAGGGGTACCTTCCTGCACAAAAAACAATCATTTAAGGGGATTTTCTCTTCCAGTGAGTGCTGTAGAATGCAGCACGCATTGAAAGAGGAAAAAACGAGGAGAAATTAAAACATTTCTCCTCGTTGCACCTCACTACGGCGTAGCATGCTGACGTATTTCCGGATTTACGATTAAATCTGGAACTTCATCAGTGGACATGCAACACCAGGAGTGGCCAGTCTTTTGGGGTTGAGAGGCTCTGCCCTCCACCTTTCGCCGCTCAGGAACAGTGCCCGTCAGGGTGAGCAAAGGTCAGCCTGACATGCATGGTTCACTTTCAGGTCAGGCAGTCAGGAGTCAGACATGCGCATTTAGCGCAGGCTCTTAGCTGCCTGAGCTGAACTTTGCTGGGCTGAGGAAGCCACAGCTCCTGTGGGCGTGACATCCTCAGTTCAGCAAAGGTCACTGAGGCCCTTCCCTCAGTGGCGAGGGGTAGAGTCACTGATTGCCTCGCACCTGGGCTCTTCAGTTTTAAGCCCTAACGTGCCCAGGGTTGAGTGTCAATCAGTGACAACCTCATCACAGTGTGGGGTCAGCAGTCTCACTGACCCCATCCCACTCTGTGGTGATGTTGGGACTGCTGCCTTCCCTCATTGGCTGACCACAAGGCAGCAGTCCCAAGCCTCCTGGAACTTCCAAGGCAGAGCTGGCTGCAGGTACGTTTTTGTTTTTGTTTTAAACTGTTTGGTGTGTGCATGCTTGTATGTATGAATATTTGGTGAAGTGTTATGAATTGATGTGTTTGTGTGCATGCGTGTGTGTGAATACATTGCTTTGAGTGTTATGTGTATGTATGCGTGAGAGTGTGTCCCAGCCGCCCCCTCCCACCAAAACTTATCGGCCACCACAAGGGAACTCCCACAGCAACACCCATGCTACAGCCCTAACACGCAGAGTATTGCGTGAAAAGGAGCTCTATTTACAAGCACAGGTAAAGTCACGCAGGGTGGCTTTACCTGTGCTTGTAAATATCACTCAGCAGGTTGAGCCGCCAGTGTGTCACACAATGTGACGCACCGGCGGCACAAGGGACTTGTAAATCTGCCCCTTTGTGGGGAGGAGGCAGGGCCTTGGAGGGGTGTGGCTTCATGCCGAGACATACCTGAGGTGTTTTTGCTCCATCCTCCACTTAACTCGACCCCCCCAATAAAATAATAAATAAAAGATTTTTGAGTACCGATGTCCTGGGGAGTTTTCATACCCCTTAATTGACATTAAATATTTGGAGGCTTATACTATGAGCTGGGATGGAAATCCAGTCTTAGTAGTTGTTAGACCCAGCAGTTAGTTTCTGGCTGGCTTGGATGTACCGAAGCCAGAGAGAATCCACTGTCCTAGATAGGATGAGTACGATGCACTTGTAAGATAACCTGTGCTGAATCTCTGGTAGCTTGGTATGGAGCAGTCAGGCTTATTCTAAGGGTCATAGTTTAAATTATTGGCACAGCACCACCCTGGCAACACACTGAATACACTGCAAAAAGACTCCACACCGTATTTATAAAACACTGATCTTTGTATTAAACACACATTGAAATCAAAATGGCATACACCATGGATATATGCTTTACAGTGATATGCAAATGTCGAATATTCCCATTAGCAACAGAGTGGCATGAACATATATGAATGAGTCATAGATCTTCACTTGCCCTGTTATCCGTTCAGCCTCGTAAGCTACATAAAACCATTTGGGTACTTACTCTAGGTATTCATAATCCAAGCGATCCCTCCCACATCAACAATCCCAGAAACATATACACAGAAAGTTCAGAGGTATTCCACTTTCCCCGCTGTCACATTAGCATAAAACATGACTTTCCCAATTATTGCAAACCCTGTACAGTTGTAATGGTCAAGAAATCACAGGTTTTGAATATGCCTCGTGACTTAGCCCCTCAAACACTCAAACTACACCAGCCAATGATTCACATTGCACTCACTGGCAACACTTTGATTAGATTGTCAGGACCACCTAAAGCGGAAGGAAACAGTTACTTGGTTTGTCCTTCCAGATTAGGCTGTCAAGGCACCCAGCAGCACCTTTACGAGTGCAGGATCACTATCCACCCATAGGCAAAAGACTGTGACACCGAAACCTGAAATGTTTCACCCCAAGTGGAGGTGCGAGCCACAGTTGCTCCAGGCAGCCTGTGGGTGCACATAAGGCACAACGAGATCCCATGGCTACAGTTATGATGTTACCATAACAGATTCATGTGTAGCATGGGTCCGGGGGGGGGGAGCCCGCCGATATCAGACCGCAATGTCAGGCACTGTAGTCCTCCCGATCAGGAGGCAGGATACAGTCCAGGCTTCTGGCTTGGCAAACATCCCCTAATGCCCCTCGAACACCTCGAAGTGCGAGCTAGCACAGGTTTGCAGTTGTCAGCCTGGGCCCCTTGGACTCGACAAACTTCCCCAGCACTCCTCGAACTCCTCAAGTTACAGCATCCCATTTGGACTGCTGATCTTTACAAGCACACTCCTCTGCACAGTGTGATTACTGCATATATCGGGATGGTCCTTGTCCCAACCGACAATAACTTCCACCTATTTCCAGCACATCCTGCGCGGTCCCTTATGATTTTGTTGAAATGGAGAGCTCCTTTCTGTCCCTGGGATTTCGTGGACAGGAGGCCAGCCAACTGGCCCTTGGAGCGTGTTCAGGGATGCGGGCCACAACAGTTGGCAGTTAGCTGCAGACCAGCAACATCCAGACAAAATCAACCAAGTGATAGTCCCATTCCTGGAGCACAACTAGCCCCATGCCACCACAAGTCTGTGGATAATCCAGTTGTAGTCTCTCCTGCCCCAACGTTTCTACTTGTCGATGTCCCTGCATCGAACTAGCGTAGGTATGTAATAAAACAAAGATTCAGTCCATATGAATTATAATAGTTTTAATTACACCCACCAGAGAGGCATGTGGTCACAGACAAACGGCAACTTCAACTCATCATAGCTTGCCTGGTCACCAACAAACGGCAACTTCAACTCAACGTAGCTTGCCAACACATTCTCAAAGGTGACATAATAACATTCCTAACAGAGAATGTTAGAATTAAATGCAAAGATACAACAGTATGGTTCCAATCCCAAAGCGTCTCTAAACTCCTGAGGACAGAGCCCCGGTAGTTATACACACAATGGTCTTTGAAGATGAGATCTTTTCAAAAGGCCACGTTTGAAATAAACACGCCCCATCTAAATGTAGTCCTGTCTACCATCCTACCCTGGAAGGCTTGATCAATATATTTAGTGGGGCCAGGACCCTACCGCTTGGACTGCAGATGCAAGTTGCACCCCCTCTTATCCATCCCTGGAAGGTCCATAGGAGTCAGAGGTCTGCCGTTTCCCTTGAGTGCCCATAGTTTATGGCCATCTATCAGGAATTTACAAAGGTAGTTGTCCCCCAAGCACCCTGCTTTGGATTGGAGGCAGGCTACAGGCACAAAGAGAGCCACAAGCATTGAAATGCCCACTTTCCCAAAATGGCATCTCCACATTAGTAATGTCAAATTCACGCTCACTACCAGAAAGGATTTACAGTTATTATTACATCGACACCAAACACCATACTGCTACTTTTATGCACATAGGAAATATGGTTCCATAGCCTTTCCATAGATCCCCCATGTTAATCAATGTGAGAAGCATGCCTCACAGTACTGAACACACAATCTGGTGGTATTCACTACTATGGCATCAAGCATACACATTCTCATGCCCTACCTCTTTCTTACACCGCACCCTACCCCCATGTAGTAGTGAGATGTAGCAAGAGACATGCAGAACTTTGGCAAGTAGCATTTAAATGCCAAGCTGATTAATAGTAACCTGCACACAAAGGCCCTGCCGGCAACCCTGTGGCACGTTTGAAGAGCTACAACTAGTGCTTCAGGACCACGTAGTAGCCTTTGAGCTACATGCCCTAGGAATATGTCTTACCACTGGACAAGGGACTTACAGATAACTCAAATCAGCCAATTATGTATGCACCAATCACCAGTATGTACATGACAAGCACAGCGCTTTGGTACTGAATGGCAGGAGGCATTCAAAGTCCTAAGACTAGCACATAAATCAAAGGGAAAACATGAGGGGCAAAAGCAAAAAGTGGAGGGAATGCACCCAAGAAAGGACCATTTCCAATAGTAGTGGTTTCCAGCTCGCTTTCCCCGCCACTGTGTGATATCGGCTCCTCATCGGGCGAGCTTGTGAAGGCAGCCCATAGCGTGTGAGATAAGGTGGAACCATGTGAGTTGGCAGATGTGCTTTCAGTACTGGTTGAACATAACATTTTGCACAGCCTTAAATTGTCAGTAGATAAAAGCGCTCAGCTCTCTGTACGATAACTGCTATGGGATTTGACATGGGGCTTTAATGTAGTTGTTTCGGACTATTCTAAAGACCATTCGCTTGTTTCCCCTCCCGTACCCCCCTCCCACGGCCCCCTCCCACACCAGAATAGAAAAATGAGGTCACTTCGACAATGTAACAAAAGAGCTTTTAAGCTTCAACTCAAAAATGTTGAATTGTGATGCCTTGACCAATGAAAGAGCCCCGGTGTGAGGTTGCATACTGACCAACAACGAATTTGCTTCCCAGTGGAGACTGCGGAAAAGAAAGTCACAATGTAATACATTTCTCAAATTACATTTCTTTCCTTTAGGTTTTCAGATATTGAAATGGACCTAGCATGCTCGTTTACTTAGCAAATGCGTGATTGTGTCCAAAGTGATCCCACGTCATTTCAGACTCCTACACATTATAACAAATGAAGGGTACCTTCAGGGCTTAATTTGAGCCACTGGTTGCCGGAGGTGGCTACCAGCACTCATTTTTGGGAACCAGCGTTTATTTTTCCACTTCAGATGTTTACCGAGACGAGAGGAAAAAAAGTAAAAATGCCAAAAACATTGCGAAAGAGAAAGACATAAAAAACACCTCAAAGAGAAAAAGCAAGAACCTTAAAGAGACAGGGAGTGTCTGAAAGTGAATTAAACGGCATGAAGTGGATTTAAGACTAAGCAGCTTAAATTTCACCAGCCACTGACTCCAGAGCAGAGTTTTGGGCACCTGCACTCTTTCTTTTACAGATCAGGCCCTGGGTACATTGGTTGGGGAGATGTTCGACAGAGGAAATGGCACTTGAGTACCTAGTGGTCTTGTTCACAAGCCTTGGCATTCAGATATCATTAAATGAAACCTGCAATGGCTGGGGCGAGGCATACATTCATAGACACAAAATTCCAGTCTTTTGCCACACTATAATGTACATTTGCAATTCTGAAAGAGTGTAAGAATACTCCCACATAAACAAGCCCCGGTCTCTGAGACATGAAAGAAATATATATGTGCAGACGAATCTTTGTATCTACTATATACATGCATGCAGATATATTCATATATGTAATTGCTGGTCAAAGGCGTCTTTTGTCTTGCTTTCTGAATTCCCCACCTTTTCTGCTCTTCGCTTACACAACAGGCCTCCTTCACAAAGGTTCCTCCATGCACAAGTCAGAATTCAGTATTTAATATACAAAATATGTGTTGCACACGTAAATGTGAGTCTTGACAAATATTAAAAAAGTGGGTGTACTTTGGTAAAGGTCCATAGATTAGTTAGGTGCATGCAATGTTAATTAGTTAAAGTCCCACGGCATAGCAGGTTATGGGGTATTTACAAGGTTATGGACATCAACTTCCTAGGGTTCCCTGAAATCCGAACCTACATGGAAATTGAGCAGGCAAAACTGGTCAAAATAGTGTGAAAAAGGGCACTGACCTGTATAGTTTTTAAATGATGTGCCATGTGTAGTTCCAAAAAGTATATGAAAGTAATTAAATGTGGTCAATGAATCCTATTCCAACACTTTTTTTAACACTTGTACTTAACCTCACTTAACCTCGTGGCAAAGTTAAACAAATGTTGATTTGAGAAAAAGAGGTCTTGGCTACCTATCTACAGTACCCCATATATGTTTTGCATATGTAAGTATATAGACTAATTGTAGTGTGAATGGAAATTAAATTTCTGTAAAACCAAATGCCCATGCTTTTCATAATGTTCACCTTCAATTCTAACTCTTTGTGGGGCGGTGTTAGCGCGTGCATCAGAATAGGTGTTCCTATGCGCCTCGAGGGACTACAGTGGGCGCTGTCTCTTAGCCGCTGCACCTGCAGCATTCGATCAGCAGAGCTGCAGCAGGGGTCTGTGTGAGACAGCCCGTTAATGGGAACAGTAGCGCGCCCCGAGGTCTGTTTATACAGTCACTCTTGCTTCTTCAGCTACAGTGATATATTAACGACCGTAGAAGATTCTCGGTGTTTCAGGCAGCGTAGAAAATGTGCCAGCGCTCTCATCAGGAGGCCGCCGCAGCTTGCAGCACACATTGCCCGTGCCATGCTGCCAATGATAGTAACAACACAACTATGAACCATCACAACCCTAAAAGTGTGACAATTAGGACTATTCCAGGACCCTACTGCTATAAGAATAAGCTTGGACAGCAGGAAATAGTGATTTTATTGTATATTGAATGAATAATTAACTGTTGTTGTGGTCACCTCTAAATTAGCTAGACAGTGCCAACTTGTGGCACACTGGCACATGCACCGGTGTTGACAATTAAGTGGCGGTGCTGAGCACCGGAAACCACCAGATTAAATTAAGCACTGGTTTCAGGTGATGAATAGTGCGGGTGGGAGCCAATGTTTAACCTAGGCTGTGCGGACTACCTACTTTATGCTGTCTTCTATCTGGTCCACTCAGCATGCGGACCTGGCAGTATTACACCTGCACTTCCATGTACTGCGGTCTCTCATTCACCCCTTCTTTCTGCTCCATCAAAGATCGTGAACATTTATCCCCCTTTCAGTCTACCAGACATCAAGAGACGTATTAGAGCATTATTACCACAATTCTTTAATTACATTGTTGGGTTAACTTGAGTGGTAATGCCCGTATTACAGTGTTCTTAGTACTACCACTGCACTCTAAATGAGCCAATCAAACTCCACGGGAACCTTTTATTGTCTGCAAGATATGTGTGGCGCTTGAAATGACGTTGGATCATATTGATGGAAGTCACATTGGTGGCATGAAGTCCGGTAAATTATGTCGGGGGTTATAGGGACACGAGAGGTAGCATTTCAGTGGTCTCTTGGACATTAATATAAGTCTAAAGTTTAAATATTAAGAACTGACGCAACATGCGCCAGTACCCTTCCTTATCGAGCAAACTGCCATATAGAAGCGAACACTTTTTAGCATGAGTAAGACATATTTCGATCATTAGCCCTTCAACAGACTATTTATTTGGTGCTAATTAATTACATTTCTGCTTAGCAGAGCATCATGTGGTGCAACAGTATATTCTCTTCAACAGAAAGCAATGCACCCCCTGTGTGGAAAAAGGCATCTCTCACGGAATGGTTTAATCACCAGAAACCTAGTCACATACAACAATATCTAGGATGAAGAATTCACCCGCATGATAATCTAGGATATAGCATTCATGTACAGCATCATGTAGGATGAAGTATTCATCAGTACGGTTATCTAGGATGCAGCATTCAAGGTACAGCAACATCTAGGATGAAGTATTCACCCGTACGTTTATATAGCATGCAGAATTCAGGTACAGCAACATCTAGGATGAAGTATTCACCCATACTGTTATCTAGGATGCAGCATTCAGGTACAACATCGTCTACGATGAAGTATTCACCCATACGGTTATCCAGCATGCAGAATTCAGGTACAGCAACATGTAGGATGAAGTATTCAGCCGTACGGTTATCTAGGATGCAGCATTCATGTACACCATCATCTAGGATGAAGTATTCATCCATATTGTTATCTAGGATGCAGCATTCAGGTACAATATCATCTAGAATGAAGTATTCACCCGTACGCGTATCTAGGATGCAGCCTTTGAGGTACACAGTGATCTAGGATGACGTATTCATCCGTGTTGTTATCTAGGATGCAGCATTCAATTACAACATCATCTAGGATGAAGTATTCACGCGTACAGTTATCTTGGATGCAGCATTCAACAACATCTAGGATGATGTATTCACCCATATGGTTATCTAGGATGCAACATTCAGCTCCAACATTATCTAGGAGGACGTATTCACCCGTACGGTTATGTAGGATCCAGCATTCAGGTACAGCATCATCTAAGATGAAGTATTCACCCATATGATTATCTAGGGTGCAGCATTCAGGTACAACAACATCTAGGATGACGCATTCACCTGTATGGTTACCAAGGATGCAGCATTTAGTTATCACATCATCCAGGATGACTTATTTACCTGTAATGTTATCTAGGATGCAGCATTCATGTACAACAACATCTACGAAGAAATAGTCACTCAGGCTGTGGTTTTCACGTAGGAAGTGGTATTCACACACAACAATACCTTGGATCCAATATTTACATATAACACTTTGGATAGAGTGGTCACATATAGCCACACCTAGAAAGCACTGTTCATGTACAACAATATCTGGGATTTGATATTCTAACACAATGATATCCAACATGTAATCTTCACATATAATACAATCTAGGAAGTGGGGTTCTCCTTAAGCAACCTCCAAGAGTTAGTATTCATGCACAGCATTATCTGGGACTAGTTCTGCACATAAAGATGATCTAAGGTGCAGTGGAATCATGGCCTTGGAGATATTTTTTTAGAAGTCATACAGCTTCACTGTACTTGTGTAACTGAGTGAGAGGGGATCTCCTCGCACCATGAAGCACGGCCAAGCCAACACCTCTTCGAGGCTTTTAGATGTCAAGTTGCCTTCAGAGGAATGCCCGAAATCCGGCTGAGACGAGTAAGGAAGACAAACCTTGGCCCCAGGACCTAGACACCTCTGCCACTAATGAGTCTATGGTAGTATGCCGTCCATTTGACAATTCTGAATTTTAAAGTGCTTTCAATGAACATTGAGAAGTCACAGAAGTGGAATATATTCAATAATTACTTTGCATAGAATCAGTCATCTTCAAAAGACGCACAATTTGTGCTAAGCAGGTTAAGTCCTGATTTTTACAGCGAAAAATTCCTAATCTCATTAGGAATGTTCAAACTTGCGAAGTTACTGGAACAAACCTTCATTTTGTTGTGTTTTTTTTTAATTTACGAGCTTTCACAAGTGCAAATCTCCCACAATTGAAGAAAAATCAAAACGAGGCAGCAGGAAACCTCCCTGATGCTGCCCGGGGCAACGGATGGACTGTTGCTGCTTGGCATCCACCCAATCCAGATCCAAAAGCTCCTTTCGCTTCTACACAGTCCTGATTGTTGTGGTGCATCAGAATCTTTCCGAGCTATGATACAAGAATTGGACTGATGACTTATTTTAATTTTGGAAGGAGCCATCTATTGGCAGTAAGATTAAATGCCTACAGCAAAATCGATGCGGTGCGAGCCAATTTATTTTTTATCTAAACCAGGGGAGATCTAATTGATGGCTTTGATTATAGCCGGGTCACTTGACTGACCCATGGGCGATGTCAGGTTAAATCTAATTTACAAAGTCATATCATAATTTAGTAGCCAGTTTAAGACTGGACTGCCTTAAAGAGAGAGGAACCCTGTTTGATGTTCCCTGGGTACTACTTGCATGAATAGAAGGCATAAAGAATTTGTTATACACATGTTATCCCCTGTTTTAAGGTTTATGAACCAGTCAATGTTATTCATGGCTTGCGCCTGGCCAGCCTCACTAGATCCTCCAACGTTGAAGTGGGTAATGGGAGGAGTTGACTTAATGTGCCTGGTGTTCATCAAGTTCTGTTATATTATATTGTCAATGCCATTTTATGTATGCATTATGTCACATGTTTTGTGTAATACAGAGTTAAGCAATTACTTGTTCTATTGATATTGTTCAAGGTCTCATTTTCACTGGTCTCCTTCACCACAGGAGGAGACTTTGCAGGTGTGGCCAATCGTCGTAACTTTCCATCTGGTTCACATTGCTCTTTTGGTCCATTGGTATTGTGGGCAGTCCAAGGTCAGGCAGGGAGCTCTGAAAAATAGCAGGAGTCTTGTGCCAGTTGTGAAGCTGTTGCTCTCATTGTTTAGCTGCTCACAAAGAGCTGATCAAGCAAAATGCCAAGAATTTTTTTTTAGCTATCCTTAAACCTCATATGGCCTATAGAGCAAATAATTTTTCTTCATCAATGGCTGGTGCTTCTACTGCAAGCATGACCACATTTAGTGAAAAGACAGATGAAGGCACTGATCTTCCCCCCTTAGCTTTTGGGTGCTGCTTGTTGTAAGGACATGTTAACTTTACATTTACATGGCCTACATTTGAATACAGTACATCCTTCTTTGTGCGCAACAATTTCTATGTGAAAGGAAGGGTTTCTCCTGTCAAAAGGAGCTTATTTTCAAGGCTTGGGTTGCAGTTTAAACTTCACCTGCCGGGCAGATGTGGCAGCATGGGGTCATGTTTACCTGGACACACTAGGGGATGGCATAGTAGTGATGTAGTCCATAGGGGACATTTAACATTCCATGCCATAGGTGTAGTTTAGACACCTTATCCTATGGACTTATAGGAAAGTTAAAAAATACCAATTAGGTGTCAGCCAGTTCGACATATTTTAGGAGTCAGAGCACATGCATTAGGGCCTGGTAAGCTGTGTTCCAGCACACTGTCCAAACACTAGCCGTATCAGTCCACATAAAATGGGGCTAATCTCACAAAAATAGGTACTTTCTTACAACCATGAAAACATGTGTTCCTGTGTTTTGCCAGTATATCAACACCCATTCTATAATTGCAACAGGTCTACTTTCTAAGTACAGAGCTGCACTCTGAGTTATATGAATGAGAGATCCTTTTTGAGAAAATGTAGTCTGCCTCTGTTGCGCACCCAGAATAATTTAGGAGGGGACTTTGCATTATGCACCACATAGCGTTATAATTCATAAGATTTAGAAAACTACTAGCACAAATTACAAAAATGTAATTGATGTAGAAACCATGATAATCCATCAAACACTAAATGTACTATAGAATGTTCCCATTATACATTTAAAAAAAAAATTATATTACAGGTTTATTACATTTTTGTAGATGGCAGAAGTATGTAAAAAAAAGAAAGGAAAGTGCCAATTTTGCATGCTAGTCAATTGCCTCTGGGCAAACATCCATTTTGTTGCATGTCTCGAGCTCCACTTTTTTATTTGTTGATTAAGCAGTAACATCCGTTGCATTAGTTTGCAAGGCAGTAAACAAGTGCTAAGGTTGGTTAAGCACAGACGCCAACTCAAAGCATTTAATCAAGTGTGTAAGCTGTTCATTTGCAATAAACCTACACAGAGCAAACACTCTTTAGAATGACAGAAGTTGCTTATTTTTTTAGGTCTGGCTACTGACAGGTTTAGGTGTAATAAATATGTCATGTCGTCAGTTCTTCAAAAAAGTGAAATATGTGGTTTTTCTGGTCGATTATATTGTGCTATTTGTGTTGCCTTTACATTTTGATAATTGATTGCAAATATGTTTTTATTTGACTAAAGCTGATGAGAGCTCTTAGGTGGATTTACTTTCCTAACACAATGATGTTTTAAATGCTGCTACATGCCTTTTTTTTTTTGAAAGCTTCTGTTGTGTTGAAGCTTTATACTGTTACAAAACATGGTGCTATTGACTAATTACCCCTGAGCATTAATTTGGTTTACTTGGCTCTCATGATAACATGTGGCTGGATTTATGTGTTTTATATCACAAATATTGGTGCACACATTTGACACACAAACCATCATCTGCTGCATAATTTGCTGATGTTAACAAAAACAGTTGTTTCTAGCTCAAACAGATCAAAAGTTACTAAAACATTCCGCTACATATGGTGCCATACAGTGGCAAGCCCTTTGCAAGGAGTATCTAGACACCTTTCTGTTGCAGATTGCTTTCTAGGTGGTTAACAGATTCTGGTGGTTAGCACTTGACCTCAGTAGGTTCAGAGGAGAACAGTGGGAGCCTGACTCTATGGGCTTGGCCAGTGAGGAAGGAGCGGATCCACTCTAAAGCTTTGCTCGTGGATTACTCCAGACCACATTACACAAATATTTGTGTGCCAAAGCAAACATTGATGGGGTGGATTGCGCATATAACATTCATCTATTGCTTTTCCATTAATACCTTTGCTGAAAACCACATATTCTATAAGCAAAAAATTTATACTGTTTTGTCAATAGCAAAAACTAGCTGCGGCCATAACTCCATGTATCATAATTACATAGAATTACCCAAAACTTCTGCAAGATTAAGTGGAATTACACAAAAAGAACAATTCTGCATTTAGAGATTATTTTGTTTGAGCAAAAATGCCCCCTCACATCCAAAATGGATGTGAGGATGCATTTGGCACTAAGAAATAGCGCTGAATGCAACAGAATATGAATAGCAAGCATGAGCATCAGTGTGCGCTCACAAAATGTACACTGGGGTAGGATTATTATAGGTAATTCTGCATCAAAGAGTAATGTGAAATAACTGAAATTACTTCCATTATGCCAGCATGATTAAAGTTACACCTAGACCTAGTAAAAAAATATTACAAAGTCAATTTCCTGATTTAATAATTGGGTTCCCTACTCTGCATGGTGCACTGCCTGCTCTCATTCAAGTGACATTGAGCAATATCTGGACTCACATCTCTCCCAAACACAGCTCAGATGTGAAAAAGGTTGTGATTCA
Source organism: Lissotriton helveticus (assembly GCF_964261635.1). Taxonomy (NCBI): domain Eukaryota; kingdom Metazoa; phylum Chordata; class Amphibia; order Caudata; family Salamandridae; genus Lissotriton; species Lissotriton helveticus. The sequence continues at coordinate 601,455,796 of NC_136061.1, read as the reverse complement.
AATTCTCAATGTTGACGAGCCCAGTGCTGGGTAACTTGTACATTTTGTTATGTGCAAGCAGTTGATAGATTTGTAATCCCTCATTTACTTCTGCCTGGTGAGAGCAGACAAAGCTTCTCTGAAACAGCATTGCATTGCCAAACCATCTTGCATCCATTGAAACCTTCAAGAGTAACTGAGGCTCGAGGCTAGACTATTGTTTCCTTTCCCGATTAGGGTAGACAAAGTGTCACCCCCAGACGTAGTGTTGGTAGAGGGTACTTTTTGTCCATAGGTAGCGGATGACATTATCTGATCTTTGTGGGGTGTTCCTCTCACAAACTTATATAGTATCAGTGCCACTCCTTGAATTTTGGCAGCCCTTAAAATGGAGTCTCTCCATTTCTAATGACATACTGAAGGGAGAGCAGAACACAAATGAGCACATTTGGCGCTCTCAGTGGGGAAACATAAGGGAATCCTTCTGGAGTGGTGGGATAAAGCGTATGTGCATCCATACCTGCATTGACACATGCTTCAGTCTCAGAGGCCTCTTCAACCATGGGGATGGAAAATAGGAGAGAGCTCCTCCCCTTAAATTGCTCTCCTGTTTTTATGGGCATATATAATCTATGGTTCATCAATGAGAAACAATGGAGAACCGTTTAATTTTGTTTTCTACGTGTTTCACACAATATCAGGCCACCAAGGTCAACCAGCGTGGGGCCTTAATGGTTTTCCATAGTGGGCCTTCATGTTCATAGATGGAGCATATTTTGGGCTGGACTACTGTGCATTAGGGAATGCTCTGAAACTAACCCTCCAAAACACTGATTTAGGGATGCAATCTGAAAGCAACTTTTAAGACACTTGGACTAGGACCTGGCTAGACCAACTGTCAGCCTTCTTCCAGACTTGAGAGTTGCATCCATTCCAGGCAGGAAAGATGCCAGTCGAGTGCCTCTAATCATGCACTGGATTGGTTGCTCTAATGAAGGGACCAAGCATGCAATTTGTTGTCAAGCTTTCTATTCAGACTCTGGTGTGCCATGCCACCAATAGATCTAGGCCACTCCACATGCCTCACTACTGTGTTACTGCTCGGTCCTGACTGAGCTGGCAGGGGGTTGGAGGGTGACTGAGTTACTGCATCCACCGGACGACTTTGATGGGAGGGAGCCTTACCTGATGAACTCTTCAGCTCTTAAGTCCATATTGGTGGGACTATTAAAAAGATGGCACACACATGGTCACTGTCTTACAAACTTTCTCTGTTTTGTGAAGTTTATCCAATTTAGAAGAAATTTCCCCCCCAAATGTTGAATTTTCTTCTACCAGTTTCTTGCTTCAGTGATCTCGGCTAAATAAGTAGTGACCACATATGTCTTCAATTCTACTTCCGGTGCAAGTCTTCTCTGGTTTTGGATAGCTATACTTCATTTGCAGTGCTTTAATGATTCAGATTGTCTTGTGTGTGGTAAACACCACCATAACTTTGACATAACCTATTTTGGGACTTCTACGAAATGAATCATTTAAAAGTACAGATGTTTAGGGCAGTGTGCATTCTGAGCAGTATCGATTTTTGTGAGCAGCAAATCTGCAGCTATTTAATAACTATTTCGACATGATCCGCTTGCAACCTGCATTGGTTGCTCCACTACCATTTGTGTACGCCTTTAAAAGGCAGGTCTCTCTTTCGTCTTCTGATGATCCGCACCCAGCTGTGAACTGTTAATGTGAAACCCCTGCTTTGCAAGTCACTACAGACACCTGTGAGACAGATAGTCGTTCATCTAAAGTACTTAAGGGCTAATCAATGAAGGCGGCGGTTTACAAGGGAGTAACCCGCTTGAGATGACTTTTTAATCGTTAACCTCATCAGCCCAAAATCAGCAAGACTGCAAATGTAGTAGACAATTCCCACTAGAGTGTGAATTCCGGCTCATTAACCATACGTTTTAGTGTTTCAGTATTAATAATGTGACTTCCAGTAAATGGTGTTGTATTATGAGCTGGGTAGATCCGTGAGTCACATATTGAAATCTCCATAGGCTCCTAGGTCAGTGACTAATGAGGAGATGCTGTATGTTCACAGGGGGGCGGAATAGTGAATTTCTAAAGGCCGCATAATGAATCCAAAAATATGTGGAAGTGAGATTTGAATTCACCTTTGGTGAGTCCTAATGGTCACTGAAGGGCAGACATGCCTCTTCCTTTATGGGAAAGGAACATTTTAGGAATATTCAATATTTACCCATCAAGTTCTTTTTTTTTAAAGTAGGTAAAAGCAGAAGGAAAATCTCCAGCACTTGAGTGCAATAGAACAGAAACGGAACTCTTGTTCCTTGGCCCTTCACTCAGTCCTCTTCAGTACTTTCTCAAGTGAATTAACCCCACACTCAAGATACATTGCACTCGGTGTGCATCATTTTACTAAGGGACACTCACTTTTGAAATTGTTTCTTAATGACCACTCCTTGGCTTCATTAATTTACCACATGCCAACTGCATCACATGATGCTTCAAGAGCCATGTAAATGTAAATGTAAATGTGTTGGATTTGTAAAGCGCACAGCTGCCTGTGAGCGTCCCGGCGCTTGCTTAGGGAACCCGTCCTGGTATTCCCCTGTGAGAAACCCCGGCAGGGTGTCCACAAGGTGAAAGCCAGGCATCCCGCCGCGAGGGGCCGTAGTAGAGATTAAGCAAGCTATTGCCCAGAGTCGCAGAGTGTGACCCCGTGAGTTGATTAGGCACCAGAGCGAGAATTGTCGAGTCCGTGGAATTTTGAGCCCGAGACCCGCCGAGGCAGGGAATCGAACCCTGGTCCACAGTCAATCTCAGCTTCCGGGTCTGCCGCCTCTAACCACTGAGCCACGCTTCTCCACTAGCCATGTCTTTAATTGTTGAACATATTTGAGGGATAGCAGCAGTTTAAAATGATTGTCAGTTGTAAAGTGACACAGCATTCAGATTATGACATTTGTTTGATAAAATTCTTGGAACCGTCTGAGCGAAATCATGGGGAATTCCTCCGTCAAAATTTGCATATCCACTGGGCCTGTTTACGCCTCCCCACTGAGAAAAGCCTAACAAGAAATGGGCTGTTGAGGCACAGGTTGTAATTAGGAATGTGTAGTTTTTACTGACACATTGTGTAAGGGTGAATGGCCTCCTGATCGGCATCTTTTTTATCTTCATGCTGTAGAGACGTAGTGGTGGCTCACATTTTTAGACTGTGCAGCGTAGAGCATTTCACCGCATCTTCCTTTGCATTCATTCATTCATTCATTCACTCATTGTGGAGGACCCCAGAAGGAGAAGTCCTCTTTAATAAAGTCCTTAGAGACGCAGAGATGATTTCTGGTGGAGAGGTGATAACTGTAGTCCTTCAATGGGTTGCTGGAAGGGTAAGAGATGGTAAGAGTTAACTGTGTGACACCAGTAGTGATTGCTGTTAGGAGTGAGTACTGGATTTACCCCCGTTCACGCCTGTATACTTTCAAGATAGATAAAACCAATGCCTATTATAGCAACTCCATATAGGGTCCTTATGCTGAAATGAGCCTGATGAAACGCTATGTGTTGTGGGCTCAAGGCATCCTAAACAGCCTTCTGTTGTATGAGTGAGTGCATTGAGCCCTACGGTGTTTAGCAAAGATTTCACAAAAATGAATGCATAATTCTTCATGTGCTGTTAAAAGCTTGATTTTATGTGAGTCAACGCGTGCTCGTGATTATTGTCCCGGTATCTTTTACCTAAGGCCCAGAACCGAGGGCACACATGTCCCATCCACCACTGATTAGCTGACTAGCCTTGCCTCTGCCCGCCTGAAGTTCTCTGGGTGGCGAGTGCGAAATCTGTGGGCTTTAGGCCCACAGGCCGTGGAAATAGACAGACACCAACACCGTGATTGAAGTTGCGAGTAATGACCACGAGTACGTGCACTTGGGCACCTTTATGAGCAGGGCACCTAATTGGCAACACCTGTGTTGGATGGGTGTGGGTGAGTGTATGGGCCAGTCCTCGAGGGAGTGGCTAGCAACACATTCAACTGTGTCCAACAGGACACAACAGCGTGGTACAGATACAAGTCTTGCCTGGACTGCTGGGGCTGTAATGCAACTTACAAAACCAGGGAGAGAGAGAGAGAGAGAGAGAGGGGGGGGGGGGTGAGAGGAGACTGCTCTCAAAGGCAATAATAAAAAGGAAACTGCCTCTTAAAATGTAAAGTTCGTAACGCCTTTAAAAAGGGAGCAGTAATAATGTGCGGCATAAAACTCATCATTTGCAAGGAAAGGATTGGATGAGCCACTAAACTTTATGTGCTAATGATTTTGGTTTTAAAATAAAATGATATTTCAGCTTCGGAAACAGACTGTTTATAATGCTGCAGTAGCAGTCAGTTTGGAACAAAGGCATTGCTCCTGTTTATTACAACCTTTTCAGCCCTGCGGCGTGTTGTGAGAATCATGTGCGAGGTGCCTTGAGCATTGCCGGTTTTTGATGAGAGAGGTGGCTCGCGACGCTGCTGCTGATGGTTCCAGGGCATCCCTTAATCACAATAGCCCTGTTGGTTCTGTGCCAGGTGTTCCCTTTGGGGCCTTAACAGGTATACCAAAACTACAGTACTGTTAACCCCTGGGACAAGGCGAAAAGACCAACACACCTGTATTGCGCCTGTCGGGTCCACTGGGCGCCTGTGTGAGTGGGTGTACTGTGCCGACTTGTATACCACAATTTAGCAAGACCATGCAAGGTCTGGTTATGCATTGCATGTTTAGACGCTCAGTTGGTTGGCTCTGCGATGCTTCAGAACCAGTTCTACTTCAGACAATAACTCCGGGCTCTAAAACACACCCAGACGTCTGCTGCCACTACACCGCACTTCCAGCACCTAGACCTTAACTCCCGATGTAGGCACACGTTTGTTTCTGGATTACAATTCAATCTCCAAAACCACCTCCTACTCCTTGGCTACACCTAATGCCATTGCACTCTTTCTCTGGTCTATTTCAATGTATCCTTGTTCCTACATCACACATCCTGCCCCTGGGCCACATCATCTGGCACTCTGCATACCGCCTTTCCCTAAAACAAATCACTGCCCGGACACATACACTTCCCTTGGCCCAACATCTATTCCTTCACTAGATCCCCCAGCGTATGCTGCACTGTTTTCCAAATGGCACAGCCGTGCCTCAAGGCTACTTCCTTAACCTAGACCTCACCTCCTCTGCATAGGCGTATTCTCTCCTCCCCAATAGATATCCTTATTACCCAATCACCGCCTGAGAAAAGGGGAATCATACTACTTACTACTAATCAAGTGATATCACAGAACGTTTGCCAGGTGTCCCATCCCCTCCACCTCAATTTGTGGAAGCATGTCCAGTTCAGAACTATTCAGGGTAGTATAAATTAAAGATGTGTGCAATATACATGTTAGCAAAAGTGTTCTTTTAGACATGTAACTGGAAAAATGAAGAAAAAACCTTCACAATGTTTCACCATTTTTGATTACTTTCTTTTCTCAGTGGAAGATGCAGCTCGAATTGCATTTTATACACTCTTTATACAAACATATACATTGTGGAAACTGGATCCGTATAAGAATTTAAACCTTCTATAAACTACAACAATTTCACGAGGACTTGCGTATGATGCCATTCTTGTGATCATAATAATGTGTGCATAGCGGTTTACTTTAGTGAGGTTGATATAAACTATGTCTCTGTAAAGTTAGGTGCAACTGTGTTCCACTGACCATCACATTCTTACACTGAGGCATTCTTCATATTAGGCAGGTGTATTATTAGGCAGGGTATTCTGTTCCATAACAATGCCTCCTATGGAAAGGGGGAAGGCGTGCAGACTCTTCATAATTTGCTATGGTTAGAAGAGCTGCAGACTCCACCAAAACGTTTCAGGCCCCCCAAAATGGCAGATTCTGAGTGGGATGTCCATCCAAAGGGTGTGAACTGCTGGATGTAGCTGACATCCGCCAAGAACGCTATGACCTTCCAAAATGTCTTTAACCTCTTTGGATATTGTAAATTATCCAATCACCTCTACATCCTAGACTTTGTTTTCTCAAAACATCAGAAATTTTTTGATCTTCCTGTGATTATTGCCAAACATACATTCCATTTGCGAACTGATGTCAATGATGTCATTGGTGACGTCACCCGAGATCTCAGCAGAGAAGAATTACACTGGCTGGAGTATTGTTATTCTGCTTCTTAATGCTTACTTTGCCTGACCTTTGTGTTTTTTTTACCAAAATCCTCGACGTCATATTGTTGGTTTAATTTTATTTTTGACAAAAATGTCTGCTTTAACGGTTCTGTATTGGAGCACTCATTATCATGTGACCTTGCTATTTCTGTGCAAAAAAATTTAAATGTATGTATTTATTTATTTATTTATTTAGTGTTTTATAGAGTACAAACTTGACCCATGAGGGTATCAGAGCGCTTTACACGGTTTACAGAGGTGAATAAACAAAAGTCTAAAGTACAGAAATATACAAAAGGTTGGCGAGGGGCAGAGGTGCTTGTAACATAGGGGAAAAAAGGGGACACAAGTTTATGGTTACAGTAATAGTTAGAATCAGTAAAACCAAAAGCCCCACATTTTCTCGGCAGGGTTCTATATCTTAAACTTTAACTATAAGAAGTAACTCTGCAATATGGATGTCCATCAGAGTTTGCTGAGACCACATCTGTTGGAATTCTATTTTTAAATTTGTGGTACATCAGGAGCGTGGCCACATGTTATAGAGTGGATCGTCTCTGGATTTCAATGAGTCACACTTTCTCAATCCCCTGCAGTAGACTCACGACTAAAAGCCTCGATGCAAGTAGCCCACAAATACAGTAATGCAGCCTTTTTCTGATAATGGAGAGGTATAGTGAAAGGACGCTGTCACGTACCACTGGGGGAAGAGAGGTTATCAATTAGGGAAAGTATGGCAAGTCCCGTAATGATGTGCAATTTACGCTAAAAGTGTACTGCAAATGCACAGGAACAACAGAGCACAATCAGCTCTTCTTCACGGGGCATTTGTTTAAAAGTGTCTTTGTGGCAAAAAAATGTGAGGGCATATTTCATACGAAAATATAGCGCAAAATGATACTTTTTCATTTTGTACAATTTTCCCATAATTTCACATCAGCAATGTAGGCAAACATTGCACCCCTTTCCTCAACAAGGACATCACACACCAAGTTTGTGTCTATTCAGAGTTTGTGATGACGAGAGAGTTTCAGGTCACTGTACCCCAAAAGTGCAAGCAGTATACTCTTGTTTGATAATAAACACGAGTGCACACCAATGAATCCTTTTCAGGGTCTAGATGACATAAAGATGTGTTGGTAAATCTCTGAAGACGTTTCCAACACTGCAACTCATCCAGCTTTGTACTGCATTTTAGCCCTTCTGCTAATCTGCCTCAGGACCATCTGTAAAGTCTGTGCCTTCCACAGCCAGTATGTTCGAGTTCAGCCCCTTGACCACAATAAATGATTATCAAGAAATGCCAAGTTTCATTAGAGAAAAATGAATCATATTTTCAATTAAAATAGCAATCTTTAATGTTCCATGTTGAGCTCTAGATTAAGGTCACCGTATAGGCTGATCTCCAACAGAATTCTGATTTTCATAATGATACTCTACAGGGCTGGCCTTGTGTTGTTGTAAACTGAAACACACCCTTCCCCATTTGAGTTCTTAGAACACTATCGTGAACTGGCAAGCTTTGCTGGGGGGACTCATTATTTCTCCAGAGACAAACCCAATTTGACAAGCAGATGGGTGGAGAGTAAACCGAGATTCGTGTTTTGAGGAAAAGATACCAGCAATCTTCTTCAAGCACCAACAGAGCACCAAGGGATGCTCGGCAGATGTTGGGTGCGGATGCTCAGCAGATGCTTGGTGCATTGATCTGAGAAGTGTTCCACTTCTGCAGTGACTTAAAAAAAATACTATTTCCTAATAAGAAAAAGGAAATTGCAAAAGTAGGTGGTTTTGTATTTATTTATAATGTTTTATATAGCGTTCCTTCTCCATTTCATTCTGTCTGGGGGCGTTCTGTGGCAATGCTCCCATGCCTCTGGGGGACATTTGGTATTGAGGAAGCTCCCTGGGTGGCAATCAGAAGTCCCCTAGGATTGGAGAAAAGTGTGCAAAACCAACATAATAAATCTATGATGCCAGGGGTATTTAATAATTCACCTAGCCCATCCTTCCAATATGTTGGTATCATTTATTTGCCCCACACTGCCCTCAAACTCACAGGGTCAATTGCCCAAACTAGTGCCTTTATGAGAGTCAATTAATTAATTAATCAATCAATCAGTTGAATTTAAGAGTGCAGCTTGTCACCCACAAGGGTATCCAGGTACTGGCAGAGTCTAGTGGTTCAATAGAAGACCCAGGTTTTTAGCAACTTTCGGAACTCCGGTAGGGACAGGGAGGTCCGTAGATTTAGGAAGAGTTTGTTCCACATCTTCTGAGCGAGGTGGGAGAAGAAACAGCCTCCCTTCCCGCGCGTCAGATGCAGGGCTGTGGACCAGTGAGAGGGAAGTAGAGAGGGAACCAGAGAAGAGGTTTCTTGTGGGTGGTGAAAGTTCAGGCACTGGATCATTTAGGCTAGATGTCTAGGGTCTTGTTTGTGTGGGTGAGTAGTTTGAACTTGCATCTCTTCTGAACTGGGCACCAGTGGAGCTCTCTGATCTACAAAATGGAACCAGGTAATCAAATAGGAGAAAAAGAAAATGAGGGGCTCTTGAGACACCATTCTCTTGTAACGCATTCCCTGGAGTTGTCTGTCTTTGACATTAGTTCGACCTGGCTGTTTCGACTATAGACATTCTTGCTCATCAAGGTTTGCCTTCCATTGATAGCAGTCATCCTTCGTTAGATAATAAGTCTCCTCTCACAGGGTGTGGTGGAAGAAAACTCCTATACAGAGACCTTGGTTTCCTCAACTGCATGTTAATAGAGGCCACACACCTTTCTTTAGACGAGCCACGTCTCTAGAAAGGTATGAGGCATATTCACCAAAAAAAAGCATTTGTTTGAAAAAGCACCCCAAACAGCGCTTTTATTTTAATGGCGGCCGGGCCCCTTTCTTTATATGCAGCTCGTCGGATGTTTGACTTTACAATGCATACTTTTACAACGCATGCCTTTACAACGCATTTTTTACAAGGCAACATCCATTACAACGCATTCTATTACAACGCATGCCATTACAACTCATTTTTAAAAACTACCTTTACAACGCATTCCATTACAAAGCCTACTACCTTTACAACGCATACCATTACAACGCATAACATTACATTGCATGTATGGTACGTTTTGGATAGTGTAGGGGTAAAAATTACTATTCTAACTCCAGGGGGGTGCAATAGTAGGGTAAGTGTTGGATAGTGTAGGGGTAAAAATTACTATTCTAACTCCAGGGGGGTGCAACAGTAGGGTAAATGTTGGATAGTGTAGGGGTAAAAATTACTATTCTAACTCCAGGGGGTGTAACAGTAGGGTAAGTGTTGGAAAGTGTAAGGGTACTATGCGTTGTAATGTTATGCATTGTAATGGTATCCGTTGTAATGACATGCGTTGTAGTGGTATGAGTTGTAGTGTCATGCGTTGTAGTGGTATGAGTTGTAGTGTCATGCGTTATAATGGTTGCGTTGTAATGGCATGCGATGTAATGGATGTTGCGTTGTAAAAGTTTCATTGTAATGGTAGTGCGTTGTAAAAGTTGCGTTGTAAAGGTTGTTTCTCGGCTCGTCTAAAGAAAGGGGCATGGCCTCTATTAATGTGCAAGCGTGTCATTGGGTGCTTGGCAGCAACAACAAAAAAAGTGAATAAAGAGTAAAAGAAAAAACATGCAACTACATTCGGAGCCACAAATAAGCGAAAGGCACAGCCACCACTTTGGCGTGCTGTGCCATGGAAAAAAAATAAAAAGCGTTAGGAGAGAGCGTGTCTTGCCTGCAATTTTAAACGAAATAATCCTCGCAAACTGTAAAGCCTACCGAGTAACAACATATGGAAGAGGGCCAGTCTTTATAGGAGGTTACAACATGAGACAAGGCGGTACTAAGGAGGGACAAGTAAGCCTATTGACCAATGAAGAACCAGAGTTTACAAAGGGCAATGATGCAAGCCAATGAAAAATATGGGCAGGGCGTGGCGGAGCTTCAAGTCCATACCTGAATACATACCTGAATACAGCATGCCTTGCAGAGCAGTGCATGAGCTGCCCAGGCTCTACCTAAAAATTGGACGTCCCTGTCACTTTACATTTCACAGACGTGCTTACATTTAAATGTACTGCAAGTTCCTTTGAAAAATGGCAGAGGGTTTTTTATTTAGAATAGCTTATCTATGCATAATAGCATTGCATAAGAGGAGGGCAGCAATAGACTAATTATGAGCCACACAGTAAAAGAGAAATCAAGCGCAAACGTGTCCACACTCCAAACTGCGTGCAGTTTTCCTTGTCAGTAAGGCAGTAAAAACAAAATCGCAAATTATCACCCATTCCAGTGGGGACATTTCTAATCAGGTGTCAAAAACGCCCCACTATAATGCAACTGTACACTAATTATGCTTTCGCTGGCCATTTTATATACCTGATATTTCTGACCTACTCAGAAGGACGGTTTTCTGCTAAATGAAATGTATGCACAGTCGTTGTACTATTGTTGAATAAGGATCTGTGCTGCATACATTTCTGCAAAAACAGGATTTTCACAAGCATGAGTCAATCTTTTTTGAAAACTTTGTGAAGTTGCACAAAATCGTTACTCATTCTCGCTGAAAAGGCTCCTGCCCAACTCTAACCCATCTGTGACATTTTGAGAGGTAAAGCAGTAGGTAATTTGAATGCACGCTGAGAAGGTGCCTGTGCAGTGGTGAGGTATTTCATAATGCATTAGCAATAGCAGTGCAGTGTGGTGTCCTCAGTAATTTTAGATGACTTACTGAAACATGGATTCTGCCACCCACTTATTCCCAGTGATCTGAGATGGCATCACAGGCTTGTATTCCCATACAGGGCTACCTACACTGCCAGCCGGATCCGTCTCACAAGCAGACATTGCCGGAATCCCAATTCAGCCTCACTGTAATAATGAACCTTCTCCCCAGGGGCTCCCATGTGCCATAATAACTCCAGAAAACATTCATAAGCTCCATCTTCATTATTAGCAAGAGGAGAAGCTGGCGTAGCCCGTTCATCGGGGCGGCGCTGTGCTCCCGTGGGGTTTCCCTCATGTCGCTGCACAGATTTTCTCACCGGATGGAGTGTTAAAAGACTGAAGGAGAGCTGAATATTTGAACACAAAGTGATGCAGAGCTCGTTATTATCAAATTAAATTCACTGACCTTCACTGGCATTTACCACTGACAGGCGCGTGGTGTCAGCGCCAAGGGCGGACACATGATATGAAGTGCCGCTCACCAGAGGTGTAAGTGCACACTTTACTTAACCTTCACTCATTTCCATATGAAATTTCAAATCCTACAAGCAGACTATGCAAGTGCTTCTGGCATCACATCTTGGCCTCATGTCAGAGTCCAGTGGTGGCAAAGCAAAAAGTGTTTCCCTACCCAGAAACTGTAGTCCATTCAAGAAATTGTGGGAGAGGATTCCTTGGTCTCCTTCTTATAATACTGGTGCATTCAACAATCCGAAATACACATTTGAGGGCCATGAAATCTCCCAAATCATCAATTCTCTTGCAAATAATCAGTTTCTTAGAATCATTGCTGTGGAAACGGTGAGAGGGAAAGTGTTCTCCCGCTGTGTGATGTTACAAGGCTTGAGTCTACCATGACTATAGGTAAAACCTGTCTCAATGCTAGATACTTACTGTTGCTTTCCAGATAACTTTGCACTTCCCATACACATACCTGCAGGTAAATTCAATCTTTTCTGCCCAGCATGCTTATGCTAGTGAAGGGAGAGGTTGCAGTCACCTAAAAAGGAAATGATTCCCGGTAACATATTCCACCACCTAGCAGCCAAATTGGAAATCACTTTTCTTGTCCTCCATAATGTAAAGAGCGGGTCCAAGCCAGAGTGCGGTAACGAGCCAGCAGTTGTGTTTACACCGGTGTGCTGGTAAACAAGGTCATATTTTCAGACTGTATGTATTGCTCTGTGAGAGTTATTTCCAAATATCTATCTCTTTGATGCATGTAAAACTGCTCCACTTCCTGTGATAACCCATGCCTCTTCCTGTCCCTTCTGTGCATCCCGCAGTCCTCACATCCTTTTCCATCATGCTGGCCATCTTGTTGTTAGGGTTACAAAGATGTTCCGCCTCAGTTTTTTTGGATAGGCACTGGTAACTAACCTACCGCTCAGTGGAGTTAAGAAACTTGAGGGGGTCACCCTATAAAGCATATGGAACCCCCTGAGTCAGTCGGGAGCTCTCAGGCGAGGGTTCTAGAGCGCAGGCACCCTGCACTGCGGGGCATGGGGGGTCTATGTTATGCCACTGCTATAGGTCCAATCTTCTCAGAGCACGAATTAAAAATACATCTAAAAAAAACAGTGAATCAGTCTCTTGGAATTCTCTTTAGCAATGTGGACAAAGTTTGGCTTTGGTTGGGTGTTAAGGTCAATGGTGAATAATTAAGCCCAAATAATGCTTTAAAGCCCGCAAACAACAGCAATCTTATAAGCACCAACACATACAAGCAATTGAAACCAAATAAAACATAAATACAATCTCAGCAAAGGTTTTGCTGTGCAGAATATTCATGTTGTCCATCTGCTTGTTATTCGTCCAGCAACTCGGACTCACTGTTGTTGAACGATTGCTGCATGGTTTATCGATTTTAGGCAAGGTAGAGTATTTTGTTTTTGAAACTAATGAAACCACTACTTGCTTATCTGTTTCTCGAAGCAATCCCAAACGTGCAGTTATAGTGCCGGTTGCTAAAGTCTAGGTCCTTTTGAATGGAATATTTGGGTTTCTCTCGTTCAAAGGGTTTCTTTTTATTTTGTTTTATGAATTGACTGTTCAAAAGTCTGGGCGATTTAAAAACTATATATCAACAGTAAGATAATAGAATTTAACCATATTTGATATGATGATCTCTTGTAGCACGGGGAAGAACCGATTGTTTTTGTCACAAATAGAGACAAATTTGGATTTTGATGTAAGCATTAATTTGTGACATGAGTCTTCCGCCAGTGCTCTTACTACAATAAATCAATTCTACGTGATGGTTAATAGAACTCAACAGACAGCATTAAATTACACAGGAGACACCTCACCAGTATTTGTGATCAACCGCAATTCCAAATCTAGAATAAGGATGTGCATATTTTTTAATTGTTCGTGAAATTCTAGGGACACAACTCATTCTCATGATATTTCATTATATTTTGAAAGTTTGCTTTAAAAGAATTGGGCGTGAACTAATCTGCAGAATAAGCTTGTACTGGAAAAATGCATATAATTAATATTTTGCAAATGTTTCCAGCAAATAAGTGTGAGTTTGTCACTTTCCTTGATGAACAAAAATATACCCTGCCATTTTTTTTGCTGTGTAAGAATTCTCAAGCAGACAAGGTTGTTAGGGGGGAAAAAAACATCAGGGGTATAATTGGGAAAAGAAAGCATAATGCTTCAGTTTCACTAAGTGCAAAATTATGCGAGTTGACCTAATGTTTTGAACCTTCCACTCAAAGATCGTCTCTTAGCGTTATGAGGATCTTATATCTGCACACGAGACCACCAAAATATTTGGATTCTGTAATAATCACTTTACCTCGATATGGCTCTAAATGTACGTATGGAAGTGTGTTCGGTTGTGCAAACATGCATCATGTTATGTACAAATTGTATGTATTGTACAAATTGTAATTCCTTCCCTCTCCCACAACCCTCCAGGTTTCTTTATTCCAAGCTCAACTGGCTACACACACCACATCATACCAAACAACACCACATTATACCATACAACATCAAACCACGCCACACATTTAGTGCAACACATCCTGTTAGAGATGCTCCTGATGCATTGATGTTCTATGCTGTTTTGTGCTGGCTTTTTTGAGTGCAGAAAAAAATTAAATAAACCTTCTCCTAGTCAGAAACTGTAATGATTGTTGATGCGCTTTGCAATCTTCTTTTGCTTAACAGTGGCTTGACCAAGTTACTTTTAAAACAGCATTTGAAAGAACACCGTCCATGGCACCCCCAATCCTGAAGGCCTTTTTCTGTTAACATTCAAGGGTACCTGTCTGCTTCACTGTTGGGCTTCCAGCAGGCACAATGTTCTTCTGTATACTTCCACCAATGCACATTCATCAAGCATACCAAGGGACAGCAGAAGGGTGCTTAAGGACAACGAGGGTCAGGCCAGCCGGATTCCCAAGAGCGGTAACTTTACGAAGAAGGTTAGAAAATAAACAGTCAGGCTGGCCTGGTAGATCCTGCCTGTTCCCCTGTGGCAGCCACTAATCTTCCACTGACACCATTTTTTTCTTTAAAACGGAAATGCAGCTAAAACAACTTCCTCTCGGAAATGCCACAGATGTTTAAAAAGTAACTGTACCAACGACATCAGTTAGATTGCTAAAAATGGCTAAAAAAAGAGAAAATAGGATAACGTTTATGCACTTAAGTATGTCACATGCAGTGGTAAACATTCTCTCCACACGACACATGAGGCATACTCACCTGCACAGTTCATTATCATAATCTCAAATGGAAATCTCTTTACATCAGACGTTTTGTGTACAAATCTAAATAGCCAGCCTTTGGAGGCACTTACTAGAAGGATTACTTGACCCTGAGATTTGGAATTAGTGACACTAAGGTCACACCCTGATCTCAGCAATGAGAGCTAAATTTGCAGGACTACCCCTGTGACTGAACTTAATTGAGACATTTCACCACACAATCAAAGCAGAATTTGTGGGCGAGCCTATTTGTACTGGAACAGTTATGGTGAGTTCAAACAGCCACCCACAGCAATGTGGTAGTCTGTAGGCAGAGTTGAACAAACACAGTTGACATTTTCCTTGCTGGAGCCATGGTAGTATGTGTCTTGTCTGTTTTAATCAAAAGCCACCAGAAGAAGGCCATAGTTTTATTAGAAAGAACAGTGGTGGCCTGCATTGCTGCAATATGGTATAAAACCACTTCAGTTTCTGCCATGAAGCCGCTTTCTGATTATGTTGGGTTCAATAGCAGAGTTCATATAGGAGTGACATTTTAATAGAAACTTTTAAAGTCTGAGTTTAATTGGTCCATTGTCATTTGGACTCCTTCCAGTTCACCCTTTGGCGCCAGGTCCTGTGCACACGTTCTCCCACATGACACTGAGTTGTTTGGTTTGGCCTGTGGCGATGCCCGGTGCAGGCATGACCCTGTATCAGGGCATCTTGACTGCAAACAAGGGCGAGACACTTGGAGCAGGTTTGCTGTTAATGGGGTAGCTGTGGTCAGAGGGTGGCCTTCGAAATGTATTGAATCCTTACTGCTCCCTAAACATGATCCCGCGCTCGGCTCCCTTTCACTCACTTGCCCATCTTTCCCTGCCTTGCCCCTCTCTTGCTCCCTCCAGCTATCTTTCCATCTCTCTGTCTCTTTCTCTTTCTTTTTATCTGGCATTCTCTCTCGCTCATAAACGCACTCTCATTAATAAAACGAATTTCGTTCCGTGCCCTGCATCACAAAATGCGATGCAGGGCGCGCTACGATATTCGTTTTATTAATTTAATTGTTTACTTACCTGCAATCCTCCAGATTCCGTTGTTTATCACCCCCCACCCTGCCCCTCCCCCGCCTGCTTGCCCCACCGCAACTCCCTCCACGGGCCGCGGCTGCTCCTATCTCTCCCCTTGCCCACCACGGCACCAAGCCCATAGTTGGTGTCCTCTCACGCCCCGCTACACCACTTTCTCACTTACCAGTCAATGAACAGTATCTCGTGTCGTTCCAACTTACTTTCAGACTCTCTGAGCCCAAAGACCCATGGCTCTCTACTCCCAGTTTTCACCCTAGGGAAGGAATGAACTGCTACAAAGAAGCACGCAGTGTGGAGTTACTGCCACCAATCAAAACTGGTAGGGCAGCGAGGGCAGGGGGAAGAGGAGAGGTTCGGAAATACTTTTTTTTTTTAATCACTTACCTGCCGCTCTGCTCCAGCTGCTGCCCACCATGTTCCTCCTGCTCCCCTCGTCCCGGAAGCCCAGAAATGAATTGGCCTAAAGACACAGGCTCCCCACCCAATCCAGACACTGCTCTCTAGCACGAGAACAATGCTAGGATTGGTCTAAGCATCCTTGTTTGCAGTGTCGTAGGAATGGGGTGCAGTGGGTGCGGGCCGCCCCGGGTGTCATCACTGAGGGGGGTGACGTGATGGCAAAATGGCAAAAAATATGTGTTTTAAACACGTATTTTTGCCATTTTGTCAAGCCGGGGGTGACAAGTGTCATCACTGAGGGGGGTGACAAAATGGCAAAAATATGTGTTTTAAACACATTTTTGCCATTTTGTCAAGACGGGGGTGACAAGAAATATTCTGCACTGGGTACCACCTGACCTTGCTATACCACTGCTAGTTTGCCGCTCAGACAGTGCCTGGGAGCATTTGGGATTTCTCCAACCCGGTAGTACAATACAGCTGGGTTGGAGAAATATAAGTGTGCATGTGTGTTTGTCCTGCCTAAGTCTGCCGGCCAAACACATATGCACACTTATACATGCACAGTACTCCTCCCTGCTATGGCCCAGCCTCTCCTGTCGGACGTAAGTAACTCCGACAGAGATAAATAAAATGGTAACACCAATGTGTTATTATCGTTTTTTATTTATCACCTGCTGGCAGTGGGGCGACGCTCCTCCACCATTACGGAGGAGCCGCTCTTGGGAGTTACATCGTGCAGAGTGTCTCCCCTGTATTTTGGAATGCTCTTGTATAATTTGGAACAGTTAATCGGGTGTGGGGCTCCTGCGTTGTGGAACAATTGGAATGCGACAACGTATACCACATCTGTGCTTATTAAATTAGACTACTACAAAGAGCAGCACTCAATGTGACTGTGGTACTGATGTGTGGGTCTTTATGTCCTCAGAGTCCATTTGGTACTAGAGGCAGGGCCAGGTGGTAGGGTGACCAGAATTTTAAAACCCAAAAACGGACATTTCCCAAAAATAGAAGAAGGACTATCATTTTACTTCAATCCAGCGCACAGAATGACAGTGCTCCTTATCAGACAATTACAGAGGAGGCAGTAAGAACATACTTAAAATGCCATTTTTAGAGCCAGTAGCATGCCTGTTAATTAAATTGCTTTCTTATAACAGCTGCTAATTATAAAACATAAAAAGATACCTCCCACTGTTTTCAGCCAACCCTTTCTAAAAACCGAGACATGAGCTTAATTTCCTTAAATCTGCCGGGACAGCTGGCGAAAAACGGGAACTGTCCGAGACAATCTGGGATGGCTGGTCACCCTACCAGGTGGTGAAGCTGCACCAATAACACATGACTTTCCACCAGCTCCCTCTGAAGTAGGAAGGGACTGGTGAGGAAGGCTGAGAGAGGTTCCCATCTTTTAGCAGACGGAAAGAAACTTTCTGCAACAGAGACCTGATTTTGCTTTACAATGACCCTCTGCTAAAATTCTGCCTCCTTCTACTAGAATGGTGGCTCTTGACCCATCCAGCGCGACATCAGATAAAGTGAGCACCGGATGTGCTAATGTAAGACCTGTCATCTGCCACAGGTTATGGCTGAAAAGGTGTAAACAGTTGAAGAGCTGGAGAAGCTACACTGTAGGGGTAAATGGTTGTTTACCACTGAAAATTAAAGCTAAACTATTGCTTTTGACCTGAAATTAAGCAGCACGTGGTGGCATTTCTAAAGTAATTTCAAAACGCAACACCATAACATAAAACAAAGAAAACGAATGAAAAAGTCACAATATACCAAAGCAGAACGCAACATAGCCAACACAGTACAACACAACACAACATAATAAAAGAGTACATCAAAAAGACATAACGTCACAAAAAACAGCACAATGACAAAATGTGACACAACAAATGTGCAAAAATATTCTTGTGACTGTTACTATGTGCACACATTTGCTTTAGTGATGTGGCAGTAGAAGATGTTCGTACAAAACACTAACTTGATTATGACCAAATACGTAATGGTGCCATTCAAAATGTTGTGTGGTCCAGCCCCAGTTGTATCTATACTACTATTATAAAGAGAGAACTGTGTCCTTTGAGCCAGGTAAACTCGAAAAGTACACCACCAATCGCAACACCCAATACAGCGTTGGAAAGGGGGGGTCCAGTAGATGGACATAGGCTATAAAAAAAATAAAAATAAACGTTATTTAAAAAATAAACAATAAAAAACGTAGTCCCTAAGAAGTAGCGCCGGCCGTGTGTGCTAACAACGTGCATGCTGACCTCATCGGAGGACAGGAACGCGAGGAGGAGCGGACAACAGCGCTGGGAGGAGCGGAAAACTTAGCCAGACTGGAGGGAATGAGGTACGTGAACCGCGGGGAAGAGCGGTGAAGTAAGGCGGACTGGAGCGGAATGGAGGACAACAGCGCATGGAGGAGCGGAGAGCGTAGCAAGACTGCAGCGCCATGAGGTATATGAAACGCGGGGAGGAGCGGTGAAGTACGCGGGGAGGAGCGGTAAGTGAGGCGGAAGGGAGCGGGATAGCAGACTGCAGCGGGGCGTGTAGACTGGCTTGGTGTAGTGGGGGGCGGTGAAGTGAGGCGGACTAGAGCGGGGGCCTGGGTTTGTGCGACTGGGAGCAAGCGCTGAGGTAAGGTGCACGCAAGCCTGAAATGCTGCCCCCAGCCCCCTTCTGCCCCGGGCAACGCTTGGGCGGGCTGCTAGTAGAGAATAAAAAGAAATGGCAACCAAATGCATTGTGTAGACATATGAATGAGCATAAACCAGGCTGATACTTTCTGCATTGTAACCCAGTGTGCGTCTATGTCCTAAAATGTACAACTAAGTATATACTGTGTTTGTACGAGTGACGAGGTGCTGTTCTGCCAGGCATGTGTGCTTTGTTGTCAATGTGCAGGTGTCGTTTGTACACAAGGGAGAGGTGCAATTTGTTCTCTGGAACGGTTTCGGAATATTGATCATGCATGTGAATAGCTGGAGCACTGAGTAAACCGAATGATGTGTGTACCGAGAACATCTGATCTTGTGCAAAAAAAGGAAGTGGCTCTCAAATGCACTGTGCATTGTTGACTTTCCCCGGGGTGCTTTGAAAGGGAAGTGTGTTTAAAGCAATGAATGAAGGTTTGAAGCAACTGATATAGCAGACAGATACTGTACCACTTTTTGGTTATTACTCTGCAATTCAGACAGTTAGGCAGAGCAGAGAGACATTTTAAGTATTGCTTCTTTCAAAGAAAGTGAATAATACCTCCGATCTAAAATTATTTTTTTATCTGATGCACACACACTACATTTTTGCAAGAATGAAAGATTTGCTAACCCAGTCAATCGTTCAACTTTTCTATTTCAGAACTAGTGGCTGAGATCTGTATTTTAAAACCAATATTTCATCCGTATTATTTTTTAATCAGAGGTCCTTAATTCATTTTGCATGTACTCAGCATTTTGAAAATAACAAAATAAAAATGCCACATTGTGAACAAAATTCAGGCAATATAATTATAAATTCGGATGGTCATCTTTATTCCTGACTTTTATGATGACACATTTAGTGTTGTGGATGTTGATAACACATATATTTGCAAAGCACATTGTGAGAAATTGGGTTACTGGTTGAGGGGAGTGAAACCCCACTCAAGCAGCAATCACAATCCTTGCCAGGGCGAGGCACAAGCAAACCCCAAATTAACCCGTGCTCAACACTCTGGTAGCTTGCCACCATGCAGTCAGATTTAATTTAGAGGCAATTTGTAAAGTATTTGTGCAACACTTCAAACGGTGTTTAAGTGAAAAACACTACACAAAAAATATCCCACACACAGTTAGGTAAATAGAGTTATTTTTAATAAATAAAACAAGTCCTAGACAACAAAAATAAATAGAACTGGATATATGCAATTTTAAAGATTTTAGTGAAAATAAAAGCAAAATGAACCAACTGTGGATATCTTTTCATGCTAGAGCAGGACAAAGTCGCAAGTTCAGGCCAACCGCACTGAAACACACCCAGTAAGGCCAGCTGAACAAAAGTACCATAAATCCTGGTTGGGATGCGTTGGGAGGTCCCGTGTCGAGGATGTGTCATGCAAATGAGATGATGGAGCGGTTATGAGGAACAGCAAATCTGTGAAGCAAGGTCCTGCATGGAGGATCCCATCATTGAAGGCTTGTGAAGTGCTTTCCGACATCGGGATGTGTCAATTCCGAAGAGCTGTCAGGCTGCATTGCAAGAACCTGAGTCGTTATCGAGGCTGCCATCAAGGAGAGATTTGTGATGTGAGGACCCGTGTCAGTGAAGCTTTGCACAGCTGTGTCTGATGTAGGCTGCGACATCGATGCAGAGTCTCTGTGTTGAGAAAATCCTTGCAGCAGAGGGGTTGCATCAGTTCTGCTCTGGTTTGTGCCACGCAGCAAAGGAGATGTGTTGATTCTGCTATATCCACAGATGGGCTGGCAGAGCAACATCTAACCCAATTCCAAGGGTCCATGACTTGGGTGGCATCACTTGCCAGAGGAGGATTCACAGATGGCAGAGTTTGGGTGCTGGGTTTAAGGTTATTGGAGTGTTCTGTACATGAGACTCTAGCCCTTGGAGTGACTTTGGGATCCTGGGTTCAACAGCTGCAGGTTCAGTCCTTCTCACCCAGACAAAAGGGCAGAATGCAGCTGTTCAGCACAGCTGGCCAGCAGTCCTTCCGAGCAGCAGTTCACCAGAGTGGCAGTCCTTTCAGCAGCACAGCAGTCCTTCTTCCTGTCAGAGTATCCACAAGTCCCGAAGTGTACTGAAGAGTCAGTGTCTGGGGGTCCAAAATGTATACCTGGAATTCACTTTGAAGTGGGAAAAGCTTCTTGAGATTTCCTTTTTAAGTCCACAGGCATTCTGCCTTCCTTGTTCCGGCTCCAGACTAACTACATGGAATATGAAGCCTTTTGTGTGGAGGCAGGACACAGCATATTCAAGTATAAGTAGGGCTGTGTCCAGCTCCGCCTTCCCATTCTGCTAGTGACAGCTCTTTCAGGTACACCTAATCTCTCTATTGTGTGTGACTGTTTAGGCGAAATACACAAAGCCTAACTAACAGCTACACTCAGTCACACCCAGAGACAGGATACATGGACTAAAAGACTAAGGCAGGAAAATGTGCACTTTCTAAAAGTGGCATTTTCAAAATTGTAATTTAAAATCCAGCTTCACCATGAGAGAGAATTTTTCATTACAATTCCAAAAACACCAAACATGTGCTATGTACCTGATCCCATTTGGGCATTTTCCCTCATTAAATGTAATAAAGTAACTCCAATGTTATCCTATGGAAGAGGTAGGCCTTGCAGTAGTGAAAAATGAGTTTAAGAGTTTGTCACTACCAGGACATGTAAAACTAAAATGTGCATGCCCAACTTTTTAAAGACACTGTCCCCTAGCCTCTGGGCTGTCCATGGCCTACCCTAGGGGTGATTTATATGTATTAAAACGAAAGGTTTGGGCCTGGCAAAAGGTTTCTATTGCCAGGTTGAAATGGCAGTTTAAAACTGCACACACAGGTTGCAATGGCAAACCTGACACACAGCTATTTAAGTGGGTGGCACAACCAGTGCTGCAGGCACATTTCAGCATTCGATTTACAGTCCTTGGCCACAGATAGTGCCACTTTCCTAGAGACTTACTAGAAAATAAATATGCCAGTTGGGTATAAGCCAATTCTACAATAGATAGCACAAGTACCTTAGCACTGGTTAGCTGTTACCAGTAACAATAACAACCCAATAAAATGAGGGTACCTTATGAAAATTAATAAGTGATACCTTTTGTTTGGGATCCTATAGGAATGTCATGTTAGGTGTCTGAGGAATTGTAATTTAAAACCATCTTTAATGGCAATGTCGGATTTTAAGTCACAATTCTAGTAATGCCACTTTCAGAATGTTGGTATTTTCTTGCCCTAACCATTTGGTGCCCTCATCCTGTTTCCTGGGTCACATGACTAGGTCTAGTTGTCAGTTAGCCTTTCTGTATTTATCCAAGACAGTGACACAGTAGAGGGTCTGAATGTTGGCAGGATGGGCCATTCTGGCTTGAGGGTGAACATGGAGCTGTCACCTAAAACACTTTCAAAGGCACTGGCCCTGCTCACACACACAGGACTTCACAGTAATCTATTGTTCCCCCAGACAAACTGAGACCAGGGAGGTAGGAAAATCCAGACACTTCTGTGTGGGAGGACACCAGAAGCTTCTCCCATTTCAAAGGGGCACCTAGCATAAAAATGGAAATCTCAGACCCACTCTTCAGTAAGCTCCTAGTCCTGTGGATACTACAGAAGGACTGTCCTGCTACCAGAGGACTACCCTGCTGTTTGAGGCCTCAGAGGGAAGACTAGACCGGCACCCTTCATCCCAGGCTGAGTGACTCTAAGGGTAATCTGACTGACCTCCTGTTCTGAACTACAGGGACACAACACTCTCCATGGGCTTCCCTGAAGCTGCTCAGCTGTGCTGAACCTTCCTGGGCCCTGCTGACCTCTGTGGAGTGAGTTTGTGATCCCCGGGTACAGCCTTTCCAGGTCCTGGCCAGGCTGGCATCAGAGAGAGCTCCTTCTGGCGTAACTGAGGTTTCACCGAATCTACCACAAAGCTACACGAAGCCCCGCAAAGCTGCGCCGCTCAGTTGCAAGTTTCTGCACCAAGCTACGCAAAGCCTGGCCACACCGCTGCCAGCTTTATTGGAACCAATGCAGAGCATCACAAAGCCTCACCGCATAACTTCATCGGAACCGATGACCGTTTGCGGGAAGCCTCGAAATGCAATGCCGCCCAGACTGTGCATCAAGGACATAAGGCACAATCCTCAGCAGGTCAAACTTGGTCCGAAGCCTGGCCTGCGCTCCATTGCATTCGGCTGAAACTTGTGACTTTGTCCCAGTCCAATGTGACCAGATACCCTCAGTTAGCGCTTTGCTACATTTTCTTCTACTTTGATCTAAAATCTTTAAAATTCCATATCTCCAGTTCTACTGATTGCATTGTTTTTTGTTTCACTGTCAAATAATGTATTAAATGTTACTCTATTTTTCTAAATTGATGTGGGATATTTCTTGTAATGTGTTTTTACTTTATTGCTGTTAATGTGCTGCATAAATACTTTACACATAGCCTCTAAGTTAAGCATGACTTCTTTTGTGCCAAGTTACCTGAGAGTTAAGCACAGGATAATTTAGCAACTTTTGTAGTTCATCCTGACCAGGTTTGTGGCTGTTGCTTGAGAAGGACTCACACCCTCTCAAACAACAACCCAATTTCTCACGAGATGTGCCTCGGTGGATAATCAATCAATCAATCAGGATTTATAGAGCGCTCCTATTGACCCACAAGGGTATCTAGGCACTGAGGGCCAAGCTGCTCGGTGGACTCAGTTGAGCAACCAGGGCTTGAGTCCTCTACTCAATTCTTGGAGGGGGGATCAAGTCTGGGAGTGGAGGTGGATGCTGTTCCAAGACTTTGTGACAAGGTAGGAGAAGGAGCGTCCTCCACTGTTGCTTTGGCAGGTGTCTGGAGTGTTGGTGGAAGCTCAGGCGGTGGATGATGTAAGCTGATCCTTGGTTTTACAGGGCTTTGTATGTGTGGGTCTGCATCTTGAACTGACAATGTTTGTGATGGGTAGACAGTGAGTTTCTTCAGGTGTGGAGTGATGCGGAGGGCTCAGATGTCGTTGGTGGCTGCAATCAGGGCAGTTTCGGTGCTGTGGTTCATGCAGAATTTGGATTGGGAGAAGTCTAGAAAATTGTTGGTCTCCAGGTATTCCAGGAGTTGGAGGATGATGGACTTTCAGCTTCATATTTTTAGTCTCTTTGAGTTTAACATCCGAATAACATAGCCCCTGGACAATCAGCCATTTTATTGTCATCGTGAGCATGAATGGAGAATATTAAGTTGTGTCTAAAAGCATCGAGAGAACTGAGATCCATACAAAGCTCAAAGAAATGTTGTTTAACACATTCAATACCAACAGCATACTGTGAATGAAATAAATAGGGGTCTAGTAGTTTAATGAAAAATGCTATATTGTTCTGTTATGTGTTCATAATGAGAGAGGGGCTGCTTAATTTACTTAATGGCTCTCTGTAGCATGCCATTAGTGCTCCTCAAGAGGTACTTGATTCTAAGTACGGACCTGAGTCCATAGTTGTTCTTGCAAGTGCAAGGGAAGGACATAAGAAAGAAAGATGAGCCATCCTGAATAGCTGAAGAATAAGGAAATAGTAAGACTTGCCTCTCGATAAAAATTATTAAAAATGAAAAGGCACATAGTTCTCTGTTGAATTTCCATCTCTTCTGCAAGGGCAAATTCGAGATATGTTGGATGATGCAGATTAGGTGAAACCGGTCTAAACATGAACATGATGTTCAGCTTTTCTTGATAGCGATTTATGCTTGCATCTAGTACACAAAGATGGAACATATATATATAAATATATATATATATATATGTATATATATATATATATATTTATTTATTTATAATGTAGAATCCATTACTGCCTTATATCTACCAAATTGTACTGTTGATGGAGTATAAACAGTATGAGATATTTGAAAATCGACTGTTCCCTGGAGACAGCAATTTTAAAGAGGACGGGTAGAGTATCCCTTGGAACACGAACACAACACTTCAAAATGGATGCTACATACAGTTCCTTTCATTTGATCTTTAGCCTGTTGCAGAGCAGTTTCCAAAGCATAACTGGTATCTTTACTTGACGGGGTACATATATGTCCACATAGTGCAAGAAAGAGAGCATCCAAAATAGGGTATTGTGCTTGACCATGTTACACCTGTGTTAGGTAAATTTGTTATTCCCAGATTGCTAATGGTTATTTATATTTTGTAATTGAAGATTTCAAGAATTAGATCAAATATCTTCTCAGGAATCTTTTGCTAATATGGCCGCTGATAACATCCCATTAAGGATAGGATGATCAAGGAAACAAAAACAGGAAATACCACAATTAATACGCTTCACTTCGTGTGCAACAAAATCACCACGGAATTATCACTAATATTAATTACCACTACCCACAGGCCAGGAGAGGCAAATATAATCCCTATGGAAATTATACATGGGCAGAATTCAGTGCGCCATACATGTGCATATTCAGACTCTGCTCAAGAGTTAAAGCACTATTACAGCAAGATGCAACCATATGCACATGGCTTCTCCTCTAGGTCTGGCAGGGCCACACATCTGGCAAAGAGGACAAGAAAATGGAAGCCCTGTTGAAGCAGGAGTAGTCACTACCAATGTACGGACAATCAACGAACATGAGCATCACAGAGTAGCAAGGACGGATCATCTTGCTCATCAATTTAAGCACATCTCTACAGAGTCTACATGGGAGTACCTCTGACAGTACCCTGGGTGAGGGTGCTAGTGCATGGACATGATGTCAACTCCAGCCGCTTTACACCATGAATCTGTTTATTGGTGAAACTTGCAAATCCCATGTCCATTGAAGTCCACGCCAGAGAAGATGGCTTAGAAAACTATGGGCTCAACACAGAAAATAAAAGCTTAAAGGGTGAGCAAAGCATGGAGGTAAATCTCATACAGCCTAACAGAAAATATTAAACGTGTACGCTCGTACCATGGCTTTGCAAATCATAGATCTGGTCATTCCATATTACTTGTGATTAATTGGCCATGGTTCCTTTACAAATCTTAGTTCTAAGATGTGCCTCAAGGATTGTTAAAACACACCTAGCTAATTGTGCAAGATCTTTACTCATTCATTTCAGTGATTTTGATATATGATCACGCTCGCTAACAAAACAAATTATTTTGAAGCGCTTGACCAGTGACTGCCAGTAATAGGCAAGCAAACTGAGCATATTTACACAAACAAACATGTCTTTAATTTCTTTCTGAAACGTAAAAGGCACACTTGTTTAAGATCCTCAGGCAGTTCATTCCATATTTTTACCCCAAAGATAAAAATGTACCCGTCCCTACAAATCCACTACTGCTATCTGGGTACCACCGATGGTTCTTGTAAGCCCGACCTCAGTTCTACAGTCAGCATACTATGAATACATCTCTTTTTATTACTTAAGGGATGAAAACTTCAAAACTTTACAAATCAGAATGGACTGCCAATAAATTCACTGTCCCACTGAGAGCCGATTCAATTTATGATGAACAGGAGAGGCGTGGTTCCCTTGAGAGATCTCATTGTCAGAAGGGTTCTTTCTACCTTTCTTCTGCAGATTTCCGCCTTTGGATCACAATAAAAACAAGATTACTCTGCAATGCGCATGTTTTACTAATGTAAATAAAAACCTCTGCCCCAAGGTCCTTTAACACAAATGTAGTGGATCTCCCTGGCAGGGCGAATGAGGACCTCTCCGCGAAAAATAACGTTTAGTTGATGAGCTGCTGAATTTCCGCCATCTGTAAATGCTTGAGAAGTTATCAGTGCTAAGCCTATACACAAGCAATTACAGTAATCCAATCTGGATTTTATGAAAGCATGGATTAATGTTTGAATCTGAAAGGGATAAGAGGGGACTAATCATGTGCAAGCTTCTTAAATAATTGAATATGATTTATACGAAACGCAGTCACATTCAGTCTTAAAGGAAAAGCTCGTTTCAAATATTACTGTCTGGGTTCTGTCTACAGAATGGAAGAGAGCCTAGTTTACATAGTGATTATAGTATATATATAATCCATACCTTTAAGGATCTCTGCCCGTCTTCATCTCAACGACTCTTTTCACCAATGCGAAGCATGTTGAAATGATTGCATTTTTATGAAATAAGCGGCCATACAACCCTTTCCCATTGGTTAATTTGTGCATAAAACAAGGAACAGTCGAGTAGGGAAGGAAATATTGTAGACTTTTTTTTATGGAAAGAGAACGCATGAAAACATGAAAATATATTAGAGCATTGGGAAATGTCATGATCCATCTGTTATCATGGTTGTGCGAAGAATAATTTGCACAATTGTAATTCATCACATTTGCATTGCTGTATGGTATTGTGCCTGTTTGTGTACGAGAGCAAGCAAGACGGATTACTTTTAAACAACTCCGACTAATAATTGGTGATAGGTGAGAATACCTTTTTGTTAAATACGTCATTGTATTCAGCGAGGATTGAATGACATACAGCTGTAAATCAACAAATTCAACGTACTTGACGATGGGCCAGAGAGCATAAGTGATTGCACATGACTGTGGATGCATATATTTGTATGATAAACAATGTAGTGTAAAGTAGAGTTGCTCTGTGCCTTTTTGCAACTCTTGTGAGATTTCTTGATAAGTGTCAATGCACGTTGTCAATAGCAGGTTAGCTACAGTTCAGTCTGTGCAGCAATGGTAAGCAATTGACTAGTATTGAATAGATTTCATTCTTAAACTGACACTTCTTATTTCTGGAGAATAACAGCCATTGTGTGTTGTGTGTCATCCCTAAAGTTGGCAGATATTTAGTTAGATTTTACCTACGTTCAATCTTACAACTTTGAAATGTCTGGTTTAATGGCTCAGCGGTCTCACGACTTGAGGATAAAATGTGTGCTTCCTGGATCTTGATTTTTAACTTCATGCTATTTGTTGTCTTTCCTTGATGTCATGCAGTATTAACCTGGATGGTAGTGTATCTAGCCATCCTGCATACGTTTCATATCCCAAAATATGCCCTGGCACTGAATTTCTCAGGAATGTTTCTTTTTACCAGTATGGTATAGCATGTTGGCTAGGGGTTTACCTGGAGAGGTCTCTCTCTCTCTCTCTCTCTCTCTCTCTTTCTTTCTCACACACATATGCACACATGCACACAGTCCACAAAAAGAGCCACAAACAGGCAAAAATGCCATCCGTGCTCACCTCTACCCCCATGACCTGTGACACCAGCCTTTCTGGCAGTGCTAGATTGCCCTATAGGCTAGTTCGGGGCCACCATACTTAGAATATATTAGCCGCTTTGGTTCTGCTGCCAGAAAGTGCCGTCGCCGGCTTGCTTCAAAATACACATCGCAGCCATCACTCAGGATAGTTTTACTCACATCTGCAGCGTAATGTGTGCCCAGGGTGATATCAACAATACGCCCAGCGCCTGTGATAAATCCAATCTCTTTCCTAAAAGACTCAAATGGATGGATGGTAGTTAATATACCACAATAAAGAGTCGGTTGTTTATATTCTGTGTTCCCACCCAAAAGGCCTCAGTGCACGGCTGAAGAGTTGAAACATACTGCGAAAAGAATTATAGGGCAGGGCAGGGCCAAAAAGGCAAGCGAAAATTGATAATCCATCGCAGAGCAACCGTTATAAATACACCCTCTGCTGTTGGTAGGATAGCTCAATGAGATACGCTCTTGCTGCTGAGATTTACATCGAAGTGCTGTTTCCAGGGTTGCACCTCATCAATGCTATCTTAGTCGTCCACCCTTCTGTAGCCAGTACATTAAGTAATATTTAAAATGGATGCCAGAAACACGCGTTAGCGAGAGAGCTTACATATGGCAGAGATGGGGAGCTACTAATGTTAAATCGTTATCTTTCAATTCATGCTAGAAACATGCTTTATTTTAAGTCAGTCAAACTCTGTGTGTCATACATGACCTTGGTGGTGTTTTGGAAAAAGGTTACTTGGGGCTTGTTATACCTGCGTCCCAGCTAGTATGAGTGTACTGTGTGAACTGTTGGTGCCAGACCTTGTTTTTTACTACAGGGCTTGAAAAAAGGAGTGAAAAATTGAGAACTAGAAGGAGAGTGACGATGAGATGAGATTCAAGAGAGAAGTGTTCCTTTGCACATGTGTGGCAATTTAGAATGAATCAATGACAGAACAGCAAAATTTGGAAAAATATAGTAGTTGAAATACGAAATAAAAATTTGAGACGAAAATAAAACTATGGCTAATAACTCATGAGGTTTTAAATTCCACTGACTCCACTTTGCTTTTTTTTTTACATTTCCAAAGAAAAAGCATTGCAAATTCGAAGGAAAGAACATAGGGGCAGATGTATCGACATCCAGAATTGCGAATCTCAAATAGCGATTTTTTAGAAATCTCTATTTGAGATTTGCAAATTGGTATGTATGTAGAAAATCACTTTTTTTTGCGATTTCTTCAAATTCCTTAATTGCGATTTGCAAATTGCGAATCGCAATTAAGGAATAATTTCCCATTCATTTCTATGGGCCAGGAGGCCCACAGGAATGAATGTGAAGTTATTCTCAATTTGCGATTCGCAATTTGAGAATCGCAAATTGAGAATAATTTCAAGGGTGCAAGGGTGTCATAAGGACACCCTGATGCACCCCTGAAATTCACATGTGTGCGCATATGGCGCACATACATGCCCTATGGGCATGTATGTGGGCCACATGGCACCTTCACAATTGCAAAAAAGTGCTTTTGTGAAGGAAATCGCAAATTACCACCAACTTCAAGTTGGTGGTAATTTGCGATTTCTTAATTAGAAATCGCATAACTTGGGTGCTTCATACATTGCATTTAAGGAATCGCAAAACTTGCGATTCCTTAAATGCAATCGCAAAATAAGGAATCACAAATTTGTGATTCCTTATTTTGCACTCAAATTTGCTACATACACACCATTTAGCTCAAATGAGTTCGCAAATGCCGAATTTCGGCGTTTGCGAACCCATTTGAGCTTCATACATATGGCCCATAGTAATGGCAATGTGTAGGGAATATTTGTGTTAACCGCTAATTACTCTTGGGCAATAAGTCTACCATCTAGAGTAGAAGGGCCGCATGGAATCTGGAACAGGAGAAGGTGGGGTTTTGGTGTAGAGGGGTCAGGGGTGGATATAACTGCAACATTGGACTAAAGAAAGTCCGAGGAAATGATGGCGCTTCTGCCATATTTCTCCAAGGCCACGGGCAGCTGATGTTGAAGATTACAGGGCATCTTACTCGTGCACTGTTATTCCCCGCATATTATGATCTTCCCACTGTGGAGTAGGCAGGACACAAACACACATCTCGAGTCTATAAACACAAAAATAAGTATTTTTGAATGTGGGAGAGGTCCGCTTCTCGGGGCGCGTCCTCAGGTACCCGTCTTCTTCTGTGTGGATGGCCTGAGAGCCTATTTTAAACCATAGTTCATTTTTTCAGCAGAATGCGGCCCTCTTTTCTCATTTTACGGAAGCATAACCCGGGCTGCCACATGTCTGAGCTGTAAATGCACTGCAGATCAAAGGCACACAGGGGGCGCGTATCTGTGCCTTTCGTGCTCTGTTGACAAGACAGGTGTGTGACCTTTCTTACCGAGGGTTGACCTCGTAGATAGTCGCACTGGGCCCGATGCTTTTTCAACACTGGTTTCTGAGACCGGAGGGCCTGTGTGTGTGCCAGCAACACACTTGTACCATCTACAAGGCAGCGTACACGATTTTACTAAGGCTACTCCTTGGTGCCCATCCTGTGTGCCCAATGCCCAGGTTTTTCTGCAGAACTCACTGATAACAACGTCTGGGAAGGACATGGCTTTTGTAGTTCGGACTGGACTGTTCCCATGGGGCACAGGGTCAGCGCTGATTTGCATATCGCCATTGTCTAACCCAGGGTGGTGTGGAGTGGAAAAACGATGGATTTGGGCCCAGATCTTTGGACTGGGGTGAATGTGTGACATTGATCCACATTCTGTCCATCACTGTTGTGTTTGCAATTACCGCTCTAAGTGTACTGGGGATGCTCAGACGTGAGTCCCAGGCACTCCACACCACTGGATTCAAGCTAGCCGGGCTGATGAGAGGTGTTACCTCGAAACCGGGCCGGTCCTCGGATGCTTGTTTCCGTTCTGGGAAGGACATGGCTTTTGTAGTTCGGACTGGACTGTTCCCATGGGGCACAGGGTCAGCGCTGATTTGCATATCGCCATTGTCTAACCCAGGGTGGTGTGGTGTGGAGTGGAAAAACGATGGATTTGGGCCCAGATCTTTGGACTGGGGTGAATGTGTGACATTGATCCACATTCTGTCCATCACTGTTGTGTTTGCAATTACCGCTCTGTGTGTGTGCCAGCAACACACTTGTACCATCTACAAGGCAGCGTACACGATTTTACTAAGGCTACTCCTTGGTGCCCATCCTGTGTGCCCAATGCCCAGGTTTTTCTGCAGAACTCACTGATAACAACGTTTAAAATTTTTTTTTTTTTTTTATCCAGTTTTAAATCGACCCGAAGGTATTGGAACGCTTCACAAGAGCACCAGCTAAATTACACAATATTACCACACATTCTGTTGGTTTGCTGACATATGGTGTGGGTGACGCCCATGACGTCATTCCTTGCAGGAGAAGCTCCTTACACCTCTTGCACCTGTAAGTGTGATTACTGTGTAAGTGCAGCTGTATGGAATTCGCGGAAGCGCGCTGCTCGTGACCAATGGCCCTGTTTACTGCCTAGTAATGCTTTGGTCTGTTCGGAATATTTACCCATAATGACTCGCTCATTTGTGTGTGGCATGAAAACAAAGCAGAACAGTGTTCCCGCCGAAGCATTCCCAACAGCACTAAACCTTCTAGCGGGTTCTTAGGCCCCCACCCACACTCTGGGTTTTTGCAGGCTTGATTTTGCGTGAAGTATTCAGAGACGCTCAACCTGTGACCCCTGGACTCCGTGTGGTGCCGTCCAAAAGCCTTTAATCCTTCATTTTAGGAGGCAAAAGGCTCTTGGTGAATGCCTTCCTTCCACCACAAAAAGTAGTGTGTTTGCACACTGTTAATTAAAATGTGTTTAAGTGAAGTGAATGGCTGTCGTGGTCAGGCACCCCTCTCTTGTGAAGGCCCCTAACTGTTTGGAGACGCACAAAAACAAGACGAATCTCGGGGGGAGTGATGTGTCGCGCGAGGTTGCCATGGGAGTCGTTTTGCTGCGCTTGAAGTGGACGCAATGCTCCGTGCAAGTTAATGATACCCCCCCCCCCCTCCCCCCCGCCTCTGTGCTCCCGGGCAGAATGCACGGCTTTTGCAAAGGCCGCGGAGAGACATAAAGGTCCCTTTGCGCTTTCCAAGTGGAAGGTGCTCTTCACAAGAACAGAGTGGGAGGGGCTCGGTGTAAGCTGGTATTGTCGAAAGTAACCTCCTTCTGAGTGAATCTGACTCATATTTTAGTGGTGACCCAGCGGAAATGTGAACAGCCTGCAAACTCTTCTGATCCCACACAGAGTAACCAGAACAATTCCTGCACCAGTCTTCCACAACTTGTGTTTTTTTCAGCAGGTTACGTACTTGTAAGAATGTATTTTGAATATACTCTGAAAATATTGACTGTGCCCACAGGCCTAGAGTCTGCAAGGTTCTACTGCGCGGAGTGTAAACCTTCTTCAGCCATTGATGTAGGAAGAGACCTTCCACTGATGAAAATATCCTTTATACAATTAAATTCTTGCTTTACTTTTGTTCTCTCACACTTACTGCTCTTTCTCGCTGCCTGTCATGTGTGTGTGTATACACTGTACATGTTGTTTTCTTGGGAAAATGCTGAGGTATAGAAACAGGATTGGATTGGAATCAAAAATCGGCCCGGGCACACCAAAAAAAAGTGGCCCACATTTGCGTATTGCCTTACCACAAAACACTGCTTCAGCAACGTTTTATGAAAAGAAAGGGGGTAAGGGACATGTACGTTCACACTGCTGAGCTACACATGAATTAGTACTATTTTTACAGAGTTTTATATAGCGCAAACTTGACCCGAATCCGGTATCAGAGTGCTTTACATAACACCAGTTGCATTACATGAGGACACATTATTTTTTGTTAGGCACGTGGAGATTAAGTGATTTGCCCAGAATCACAGGATGTTCAGCTGTCATTGCCGAGACTCAAACCCAGTTCCCCAGATTCGAGGGTGACAGGGCGAAGAATGCAAGTGAGACCCTTGCTGCTCAGGATCCTGGCCCCGCTCAATCAGCATACATTAATGGGCCGGCCCTGCGAGAGAACAGGAGTGATACCTCTGCCCATCTGTCTCTAAAAATGCCACTCAGGCACCTACTCGGCCACAGGCAGCATACTAACAGCACAGATAGCCCCCCGGGCTGCCCAAAAAATCAGCTCACACCCAGAACTCGGCTACCGGCCCTTCTGCCATTTCCTGAGTGCCCGCGTTACCAATCCGACCCTGGGGAAACCCATATTTCATAGCTATTCTCAAAATATGAAAACTATTTTAAAATTCCCTGTGAAATATGAGTTTCATCATAATAGAAGCCTTCCCAAACATTCTACAGAGCTTTACCACTGTCAGAGCTGCTAAGATTGTGCATCTAAATTATGTGACAAGGTTATCTAAGTTGTATGGCATACACGATTGTGCATCTAAATTATGTGACAAGGTTATCTAAGTTGTATGGCATACAAGTTCCAATTATATGGCATATTTTCTGACAATATTATTTCCATACATGTGAGCAAAAAAACATTTTTGTGAAATCTGAAAATTATGCGGTAATGCTATAAATCCGTAATTATGCAGCAAACCCTGCATCCGCAGAATCCCATAATTCCACTGGTCCTTACAAGTCTCAATTATTTTCTAAGCAATGTATTCATAAAAAAACAAAACTTTACATTCTATTTCATGCTCCTTGTTAGCTGGACACTGAAGAAAACAGCCATTTCAAACTAAATCGCCAGAACTAATGTGTAATATAACAAATGCATAATGTATAATGTAATATGGTCCTATATTGGCATCTCGGGAGTCTGATAACAGTAACAAATCACTTGGCCTTCAGCTTCATGTTTATAATGCCACAAGAACCCCTCAATGGCAACACTGGGCCATATTACAAAGTTAGAAGTAATGCACACTCTGTCATTGTGTGTGTGTGTGCATGCACATAACCGCAACTTCTACGTATTTCAATCACATACAGACTTGAAGCAAAGTCTACTAACTAGTAGAAGGTAACGAGTCTGTTTGCTGTGAGTCCAACAATAAATTCAGCAGTTCTTGTCACAGACGCGCTT
Organism: Lissotriton helveticus; assembly: GCF_964261635.1. Lineage (NCBI taxonomy): Eukaryota > Metazoa > Chordata > Amphibia > Caudata > Salamandridae > Lissotriton > Lissotriton helveticus. The sequence goes on along the minus strand of NC_136061.1, from coordinate 601,421,589 downwards.
GTTCCTCTGTCCTGAGATTCTCAACAACATGGTTCAAGGAAAAGATGGAGCCCTACACCCATCCAGAGCTCCCCAGTACGGGCAAGCAAGGACATGTTTTGGGCTATTTGTAAAGATGATGAGCTGAGAGGAGGTAAATCTCCCTTTTTTCTCCACACAATGTTGAAATGTGTTTTTTAATGGTCGTTAGCCTCAGTGTCACTACTTCAGTGAATAAAGTCACAATTTTCTTCTACCGTGAGTCCATGTGTATGGCTTTGTTTCATGCAATAGACACTGTTTAGTGAAGGGGTGGTCACCTTGATTAACTGAACACTTTTAAGGTTTTAAGAGAGTCCTGCCATCATAACATTGCAGGACTTCCTTTATGAAACCGCTTCTACCAGGAGACAAACACACTTGTCAAGTCAGTCCTTCCGGTCACTGCCTTATACTTTAATCTTCGTCTCCGATTAATCTACTGACCTAATTTTTGCGGCTTGTTTGATTCCATCCATCACATTTGTCATGCTGTCGGCCAGTCGGTGGAGCTCCATTGGATTACATTTAATCTGTTATATTTACATACTTTTTTCTGTCCAATCTTAGAAAAGATACAAAGTGATGCAACAAAGGGAATGGCGTCCCATGGCGCTCTCTGTGTTGAGTTTGATAGCAGCCATCTTGGACCTGGTGTTTTCTTTGGAGTCCCTGCCATTCCAATCTGGCACCCGTGCATCATTTTGCTCAAAGGGCTGTGCAATGCCTGGGGAGGCTGGAGTATGTTTGCATACATGTCATCCCTCTCCACATGGCACTGCACCAGCTCGGAGGACTTCCGCCGCCCGCCCCCTCCGGAGGTGAGCCGAGAACCGGTCCAGATTCGCAGTCAGACCTCAAGGAGAAGCAGCTGACGGGGCAGATGGCAGCCGAGTAATTTGGCAGGCTCTGACGGGTGAAAATTGTTTGCATTAATTGCTTGTCAAGTCCACTTCCTATGCTGCAATTAAGGGTCCTTGCACACATTCTGGAGGCGAAAACAGCACATGACACAACAAAGGAAAACTCCAAAACAACGGAGAGTGGCCGATTTACAGCTGTAAGATAGGATCCGTACTCAAGTGAGCCTTTAAAGCTCACAGTGAGGAAACACAAGCTGAACATCGGACCTACGATATGAAAATATAATGATACGCCAAGAAAGGTATTTAGGGGCAGATTTACAAGCTCCTTGCGACACTGTGCGTCGCCGTTGCAAGTGGTGGAGTAAGAAATGCAGCCAATTTACAATGTGATACATCTAGGGAGATGCGTCATGTTGTAAAGCCTTTTGTCACATTGTACCTTAGTCAGGTATAATGTATGCAGGGTGGGCATTCCAACGCAGGAAAGCCTCGTAAAAGTGTTGCAGTTAAATCTACAAAATTTCACGGCGTCACTTCCAGGAGGCCACTGCATCAAAATGTTATGCCTGCTTGAAGCAGGCGTAAGGATTGACGCAGTATAATGACAATAGGCCTCAAAATACATTGCTGGAGTTGCGTTGCGCTTGCCACACGACTCCAGCAATGTCTGACTTTTGCTCCGTTTTTTTTTTTTTTTTAAATATTTTTTTATTGAATTTTTTTTTTTCCCCCCTATTTTATTATGACATGAGCAGGGCACAATAAATGCATAACCATAAATACACAAGCATATTCAAGCATATACAAATCGATAAACCAAGTGTGCGCTGTATATACAATGTAGGTAGTGACTTAATATCTTAAGCGTCTGATCCATACTTCCATCGTATAAACGGTTCCCAAATTAGCGTACCCATCTTCTTTCCCTTTTTTCCCTTCCTAGCATATATAGCAGTTTCCAGTTTTTGTGCTGACATTACGTTTCCTAGCCATTGATGGTATGATGGTGGATTAGGTTCCAACCAAGCAGAGGCCAATAATAACCTCAGGATCGCCATTGACACAAATATAAAACTTTTACAACTCGTTTGTTCTGAACTGATACCCAACAACATAGTGGCCGGTGTTAGTTCTATTGTTATTAACATTGCCCTTTGAAAAAATTCCACAATGTCCTGTTTCAATTTGTCTAGATGTGGGCAAGATGCGAAGATATGAACCAAATCAGCATTAGTGCTTCCGCATCTAAAGCAAGTAGTACCTGATGTACCGCCCCACTGAGCGATCTTCGCTGGTGTAAAATATAAGTGGTATAACATCTTATAATGCTGGGCCTGGAGGGATGATGAACATGACATAGTCTTCCCCATTTCTAGCGACTCAGTAAAGATATCCCCATCCAGTACCAGATCTACTGACCATTTATCTGTCCACATCTCTAAGTCATCTTTTTTTAACCAAGTCATTTCTAAATAATATCTTCTAATAGTACAGTCAGAACCATTCTCTACAAGATCTAACAATATACTTCTTCCAAAGCCCAATATACCCCCCTGTTTTTTCAAGAGGTAACTTCTTATTTGAAGGTATTTGTAGAAGTGTTTTGTGTCTAATGAGAAACTGTTTTGTAAATCCACAAATTGCAAGCCCATCATGTCACCGACTTTTCTTATCCCATGACTTTACCACTCTTTAAAGACAGCTCCTGAAAAAATCTCGCTAGGTAAGGAAGGATTATCCTTCAATCTGGTATAAAAATTGAACTTCCCAATTCCCACCTTTTTTTTAAAACCCTTTCCAGATATTATGTGCCGCTATTACTGTCCTAAAACGTGTTCTTTTGAAGTAACTGCCTTCTGTAAATCTTAGAAACACATTTTCGGCATTCATACCAAGAGCCAGACCATATATTGCTAGCGATCCTAGCTTATCCCAACCCTCCACTTCAGCCCCTCCAATCAAGCCTCCCATATATTGCAGTGCTGCAACCCAATAATATAGCTTTAGATCTGGTAATGACCAACCTCCTCTCTCCCGTGGAAGTGACATGTATCTCAACGCCCTCCGCGTCTTGCCTTTTGCCCAGATAAAACGGTTAATCATTTGCTCACAGATTTTAAACCACTTATTGTCAATAGCTAGTGGAATTGCTCTAAATATGTACACAAATTTGGCAAGACCAACATTTTAATAATATTGACACGTCCTACTAAAGATAAATGTAATTCTCATACCGGTCAAGATCTTTTTTAACCTTCTCTACTATTGGAGCTATATTTTTTTCCTCGAGATTGTTGAGGTCAGCAGAGATAATAATACCTAAATAAAGTCCCTGCTGGACCACCCTATTATCTCCGCAAGTTATCTTAGAGTTTTTAATAATCTGTGTCTTTGTGGTATTCAGGGCATAACCCGATATATATCCGAATTTACGAGCTTCCGCCTCTATCCTCTCAATTGCCTCCGTGGGGTTTGATGTTACCACCGCCACGTCATCAGCGTAAGCTAGAATCTGACTTTTGCTCCAACAGATGCATCAGATCTTCTGTCGCATCTGTTAATCCTTGCTCCATGGCGCGCCGTATTGTAAATACTTATAAATAAGACAGGAGTATAACCCATAGACCAAGTCAGGACTGGGTAGGTAAGGTACAACTAGAACACAGTGTCCTGAAAGGTAAAAGTCAGTAGACAGTTATAGGTAGCATGTACATAGCATTGCTTGGGTGAACAAGAAGGAGATTATTCATTTTTTTATTTTTTGAGGCAATTATTCATTTTTACAGTGAGTGGCTAAACCGGCGCATGTGACATTGTGATATCACAGTGGGCACAATTGATTTGGTTAGGATTTAAAGCCACTAAAGAAGAGCGCCTGTTGGTCAGGCTGTTAGGGCCTAACAGTCTGACCAACAGGCGCACTGCTTTTATCACAATGTCACATGCGCAGGTTTAGCCACTCACTGTAAATAGTTTGCACCTTATGCACAGTGCGCCGACTACGCTGTTCTCTTTTCACTTGCGTCTCCACTTGCACTATTTATTCACGTTTGTTTGCACCAAGTTCCCTGTGGTTGTCATTACATTCTATGCAGTGCTGTTCTTAACTGTATATATCCGACCTTGAAACGAATGTTCCCACATAAAATGAATAATTGCCTCAAAAAATTAAAAAATGAATAATCTCCTTCTTGTTCACCCAAGCAATGCTATGTACATGCTACCTATCACTGTGTACTGACTTTTACCTTTCAGGACACTGTGTTCTAGTTGTATTGTAAATACAGCGCTTCCATGGTGGCGCAAGGGTTTCTCATGGTGGCACAGGGAAAGCAAGGTATCTCTACAGATGCGTCCCTTTCTTATAAATCTGCCCCTTATTTTGCTAAGAAAGTCGTGCAAGTTACTCAGTCAGATGTCACAAAGTGGTCCAATGGGTGTGTCATGTATTGTAATCTCTGGGAGACAAACACGAATCACAATGTTCAGGAATGCTGCACCTAAGCATCAAAAAGAAAAAGACACATGTAGTGTGTGCTGGGCACACTGAATGGAAACAAAGCTCTTTTAATAGGTGTCTGGTGTGAATATTCCCAGGGGATAGGCCTCTACTGCATTTTGAGGATAGCATAGGGCTTTCTTCATGTTTGTTCTCTATTATGTAAAATCCAGTTTAAAAACTCAAGGAAACAGGAAAGAAACAATGCAGTAAGAGTGTAAATCTGTGTATTCCTTGGCTGTGCTAGTGATCTCTTCCGTTTCTGGTCTCCCAGGTGAACGAATTAAGGAGTTAATATTTCATTGTGGGGGGTCTAAGTAAAAGTCACTTTCCCCAGAACACCTCACTTTTTCACACTTCACCATTATTTAAGAATTCTTTCAGCCTTAGGTAAAGATGTTCATTCATAACAAGATTCCAAATATCTGAAATGGCTGGCAATATGCAGCTACGTTCAAGTACTACTAGGGCCTTTCTATGTAGCATCCTCAAAGATTAATTAACTGGAAGCGGTAAAGAGATCAATATTATGTATTTAGGCAAAACAAAAACTGATGATATCAGCATTTTAAAAGACTTAACAATGAAAAGGAGAAATGGGTTATTCAATGGGATGTGGTATTTATATCGAATTGGCTTAATGGAGTTATGTATGATTGTGTCACGTAATAGTTTCCCATCAGCACAGGAAGTGACATCACTGCATTTCCCATCATTCATCTTCACAAGAAGTAAAATCACTGGTTTTCCGACAAAACCATCTTTAAAAGAAGACACCAAGCAAGATGATTTCATTTCCTATGGTCCATCTACACAAGAAGTGACACTATTGCATTGCACATCAACCATCTGCACGGGAAGTGCCTTACTGGATTTCCAATCACCCATCTACACTTGAAAGTGGCATCAATGGTTGCCAGCCAAAACCATCTTTAAAAGAAGAACTCAAGCAACAGGACATATCCCATCATCATCCATCTGCAGATCTAGATGGCACAGCCACTTTTATGCCATTTACACACAATATAGACTCAACCTTATACACATCTCACTAACTACCACACATTCAAACAACAGAACGCTTTACAACTCATGCTCATCAGAGCTTGCTTTTTACCACATCGCTGCGGCAGCTATTCCGCCGCAGCGCTAAGGGGGCGGGGGTCGCGTGGCGGGTGCATGCTGGTGACGGAACCGCTCCGTCACCAGCCGCGGTTGAGCTGTGCTCATGACGGAGCGGTTCCGTCATGGCCCCGCCCGCTTAATAGAACGCGCCACACAGGCGCGAAATCAGCGCCGCGTAGGCGCGTCGGGCGGGCCATGACGGAACCGCTCCATCATCAGCACAGTGCCACCGCGGCTGATGATGGAGCGGTTCTGTCATCAGCATGGAACCGGTTAAGCACTTAATGCACTATGACATCACAGCCCTCATCAACTATTACAAGCTTGGTGCCCCTTTCATCACAGAAACATGGTTCACACCCACATCTTTTACATTCTAGATGTCCTTCTTCCCACAAACTACAGCATGTATCTTGTGGACTTCACATATAAGAAGGGAGAAGGCCTTGTTGTCATCCATAGATTTTCCTGGCCCTGCACTCTAGGCAAGCAAGTAAAACTCATCTCCACGGAGTAGTTGGCATGCCAATATGCATTCTCTACAATTCTGACTGACACTGTCCATCTAATCTACAAGCCTTTTTGACAGAACGAGGACTTCATTGATTAATTCTCAGATTCTCCTCACCACCTTGTCCATCCTACATGTCCACACTACCCTCTTGGGTAACTTCAGCTTCTCAAGCAACTCAAGCTTTAAATAAAACAACTCAAGAAAACCCCTCTTCAACTTATTTGATACACTCAAACTGCTGTGCAATGTCACACAACCAACACACCCAAAGGCCACCTCCTCAGCTTAGTCTTCTCAACAACATTAATAATCCAATGCAATTAACCCATGCCCCTGGAGTGGATGACCACTTTGCCATCCCTCTTCAATGCTTAGTGTCTTACCAACAAACAAAGGTCAACACAAAAGAGATGACTACATCATCAGATCCTTTAAATACTCCCTACTGAAATACAATTCCATGCTCGACAACCAGTAGCTAGTGGCTTGTGCAGTCCCCCAGGGTTACATACTGTCTCCTGCCATCTTCAACTTTTACATTCAGCTCCTTGGTGATGATATGAACTTTGATGGCTTCAAACCCCGGAATCCTAAGTCACTTGTATTTGCCCTGGATAACAATTCCCTCCTAAGGAACACATTACATATAAACAAAACAGTCTGGTACTAGTTCTTTTTTTCTAAAGAAAATAAAACTGTGTTTTTTTCAGAAACAACTTCAGAAGTGATGAGCAAGTTGTGGTACTCTTGCATCTGGATGGCGATAATACTCCCCTCCATGGCCTCTCAGACTCCACACTGGGACCCATTAGAGGCACCCTACACACCACAGAATTTCTCATCTAGGGCTTGAAGAAATACGATTACATCACTCCCATCTTGATGGAACTTTATTGGCTCACTTGCAGGCCTGCACCATCTTCAAAACTAGCTGCATCATTTCCAAAGCTATCACTACCAATATCTTTGATTATCTTGCAAGCAAGCTCACTCTCTTTGGTAAATCTTGACACACCCACAGCCAGGATAGAATAGCCTGTACACAAAGAAGTGTAAAAAATGAAAAAAACAAGGCAGCAGGCCATTTACGGCAATGCACCCAGGATCTGAAGCAACATCACTGTATCATTCAGGACCACTCCAACACTGCTCAAAACTATGAAAGAGCTGAAGACTCATCTCTTTAAAGAACCCTATACCACAGTGTATTAACCATCTACAACCCAGCTTCCTCTGCTCTTATGCAATTACTTTATTCTTTTCTCTAACCTCTATCCTAAAGGCGCTCTCCTGCCTTTAGGATAGGTTTGCATGATAGAAACACCATATACATACATCCTTGTGTACATATTTGTGTCAAGCCAGTGTTCACAATGCCTCCAGCTCTCAGTGCTTCAATGTTCCGAATTTACCTATATTGTATCTTCTTTTTAGTTCTCAAGCATGTATTCCTTTGTCCCAGCCATCAACAACCATCTCCTTTTGACCTTTGCATTTCCAGTGTAGTGTTGTCAGTGAACCTATTCACGTTTGCCTCAACAATAGTCCACCTGGAATCTGAAATGAAAAAATACTTATTTTTTCCTATTTTTAACTGAGCGCAGTGAAACAATGATCATAGCAGTAGCACAAAGTGGTGCATGTCCCTACCAGGAATGTGCGAATCAATAGTATGCAAAAATATATGAAGCCTTCAATTTGTGCATTATAAGTTTAAAACAAATGGATTAAAACAAATTGGCTATTTGTGTCCAGTTGTTGCATGACCTTATTTGAGTTTACAGTGATCAGAAGTTTAATTGGCTAATGAAACCACCATCGCATTTGCCTCAATGCACCGTGGTTAGAAGTCACAAAATCCTATGAAGAAATGCAAGAGTTAAAGGAGTTTGTTTTTCAGCTTCGTTACTCTCAAGAGCAGAATTTGTACACATACGACAAGAGTATATTGTGTGAGTCCTGCAGTTATACAGTTCTTCGTTGGTAGTGGTCTCCAGGTGACACATTTTACAAGTAGAATATTCCTTAGCAGACTAAAAGTCACTCCGATCACTGGAATACTCTATGGTGAATCAACAATTTAAGCAAACCTCCGCAATTCTGACAGATTCAACACCAGAATATCCTAATCTGAAAGGCACTACTTGTAAAAGGTCATAAAAACAATATGTAAAAGAGACATGTGTGCCAATGGATGGGTGAAACATGAGTGCAGTAAGTAAGTTTGCGCAAAAAAACCCTGGGAACCTTAGGGATGTGCAGATTAAATTATGGATGTCGGAAGACATTGACTATAAGACATTTGATTATGGTTGATGAAGGACCGTCACTCTGGAATACACTGCAGATTCATGCTTTGCTTTGTGGTTGTCAATGTTCAGGTTCTTACCTGTCAGGTCTGGAGTGAAATTAATACCTCATACAATTGAAAACCAAAATCACACTTTTATTAACACACTTCTTTCCTATTCCTTTATGTGTTAGCATTGATTGGCGTCCCCAAGTTATAAGCCCTGTTTTCAGGGCATTCCATCATATGAAGACTGCTTTCTGCTTGTTATTCCCCTCAAATTAAACACGCGGTCGGGGATTGAACGCTATGCTTTAGGGTAGACCTTAAGTTATTGACAATTTTAAGAGCCGTTCTCTGGTATGTGATCATATTAGCCATTGGGAAGACCAATTTCCAGTCCCGGCATCTATACATGACCGAGTAGGTGTGTGATCTTGAAACACCACCCACAGTTCGCTGATTACTACTGTCCAGGATACATACATGTCCCCACCCGTCCCTACAGAATGAGTGTGTTATCTTTAATTCAGTTTCTACTGGATCTCAGATCCTATTGTTCCATTTAAAGCACCCCACTGCTTCATATGGCAATGCCTGTGCCTTTGTAATAGAACTAAGGCAAAGAAATGCCAACCCTGTCGAGGATGAACACTCAAAGGCAATTAATGCTGTGGTTTCGAAAGGCGTGCCAAGAGACAAACAAACTAAGTGATTTCTAGTTAAGTAGCTCCCTGATGCTCAGGCAGAGTTGAGAGCACATGGACAATCTCATGTAACAAAGTGGATGCGCAATCCAGCTGAATTTTCTCCTTTTTGTACTGATTCTTTTGTGTTTCGAGAGAAATTAGTGGATGAAAGGCTGGTGAATGAACAGCATAATAACACAGCGGGAAATGACTACAAAGGAGATGGACCCTGGGTTTGAACATGTATTAACCTCAGTTTTTATGAAGGATTATCCCTTTGTGACACCTTGTTGTGCAGGGGCTTCCATTGTGTTTCTGTAAAGATAACAAAGGCTTCTAGCCACCCCGCTTCTTAGCAATATTTAGTGTAATGTCAGGTGGACACATTTCCAGGGCTTAGCGACAGGATACAACTGAGGCGGCTAATGGAATTATTTCTTTTTGTGTTATCTTATTGTGCAGTGCATTCGAGGCAGGACAAGATAATGCAGCGGGTGATGCCCATGACAGTCGTTTATAGGTCTGGATGTTGCTACCAGGTGCTATACAAGCCGCAGCGAGTAGTGCATGCTCGTTATGTGCTTGGGTTGGGGGGGAAGGAATGGGATCACATTATCATTTGCTCATGGGACTCGATTCAGCCACTCTCCGTCTAAAGAGACGATCCACTGTGCATCTCATCTGCCCACCTAGTGGCTTGTCCACCTCTCCATCTGTCCACCCCTCTTACTTTGCTTTTTCTTTTACCAAGCTAATCATAAGTCAACGGGGTGTTTTAAAAGTGTTCTTTTTCACCCAAGGGCAGCAGGAAATTGAACTTCATTAAAGCTATTTTTCTGTGATCTAATGCTGCCTCTAATCCTTTGATTTCATGTGGTATTTAGAACGCACACACATTCCCATAAAATGAGTCCTGGCGCTAGCTTATATACATCCCTTACAAGTTCCAGAATGCTGCTGACATCTCAGTCCATGGGCATCTCAAATAAGTTCCTTCTGAGCAGTTTTTGAAATCTAATCATCTTTCTCTTCTATTTGACCTGTATGAAACCCTGTTCACTTCTACCGATTAACTTATCTCTGCAGTCCATTGCTGCTCCAATCACCTTCCTAGGATGTCCTGTTCTCTTTTGCCCCCTGAAGAGCGTCTTCGTATCTGAAACAACAGTAACACTCCACACGGGGAATTTCTGTCACCCCTACTAACTTGATAATTGTTTCTTTAACAATCTCTTGTTTTTCCACACAACAAAGCTTTATGAGAAAATGTGCCTGTACTCCGAGGCTGCCTAAGTGCCTTGTCCTGCTACTATTTATACTGCCAAATACTAATTTTCTTCTTTCAATCATATCGTATGCAATAAGCATATGCAAATAACAATAAAACATCAATAGCTTTCTAGTGTATTTGTAACTGTGAATTATGCATTAGGGCTCCATGTACACTACTATGTACTATTTTATTTCCTCCTTTACTTGCTACAAAGACTTTCTCAGTTGTTCTCTTGTTGTACTCTACACCTATACTCTATTTACAACGTTCAAACCCTTTGTAAATAACACAGCGCTGTGAAGCCACTTGGGGCAAGCCTGTGCTTTATAAAACACCTTGAAATAAAAAAAGATAATTGAATATCCAAACGTGTGGCCTAGGGAAGCAAAGTAAGCTCATGAGTGGAGGCAATAGCCTGGGAATGAAGAGGGGTAGATGGGAGCAGTGATATAATGTGGCTCTGTTAAGGGTTGGAGAAGAGCAGGAGGGAGCAAGGCATGTGTGACGTCACGTATGGAAACACCAAATCACTATTCTCAGCTGCAGTGACATGGAGTATAATCCAACATAGACTCGTCAGTGGGCTGTGAGCACAGAAACAGAGCTAGCTCTGCTATGTTACTCACTGCACAACGCGTGCCGGCTAAATCTTCTCTCTGGCGGACCTTCTTCAGCCTCAGGCACAGCGCTCACATAGGACTGAGAAAAATATAGACTCAGGAGGAAGAACGAAATTCCAGCAGCAGACAATAGTGAGTGATGGGTTGTCTGTGACCTCTATCCGAGAAATAATGTCAAGGACAAGTGAGTTATTTCTCTGGAAATCACTAGGGGTGCTTATTAGGGGAAGGTTCATAAAATCTGAACTTCATGTTATTGCTTTTGGTCAATTCCTAGAGGTATACAAATGTGTTTATCAATATACTGTTTCTTGACTGCTGAATGTGCACAGCTATGTTAAAAAAATATATAAAAGAAAACATAAAGGAAGCTGAAACAATGTACTTAGGGGCATTTAAGCAGTATAAGAACTAAATGGCATACACATGTTTTGGTACCAAAATAGTAAAGTATTATGTGAATTTCAAGGAAGGTATCCCAGTTCTTGTTTTAATATCCCATCCCTTCACTCTGGGTAGACCGGATTTGTCCTGCTGGTAAAGCACCACATTTCTTCACATGCCAGTGTAGCTGGCCGGACAGCTTCTTCACTCTCAGCAGCCCATGTCTTCCTCATAGTGCCCACACTCCCAGCGCTTCTCCACTCTGCGCCCCATAACACTTACATACCAAGGAAACTCATGAGACAAATTAGTGGGAAAGCAGTGGTGCAGGTTTATTTTGCACAACAAGTGGAAATAAGGTGGGTCATCTTACAGGTGATCCAATGCAGCAGCCCCTCGCTGACCCGCATGCCTAATGAGCCATTCTTGCACGGCGAGTCGATGCTCTGATGGTGCAGTCCATTATCACTTTCTTTCGTTCACTCCCGCCCCCCCTGTCAGGGCGGAGCGATGAGGCACACCCCCGATCGGTTCAGGCCCCCCGACCGCCCGAAGGACTAACGGGGCGCCGACGCTGTTTCCTGGAACCCCCTCGGCTCCAGGTTCTTGGCTCAGGCACCCCTACTGTGCCCGGCAGAGGTATTGACTGTGTCCTTCTGCCGCAGAGGTAACCCTACTGTCCATCTGCTTCCAGATCGCCCTGTGACTCCGCCTGCAACACAAAACAGACCGTTAACAGTTCAAAACATGCCTGCCGCTCTGCCGCTGGGTCTGGGCCAGGGAGGGAACAGCGCAGAGCAGCCAGGAACGCGACGGCAGGAAAGACCGAGCCTCGCTGCCGCGCTGAACTTAAAACCCCTTAAGGGCCGCCCCTCCCACCTGGTGGCCCGCGCCCATTGGACGCGCCTGAAAGGGGGCGGCCCAGAGCTGGCGAGCACCGTTTGTTCGCGCGGAATGTGGGACTAAGATGCTGTCTCGCTTAGCTCCCCTTCGCGTCGCGCGGCCAGCGGCATTCTGTGGTTGATCTTGACAGTGCTAGGATGGCTGGCTCTTCTCGTGAGTGAATCCATTTATTGACATCAGTGCCTTTGTTTTTTTAATGTTTTAATTTAACTATCATAGGCACGGTGAACCGTTACGTGGTCCCAAGTAGTACACTACAAAATATGGGATACTTAGGGGTAGTCTGATTTCGTTTTTTAGAAACATTATAACACCTAAGCAGTGTTTATCATCATTTTATAATTTACAGCTATTTTGCTTACGGATAATAAAATTGCACTTGGAGAGTAGATTTGAAATTATGAGGAAGACATTTTCATATATTGCGTCGGAATTTTTGGACAATGGTCATGATGATCTCATAAGAGTTACTTTAAGAACCCACATACAGAAAGCACAAAGGAAATGCTGGAAATTCCGGGGTTCATTCTCCACGTTTTGCAGGAGCGGTACTTCTACTCACTAAGGTTTTTTGACACACATGACAAGGTATGTGGACGAACCTTAGCTTCAAGATGGTAAAGTTTGCAAGTATACTTGAACCTGTATGCCTTCAGAGCTCACAGTAGAGCATTAGTGGCTGATGTGCCTAGAAGACTGAATGAATGAATGCGTTTTGCAAAGGTCAGAATATGAACAGCTCACAGAAGACCACAATGGTTCTGATGACTTGTTGGTTGTTCTCTGTCACTTTGTAGTTGCTGTGCAAACCATGATCAAGTTGATAATGATCATTGTTGTTAGATTCCAGATATGTGGTTGACATTCCAAGTGATCTGACTGGTGGCCTTCCTCCACCAGCCAAGATTCGACAGTATAAAACAACTGGTTTGTGGAATGGACTTTATTTCCAGCACATTGTTTTATCATAGGGCCACATGCCTATGACCAGCAAATCTGTTTCCTTTACATGTCCTTTACATGCCGATGCCAGGCGGATCGTGCCCTTAATTTTCCTACTGTCAAAGGAAGATCTAAAGCCCCAATCATATTCTCAATTTAGCCCCTGGTAGCCTAATGCATTGATCGTCTCAACATGACATAGCACTTTTAGTGACAAGCGTGAGTTCAATCTCAAATCTCTGATTCCTAGTACAGAGCAAGAAGCACTGCTGGCTAGAGCTAGGGTTGGTCTGGCTATATGAAATGTAGTGTCCTCAAAGCTCCTTCCCCTATTTTGTACAAATTGGAAAGTTCAACTATTTACCTTTCTGTTTTTTGCAAATTGTACTCTTTTGATGTCCCGCAATCTCAGTCCTATATAACGCCACAATTGTTAACAAATATATATAAATCCAGAAAATATCAACATTGTTTTGTCACTAGAGGTGGGTGACAAGTATTTATTGAACTGCAAAACAGGCAGAGTCTGCTTTTTAGGTCTCGCACCTATCGATGCGCGCAAGCGCATCGAGCGGAGCGAGAATTCAAGTCTGCAAACTGCTCGTGAAACCACCAGCTTTTTTGCTGGCGTTTTCACGAAGTTCACGTGAACCACGTGATCAACACGAACGCGCATCAGCCTCCCTCCCTCCTAATTGCATCTTGCCGCAGAGCACATCAAAGGGCATCGCCTAGCGTGCGCTCTGCGGCTTCTCGGCAAATCCTCCCCTAATTATTCTCTCGCCTTTTACACGGAGGCGCAGCAGACATCCAGGCGGATCCGCCTCGTCCTTCCCTCTCTCCCCGCACCCCGCCTTCCATGGATTTCTCCTCCCCCTCCCCAGCCAGCTTCCTCCTCATGGCTTCTTCTGCATTAGCTGACTTTAATAGGACGGACTCTGACCGGTTAAATGAAATCAAAGGCCACTTGGAAATTGCCTTACTAGAAAAACATTTTTTTACGTAAGTACAGCATATATTCCAAGATTATTTCTCTTGTATTATCAGTGCGTGCACTCTTTGTTCATACTGTGTTTAGGCCCCATGACATGCTACATTATTAGGAAGGGACGGGGCTGGAGGACGTTTCACATTTCTCTACGATGATGCATGTTTTTCTTACCTAAGCAGCTTCCATTCCCGGTCGAAATATTAGATGATGCTTTGTGACTTGGCACGCATCATGTGCCCCGGGTCTTCTTGATTTGATGCGTGCACGCCACTCACACACGCAACGCCACTCACACACGCAACGCCACTCACACACGCAACGCCACTCACACACGCAACGCCACTCACACACGCAACGCCACTCACACACGCAACGCCACTCACACACGCAACGCCACTCACACACGCAATGCCACTCACACACGCAACGCAACTCACACACGCAACCCCACTCACACACGCAACCCCACTCACACACGCAACCCCACTCACACACGCAACCCCACTCACACACGCAACCCCACTCACCGACGCAACCCCACTCACCGACGCAACCCCACTCACACACGCAATGCCACTCACACACGCAATGCCACTCACACACGCAACGCCACTCACACACGCAACGCCACTCACACACGCAACGCCACTCACACACGCAATGCCACTCACACACGCAATGCCACTCACACACGCAATGCCACTCACACACGCAACGCCACTCACACACGCAACGCCACTCACACACGCAACACCACTCACACACGCAACGCCACTCACACACGCAACGCCACTCACCCACACAACGCAACTCATCCACGCAACCCCACTCATCCACGCAACCCCACTCATCCACGCAACCCCACTCACACACACAACGCCACTCACACACGCAACGCCACTCACACACGCAACGCCACTCACACACGCAACGCCACTCACACATGCAACGCCACTCACACACGCAACGCCACTCACACACGCAACGCCACTCACACACGCAACCCCATTCACACACGCAACCCCACTCACACACGCAACCCCACTCACACACGCAACGCCACTCACACATGCAACGCCACTCACACATGCAACGCCACTCACACACGCAACGCCACTCACACACGCAACGCCACTCACACACGCAACGCCACTCACACACGCAACGCCACTCACACACACAACGCCACTCACACACGCAACGCCACTCACACACGCAACGCCACTCACACACGCAACGCCACTCACACACGCAACGCCACTCACACACGCAATGCCACTCACACACGCAACTCATCCATGCAACCACACTCATCCACGCAATCCCACTCATCGACGCAACCCCACTCATCGACGCAACGCCACTCACACACGCAATGCCACTCACACACGCAACGCCACTCACACGCAACGCCACTCACACGCAACGCCACTCACACACGCAACGCCACTCACACACGCAACGCCACTCACACACGCAACGCCACTCACACACGCAACCCCACTCACACACGCAACCCCACTCACACACGCAACCCCACTCACACACGCAACGCCACTCACACACGCAACGCCACTCACACACGCAACGCCACTCACACACACAACGCCACTCACACACGCAACGCCACTCACACACGCAACGCCACTCACACACGCAACGCCACTCACACACGCAACGCCACTCACACACACAACGCCACTCACACACCCAACGCCACTCACACACGCAACGCCACTCACACACGCAATGCCACTCACACACGCAACTCATCCACGCAACCCCACTCATCGACGCAACCTCACTCATCGACGCAATGCCACTCACACACGCAATGCCACTCACACACGCAATGCCACTCACACACGCAATGCCACTCACACACGCAACGCCACTCACACACGCAACGCCACTCACACACGCAACGCCACTCACACACGCAACGCCACTCACACACGCAACGCCACTCACACACGCAACGCCACTCACACACGCAACGCCACTCACACACGCAACTCATCCATGCAACCCCACTCATCCACGCAACCCCACTCATCGACGCAATGCCACTCACACACGTAATGCCACTCACACACGTAATGCCACTCACACACGCAACGCCACTCACACACGCAACGCCACTCACACACGCAACGCCACTCACACACGCAACGCCACTCACACACGCAATGCCACTCACACACGCAACTCATCCACGCAACCCCACTCATCCACGCAACCCCACTCATCGACGCAATGCCACTCACACACGCAATGCCACTCACACACGCAACCCCACTCACACACGCAACGCCACTCACACACGCAACGCCACTCACACACGCAATGCCACTCACACACCCAACGCCACTCACACAGCCAACTCACCCACGCAACCCCACTCATCCACGCAACCCCACTCATCCACGCAACCCCACTCACACACGCAACGCCACTCACACACGCAACGCCACTCACACACGCAACGCCACTCACACACGCAACGCCACTCACACACGCAACGCCACTCACACACGCAACGCCACTCACACACGCAACGCCACTCACACACGCAACGCCACTCACACACGCAACGCCACTCACACACGCAACGCCACTCACACACGCAACGCCACTCACACACGCAACGCCACTCACACACGCAACGCCACTCACACACGCAACGCCACTCACACACGCAACGCCACTCACACACGCAACGCCACTCACACACGCAACGCCACTCACACACGCAACGCCACTCACACACGCAACGCCACTCACACACGCAACGCCACTCACACACGCAACGCCACTCACACACGCAACGCCACTCACACACGCAACTCATCCACGCACACACGCAACGCCACTCACACACGCAACGCCACTCACACACGCAACGCCACTCACACACGCAACGCCACTCACACACGCAATGCCACTCACACACGCAACGCCACTCACACACGCAACGCCACTCACACACGCAACGCCACTCACACACGCAACGCCACTCACACACGCAACGCCACTCACACACGCAACGCCACTCACACACGCAACGCCACTCACACACGCAATGCCACTCACACACGCAATGCCACTCACACACGCAACGCCACTCACACACGCAACGCCACTCACACACGCAACGCCACTCACACACGCAACTCATCCACGCAACCCCACTCATCCACGCAACCCCACTCACTCACACACGCAACCCCACTCACTCACACACGCAACGCCACTCACTCACACACGCAACGCCACTCACTCACACACGCAACGCCACTCACTCACACACGCAACGCCACTCACACACGCAACGCCACTCACACACGCAACGCCACTCACACACGCAACGCCACTCACACACGCAACGCCACTCACACACGCAACGCCACTCACACACGCAACGCCACTCACACACGCAACGCCACTCACACACGCAATGCCACTCACACACGCAACGCCACTCACACACGCAACGCCACTCACACACGCAACGCCACTCACACACGCAACGCCACTCACCCACGCAACCCCACTCATCCACGCAACCCCACTCATCCACGCAACGCCACTCACACATGCAACGCCACTCACACACGCAACGCCACTCACACACGCAACGCCACTCACACACGCAACTCATCCACGCAACCCCACTCATCCACGCAACCCCACTCATCCACGCAACCCCACTCATCCACGCAACCCCACTCATCCACGCAACCTTCCCTCTCTCCCCGCACCCCGCCTTCCATGGATTTCTCCTCCCCCTCCCCAGCCAGCTTCCTCCTCATGGCTTCTTCTGCATTAGCTGAATTTAATAGGACGGACTCTGACCGGTTAAATGAGATCAAAGGCCACTTGGAAATTGCCTTACTAGAAAAACATTTTTTACGTAAGTACAGCATATATTCCAAGATTATTTCTCTTGTATTATCAGTGCGTGCACTCTTTGTTCATACTGTGTTTAGGCCCCATGACATGCTACATTATTAGGAAGGGACGGGGCTGGAGGACGTTTCACATTTCTCTACGATGATGCATGTTTTTCTTACCTAAGCAGCTTCCATTCCCGGTCGAAATATTAGATGATGCTTTGTGACTTGGCACGCATCATGTGCCCCGGGTCTTCTTGATTTGATGCGTGCACGCCACTCACACACGTAACGCCACTCACACACGCAACGCCACTCACACACGCAACGCCACTCACACACGCAACGCCACTCACCCACGCAACGCCACTCACCCACGCAACGCCACTCACCCACGCAACGCCACTCACCCACGCAACGCCACTCACCCACGCAACGCCACTCACCCACGCAACGCCACTCACCCACGCAACGCCACTCACCCACGCAACGCCACTCACACACGCAACGCCACTCACACACCCAACGCCACTCACACACGCAACGCCACTCACACACGCAACTCATCCACGCAACCCCACTCATCCACGCAACCCCACTCATCCACGCAACCCCACTCACACACGCAACTCATCCACGCAACCCCACTCATCCACGCAACCCCACTCATCCACGCAACCCCACTCATCCACGCAACCCCACTCATCCACGCAACCCCACTCATCCACGCAACGCCACTCACACACACAACGCCACTCACACACGCAATGCCACTCACACACGCAACTCATCCACGCAACCCCACTCATCCACGCAACCCCACTCACACACGCAACTCATCCACGCAACCCCACTCATCCACGCAACCCCACTCATCCACGCAACCCCACTCATCCACGCAACCCCACTCATCCACGCAACCCCACTCATCCACGCAACCCCACTCATCCACGCAACCCCACTCATCCACGCAACGCCACTCACACACGCAACGCCACTCACACACGCAACGCCACTCACACACGCAACTCATCCACGCAACCCCACTCATCCACGCAACCCCACTCATCCACGCAACCCCACTCATCCACGCAACCCCACTCATCCACGCAACCCCACTCATCCACGCAACCCCACTCATCCACGCAACCCCACTCATCCACGCAACCCCACTCACACACGCAACGCCACTCACACACGCAACGCCACTCACACACGCAACGCCACTCACACACGCAACGCCACTCACACACGCAACGCCACTCACACACGCAACGCCACTCACCCACACAACCCCACTCATCGACGCAACGCCACTCACACACGCAACGCCACTCACACACGCAACGCCACTCACACACGCAACACCACTCACACACGCAACACACGCAACACCACTCACACACGCAACGCCACTCACACACGCATCGCCACTCACACACGCAACGCCACTCATCATATTGTGCTGCAAAACTAAATACTTATAAGGTCCCACAAGCGAGACCTATTGGCAATGCCAATGCTTGTTTTTCTGTTTGCCCATGGAGTGAAATCGGGTTAGGAAACCCAGCAAAGGTTTCTATGAAGACAAACCTAAGAAACTGGTTGATTTCCAACATTTCAAGAAGTTCAAGTAGTTAGGCTCTTCCTGGTAATATGAAGTCCTGGGAGAACCACATAACCTGTTTGTTGGGTTGTGTAGTTTCTCCAGGACCTCTTCTTTGCTCAGGGAGAAGCACAGAACCTGAATATAATCTGTCTCTGCCCTCCCATCCTGCTAGTGATGGCTTATCCAGACCATCAGTCACTCATCTTTTTTTCTTCCTTGGTAGAAAGAGACGAATCACGGAAATGTTTGAACATTTTTTTGGGCAGTTTCTACGCCTCGCAGAAGTAAAAACAAGTATTTTATCAGTCGGGTTGTCACTGACCGCAGAGATGGGCTTTCTAGGGCAAGCCCCATGTACCCGGAGTATGAAGGGGTGACTGAGGAGACTGCGGCACTGTTCTCTATGCTACCCTTGCACGCTATGAATTAATGACGAATTTTATATCTCTCTTCTGCCACGTGGCTATCTCTGGCAAGTACCAATTTCATTAGAAAGACAGATAATTGCCTGAGCTCGGAATGAGGCGAACTCCCTGGACACTTAGCTCAAAATTACTATAATTTCTGAATTGTTTAACGTGTGCTCTGTATGGTAAATGGAAAAGAGTGACTTGAAGTGCAAAATAAGAGGCTATGCTACACCAGCAAATGAATTGAATTTTAAAGTCACTGCACCGCGGGAAACCATTTAAAACACAGGTCACACCCCCTTCAATAACTCTGAGATGAGCTTGATATCAAAAAAGAGGCTAATGAAGAAGAAACTATGTATTTGTTGCATTATATTTCTTTGAGCCATAGAAATAGGTTACAACAGCAGATCACTTTCTTGATTCGTTAAAGCCTGTGGCAATTCTTTCTTTTTTCTTCTTTTTTTTAAATATGCACATGAATTGGTGTGGGCAAATATAAACCTAAATATAGTACAAAATACATAGGACAAAAAAAGAAAGAAAGACTTGTTAGCCTCTTTTTTTTTCGTAAAACAGACCTCTGTCACACACACCACAAGTGGTTACTGATTAAGCAAAGGTGATGAACTACCTTTACCTAGGTTCAATTGTTAAACACGTCAAAGAATTAAAGGGCATCTCACTTCTTGGCTACTGATTGTTATTACAACTGATTGTAGGGTGGAAAGGGCGAATCGTGCTAATAATATTCAGTAAACGAGTCTGATCATGTAACTCACCTCACTTCTTTTCCTACTAACACCAGATCTGAGATGATGCTAAGCAGGGTTGCCAGAGATAGCCCTTCTGGGTAACAATACATATAGCATGTTTAACGGCAGCGCTGACCATTTGTTGAGCTCTAGTCTAGCAGCATGGGTGTAAGATGTATAAGGGTATGATTATTTTCCTCTTCAAGCACTGCAAATATTGTTTTCAATTATTTTTAAAAAATGGTTCCATATTCATTTTTGTCGGAAACAAATTCCAGGAAAAAAATACTTCTAGAGTGTGAATTTTCTCAAAAAACAGGTTTCCAGGGAAACATTTCCCAAAAATGATTGTTTTAGAATTTTTGCCAGAAGGTTCCATTTTGCATAGCAGACACATTCTCCAATTTGGAAGCTTAAAAAAAATAGCAACTGTAAGAAATTGGGTTGTTGGTTGACTGGGGTGTGAGCCCTAGTAAAGCTGCAAACACAGTCCATGTCTGGGTGAGGCAAAAGCCAACCCTAAATTTACCTGTGGTCAACCCTCTGGTAGCATGGCACAAAACAGTCAAGCTTAACTCCGATGCCATGTGTAAAGTACTTGTGCTACACTTCAGACAGTAATAAAGTTAAAAACACCACACTAGGTTAAAAAAAGTTATTTCTAATAAATAAAATAAGCCCAAAAATTAAAAAAATGCAATTAGTAGAACCGGAAATATGTAATTTAAAAGATTTCAGTGTAGATATCTTCAAAAAGTACAAAGCACCAACTGTGGATATCTGGTTGTGCCCGGTCCTGATAAAGACACAAGTTTAAGCCAATTGCGATAGAGTGTGGGCCAGCTACATAGTCCCAGTTAGGTCCACTGAGCAAAGTAACTTGAATCCAGGTTTGCGGAGCATTGTGAGGGTCTATGTTGAAGTTGCGTTGTGGAACCGAAGTGATGAGTCAGTTCCGAGGAGCGGCGAGCCTCTGATGTGAAGGCCTGTGTCGTCGTCAAGGATCCTGTTGACGTGACATGCAATGAGAAGTCCGGCATCAAGGATGCGTTGTGCCGTTGAAGTGATTTGTCAGTTCCGAGGAGCTGTGAGGCTGCAATGCGGAGTCAGGCATTGTCTTCATCGAGGCTGCCGCCGCTGAGAGATGTGAGGACATGTGCTGAGGATGCATCATGCAGCAGCAGATCCGAAAAGGATGCAGGCTGCGAAGTGGACCTTTGCAATGAGGTGATCCACATAGCAACCGCAATGCATCAGTTCTGCTTGGGGTTGCATGTGCAGCAGATGAGCTGCATCAGTTCAGCTGGATCCACAGAGCCCGGCACAGCATCTTAGGCCCACTCTCAAAGGTTCGGGACTATAGTGACCCCACTTGCAAAGGTAGACTCATAGATAGCAGAGTCCAGTTGCTGGGGTTGAGGTTGTTGGAGTGTTCTGTCCCTGAGCCTCAAAGGAGGCCCTTGTTGTCACTCTGAGGTCCTGGGTTCAACAGATGCAGGTCCAGTCCTCACCCAGGCAAGAGGGTGTATGCAGCAGATCAGCACAGCATGGCAGCAGTCCTTCAGAGTAGCAGTTCAGCAAGGTGGCAGTCCTTTCAGCAGCACAACAGTCCATCTTTCTGGAATTGTACAGACAAGTTGGGGTCAGAGGCCCAATATTTATATCCACTTGTGCCTTTGAAATAGGAAGAAGGTCCTAGAAGTCTCCCTTTTAAATTCCACAGGCATCTCGCCTTCCCTGTCCTGGCTTCAGACTAACTGCAGGGGGGTATTGAGACATGTGTGTGGAGAACAGAAACAGTCTATTCAAGTATGATAGGGCTGTGCCAGCGCCGCCCTCTCTTTCTGCTATTGATAGCCCATCCTAAGCTCTATATTGTATGTGGCTGTCTAGGAGGAATACATACAGTCCAGCTGCCAACTACACCTAGTGATGTGTCCCAGATACAGGCTGCAGGCATCAAATAGCTAAGGCAGGAAAATAGCAACTTACTAAAAGCGGCATTTTCAATAATGTAATTTCAAATCCGACTTAAACATAAGTTAGGATATTTAATTACAGTTCGAAAGATACCCAACATGAACGGATTACCTGTTCCCCTTTGGAAATGACAGCTTATTAAATGTAATAAGTTAACTCCAATGTTATCCAATGGGAGAGGTAGGCTTTACAGTAGTGAAAAATTAATGTAAGAGTTTTTCACTTCCGGACACACAAAGCTAAAAAGTACAAGTACCAATTGTAAGTACATAACACCCTGCCCATTGGGCCATCCGGGGCCTACTCCAGGGGTGACTTTAGTATTAAAAACAAAGGTTTGTGCCTGGCAAAAGGTTTACTTTTCCATGTCAACATGGCAGTTTAAAACTGCACACACAGGCTGCAATGGCAAGCATGAGGCATGCTTAAAGTGCTACTTAAGTGTTGGCACGATCAGTGCTGCAGGCCCACTAGTAGCATTTAATTTAAAGCTCTGAGCACAGGTAGTGCCACTTTACTGGGGACTTACAAGTACATTAAATATTCCAATTGGTTATAAGTCATCTCTACCATGTTTAAGGAGAGTGCACAAGTACTTTAGCACTGGTCAGCAGTGGTAAAGTGTGCAGAGTGCTAAAGCCAGCAAAAACGAAGTCAGCAAACAGGAGGGTTGAAGGCAAAAAGTTAGGGGGTAAACCACACCATGGATGCCAGATCTAACGACAACTTTGCCCACACCTAATCAAATGCAGCCCTGGAGAGTTTCCTAATTATTTTAAGTGGTAGCTATATTGTGGAAACCGAAACCGTCCTCATGCATTTCCAAGAACAACACTGTTTGAGGTGATGTGCCTAGCTCAGAGCTAGGTGATACGGAGCCAAACCTCCCCAATCCCACAAGTTCAAACATTGAATGATCTGTGAGCCAATAGCCGCACTCACGTCAGACGAAGACTCATTAAAATATTGATAAACAAGAAGGCTGCACTTTTCCTATTCAAGCACCAGAAGTTAGAAATAACTTTCAGACATGACCACTGAACTCTCTTTTGCAAAATAAAATTTGAGGCAAGGCATGACTTCAACGAATCTCACAATCCTTCCTCACACTAACCACTTAAAGATTTTACTACGCTTCTTCTCGACACTTTCCCCCTGCTCGCGCTTGCTACACAGATCATCTTCAAAGGGTCCATGCTCCTCATACTGTGTATTTCATGCTCTGCTTTGCAAATGTGCACCATATTTGTATTCCTAAGAAAATGGGTTGTGCAGACGACCAGGGCTACCTATTGGCAACGTGGTTAGTGCTAAGAAAACACCAAAATACCTTCGTTATATTTTTATTGAACCCGAGTCGCAATATGCTTGGCTTCTTGGAACTGTGTGAAAAGTGGACTGAAGAGTTTTTCATTGCATTTATCTGGAATTCTGTGCTAGCATGAACTGCCCGATGGCCTCTATCAAGGTGCATGTCTTGACTTGTCAGTGTGTATTATATAATGTTGTTCTCTTTTTCTGGTCCACAGTATGTGCTGGCACTGAGAACGAGCTGAGCTCTCTGTCCGACCTGGAGCAGCAGTACCGCGCCCTGCGCAAGAACTATGAGAACTGCGAGGTGGTGATGGGAAACCTGGAGATCACCAGCATCGACCATAACCGGGATCTGTCTTTCCTCAAGGTAAGGGAGTCACCACTGATACTGATACACTGTGCTGCTGACCGGGTACCAATAGTAGGGGACCACAACATTTGAATCAGTTTCAACAAAAACAAAATGTTCCATTGGAAAATGCCAAGCTAACATTGTGGAGGACATTGAACACAGGTCCTGGTGCACAACTACAAAACTACAAACAGAGAGGGGAGTGGTAATCGCAAAATAGTCAAGCACATAACTGTCCAGTTTTTCTAATAATGTTGGGCAGTCTCAGGGAAGCAGGGTAAGCCCACCACCACAGAGTCCTCTATTGAGCACGTCTTCTTGCCGCCCAGCCACAGACCTTGGAAGCAGGGCAGCTCTGCACTAAGCAGGGCAGCTCTGCACTGTCATTAAACCCAAAGGCTTCAGAAACTAGGTGCAAGCCAGAAATGCGCAGTTATTAATTGAGCTAAGTGAAATCACCTATTTTTCTCTTGAAATTTCATGAAATCCTTTGCAAATTTCGGAAAATTACACTTTTGTAGCGAAATATAATTTGCCAGTATTTTTAGCCCCTTTAATTTTTTTTTACCCGAGTGAGCACCTCGTCTAATAAAAACAATCTCTCAAGATACCACCAGGCCACTGGTTTGAGAAGACGATGTTACTTGGCAAGGCATTTTCTGTGCTATCCAGTCTCCTACTATTATCTCACAAGACTTTTGAATGTGAGAGGAGTACTAGGCAATAAAAATTGCACAAAATCTTGTGATGATTAATTTCAAGACATGTCATGGATTTCGTGTAAGACCAATACAATTTCACTCAGGTTTATTACTAATCTAGAGAGGGCTTTGGGAGTATCAATCTTTTGTTTGAACTTTTATGCTATGTGTACCTTGAGACCATGAGTCTCACAGATCCCTCAATATCATCTGCTAATGCCCAGTCATTTTGAGCTGTATCACTGCCTAGGATCCAGATAAAAAAGAATTTTCGTTCAAAAATCGCATTTCTCCTTTGTTCGTGGTTTCTTCCTGTTAGGTTCACTGTACGAATCCAGCTTTTTATTTTATTTTGCTTAAACATCACATTTCAATATTAAGTAAGATATTATGGCCATACAACAATGGAATGACACATCAGATAAATCTTGAGAACCACAGTTTGTAAAGAACATTTACTAATTTTGCTAAGACGGCTTCTCACTCTATATGACTCCAGTAAAGAGAGGCAGGACTAAACTTCTTGCAAACTTTCCCAAATTCGGCGAAGTAAGGGATCTAGAAACGGAAGCCAAATCTCCTGCTTTCACAGCAAACAACTTAGGCCCTCAATTCAAGTGGCCTCTTAATACAGATGGGGCGGTTAATAACAGTTACCGCCCCAATCGGCCCAATATGTTTTTCCCTTTCACATGAAGCTTTTTTAGCTGAAATTGATGTGTGAATATCCAGAGGAATTACCTGGAGAATTAGACCCAGAATTACAGATTCCCTTGTTATTTCCTCATTTCTTAGGGTACCCCCAGGTCTAACATATAATGGGCCAAATTTTGTCCACCCCGAAATTACCGGTACCCCAAGTATGGATAACACCAGGGATGAGGAACATCTGGCCCATTTTCTGGGTGACTCCTAGTGGGAGCCTTAGTCACTAGATCACACTATGGGGTCGATTCCGATTCGGGAAAAAAACCGTCCGTACGATTTGTATCCGGAGCCCTCTCCGTACGAATCGTACCCGTCCGTCCGAGTCGCGAAGTTCGATCCGTATTCCGTGAATCCGTCCGAATCGTCGTGATCCGTACGTATTGCAAGGCTGAAACTGTGAACCGTACGACTCGTACACATGCCGTACGACTCGTACACATGCCATACGACCCGACGAGTACGACCGGGGTATGAGGACACGATTCGTACGGTCCACATCAGGTAAGGGGAGTGTACGGAAAAGCACACAAACACATACACACCGTACGGTCCGTACCCCCCATAATCGCAGGGGTATGCACCATACCCCTGCGATCATGGGGTGTACGAGCCGTATCCCCATCGTACGATCGGTGTACGAGCCGTACCCCATTGAACAATCGGTGTATGAGCTGTACCCCCATTGTACGATCGGTGTACGAGCCGTACCCCTATTGTACGATCGGTGTACGAGCCGTACCCCCATTGTACGATTGGTGTACGAGCCGTACCCCCATTGTACGATCAGTGTACGAGCCGTACACCCATGGTACAATGGGGGTACGGCTCGTACACCGATCGTACAATGGGGGTACGGCTCGTACACCCATGGTACAATTGGGGTACAGCTCATACACCGATCGTACAATGGGGGTACGGCTCGTACACCGATCGCACAATGGGTGTACGGCTAGTATACCCATGGTACAATGGGGGTACGGCTCGTACACCCATGGTACAATTGGGGTACAGCTCATACACCGATCGTACAATGGGGGTACGGCTCGTACACCGATCGTACAATGGGGGTACGGCTCGTACACCCCATGATCGCAGGGGTACGGTGCATACCTCTGCGATCATGGGGGGGTACGCACCGTACCCGGTGGGGCCATTCCGTACCTGTTTCCGCACGAACTCTGCTTTTACGGCTGTTTTCAGCTCCCGTAGAAAAAGGGTCGTACGGTGCGTACCCGACACGTATCGTACTGGCTGGTTCGTAAAAACCAGCCGCGAACCGTACAGATGTCGCGTAGAGCGGGTTCCAAGGGAGAATCGTACGGAGATTAGAGTCGTACGGTGTCTTGTACGACTCGTACGGAGTACGGCTCCTGGTACGAATCGTACTTCGTCGTACGTACGGGGGACGTTGCAGGGTATGATTCGTATGGGAAAAACGCTCCGAACGGCTATTCGGAGCGGTTTTTCCCGAATCGGAATCGACCCCTATGTGTCCCAAGACAGAACATCAGATTCCGTAGGCTCAGGGCTTGTCTTTGAAAGTGAAGAGAGTTTGTTTTAGTTTAGTCTTATGTCTAAGAAGACAGACACAACTCTATTTGGCAGCTACCGTCCCTTGCAGCTTCCTTGTGTTTCCTGGTTGGCTCTTTCTGAAGACGGATGGCCTTGGTTCTTACCACATGGCAGAGTGACTGACAGGGCATCTTGGCCTCTACAGGCAGGGAGTTTAAAAGAAATGACCGAAGGTCATCCCCTGGCTCAAGGGTTGCAATGTGGAGGACAGTGTTCAAAGCTGAAAAGGAGCCTCGAAAAGGAGAGGATGCAGAGTATACAACAATAGCCAACATTCAAAAGCAAAGGCAGAGAAAAGAAAACAGTTCTATGCCACAGATACAGGAAATTTTATTTCTAATACAATTGTGTTGGCAGATAAATATAAGAAATATTTTTAGAGATTACTTCTTGAGTTGTAGAGGTTCTGAAACCTAGATTCCTAGAAATAATTCAACTACTCTCTGTACAAGTCACTTTATTTATTTCTTTACAACATTTATATTTATTTATTTGCATGAGAGAATCCTGTTCCTATGTCAATTGACACTTTTCACATGTCTTTGCACAGCAGCCAAAAAGGTATACTTAAATCCAAGAAACTTAATGTTGAGTTTCTAAAGTTGTGAATCTCCAATAGCTCCTGGTATTGTTAAACGAAATTAGAAAATGTGTTTCCTTTCTGCTAATTATATGCACTGAGCTACAGATTTTAGCGGAATAATTGTGTTAGACGCTCATCTGTAAACATAAGGGCCTCCAAATGTTGTTGGTGTACACAACATATTGTGTTTCCTAATTGTATAATTATGTACGAGGGCTGCAAAAGCACAGTAATTAACTGTGATTACGTGCGACTGATGAGTTACTAATGTCGTTAGAGTTTGTTCGAAAGGTTCGTAAGGTAAATGGGTGACTAATGTGCTCTACATTTGCATTAAGTAATTACACTATGGAAGAGCCCTCTTATCAGACCAGGCTGAGGCATGGAAACCAATGCTTTCCTATGGCAACCATTTTCATAGTAGGAGCTGTCCCTTCAATTGTGTACCTGTTAACAGACTATTGTGTTCAAGGAGGACAGGGCCAGATGTACTAAGAAACGGTTGCAAAATGCTTGTTTTTATTTGTGCTAATAAGTTGATTCGCAAATTATAGATTGCAATTTGACCTACTTTATGATGACTATTGATGAGGTAAGTTGAAAGTTGTTACCCACTAATAATTATCACCATTAAAGAGATGGTAGCAAGTTGAGGTCAGCAGACTGCTATGTCTGTGACTGCTTTTAAATAACGCTTTTTTTATGCAAACAATTTTCTTTAAAGAATAAATTGAATGTTTAAAAAAAAAATGTGTAAGTTTCATTTAAAACAAAAACAATTGTCCACATTCACAAAGGGGAAGGAGTCCCTCTGGAACCCCTTCCTGTTTGCAAACAGCTCACTATCTCCTTTGACGTGGGGGTATTAGATTAAGATTTAACTAACAGAATACGGTCCCCAAAAATTAATACATACCAATGCGAATAAGTATTTGGAAGGGATGCCGTAAACATGCCCCTTCCAAGTACCAATTCGTTATTTGCACTCAAGTCTAAATTGCAATTCAGTAACATGTTACTGAATTGCAATTTAGACTTGAGTGCAAATAACGAATTGTTACTGTTACTGAAACATGTTACTGAATTCCAGTTTCGTTTTTACATATGAAACAGAATTTTTGCAGCCACAAATGGCCTGATTCAGCAAACTGAACCCTTTGTAACCATTAAAAGGCTTCTTACATCGGGCCCACAGTGCCGATTTTCATTTTTCTTTTTCTTACAGCAGTAAAATTATAAATGTTATCATTATACTTCAATAGAGGTATGGAATGAGCAGGGCTTTATTTAAAAAATATTTACAGTATTTTGTGTAGTATTTTCATATGTGGAGCAGGACAGTGAGGTCTGAAGGCCATTGCACCTTGCCGTAAGTGCACAGATTTTTGTCAGTGATCCCATTTATCGCTCAACATTCTCCTCATAGGAGATGCAAGAATACCCAGGTTCCCATCAAAGGAAAAAACTGACCCTATTGTAGGCTAATGCTCCCACTACTGCTTAGCTTATAATTTGAGTCACAAGAAATGTATTTTCTCATAGTTCTGTATTAATCATAGGTTTGGAGGCAGGGGTCGGCTACTGTCCGAGTCCTCCAAACTCATCTGACACACAACTTGAAGTAGTCATAGACTGAAGAAGATATTTGAAGCTGGAGGTAAACGGTTCTTGACATACTGTCAGCAGGTCACTGCCTCACTTTCTGAACTAACACATTTGTCCACAATACGAGCACTGGAAAAGGAAGACCTACCTGGAACACAGAACCATGGAAAGTGGGAACATGTGAAACTGAATAATGGTAACTGAGATAGGGAGACTTACACTGGCACAGCCACGTAGACAGTAGAAGAGAAAGGCATGGGCACTCAGAAATACTAGGGCAATGACGCCTTGGAGCATGGAGACAATGAGGCAGAACAAGGAAGGCACCTCCGAAGACCAGCCAAACCAGCAGGCGTCCTCCGACACTGAGATAACTCTGCACTGGGCTTGGGGTACAAGGACACAGGTCACAGAAATAAAGACACTGGGACGGATGACATAGACACTAAAGAGGTGGCACATGACCAGTAGGACAAGGAAACAAAGACATTGGGGTCGGATGACAGACAGAGACATGATGGCCAGTAGGACAAGGAAACTCTGACTCTGTGCCAATGAAGCACTAACATGGGACAAGATGGCTCGAAGACGGACAGTCATGGTCTAAAACACACTGCTGTTCATCAGTATTGGGCAGAAACACTCTTTCTGGCCAACCTACGTCATTAATAGTCCAGCACAGTGGTGGTAGTGCACTATACCCCAGCCAAGGGGGTTATTAGGATGGCGGGCGGACTTAGTCCGCCCACCATCCTATCGGTAATCGGGATCGCCCACCATGAGGGCGGGGGTCCCGTGGGGGGTATTAGGATGCACCCGCCACTGTGGCGGGCGCATCCCGCATTTTTAGCATTGTGGCGGGCGGTGCTCTCAGCACCGCCTGTCACAATGCAAAAAATGCACGTATGCATTTGCATAAACAAAGCGGCAGGGACCGCGCGGTGGCTGCAGCTTTCTTTATGCAAATGCAGGGGGTACCACTGGTACCCCCTGTGTGCAGCCCCCAACTCTCCTTCTGATGCCGCCACAGAAAGGCATCTGGTTTGGCCCATGGTAATATAGCTGGCGGTGTCTAATAGACCCGCCACCATATTAAACCTTTTCTGCCCCGGCTGCAAGGCGACAGGGGCGGAAAAGCGGCGTGCGGTCTTTCCGTCAGCCGCGGTCCCCCCCGCCATAGTAATATGGCAGGGGGAAATGGGTGGTGGGCGGCTATGGATGTCTGGGTGATCACCACTGCCCGCACGGCGGTGGCGATCCGCCAGACATCCTAATGGCCCCCAAGTTTTTTCATTTTCAGAACCTTCACTCAAACCTTTAAAATATGTATGTTTTCTATTTGCTTTGATTTCGCTCACAGCAATTTGAATCTTTCGAAACATCATCCAGGTTGAACATTTATCATCTGCTTGTCTAATATATGAGAGAGGAGCCTTGTAAATGCAAGGTCCGGTGTGCATTTTCTGTATTCGTGATTGTTCTCTCTTCTTTACTATTATATTTACGCAGTGTGGGCTGCTTTGTCATTTCATTTACTTACTGTAAAGCATAAGGTACAAGTTATACAGCTAGAAATGTATCTATACTTTTAACATACGCAGAGCAAGCAGTGAATTCTCCATGAGATTGATGCTAGCTGTGAACTGCGTTGTCACAATGTCATTTTTAGGTCTCGCCCTGGAATGAGCATCCATAGGATGCGTCCAGGGTCGGAGACGTATAGTTAGCTGTCTCGAGGGAAGGAAGGACGAGAAGGTGTACGAGCTTTGCTTGCATTTCACTGCCTGCACGCGCACCGCCACTCACGCATGCGCACATACACAGCCACACCGCTACTCACGCATGCGCACATACACATCCATACACAGGCACACACACCCCCGTCGCCGCCGCACCTACACGCATACACAGAGACCCCTCCACACACACCAGCCCCTCTCCTCCCGGCTCCACTCACCGGTGTCTGGCAGGCGCTCCCTGGGTCTCCAGGCTCCTTCCCTTCCTCCGCAGCTGCAGGCTCTCCCCACATCACGCGGGACTCTCTCTCCACATGGGAGCCCCGCCTCCTCAGTGCGCCCGCTTCGCCCCGCGGGTCTTCACCCGGTCCCCCATCTCGGGACCGGGACTTTAAGGGAAACAGTATCCAGGGCTCCTTCCTGGTCACGGGAGCCCCGGGGCCGCAATGCTCACGCCACTTCCTGCTGCCGGCTCCTCTTCCTGGTTGCACGTCAGGTCCCGGGCCAGCAGCCAATCAGAGCGCGGCCCGGGAAAGACGTCACAGAGGTGTCCCGCAGTACCGCCCCCGGCCTGCCTGTAACGAGGATGTTTTGCGGTATTTATTTATTTATTTAATTTTGCATTTTTATATAGCGCAGACTTTACCCGAAGGCGGTATTTATTTATGTATGTATTTATGCATTTTTATATAGCGCGGACTTTACCCGAAGGCGTCGGAGGCTTCACAACAGGAACACACAACATGGCTTTACCCTTGCTCCCACAGCAAAAGTTCTCAAACTCCTGCAATGAGCCATCTCCATTCACCCGATATGTGGGAGATAGCGAGTGTCGCTTCAAGCATGTCACAGAGAAGATAGTGCACATATACATAGTTCCTATTCCTTTGGCTCAGGTACCCTCGCCTTATGCTAACTCTCATTCGTTATTCCGGTGCTCCTCTCTAGGGGTTGAGGGCACACAGAGTCCCCGCCCTACCTAAGCAACACAATTGGGGGCCAACTCAGATAGGCCATGTTTTACTAAATGGCTTTGGTTTGGAATACACACTGAATATCATTGAGCATTACAAACACCCTGACAGGTAGTCGAATGATGCCCAAACTGAAATTCAAGCTCCAATTCAGTAATTTGAAGAACTACACTGAACTGGACCAAAACAGACTTTTGGTGCTTTCTGGACTGCAGGTGCATTCTGCATGTTTACCCAGACTTTGTCTCAACCTTAAGCTCCTCATGTGACCCTGCTGATGACTGCTGAAAGTACTGCCTGAGAGGAGAACCCCCCCCCGCAAACTGCCCTGCAAGCCAACTAAACAAACAAAGGCAACATGAGCCACAGAGAGAGCTGGAAGGCTTCCAGAGACGCTCAAGAACAGTAAAAATAATAAAATCTAGGTGAGCTTGCACATAGAATGGGAGTCTCTGTAGGCGCGCTCAAAATCCAGCTTCGTAGAGATCTTTTGTTTAAGTAGGGTACCCTCTTTCTTCATCAACCCCATGATTCACTAGCCTCCGTCAAGCGCAAGCAAAGATCGCTACCAGCCTTGGTCCTGAAAATGCACCCTTCGAGCCATCATTAAAAGACTGCATGACCCTGCGTTCCTGTGCAAATATCAAACAGCCACCACCTCCACCACTTACCTAGATCCCATGAAGTCCGAGAACTAGTCCCACTATGTGAACTCTAGGTCTAGTTTGGTCAGTATTACAAAATGTTGTTTGAGCTGGAGCCACTCCAAAAACACACCAGATTCCAGAAACCAGGATTGTTGACTCGATGTGATTAGCACCTTCAGGGGCAGAGCTACACAATCCTAGTGTCTCTAACAGGAAGGCAGCCAGGTTCACAACACATATTGCATTGCAAATGCTATAGGTGTCACATTTGTGAAAGTTAAAACTATTGGCATTGTAAATGACAAAGCTATTACTTTAGCTATTACTATAGCTATTTTCACAACCAACACATAAATAAAAAAAATGTAATTCGCAATACCAATGGCTCAAACTTTCCTAATGCGAGACCTATTGCATTGCAAATGCTTGTTTCAGATGGCAGTCGAAACCCTCTCACTGTTTTTTTTCTTTCTGCATTATCTACAAAGTCATCATGGCCAGCACCCTGCCTATCTATCTGACAAGCAAGCACGGCATCTGTGGTGTCTCTGCACTCCCGCAGCCAGGGCATCATTCGACTCGAGGCGAAGAAATGAAAAAAAAAGAACAAGCATTGGCAAAGCCACTGGGTCTCACCTTTGTGAGCTATTATCATGGCCAATGGTTTTTAGTCACGCTGCACAGCATCCTTGAGAAAAAAAATGAAAATACCTTAATGTGGCTGCCCTTGTCATTCTGTGGGTGTGCGCATCACGCATGTGTGTGCCTCCAAAAAGAGGGTGCTGCTTTTGTTTTGTTTTTAGTTACCAATCTGAGTCCGAAAACTAACTGAAAAATACAAGAAAAATCATAAAGCATTTTTGTTTGAATGGGTTGGGGGAGCAAAAGGGTGTTCGGGCAAAATATATTTTGAAATATACCAGGAGAAAGAAATATTGGAAATGAAATATCATGAGCTTTGTTTTTTGAGGTGGGTAATAGTGTTGTAAATAATGATGTTTTCAAGATCATTTTCACTATTATAGTGGTTAAAATATCGTTTTTTCAATTATTTTAATGTGTTTTAGTTGATAAGCTGATTTTATGTGTTACTATTGTTCATATAAACATTATCAATTTGCTTTAGAAATATAGGGGCCCATTAGGATGTCGGGCGGATCGCCACCGCCTGCATTTGTTTACCAGGATATTGTGTGAGTGTTTGAGCAACTGTGGGAAAAAGCAACAGGGGCGTAAACAGAAAGGGGAGTTGGAAGAACCATAAATACGAGCGGGGGGCACAGAAGCAACAAAGGGGAGGAGGGGGCCTGAAAGCATCACCGAGAGGATGGGGGGGGGGGATTTGAAAGCAACAGTGGGAGAGTGGGAGATGAAGAAGTAACATGGCGGAGGGCAGGGGCATATTGAAGCAACACAAGGGAGAGCAGTGTGGGAATGCAACATGGAAAAGCACATCAGCGAGTACACAGGGATTGGGGTTTGGAGAAGCACAAAGGGACAACCAGCTGAATGAGGGGGAGAGTAGTACATGAGGAGATGGCTTTAAAAGACATGCACTCTCTGTGAGTGCTTACACAAAAAGAGCAATGTATTTTACTAACATTCAGCACAAAATCCAGGCAAACATGCACATGGCAAAGAGGCAATGCTCCATTGAAGGTAGAAACACGAGGTGGAGAAGCTGGGGCGTGAATTTGAAGCAGGCAAATTAGTAAGGAAATTCAACCAATGGCAAGCAGTGGGCAGGCTCCAAGCCCCTCTATATATATGATAAGCCACAAAATGCCTTGCAGCAGTCAGTGCATACACTGTCTAGTTGGTTCAACATAATAAGCAAGCCAGCGGATCTTCTCCAGCTATGTATCAGGATTTGAAACAACATCCCTGTATCCTTCAGGACTGTCCCAACCCTGCTCCAGTATAGCCTGTAGGACTACCCCAACCTCACTTCAATTTAGCAAAAAGCTGAAGATAGACCTCATCACAAGGAAGTACCAGTCTTTTTCACTCTTGGAAGTGAGGTACCCTTTCAATCACACATTGGCTGAACCTTTGCCTTCGATCAAGTACCATGCACTGCTGCCTTTGATGCTAGATTCGCACCACACAAATACCGCATACATAGAAACATGTATATACAACACTATTAGATTAGCAACAACATATTTAGCTCCTCTCAACTAAAGTTTACCCGGCATTGGAAATTTCTAAACTAAAAAGAATGTCGGACCTGCAGTTTAGATAATTCCAGCTGTGAATTAGTAATACCTAAACATGTATGATTAAATATTGTTTGCCCATATTAATGAGTGAAAGTCACCTATCCAAGGGAAGTGGTGAGTGGAATTGTCCTGTTATGGCCAAGCTACTTCTTTGAACTTGTGGGTGCATTGCAGTCACCGGAAACGTAGGCAAGAGCTAGAGAGAGAGTGAAAGAAACACTTGGAAGGGATAGGTGGAAGGGCAATATCGACTGTCATGTCTGACATGCTGAGGATGTGGCGGTAACAGTGGCCCAGGTGTCGAATGGGCGATACTGTCAGTGTATATGACATGCAGCAAACCTAACTTCCACTGCAATGCCTGTAAGCAGGAAGGAACCTGGAGAAGTGAAGGCAACATGATTATATGTCCAATTATGTGTTGTCTTTATCATCCTCGCTCCATTGCCGCCAGCTCTGCTGACTTTGAGGGAAATCTTTGTATCCACCCTAAGGCAGAGCACCTTGGCATTCATAGGCCTGCCCTGTATTTTCAGCACTGGTTGTACAGAAGATAGAGAGAGAAAACTGATACAACAGCATACACCTTGCTCTCATGGATCCCCTGCTCCAATAAGGCCGTTCTAAAAAGGGACATTGTATTAAGAACTAATGTCCACTTCTTGCTGATATGGCTGCTTGTTCCACATGGGGTGATCAGGGTGCAGGCGGCAAAGATGAGCAGAGTTTAGGACGGGAGGCATGGAATTAGCCAGAATCCTTCTAGATTTTTCCATTATTGAAGACTTTAATTTTATTAAAAATGGTATAAAGATGCAAACATTATGCCTTTTTGATAACTGCCCGTATTAAGATAATGGCCAAAGGATGAATGCTTCTAACATCTCTACATTTAAGGGAAGGATGAGAAGAGATTATGAGGGGAACAGCACACCTAGAAACTGAGATCATAATATGAGTTCCGAGTGTTGTTTGATTTTGAATTGGGCCTCAAATATACGTCTCAGCTTGTGCGGGTATTTGTCCTTCTGTGCATTGATGCTTTTGTAACAGGGATTCTACACAAACACAGAACTGTGCACAGAGACTTAGGACATCAGAGAATTAGGGTGTGCCAAAACTCACCTCAGTACCCAAAATCCCCTACCAGACTAGCAATCAATGTCACATTAGCTCTTCGTCCTATAGCAAAGAAAAACAATGATTAGACAACCTAGAACATGCGACTTAGAACCATCTCAGGAATTGTGGGAAGTGAGAACACTCTTTTGTTATACGTTCATACCAGTCCACAACAGGAGTAAAATAGAGACACGGTAAGGTTAAAATGTTTATTTTAACGACGTGATCTCAAGCACAGTATTTTAATCAACATCAGCATACATATAGATAATAATAATACGGACAGCATGGTTACAATTCCATAAAATACAAAAGAAGGAATCATATTACAATCATAGTGCAAACAGGTGATAACAAGCACCTATTTAAAGCACCCTCCCTATCTAGGAACTATGTATTATAAAACTATAGAAGGTCTCTTGAGCTTTCTTAGGGGGACCCCATTTACCTGTCCGTTCAGTAAGTGTAAATTACATCAGGACCGGTTAGTCTCTCTGCATGCCTGGAATCTTCCAAGTTTGTGCAAGTCTGGCAAGTGTGCTATGATAAAGGCGCCAGAATCCTACTCGGCTTGCAGCTGCCAAATTGTTGTGTCTAGAATGTGTTACACGGACAAGCCAATAAGCAGGCTCGCAGTATGATAACCATGGCGGCTTAGGACTCACTGTACAGACTGGGGATACGATGTATGTCTAGAGATGTCGAAAAACAACCCTTTTCCCATGTATAGACCTTCATCCAACACAGATCGGCAAAAACAGCTAAGCAGTGTTGTGCGCAAAAACAGCAAAATGGAAAAATGGCGTTTAAACTTCGAATGAGCCATGCTACCTTCACATACACGCAAAAGAGGCCCATAAACCATACAACACTTTCTTTGGTCGTTATAAATCTCAACCAAGTTCTCTTACTCAGATATTCCCCAAGACCTTCATTTACTTTCTGTTTACCTCATTCAACATCCATACAAACTAGAGACTGACTCCCCCCTCCCCCCATCCACAGGAATCCTCAGTCTTCCACCAATAATCGACCCATACCTCTATCTCTATAAGCCAATATCCAAGCATTTGCTTCTGGAAGGCATTATTTTTTACTACCTTCCTCTTGGCTCTTCTGCTCCTGTTCTGTGTATGACTGTGTTAGAGGTAGTCTTGTCCTGAGCATATAGTACCCTTAGTAGGCGATGGTCTGAAGAGCTTAAAAAAGAGCAAAATAGATTTTGTTTTAAGGAGAAAACACAAACAAAGACTTAAGAACTCTCCAATATTTGGTCTCGTTTCCATCACCAGTTCTATGGGACACAGTCAGCCGCAGTTTGTTGTTCCTGTGCTCCTGTGGAAGCATTTTTGCCCCAAATTGCTCTTCATTATTCAAGCTTGTGTAATCGCACAATTGTGTTAATTTCACATCGCAATAATAAGGAGTAATTACTGAAATTACTCTGGCAAAATAAAAATGTTGCCAAGGCCTATGGGAAATGTAAAGCTTTAATTGGCAGACAGTATCATGGCTAGATACTTTATATAGGACCTGATTTAGATTTCTGCGGATGAGTTACTCTGTCACAACAGTGACCAAGATCCCATCCGCCAAAATCTGCCAAAATCTAAATGCCGTTATTTCCTATGGGATTTAGATTTTGGCGGACTGGATATCTGTCACAGTTGCGATGGAGTAACCCTTCCCCCGAAATCTAAATCATGCCCATAGTGTCTATTTAAACTTTGGCACTTTCAGTGGACTTTCGCAACATTGAGAAACTGTTTCTAGGAATATCAGGCATTAGTCTGCAAACTTTTACTCCGCGTGCCTTTGTTCTGTGGTTTTTGTTCCTTAAGCCTTTATTCCACAATTACAGTAAAAAAAAAAATACTTCCTTAAAGCGAGAAAGCAAGTTTAACCTCCTCAAGTTTATATTTGTTTACTCTGCATTTGTTAGCTTTAAAAAGAATATATATATATATATATATATATATGAAAAGCCACAAGCTCCGGTATGAAAGGAAGTCGTCTAGCGGGGCGGTCCGTGTTCAGGGCACCGGTAGCCCTGTGTACTATCACTCCGCACTCCCCCAGCTCCAGGAAGGACAACACGGACACCTTACTTGGTTTGCAGTAAATTTAATCGGACTGCACAGCAACGCGTTTCACCTTTCGGCTTGGTCACGCTACCGTGACCAAGCCGAAAGGTGAAACGCGTTGCTGTGCAGTCCGATTAAATTTACTGCAAACCAAGTAAGGTGTCCGTGTTGTCCTTCCTGGAGCTGGGGGAGTGCGGAGTGATATATATATATATATATATATATATATATATATTGTGATCCTCAGACCCTCTTGTTTTGGTGTGGGTTGAGCCCCAAACCCCCTATTTATCATGCTTTTTTGGGGGTGGTTACCCATGCCCCACCAGGGTTTTTTTTATTTGAATCCCTTACCTCTCTCTACCTCTACTCTCCACTGAGCACTAACAAGCCATTCTCCCCTTTACCTCTACCTACCCATAACCATATATTCATCTATACCTCTACACACCCTTTAACCCTAAAATCACTCTTACCCCTTTACCTCTACCTACCCCTAACCCTGAATTCAACCTTCACCTCTACCTAACACTGTACTATAAAATCTCCCTAATCTTCCTTCAGCTCTACCCACCAGTTAACCCTACAATTACCCTTACCACCTTTACCTCTCCCCACCCCTAAACCCTAAAAATTGCCCTTCTACCTTTTAACTCTATCCACTCAAGCCTAAACACACCCTTGGTCACTTTACATATTAACCCTAAAATAACCCTTACCCTCCTTTACCTCTACTCACCCCTTAACCCCCAAAAACATTTATCTGCAGAGTAAAAGCATGCGGCCTAAAAACTGTGAATTAAAAACGTCACATACTATTTCTTGTGCTGAGAGGGGCAGTAAAAGAGTTTTTTCACTTGGCACCTATTACCATCTGAGTCTCTACACTTTCAGTATGTTCCCTTCTGCACCATTCACCATGTCCTCTGCTTAATTAGTTCACTTTTAATCTTCAGCAAGAGTGCGGTGCCCCCAGCGCGACCCATGAACTGACTTAAGAGCTCGAATCTCCTGGTCCCGCCCCATTCGCAGCTAAACCACTCTGGTGCTGTTTCCAGTCAGAGGCAGGTGGGGCTGGAAAATAGGCCATTCGTGTGGGCGGAGCCTAACAAACCTGTCCTCACCGATGTTAAGAAACTTCACCCACCTTTATGGGCAGGAAATCCCTTCAGACAACCATAGCTCTCCCACATCCACAGTTCATGTCTCCTTCTAAAATTCCTGGCTTATCTTCCAGAATTATCAGCGTAAACAATTTGAAATCTTGCCATTCGGTGGTAGTTTTATGCAAAATTTTGATGTACAAAAAATTCTAATTGTTATGGCACATTTACCTGTTTAATTTTTAATAGCAGGCTGATAGAGAGATGTGGGTGGGAGGGCACCTGCAACTTCCTAAACGTGATGAAAGGAGTGAGTGCTCCTTCTAGAGTGGAATGCAGATGAATGTAAATTGAAAAAGAAGGTATTTGTCTTTCTCGGTTTCTTACAAAGCGTAATTAACTCTTATTAATTAATGATAAGAAGAAGATATTGACCGGGTTTGACAGCATAAATTATGAACAGTTATCATA
The DNA here is from genome assembly GCF_964261635.1 of Lissotriton helveticus. Taxonomy (NCBI): domain Eukaryota; kingdom Metazoa; phylum Chordata; class Amphibia; order Caudata; family Salamandridae; genus Lissotriton; species Lissotriton helveticus. The sequence continues at coordinate 601,381,634 of NC_136061.1, read as the reverse complement.
TCACCGCAATAGCGTGACAGAATTAGATCAACCACATAAAATGAATAGTGGAATGAGCACAATCACCTTCCTTTGCCCTTCAACAAAGTCTGGGATCAGAGGAAGTGAAATATTCATAACCGCCCTACAGCTATTTTACATTATTTTTCCAAACATACAAGCACAAACAGAAATAATCTATCTGAATATTTTTGCAGCATCCACTGAAAACGAAAATGACAGTCAGGAGGAGCATCGCCCCATTTAAAATTACCGAAAACCCCCAATAATTAAAATGGTAATCTATTATCATTTTATATTTCCTTCCCCATCCAAAACAGAGCATTAGGACGGGGCAGGGCTGCTGCTGAGTGACAGCAGTATGTCATTCAGCAGAGAGGAGGGTGGGCTGATATGGCAATGTTTAAAGTGTGCATGTCTTTTTGCCCAACTGTCTTCAGACGGACAGCCACATATGCCCACTTTAAACAACTCTAACCCAGCTGTCTTAAGACATGAGAGCAGTGCCCTGATTGGTCAAGGGAGTTGCTAGTTTCGGTGGTGAGAAGAGGACCAGAGGACACCGCATTCAGATGTTTTTTTATTTTTATTTTATTCCACCCTCCCCCCTGAGATTCCAGCTGCCACTGTTCATTAACTTGGCTCTGACTCGGCCTCAGGTCTTTTTAGACTAAAAAAAACAAGCTTTCAAGTGCTTTCTGTCCTGATTGCTAACCTTATTCTCCAAGTCTATACCCCCAGCCCCTAATCTCCACCCTCCCTGCAGCCGAGAAGATTCTGGTCAGCACTGTGTCGCCATCTTCCTGCATTTTTAATTACCACACTGAGTAGCTCTCTAGACAGTTAGTGAAGACACCATGCAGTGCTATGGAAGTGTGGATGTTTGATGGGATAATTTGAAAAGTCAGTGGCAATTCCCTCCCCGAGCACTTTTGAGAGAGCTCTGCAACATGTTCACAATCAGCTGATCCTGACCTGCCACCCCCCTGAAAAATCAACAATGCTGTCAAAACTGGCAAATGCAAAAACAATAGGTGATGGACAGAATGCAGAATAATGTCATACAGTCAGGGCCTAAATCCATTGGGGCAGATTTACAATAACTGGCGCATCCCCAGGGATGCGCCATTTATTGTGCGCCACAGCTCCGCCACCCATGTTGCGCCGCATTTACAATGCAGCGCACCATGGTGCAAGGAAGGGCAGATGCGTGACGCATCTTTTGGCTTACGGGCAGCGCATTGCTGGAGTCGCGTCTGAGCATACCCATCCCACTCGGGGTGACAAATGCAAAAACAACAGGTGATGGACAGAATGCAGAACAATGTCATACATTCACCCCAGTACAGAGATCTGGGCCTATAGTTCTGGAACTTATTTTCATTCCTGACTGACTCATTTAAAAGGACTACTGGAGTGAACAAACAAAACGAAAAAAGATTGCTTTCTGTACACAATTCATCTATGGGATAAATAAAGTAATATGTGATGACTAAGTGTGCTGTTGACATGTGAAATGATCCGCAGTGCAATTTAGGCACTTCCTTAGCTGTGGCATGAGGCCCATAACAGCCAATAGCATTAGGTGAGAGAAGAATACTGCTCCTGGTATAGCCAAAGCCGTCTTTATTTAAACTTTAAAACAATTGTAACAAGGAATGAGGCAGACAGCTGTCCTGTCAAGCCAGACCTTAGAAGCCCACAGTCAAATGTGAGACACTATTGTACTGTAAGGTACTGTAACATTTATACAGTGCTACCCCTAGGTGTGTGATCTTTGTGAAAGATTATCTGCAGCTGAGCTATGAACTTCATGTGCACCGTAGCAAAGACTTGTAATGCTGTGGATCTTAGAGGAGAGGAGTTTTCCTAACGGCTAGGGAGGTCAACCTTGAATCTGGGGAACCGGTTTGGAGTCTCGGCAATGTCGCTAAACATCCTGTGATTCTGAGCAAATCACTTAATCTCCCCATGCCTAACAAAAATGAATGTGTCCTCATGTAACACAACTGGTGCTATGTAAAGCACTCTGATACTCGATACCTTCGGGTCAAGTTCACACTATATAATACTCCTTTAAAAAAAATGAAAACGGGGATGCAGGTGATAGCTACATAATAATATATTACTGTGTCTTCCCTTACCTTAACTTTGTCCTTCATGCTAGAAAGTCATCTAGTGTCGGCATGATTTAACTTGTCATACATATATTTATTTAAATAATTGTCTGGTTTAATACCTCAAAGAATTAAACTCAAACCATTTGCCACTGGTGTAAAACAGGAGAGAAGAAAAAGATGCCCATCCAGTGTGTGTACCCAGGAAACGTGTGGTCAATCTTGGCCTACCTTCTTAGAAAATTGTGTAATTCTAGGCAATTATTTTACCTCACTGGTCCTCCTTTTCATAGCTCATCTCATTTGAGGACACCTTCAAGGACATCAGCACAGAATGCACTCTGTTCAAAAACCTTTCTTGTACATGGTTCAATAGACTATATTCAAAAATGCTGCTTCATGTATAGCAACATAGGTCACCTACAAGGCGCCACATGACAACTGACCCGTCTCTTGGTTCACTAATGGCATATTCATCAGGGCAGGTTGCAGTGGTTAATGAATGTTCGAATGATTTCATTTAGAAGATATCCCTTCCACTAACGGTCTTTCAATGCGGTCTTATAATGTAATGTACTAAAGTGTGATGTATTCCTATAGGTTCTGTACCGATTCCCCTATTCCTGACCCTGTTCTGGTTAATACTTAACTAGCAGCCGACCCACGGTGCAAAAAACCGTTATCTGATTAAGCCACACCACGGCACAGAAACATGTTATCTGATTAGGTAATAACGCATGCCATCTAATTAGACAAGCACTATTCCTCCAGCCCCTGATAAGGCATACGGAGTTCTCAAAACAAATCAAACCTATGACAACCTGGGAAAATCCCTGCGGCCATTGTTTTGATTTCACCGAGAACTTCAGCAAAAGAATGTGCGAACAAGCCCGTTCGTATGACATCCTTATTGACGTATCCATGTCCATCCTTACGTCAATCTCGACACCTTACAGGTATAAATATTACCGACATTGCCTTAAGCAAACACACGCGGTGGTGACGAGATCGGAGCAGCGAGACGTGCTGAGGAGCCCAGCAGAGAGCGAAGCCCACACGCGCTGCCCCGCCTTCCTGACGCGCTGAGAACGAGACGCTGTTTTCTCCTGCCGAGAAATCCAGCTCCGGCGCTTCCAAGCAGCCCTCGCAGGCAGCTGGAATATCAAGACCAGAGATGAGAGATACCAGCCCTCAACCATTCTAGATCTCAGGTACAGAACTGAACAACCCCTTGCAGAGAATTCTTGAGTCAGTCACTTGGCAAAACAAACTTAACTTAAACTGCTACTTATCTACTCCCGCTCACGTATTAGGCTTAGGTCAGGTACACTGGGGTAGGCGTGGTTAGAAGCACCAGTTGAGTACGATTAGTCAATGTATATATGTATATATCTATTTTATCGATTTTAAATATCATATGGCTTAGAAACCATATCAATGCTTCTGCAGTATTATTTTATACTTCTGCTTTTATTGTATGCACTTTACTTAACCATAAGTATCGCAATAATATCGATTCATTTCTCTTGTACGAGAAAAGAGACTGATCAATAAATACCATCTTTTATTGAACACGCCCGTCTCTTCCTTTTCTCTACAAACTGGTGAAACTAAGAATGCACGTACTGACTGAGTAAAATAAGTTGTCTTTTGTTTTCACACGACTCTAGAGATACACTCTTGATTGGGGGAGAGCAAAGTTGTCATGTTCTATGGTTGTCAGAAACTAAATCCCTTCTTGTCTATCCAGGGAAGTTAAACTCCTCCTTGCCTATTCGAGAAAGTTTCTAGTGAACTCTGAGCTAGCTGGCAAAACCAAAAACTTTAAGTCTAATATCGTCTAATATCGTCAGTAGAAGACCTCTGCCCTAGGTCTATACTATTGAAGATATTATTCCAATGCGCAGAGCCTATTGGGATAATAGGAACTACACTACAAAAGTGAAACACGTAAGGGTTCAATTAATATTTATTTTTATTTTTGAGGACTCATTATAATTGTATACAACGTTGGATGCAGGATTTAAATGTCAAAAATTTGACGGCTCAGCTATTCTTCTGGCGTTTAGGGTAAGCTCATCTTGGCTCGGCCTGTCACTTGTCCTACTCACCACAATGGAACTCATTGAGAAGATCTTTGAAAGATGTGACCACAGATCCGTGCGGGAGGCACCCATCCTTCTGCGCTATCATGCTAGGCCATATCTATTATTAACTTGGAACTTAAACCAATTGGTGGTTTTAAAACATTTACAAAATGGCCGACCCAAAGCATGATGCTAATAAAGCACAATGAGTTTGATCTTATTGCCACAGTTTGACCTTTAAGATGACACAGTAGCCTGTGTCATACTTTTGCTTTTTGAACTACTCCCTCCCACTTTCACCAATAATAATTAGTTTCATCTTCATAGGAATGTAGTGGGTAGCAGAGGCGTGTGTGGGTATATTTTGCCTGCTGAAACGCAGCATCCCAGTGCCACCTTTGTACCCTCTCATTAACTTTGACTCCAGCTCAGAGACCTTGTTCCGCAGCCATTTGCATTATGAAATCAGAAGTTCACTGTGGCTTCCGAGCCTCCGAATTTAACTGAAAATAACATCTTCTTTGGGGAAATCGTATTTCTTCTTTGTTTTGTATTAATTTAGTTTGGTTCTGCACTAGCATGCACGAGAAGTAGAGTGTGTATACACAGGTTTACTGATTTAAAAGTAGATTGACAATTCTTATCCTATCCTCATGTCCAGTGTTGGAAATGATGGCAAATTGTTCTATGAAGAGAAGAACTTTATTATGTCATACACCATCACAAGTTTCCAGTCAGCTGGAGTATGGAACGTTCCAAGGGAAGTAAGGGAAATGGGGGGGAAAAATAGAACCAAGGACAAGTAATTAAATCAGTAAGTTAGGGGTGAGATACCGTGCTCTATTAGTTGACTGTGGAAATAATGTGCAGTTTTTTTCTTTCTTTGGCCACTTAACGTGGCCATATTAAGTGATCCTGGACAAATCCTTTTCTCTGAACGTGTCTTGGAGCATTTTTCAACCAACAATGAATAACATGTACGAATCGGCTTACCATCACCTCTGCTAATTGACTTATAAAATGTACAAGCACATTCCTGTTTCACAATTTAGGCTTGAATACTGGATATTTAAGTTTAGTTAAATCTACGGCTATAATTCCTTAGTGTCATTTAAAATTTAGCCGTTTTTGTATATATCTATTTTATCGATTTTAAATATCATATGGCTTAGAAACCATATCAATGCTTCTGCAGTATTATTTTATACTTCTGCTTTTATTGTATGCACTTTACTTAACCATAAGTATCGCAATAATATCGATTCATTTCTCTTGTACGAGAAAAGAGACTGATCAATAAATACCATCTTTTATTGAACACGCCCGTCTCTTCCTTTTCTCTACAAACTGGTGAAACTAAGAATGCACGTACTGACTGAGTAAAATAAGTTGTCTTTTGTTTTCACACGACTCTAGAGATACACTCTTGATTGGGGGAGAGCAAAGTTGTCATGTTCTATGGTTGTCAGAAACTAAATCCCTTCTTGTCTATCCAGGGAAGTTAAACTCCTCCTTGCCTATTCGAGAAAGTTTCTAGTGAACTCTGAGCTAGCTGGCAAAACCAAAAACTTTAAGTCTAATATCGTCAGTAGAAGACCTAGTTAACCTCTGCCCTAGGTCTATACTATTTAAGATATTATTCCAATGCGCGGAGCCTATTGGGATAATAGGAACTACACTACATGGCGCCCAACGTTTGGATAGGCGATAAAACTAACGCAAGACATTAGAGTAACTCAGTCGTGCTTTTTCACACAGAACCCCTTTTTTCCCATAATACTCCAAAGACGTCTGGAGTGGGTAAAAGGTCATATCCGCCAAACCTCGCAGGAGGAGACTCCTATGTATGGTTCTTGGTTTAGTCAACGTTGAAGGATACACTGTTCCAAAAAATTGTGCATCTAATCTTTGTTTCCGTAGAAACCTGATCTGCAAACAAACAGAATAACCTTCCTGTCGGTAAAATGGTAGACAGTGATGATGAAAGGAAGACAGCTAGACTAGCAGCTGAACTCGTAGCAGCTGATAATACTCTGCTACAAAATGACCCGGATATAAAACTCATCCCGGTCAACATAAGAAAATCTATAACTTTAAAACTTATGGAAAATGGACTGACATCGAGAGGTGGTACAGTCCTATTCGTAATTGAGGCACACGAATATCGGCAGACAGAGGTATTCTATTCATGGATGAACTTTCCAGCAGCGAACGCTGTAACAAAAGAGTTCCACTATTATAAAATAGAGGAACCACCGGATACCTACACTCCTTTCGAGGAGGTAGAAGTACCACTCAAATTCCAAGAGCACCTGCTCTTGTTTGATGGCGCCCTAAAACATAATAATCACATCACCAGGCTCGGTCCACTAGGTAGACCAGGAGCAACGTGGCCGGTCCTAGCCGGATATACACCACATCCAGACATTGAAGAAATGTCTGCAGCAGATCTTCTAATACAGCTAAAACAACTAATCAAAATACATAGACAATTAGTCCAATATGTAATGCGGACTTCAACAATCCAACCAGCAAGTAAAATTCCACAGCTGACCCCTCATCAGGGTAACACAAATAAAATTACACCACAGAACATACAGTCCTGTCTAGGTAAAGTACCCGCAAAACGGGAACAAATACCTTTCTGGCTAGCACAAAAAATCACTCAAATAGAGGCGGTGTTTCCAGACACCACCCCTGTAGATAAACACAGGATTCTGACTATCTGTCTTCCAATGGAAATCGCACCACACGTGGAGGACTGTGACACTTGGGGTACAGTCTTTGCTTCCATATACACGAAAACACATGGTGTACCATCCATGTCAGTAATACCAGATGTGCTAAAACAAATTCAAGATGAATATGGTCCAGAACCCGCTTTAACTCTTGGTATGAAATTACTGAAAGACTTCAAGCAGGTCTCGGCTATATTATTAGCCAACATAAAGGGAGAAGCAGCAAACGTGGCGATCCGCCAAAGGTTAAAAGAGACAGACATAGCGGACCAACCAACTGAAATTGCCAGAATCATAGAGAAATCCTATGAAGAACTAGGAAGGGATAGTCTGGGTGGAATACCGGTAAAACCTCAACTGATTGAAAGTCCTGAAAAGATATTTATTAAAAATAATTTAAACACTCAAAAAAAAGAGCTGGGATGGGAACAAACAATCCAATCCTAAAGAAAAAAGATTCCGGTCCAGAGGAAGGTCACCTCGGCGGAGAGAAAGATCTCCGAACCAAGGACGCAGGTCTCCCCAAAGTGAGCCCTCTGGGAAAAAATACAACCTTAGAAATAGGGATAATATAAAGAAACCTGATAGATATCAAGATAATGATACACGTCCCTCTCAATCTTTTCAGACTTCCTCGCAGAAATCGGAAAGAAGAGGACGATCAGAACACAGGGAAGAGCACGTCAAGTCCAAAGACAAGAAACCTGCTCATCCAAATAAAAAGTTACAATTTCCAAAAAAGAAGGTAGCCAGTATTAAAGTAGTCAAAGATGCCGAGAATACTGAGGACACAGCTGAAAAACGGAGAATGGGCTCAGACAATGCTAGACAGCGCAGCAGAAGTGAGCATAGCTCGCAAAGTCCTTATGAATCATCTGGAGTCAGTGGACACGAATGAATATATTCAAGTGGAAACTGCAGACACCAGAGTCAGCAAACCTCACAAAATATATGAAATAACATTACGTATAGAGGGGGATAAGACTAGAAAAATAAGGGGTCTCTTTTGGGATAATCTCTCCCAGGGCTATGACATCCTTCTAGCTGAACGAGACTGGCCACCCGAGTTTGTCAGAGAGTGCCCTCATGGCGAAGAAATAATTATGCCTGCCTTCTCAAATCATATTCCAACTCATAAAAAATATACACTTGCTAGAAAGTGGGCAGTAGCTCAAGCTCCTGCTTTATATAAAAATCATGTAGGATGGGATGAGGACTCTCCTCCTCACAAAATCCAGTTAAAATCACAACCTACTGCACAGAGGCAGTACCCAATTAAGCAAGAAGCTAAAAAACAGGTAAAAGAGATCCTAGATGAACTTGAATACCAGGGGGTGATTGAAACTTGCACCTCACAAATGAACAATCCTTTGTTTCCTGTCTCCAAACCAGATAACTCATATCGTCTAGTTTTGGATTACAGACACCTTAACTCATGTTGCAAAACCTTTGCAGTACAAAACTCACATAGTGCTGCACTAATGAATAACATAGTACGCAAAAAATACAAAACAACATTAGACATCTCTAATGGCTTCTTTTGTCAAAATATAGCACAAGAGAGCAGATATTTGACTGCATTCTCGGTAAATGGCTCGCAAAAAAGTTTCTGCCGTTTACCCCAGGGGCACAAGAATAGCCCAGGATTATTCTCAAAGAGAGTAACAGAATTACTACAAACATACAATGACGAGGCATTATCATATGTCGACGACATTTACCTAACAGATGATGACTTGGATACTCACTTGAAGAGAGTGAACACCATAATACTTGGGTTCGCAGCAGAGGGTTACAAATTCAACTTTAAAAAATCAAGAATTGCCCATCTAACAGTCCTGTTTTTAGGATATGAATTATCAAGTGAAGGCAAAAGCCTGGCTGACAATTCCCTAGAGAAATGTGCTGTACTCCAAGCTCCTAGAACACTAAAAAACTTACAATCAATTCTAGGCTTCCTAAATTTCGGAAGAACATACATTGCAAATTATGCAGAAAGGGTCAAACCCCTTTATGATCTAATAAAACCAGATTTTAAAAGAATCAATTGGACTCAAAAACACACAGAAATTTTGAGATCTTTACAAACAGACATGCTAATTAAAACAAAATTATAAACATGTGATAACACACGTAATCTTGTGATTCGAATCATCCCAGGAAGATGCGGATTCACATACCTGACCTCTAATGAGGGAGAAAAGGTACCAATTGCGTACAAATCACACTTGTACACAGAAGCTGAAAAGAAGTTCAGTATTAAAGAAAACATTGTTCATGCAGTTCAAACGGCCATAGCAAGAGAAAAAGACAACGCTGACGGTAGACGTATCACAGTCAGAACAGCGGAGTCAGCCTTTGAGGCATTAACAACCCCATGTAATTTACCAACAACAGCGTTGAATCCAGAATGGATACAATGGGTGAATTCGATTACAACGGACAGAGTAAAATACTACTTTGATCCAGAATTAAAGGAATTAAAATATCTAGAATATGAAATAATATACCCTCTGGCAATCGACATTCTACCTTTACGACAATACGCCTGTGTAATACATACAGACGGGCATGCACAACCCTCAGTTTGGGGAGAGCTGGCTTACAAGGCAACATGCGAAATTGTAAAGGAAGTGTGGCGCGGAGGTAAATTAAGACCTCTACTTACAAAAACACACTCAGTGGAAAATAATTCAGAACAACAAACTGAAATTATAGCGTTAAAAATGGCGCTAGATAATGCCGATCGCGAATTCCCGACACTTATACTGTGCGATTCGTATTACTGCGTCAAATCATACAATAACGATTTACAGAAATGGATTCAAAACGGTTACAAAGATGACACAGGTGCAACAATAAAGCAAAAAGTGCTTTGGGAACAAGTAGCTCTTTTACAGAAAGAACTACCAAAAACTCACGTGATACATTCAGTGAGTCATCAGCGTGATGGCGTTCACGTTGCAGGGAATTCATTGGCTGAGAAAGCCACAACGGCAGCAACTAAATCGGCTTCCGTAGTCAAGAAAAAGCATACAGTAAAACACATTGACGGTGAAACTATGCTGGCGGTGAAAACGTCATCAAAAGGCGACTTCTCAGCACTACCGATCAATTATCCACTCAATTATACATATATAATCGATGCAAACTCCGTTCCTTTTGCTCGAATCCCTGGAGTGGGGGATAGAGTGATTCCAAACACGGACAGGAGAGGCTTGTTAATAGCTGACGCACATATGGGTGAGGGTCTCAGACACCTTAAACAAAAAGATTCTCTGGAAGAATTACAATCAGCGTACTGGTGGCCAGGCATGAGCCTGCATCATCAGATTTATGTAAAAAACTGCCCAGACTGCAATAGAGATCGCAGTGGCAAGCGAGAAGGACTATTACCATGGCACTTTGCTCCAGAAACACAACAAGAATAAAAGTACCCATCACAAAAAAGCGTTATATTAAGACATAAAGACTCATTTACACTCATGATGTAGGACCCCAGCGCTCGGCTGACGTCTGGACTGTTATAAAAAGATTTGCGAGTCTATAATGGCATATACGCTAGGAGCATGCTACGTTTTGACCAATGTATTCCCTTTAGCCTTCAAGCTTATGGGGAAGCAAGGCCAGATGAGCATAGCATAGCGGGACTCTTCTCACTTCCTTCCTGAGGGATACGGGATGGTGTAAAGAAAAAACCAAGGGCATAAAGCAATCTATAACAGCGAAGGTATTAGGTTCGGGTGCTGGGTGGGTCAAACATCTAATAAGTGTCCAACGTAGTCTAAATAACCTGCCAAGAAATTCTCTGAGGGGATTCAGTCCGTACGAACTATTGTTTGGAACTAGAATGATGGTCTTAGATCTTGACAGTCAGACTTCAGTGGTTAAAGAAAAAAGCTTTGATATCAAAGATCGTTTGGCTATTTTACAGGACTTAAACGAAACAAGAAAAGACCTGAGCAACATAAAGTTGAAACAACAGCCAACGACCACTGAAGAAAAACCACCTGTCCCAGCAAGACCTGTCTGGATTCCAAAAGTCGGGGATCTAGTCAGAGAAAAGATCGCGGTAAAGAAGGAATTTGGGCCTTCTTACAGAAAAGCAGTTCCTGTCTTGTCTATCAACGGGACAAGATCAGTAGTACTACCGCCCCTTGCTGGTAAAAAGGAGAATAGGGTTGTATCAATCGACCTGATAAAACCACAATCATGTGGCCGATAACAAACAGTAGGCCAAGTGGACTCCCGATAAGTAGCAGAACACCAAGGTTTGCTACAAACACAGAGGTTCAATCTAAGAGGCTACTCACATTTGAAATGCCAAAAGAACAACAACAAGGACTATGCAACCATGCTATGGAACTTAAACCTCTAAAAACCCAAATAAAAACATTTAGCAGAGACACACCAATCTACAATGAATTAATAAATGACTAGGCTGCTGCAACAAAACACACTGATAAAGCAAATATCAATCCTGAAGCAATTGGAACAATAGACAGAACGGCATCCGGTTACTTCATCAACTTCAGTGATTCATCTGAAAACCTGAGTGAATCAAAGGAACAAAAATCAACAAAAACCTTTAAAAATAAAGCTAAGGAACTTTTTCAACATCTGAAAGAAACCTATCTGATTTCTCCATGGATTGAATTCTGGGTGGCCTTAGGTGCACTTATCCTCATACTTTGTCTCATCATGGTACTATGTTTGGGACACTTCATTGAGGGAAAATATGCTAAAATGGACACAGCAAGCCAGAAAATCAACTTGGTCCTCAAACCACACACGTCTTCACACATCAAGAAAAGGGAACTTTCTTCAGTCAACTTCACAGCCAATCCTATACCCGGTGGGGTAGCATGGGACAATACTGATTATGAAATCTATGGTCCGGTTGAAATCCTGAAGTATCCACATCAAATCAAGATCTCATTGAGTGACTTTGTAAAACCAAGCTCAGTTGCTGATGATTGGGACGTTGAAAGCATTAATAATATGATGTCTGACCTAGTGATGTCTGCTAAATTTACAAAACATGATTATTTGCAGGGTTCGTCTAATTATGATAAAATGTTCTGCTATAATCACTATAGTAATCATTATCTGCATAAATCTGCACAACCTAGAAATGTTTTAAATTATAATCAATGGGAACACTGTGCAACCCCTCCAAAAGGTAGCTCAAGAACTTTTTATGACAAATATTCATATTTTTCAGGGTTCAACACAAGTAATGCAGAAACATTTTATTTCAAATTATCAAACAAGACAGGTACAAAGACCATGCTTACAAACACTAAATTGATATATTCAGACTCGTTTTTTGAACAAATGAGTGCATTTGGTTTTGATTACTGGGACAAAAATGTTGAAGTAAAAAGTGTTTGGGGTACAAAGTAATGGCAAGTACAAGGTATAGAATCATTGTTTAGAGCCTGCATGATCCCAGAACAAATGATATTTTTGAATGACACTATTCAACAGACTACCTGTCTTGGCCTAGCCAAAATCAAAGATTTAAACAAACCGTCTATTCCAAAGCCAACAATAAACAGTAATAGCTCTACAGATGAGGAGATAGACGTAAACCATATATTTAGCCAAAACAGAACACATCCAGATTGGAAAAAGTGGTTGATCTGGCCCACAGATACTAATAACTGTCAAGACAGATTCCTGAACAAAATCCAGGGGTTCAAATTGACCAGGCCAGACCCTAGATATTCCCAAAGACAACACCCAGGGATAATTACCACGTACAGTGTGGGCAAACTCTGCCTTCAATGGCTACAAACATCCACACTGTCTGAAATTAAGCAACACCTAACTTTACTTACTAATGGTGCTGACTTGCGTGATTTCATTATGGGACCACGCAAACAGCGTCAAAAACGCTTCATAGCAGCCTCTGTATATGCAGCTTATAACGAAGCCTGGAAAATAACTCAAATTGAAACATCAGAGAAAATATGGGAAATTGACCGTATTCATTTGGAAAAATCACTTTCTGTGGTGGACAATGGGTTAATGACTCTGTCCTCCAGAATATACTCTTTGGACAGCATTGTGTCTTCAGCAATCGACATAATATCGCAAGACTTACTGTTATTACAACACGGTCAGTCCCAATTGCGTTCTATTGTACAACTTGGCTGGATGTTACAAAATCTGCATTCAGGCTATGTGCCTTGGCGTTTAATCAACACAACGTCACTGTTCAATTTCTTTAACCTTACTGATAAACAAATCAGTATGGCACAGAAGGGTGCTGATTATACAATCCTGAGCATTGAGAAACTCGAGAGATTACCATTGACAATGTCAGAACGACCTGTCAGTGAGTGGATAATACATGGAATAATTAATATTCCAATATCTACTTTCAGGTTTCAATACTGCCAAAAATATATACAGGCTGGCATGTACGAAAAATTGGGTAAAGGGTATATTAAGTCAACATGGAACTTGCCCTATTCACATGCATGTGTCAGTAATAAAGGCCGGAAAGTGTTTCTTAGTGGCGATAATTGTGCCATGTCACTAAGCGGTACACCTCTGTGTAATGGTATTAGTTTACACGGAGCCTGTGAATGGTCCTCAAATAACCTTTCATGTCACCAGCTAGGCACACCTGCGACACACATAGAACCATTCTTTAGGAGACTATCGAACAGGAGTTACATTATAATTGTAGACCGCAGATGTTGTAGCTTGGTGCCCGGAATAGCTTATCTCATAACTACGACTGCGAAGGTCATGTGCTGTGAACGAGTATTGTTCCCCAGCGCAATGCCAGACAGGGAGGCAAGGTTATGGCCGAATTTGAAAATTTCTTCCATTAGAGTTGATACTTTAAGCAGAATGAAAACTGCTCCTTCAGACGCCGACCAGGCTCACGTCATCAAAAGAAACGTATGATCTCCAAGTTGCAAGGACAACGGCAGAGATTCATTCATTGTTATCGACTAATTCCCCCATACATTTCGCAGAAATCCTGAACGAAATCTTAAATATTTCTGATACCAGTGGAGTCTCAAATGTATTTAAGACATTGTTTTCAGGGGCTCTAACACCATTTAAAGCCATTCTGGGTATTTTTCCAGACTTTGTCCATTCCGTCTTTGGTGGACTTCCTATCCTTTTGGGACTAGTGGCAGGAATCCTATTTTTGATCCTGTTAATTCGCTATGGCAAACCGTGTCACAGACAAAACACCTGCGACAAGGGAAGAAACAATCCTAGCCATTGGATACCGGGACCAGATATCTAAAATCCTTGGACTGTCCCGGCTTAGAGACCTGAACATGACTTGGTTTCTTTCATTTAGACCTATGTGGCAAAGCTGTGTTTTACCTGTATTAAGGTGCTTGCTATGCGGAGAAGAATGCGTGTTGGACACCTGTCTGACGCTACAATCGGATGCGCCAATGGATGCAGAAACTTTGTTGGGTCCGGTTACGGCTCATGCATTGTGCTGTCCCCAGCGGCTACCAATCCTGATGACGGCATTCGTGGAGACTTCACCACTACGATTAAGGGGTAGTGAGGTTCAAGATGAAAGCAGCATCGATCAGGTACGACCTTCTGTCAGCTATGCTGATCCAAACATCAATGAAGGCAATCATGCTCACGAATGCATGGTAACATCTTTTTCCGAGTTAATGGAACTTTCACAGGAAGCTGTTGACAGCTTTTTCGAGAGTCTAAATGATATGATGTTCTCACCAGAGCAGAAATAATGACTTTTGAACAAGCTAGCACAAGGCGTTCCCAACACCCTGAATTTGGCCTTCAACTTTGATAATAAAGTATCATGAACAATTTTCTCCAGTTTACGGACAGCGGAACATAATTTTTCAGCGGCCCCAAAATTATTTTACAATTTTTCGGGACACTTATCTTCTGCTTAAATTAGAAACTATTCTTAGAGAACTATATTTCTATTTTAGGAACTTTAGAGACATTAGCTGCCCTCTGGCATGTTCATAAATATTTTATTATGTGATGAAATGGTCTCGCATTTTTTTCTTCTGTATTATGAGCCATTTCATGTGTAATTTTCATATTTTATTAGTTATGATGTATGAATATGCGTGATTTATTTAGCATTAATATACTGCTTGAGTGCATATAATGTATATATATATCTTTACGTATATTTCATGTTTCAAAATGCATATGGATGTATTTTGGGGTGGTACGGTATACACATGCTCTACTAGTATATTTACTATGCCTAGATCTTGTAAATATGGACATAGTCAGCGTGGAGTGGGTGTGATGTATTCCTATAGGTTCTGTACCGATTCCCCTATTCCTGACCCTGTTCTGGTTAATACTTAACTAGCAGCCGACCCACGGTGCAAAAAACCATTATCTGATTAAGCCACACCACGGCACAGAAACGTGTTATCTGATTAGGTAATAACGCATGCCATCTAATTAGACAAGCACTATTCCTCCAGCCCCTGATAAGGCATACGGAGTTCTCAAAACACATCAAACCTATGACAACCTGGGAAAATCCCTGCGGCCATTGTTTTGATTTCACCGAGAACTTCAGCAAAAGAATGTGCGAACAAGCCCGTTCGTATGACATCCTTATTGACGTATCCATGTCCATCCTTACGTCAATCTCGACACCTTACAGGTATAAATATTACCGACATTGCCTTAAGCAAACACACGCGGTGGTGACGAGATCGGAGCAGCGAGACGTGCTGAGGAGCCCAGCAGAGAGCGAAGCCCACACGCGCTGCCCCGCCTTCCTGACGCGCTGAGAACGAGACGCTGTTTTCTCCTGCCGAGAAATCCAGCTCCGGCGCTTCCAAGCAGCCCTCGCAGGCAGCTGGAATATCAAGACCAGAGACGAGAGATACCAGCCCTCAACCATTCTAGATCTCAGGTACAGAACTGAACAACCCCTTGCAGAGAATTCTTGAGTCAGTCACTTGGCAAAACAAACTTAACTTAAACTGCTACTTATCTACTCCCGCTCACGTATTAGGCTTAGGTCAGGTACACTGGGGTAGGCGTGGTTAGAAGCACCAGTTGAGTACGATTAGTCAATGTATATATGTATATATCTATTTTATTGTATGCACTTTACTTAACCATAAGTATCGCAATAATATTGATTCATTTCTCTTGCACGAGAAAAGAGACTGATCAATAAATACCATCTTTTATTGAACACGCCCGTCTCTTCCTTTTCTCTACAAACTGGTGAAACTAAGAATGCACGTACTGACTGAGTAAAATAAGTTGTCTTTTGTTTTCACACGACTCTAGAGATACACTCTTGATTGGGGGAGAGCAAAGTTGTCATGTTCTATGGTTGTCAGAAACTAAATCCCTTCTTGTCTATCCAGGGAAGTTAAACTCCTCCTTGCCTATTCGAGAAAGTTTCTATTGAACTCTGAGCTAGCTGGCAAAACCAAAAACTTTAAGTCTAATATCGTCAGTAGAAGACCTAGTTAACCTCTACCCTAGGTCTATACTATTGAAGATATTATTCCAATGCGCAGAGCCTATTGGGATAATAGGAACTACACTACAAAAGTGAAACACGTAAGGGTTCAATTAATATTTATTTTTATTTTTGAGGACTCATTATAATTGTATACAACGTTGGATGCAGGATTTAAATGTCAAAAATTTGACGGCTCAGCTATTCTTCTGTCGTTTAGGGTAAGCTCATCTTGGCTCGGCCTGTCACTTGTCCTACTCACCACAATGGAACTCATTGAGAAGATCTTTGAAAGATGTGACCACAGATCCGTGCGGGAGGCACCCAGCCTTCTGCGCTATCATGCTAGGCCATATCTATTATTAACTTGGAACTTAAACCAATTGGTGGTTTTAAAACGTTTACAAAATGGCCGACCCAAAGCATGATGCTAATAAAGCACAATGAGTTTGATCTTATTGCCACAGTTTGACCTTTAAGATGACACAGTAGCCTGTGTCATACTTTTGCTTTTTGAACTACTCCCTCCCACTTTCACCGATAATAATTAGTTTCATCTTCATAGGAATGTAGTGGGTAGCAGAGGCGTGTGTGGGTATATTTTGCCTGCTGAAACGCAGCATCCCAGTGCCACCTTTGTACCCTCTCATTAACTTTGACTCCAGCTCAGAGACCTTGTTCCGCAGCCATTTGCATTATGAAATCAGAAGTTCACTGTGGCTTCCGAGCCTCCGAATTTAACTGAAAATAACATCTTCTTTGGGGAAATCGTATTTCTTCTTTGTTTTGTATTAATTTAGTTTGGTTCTGCACTAGCATGCACGAGAAGTAGAGTGTGTATACACAGGTTTACTGATTTAAAAGTAGATTGACAATTCTTATCCTATCCTCATGTCCAGTGTTGGAAATGATGGCAAATTGTTCTATGAAGAGAAGAACTTTATTATGTCATACACCATCACAAGTTTCCAGTCAGCTGGAGTATGGAACGTTCCAAGGGAAGTAAGGGAAATGGGGGGGAAAGATAGAACCAAGGACAAGTAATTAAATCAGTAAGTTAGGGGTGAGATACCGTGCTCTATTAGTTGACTGTGGAAATAATGTGCAGTTTTTTTCTTTCTTTGGCCACTTAACGTGGCCATATTAAGTGATCCTGGACAAATCCTTTTCTCTGAACGTGTCTTGGAGCATTTTTCAACCAACAATGAATAACATGTAAGAATCGGCTTACCATCACCTCTGCTAATTGACTTATAAAATGTACAAGCACATTCCTGTTTAACAATTTAGGCTTGAATACTGGATATTTAAGTTTAGTTAAATCTACGGCTATAATTCCTTAGTGTCATTTAAAATTTAGCCGTTTTTGTCCTTTTCAAAAGTTAATTATTTTATGGACATTGTGTTTTTGGGGCGTAGTCACTTAAGTGAGAAAAAATGCAATTGAAGAAATGTGCCAGATTCAAATATTATATGAGTCTATCTCTATTTTAAAAAGGTTCCTGAATTCCACTTTGGTGAAAGTTGTCTTGCAGAACCCTTTAGCTGTCAGCAGGACTCAGGGTCAAGATGCCAATAACTTCTTTAACAAACCTGGTCATTTGTGGGTGTTTATGGGCTGGGAATTGGAGGGCGTGTCGAACTTCAGCCCGCGGCATATTCAATTTCACTCCCCAAAGCAGCCCTGGGAAAGAAATGCCTGACATAACATTTGTTTACCTGTAAAAAATAAGAAAGTACCTGGTTTCTGCTAGCCCACCATTTAGGTAGAATAGCCTTCTCCTAAGCACTCCCGACTTTTTAGACTAGTGAACTGAGACCTATGCTTCACCACATAGGCCATTGTTTTAGTATCAGGCACCTGATGTGAGGGTCTGAGATGCACTAATTGAAGAATATTCTTTCTTTCCACCCAGCTTCCTATCTCCTCAGGTCCCGCTCGATTGGCTAGTACCATGAAGTGACTTCTAGGTGATAATTAGCACACTAATATCGCCAAAAATAAACAAATGAACTTGGGAATCCTACAGCATACATTGGTTATGAAAAAGACCATGCAGTCACCTTCCTTCCTTGCAAATCCTATTCTGCCTTCTCACACACCATGCTTGCTTTCATCTGCACCAGGCAGTTCCTGAGCTCTTCTCCACTTGACAATTCCATTTCCTTCCCACTCTCACCCTAGCAAGTCATCAACTCTTCCCTTACCATCAGTATTTATCCTCTCTATTCCCATCGGCTCTGTCAAAACTGTGCATTCAAAAAAAGCTGAAACAGCAAAAGACAATGCATTGAGGGATGTAGCAGGAAAGGCGACACGAACATTATCCAGGAAAAAAGCTTCACTTTGTGAAATATTGAATGTATTCTTGTTGATGGATACGTTTTTAATAGACAATGAGTATTTACTATAGTAATTTTTGTTTATAGGGAATATTGTTGGCATGCTTCTTTAAGTGTTACTTATAAATCACTCTCAGCAAGTCCTGAATGCAGAAAGTGATTTTTTATTAAGCTTAAAAGCCTTGTACTATGATTGCTCTTGTCTAGTGGTGCCAGGCACTAAAAAGACATGGTGAAAATCTGGCACCATATTCGGAGTTCTATTTAAAGATATTGTTTGTAGTAGATATAACATTAACAAATAGCATTGAGAACAAGGAGAGTGGAAGTGTTTTTTTGATGCAGTATTGTTTTTATTTTAGTTTTATTTTACAACCAATATCAAAACATTGGCATGGTTAAGCTTGCAATCCACGAT
This sequence comes from Lissotriton helveticus, assembly GCF_964261635.1. Lineage (NCBI taxonomy): Eukaryota > Metazoa > Chordata > Amphibia > Caudata > Salamandridae > Lissotriton > Lissotriton helveticus. Next base: position 601,362,456 of record NC_136061.1, on the reverse strand, counting down.
TCCACATTGATAAGGTTATTCATTTGTTTTATATTTGTGGGCATCAATAAACAGAGTTGGAGATACTTTTTCCTCAGCATTACGTAGCAATCAGCTAGCATTTAGCTTACCATACTTCAATTATCTTGTATAAAGATGTATGCAGATGTCTGTCCTTAAGCAACAATCAACAATCAACATAAAGTTGCTTAATCCACTACATCGTGTCAAATGTTCTAGAGCAGCATAAATGATAGCTATGAACAAATTCTACAGGCGTTTAAATCTTGTGCATGGTTCTCACCTCTTCTACATATAAGTTTCCTCCACAATAGACCATTACACATATCCTTAATCTAACTGTCTATCTCGCCACAGCCTTTTCTAAATGATACACAAAGAGTGAGCTTAGAGTCACTCTCCTATAACAATATATTGTTTGAAAAGTCATTCACCTTTTGGATCAGCTTATGGAATTTTGCACAGTTTCACTCTTTGCAGAGGATTTTTTGCAAAATAGTGTAGTCCATCTCCGGCATTGCATCTGAACCCTTGGCAAACTTGTCTTCAAAACAGCAAACTGGCTATAGCTGAATTATGTCACTGAACATCTTGTGCGGTATGGTTTCTCCCATAATCTTCATTCAACAAAACAAACCCCTTTAGGTACAGACAATCCTCCCTGCACCCTTTCAAAATTATAGTCATGTAACCTGCCTGAAACTCATCATTGGAATCCACTCCCCTGTGACTTGACGCCCTTTCCTCTCTCTCCACCTTCAAAACTTCTGTCAAAATAACCCCTCAAACGAGAGAAAGATTGACTAAATCTTCATTCTGATCCCATATGTTACCCTCTCAACCCATCATCCATGTATTGTGTAATTATTCACATTGTAAGATATTTTTATGTATGTAGTGCTATGCATCATCGCTCAACAGTCACCCTCAGTAACACTGCCCAATACATGCTATCCGTTCAGGTCTGGCTGTAGGGAAGTGCGACTGGTGCGGCCGCACTGGGCGCCGACCTGGGTAGGGGGCGCTGACCTCAGTGCTGCTGCTGTTTTTAGCAATAACGTATGATTGAAAACCACCAGTGGCAGAGTTGCTTGTGTTTCCAGTTTTCAGGCAGCATCAAAAATGTCAAGATAACTTTTGTGATTAATTTTCTTGCTAGAAAGAGAGATCAGAGTTTTGTCTAGGGTCAGTTTTGACTCGCCATATAATAGCACAGAGGGTTAATATGCCTGCTGCAAAGAACTCTTACCGTGCATATCACAGCTCTGTATTGCGTGTGGATAGCTGAGTGGATTACTGCTTTTGCCACAGAGATCCTTTTGTAACCAAAGTTCATAAAATACAATCCTAATATAGAACAGTGACTGTCACAAACTGTTAAAAAAGAGCTGCATGCAAACTGTATAAAATGTTAGGAAGTTTTGTTTTTTCCCCTAGTCTTTCATTATGTACTCCTAAAGTTACTGAAAATGGTTTGTTTGGATAGATATACATTCTTATTAGGAAAGTCAGCCTTTAAAAGTATTCTAAAAACAAATTAAATGTATGTGAGAGAGCATTAAGAAGTACAGATGAGGGAAATGTGTCAGGGAATTGAACCAGTCAGAGGATTTTTAGTCTTTCATAAAAAGCATGTCCTCGCTAACAGTGCCTTCCCAGGCTGGGGCCATTTCATGTTACACCTGTGATCCGAAATGGTGTATGCCTTAAATTCTGGGATACCAAGTCATCCCTTCGGATATGACAGGTTTACTATTTTGAGTTTGACCCTAGTGTGTTTTTCACATGATATGAACTTCATCTATGGTTGATCCTTTAGTGAAGAGGCAACTGAAGCCTGCAAGAGACAGCGGCATCTAGACAGCATCACCATGTTTACCAGCAACGCACTGATAAGCCAGAATTATCATTTGCATCTTTAATTCTTATGTGCAAGGTGTATACCCATGTATTTATTATTAACTCTGTTCTAGTTCAGTCCAGAGTCTACAAATAATTCTACATAACACCCCATTAATCCACCCCAGATGAAATAATGCCAGCTTCTCCCAGGTGTAACCTAGATAGCTGGCCAAACCCTTCCAGCTCTTTTAAGAACATCATAATTAATTCTGATTGATTATTTAAATAGATGGCTATGTCACCCACATACACATATAGCTTCTCCAACCTTATTCTCCTATTCTGCAAAGCAGCCGCTCTCACCAGTTGGTTCAATGACTTGGTGCAATGGCAAGAATGGCAAACCCTGTCAAGTTCCCTGTCCAAGGGTGCCTTCTAAAGCTCACTCAATTTTAAAAGCATGGGCCAAATTTTTAATCACTATTAGACCTGGGTAAAATTTTAATTATACCGGCAAAAATAAATGAAATTCTTGAATTTAGCTTTAAGTGAAATTTACTGTTCGAAGTTGTCCTCTGCCGGTATCTTATAATAGCGTTTTATGTGAATTTCACTCTGAAACTACAATTTTGTGCAATTTTACAGAATGTTTATGGGATTTCATGAAATCTTGAAGACCCAATTATGCAATTTTCACACTCCTACTCTTGGAATACTGTAGATTTTTTAAGAGAGATTCAGAAGTATATTGCCTAAGGGCATTTAAAGGTTATTTTGGCCCAACGAGCTTGAGGGAAACCGGCTTGGAAGATTCACACCTGTAATGACTGCGATTTACTCTGTGTATCTGTAATTATTGGGAATATCAGTTATCTTTCCTTGTGATGCTCTACAGTTTAGTCCAACAACACACGTAGAAGAGTCATTGCACAAATACAGCACTTCCCAGTTATGACTTAAATGGCAATTATGAGTTCCAAACACCAACAAAATCACCAACACCTTCCAGTTAATTCACATGCATCCAAACCAGTTGACAAAGCAGAAGCCAAATAACCGTGTAAGCATGCAATTAGCCCCAGGAAAAATGTAAAATAAAGCCATCAAAATGTCATCATCTATTGATATGCTTGTTGCACAAAATTCCTGAAATTAGGCCATTTTAACATGCCATGCCATTACGTGCCATTAGTAGCAAAGTTGTTACAATGTGTGCGTAGAAATAAGGCTTATGGCCAGAACAGAAGTGGCTGTTGCACATATCACTTCTGTCTTTTATCAGTTTTTAACCCAAAATGTGTATACATGCATTGCTCACTAAATTATAGTGCTCAATGATGGATTTGCATTTAGTGTAGTTATGCATACTTTTGCAAATATTTTCTATATTTATGCAAAAGAAAATTACGTGAATTTGGCACACCCCTATAAGTAATCAACTTGGTCAGATCTCAGGCTACACCCTAGAAAATTAGAACACTTCTCCCACCTACAGCTTGCCTGCTATTTACTACAATTCACAAACAGCGTCAAACTTCGATTTACAACACAATTAGCTTGAGCGAGAATGTATACAACACTAATGTTCCTTCCATGCTAATGGCAGATTACACACTACGTAAAGATGTAAAACATCACAGAAATATACAGTGAAAGGTTGCAGCTGTGAAGCTTTGACAATTGCAAAGCCACAGGAGATAAGGAACCTAACCTGGTATTGGAGTTGTTCATGTGGCACCACTAATGCTGAAGTAAAGCTCTCAAGGCTGCAGCGGCTATTTTTCATCTGGTTTTGCAAGTGTGTAACCTCTGCTGCTCTGTAAATAACACTGTCCTCTAAAGAGCGAAGGACAGTAACACTGGCCACAAGGAAGCATACAGAAATATAGGAATATCCTACAAGGGTTACCCTACTAGGGCCTGTTCTCATACTGCAAACAATTTACAAAGGCAGGAAAGGTTGAGATGAAGGCGGCAGCAATATAATTTAGGCTAGTATGTAGGTAGTAATTCTACAGTGTGAAGTCAGCTAAAAGGCAGCGGAGCCCCGTGCAGGTCAGCGTTAACCTCTGCAGGAAACCTACCAGTCTTAAAAATTAAAGGGACCAGCGGGGAACCCTTTGGGTAGTCTTACAGTTGGTTTGGCTAAAACGCAAATTTAAAAGCCTCTAGCAATAAAAGTAAACTCTGCTTACTTGTTCAAACCATTCATTTCTTTCACTGAACTATTTTGAACAAATCCCACCCTACTTCCACAACCCACAATCTAAGCAAATCCTAACAACAAGTGTGCTGGTGCAAATATGTGCTTGTGCATTTTTCTATAGCGTGACCCTCATGCAAAATCACGTTGTGCTGAACTTTTCAGTTGCCGCAAAGGCCATGGGTGTCCATCAATAAAACATTAAGCATTGCACTTAAACTAAACACAGTTTACTTGACACTGACAAAATGGTAAATAGCACAGGTAATATTACAAGGCACTTAAGGGGCTACTTAAAAGTTGACAGTTGTGATACATCCACCATAAATGTCAAGCTCTTCCAACCTTGCAGTTCTCCTTTGTTAGAAATGGGGGTCTCTAGTTGGCAGGTGTAGGTACCACTGTCCAAATAGGGACCCTTGCTTCTAGTCAGGGTAAGGAGGAAACCCTCTGAGATAACCGCTGTTCACCCTCTAGGTAGCTTGGCACGAGCAGTCTAGGCTAACCAGAGGCAATGTGTAAAGTATTTGTACCAACACTCACAGTAACACAGTGAAAACACCAGAAACTGACTCCACAACAGTTTAGAAAAATAAAGGTATTTAATCTAACTACACAAGACCAAAACGACAAAAAATCCAACATACACAGTTCAAGATTATGGTTTCAAAAGAGTTATTCAGGTTGCGATAAAATAATCCACAGTTGCGTGAAAAGTTCACAGTTGCGACACGTTTGCTCACAGTACCTTTAGTTGCGACAAAGTTCCAAAAGCAGAAGCTGGTGCGGTGGAAAACAAGCGATGCGTTGCTCCTGAGACCCTGGGGAGGCGATGCGACAGCCCCGCTGCAGCAGCGGGCGTGTTGTGACGAATCCGGTCTGTATGGGGAGGAAGGCCACTTGTATGGATTCCGGTGCGTAGGTTCCGTAGGAAGTTTGTTCTCGCAAAGGCACGATGCGACAATCTTTGGAGTTGCGACGATCTCCGGGCCGACGATGCGTGGACCAGCGGTGATCTTCTCTCTCGCAGCTCCTTGATGCGATGACTTCTGCGACGACACTCTCAGCGACGTGATGCGGTCCGCAAGCAAGCGGTGCGGGGTTCTCACCCAGCGACGACAGGCTCTGCGACGACACTCGCAGCGATGTTAGACTTTTCCGCACCGGTCTGGTGCGTCTCGCAAACGAAGGATGCGACGGCTCTGGCAGCGGCAACAGGCGCTGTGACGATCTCGGCCTTCGTAGCGGCGGGAATTTCCTCGCACTGTCGGGGATGCGCTCCGCAGCGAGCAATGCGATAACTTTTCAATTACAAAAGTCTCTCAAGCTTCGTTTCAAGCTTCCCAGCCCAGGTACACCTTCCAGAGGCCCCACAACTGGATCAAGCACTCTAGGAAGGACAGAACTCTCTCAGCAGAGTTCAGGGAAGCTGGGGATGAAGTCCTTTTGTTCCTGGGACTTCAGAACAGGGAGCCAGCTCTTCTCAGGCCCTTGGAGAGTCCTTCAAGACAGGGGACACAGCAAAAGAGCAAAGTCCCTACCCTCTCCTTGGCAGCAAAGCAACAGCAGGTCAGTCCAGCAGAGCAACAGCCGGACAGTCTTCCTTCTTCAGTTTCAGCTTTCTCCTTGGCAGAGGTTCCTTTTTGATTCCAGGATGATCTAATTTTCTGTTGTCAGGGGTCCTGTACTTATACCCCTAAAAGTCTTTGTTCTCTTTGTGCACGTGGGCCCTGAGCCCGGTCTGAACCAGTTCTGGGTGTTTCTTGAGCACTTTGTTTTCCTGGCCTCTCCTTTCCTTTCAGAGTGAGGGGCAGGGTCGTCAGCCGCCCAGCAGGAGGTGGAGCCAGCATTGTGGAGGGAAAGCACAGCCTTGGAGCACTTTGTTGACATGATTCCTTCTCTCCTTTCACAGTGCAGGGCAGAGACATCAGACGCACCACAGGGGGTGGAGCCAGCACTGTGGGGGGCGGGCACAGTCCTATTCAGGCCCAGGTGTTAACTCCTCCCACCACTCAAGTTGCAAATGCAGTCATTCAGCCTAGGGCTGACTCAGCCAGCCTCCTGGGGAATCCCCAGCCCCTGTCACACTCAAACCAGACAGTCAATACACAAACAGGCCAAGAAACACAGAAAGGTCAGACAAGAGAACAGCAACTTTCTAAAAGTGCTGTTCTCAAACACAGGATTTAAAAACAACCTTTCCTAAAAGATGTGTTATTAAATTCTGAGTTCAGGGATACTAGACCCTTATGTCCTATCTTGTTCCTATGAGAAGAAATGCTGGTAGCCACTGTAGCCAGCATCCCCCATGTTAATCTATGGAGCAAGATAGCCTTACAATAGTGAAAAACGAAAATGGCTGTAATTCACTACCAGAGCATGTCACCTGCACCAGTACATGCTCTACCTTTCACATACACTGCACCCTGCCCAGGGGGGTACCTTGGGCCTTCCATAGGGGTGACCAATGTGCACAAAAAGGGAAGGGTTAGGCCTGGTCAGTGGGGACACTGACCAGGACGACATGGCAGTTCACAGACTGCATACAGGCACTGCGTTGGCAGGCCTAAGACACCATTTTAGGGTTACTCATGTGGGATGCACAATCAGTGCTGCAGGCCCACTAGTAGCATTTGTCATCACTAGCCCTGGCCTACCCAGTGCACTTTACTAGGGACTTCTAGGTGATACAAATATGCCAATCATGTATATCCAATCATAATAACAATTTATACAGAGAGCATATGCACTTTAGCACTGATCAGCAGTGGTAAAGTGCGCAGAGTCCTATTGCCAACAGCCACGGGTCAGGAAAAATAAGGGAGGAAGAAGCAAAAAGTTTGAGGATGACTCTGCAAGAAGGGCCAGTTCCAACATCCTTCCATATTTGGAGGTGAGGGAGCCCCTCAATTTTCAACAGTGGAGCCCCAGCTGCCTCCTCCTTCAGAAACTCCTTAATGACTGCCAACATGCTATATAGCCAGCACCACCAACAACAGACTTTTCAATACACTTTTTCTCTATTCACAACTGTAAAGCCTTGCCTTGGAGGTCTGTTTAAAAAAATAATAATAATAATGCCAGCCTACTCCCATGACTTGGCGGCCAACAGGTATTACATTTCTCTGAAAGTTCTCTAGCTAGTAGGTGGGAACACCTTTGGTTAAAAGATCTCAGCCAATCCAGTGGGGATCTCTAACTATGGCCCAATATATTCGCAGACTACCCTCCAGGCTCTGAATAAGCCTCTTAGTCGGAAACTCTGACTTTACGCTGATTCTTTGCTGTATGTTTTGATGCCAGCAGTTAGAAATGGGGTCAGTATGATTTGCATCCTGTGCAAGTCGGGAGCCACACTCTAGTCAGGGTAAGTCCAGTGGCGTAACGCAACTTGATGGGGCCCCCCTGCAAAACACATGGAGGGGGCCCCCCCCGTTGACCCGGCCCGGCCCACCATCTGCCACTTTGCCCCACCCCCCTAAAAATCTGGCATATTTCAATTTGAAACCTCCAACATTTAAATGAAATACCTCTATATTGTCTTTCTCAAAGTTCTAATGAGAAAGTGGGAAACCCTCTCAACATATACCTCTCAACATATAAGCTATGCCATTTTTAACAATAACGTCAAGCGCAGATTATTTAATTGAGGGAGCAATCAGAACGATGCCAAGGAGCGATCCTATTGTCTCAGGAATGGCAGCAATCCAAACAATGCCAAAGAGTGGTCCTATTGTCTCAAGAACTGCCTATGGCCGAAGAATAACTATGAAGGGTCAGAATTAGAATTGACATTAATGGACAACAACATGAAAATTTGAAAGCCTGACCCAAACCTGGAATTCCATAAAAACTCGACTGACAACCAGTGGTGCTGGTGATGTTTGTAAATGGTGAGGCGTAAAAGTTGTGTGGGAGAGCACCATGGCGAGTGAGCGCAGCGAGCGTGCCTGAACCATTAAAAGAGAGTTCGGGGTTTCTCCTCTGAGAAAATTTTGAAAAAAGAGTGGGTAAATGGTGCATTTTCAAGCAAATGTGAGAACGAAGAAGGTTAATAAAGCAATTGTGAAAGTGTAGTTATTACATTATTAAAGACATATCACATACCAACAACATGATAGCTGCTTATTCAGTATAACCACAGAGCTTCAAACAGACTTCAAGACATAATGCAGAGAACCTCACATATTTTTTTAATTTAAACTGCAAACAACTAAACAAACAACTGAACAGAAACATTCAAAAAGAAATATTATGATTGACGTATTGTTCACTTTCTGTCCACAAAATCTAGAGAAGTAGTCACTCTGCACTTCAAAAAGTGTTCATCTTTATATAGCGGGAACGCAACCCGAAAGTATTAGCGCAGCTGGCTCTACATGAGCGCGCCAGTCAGTACACATGGAGGACGCAATCAGTATCACTCAGTGTCCTCCCTCCGAGCCTCATACACACACAAAGTCAAGAACTGACTGGCGCGCTCATTTAAAGACAGCTGCGATAATACTTTCGGGTCGCGTTCCCGCTTTATAAACATTAACACTTTTTGAAGCACTTCAAAGAGTGTTTACAAAAAAGTATTTAGTTCATTTCATCATGGACTTTGCGAACTCACTAACAGGGTTAATAGTGAGTTTGCAAATTCCACGATGGAATAAAATACACAGGGACTCACTGGAAAGAACGACATACTTTCTTGTTAGGCACAGGGAGATTAATGATTTTTCCCCAATCCCCAGTATCACAGGATGTTGAGCCAACGACTCCACGCCGACCTGCTCGAACCACACACCACAAATATTTTTAAAAAGCGAAGGAAAGTTTTAGTTAAAACAATCTGATCAAGAATCATTTAATGTCATCAGGGCAAGACGCTACAGAAAAGAGTTGGTTTTATCAGGGGGCCCCTTGAAAGTCTGGGACCCTGGGCCGGAGCACACTTTGCCCATGCTCAAAAAGTCTCTGCTTGGCATCTGACAGTCTTTTTTGCAGCACCCTTCCTCCTCCTTTTCCATGAATTCCCTCACTACCACTCACCGACGATGCACCTCCTCTCTCTATAACACCTTTCTGACAAACATTTCATTTTTTATAGCTCTACTCATAGTTTACTCACACTCAGTTCTGTGATCTGCATGGTACACGTTTTTTGTAGCATGCATATTAACCCTATGCGCCTTGTGGGTGGTTGGAGTGCCCACGTGAGTGCATGGTGAGTGATGAGACAGTGTGAGAGATGGGTAAGAGGAGTGGCTGCAGGTGAGTGAGGTGACCATATGAATTTGGGTGTGGATGTAAGTGCAGAGTGGGACATATGAATGCACGGTTAGTGATGGGCTTGTTTAAGTGAGTTTGCAGATTAAGCAGTGAGTGGGACTGCTGAGTGAAGTGTGACATGAGTGCAGGGCCAGTAGTGTGCTCGTGTGACTGCAGGGTTAGGTACAGCACGGTGATCAACGCAAGTGCATTGTGAGTGAAGAGTGATCACTGTAAGTGCAGGGTGAGCGGGTGAATGGTGTGAGTGCATGGTGATCAGTGTGAGCACATTGTGATTGCTGTGAGTGCAGGTTGAGCGTAAAAGTGACGGGCGAGAATGAGGAGTGAGTTGTCTGAATGCAGGGTGCATTCCCAGACACTTGAAGTAACTTAGCATGTTATTGATGCCGGCGTAGGATTTTAAGATATACGTTAAAATATTTCTATTATGGCGTTAATCAGGGATCGATGATTGAGGAAATAAATCATGTGCTGATCCTCCAACAAACTTCCTGTCTTATGATTAGGGCTGCTAGCTCATTATTTTGATGTCCCAGACGGGACAAAAATAAGCACTCACCTAAAGCCGTATTTTCAGCACCAATCTGTTCATACTTCGAACAACAAATATAAATAGAAAGCACTTTTAATTGTGTTCTAGGGCTGCCTGAATGATCCATGACTGATCATTAAAGTGAGCAAAGACAGGAAAGTCACATTACAGATCAATACAAACTTTATTTATAAAGCTATTTAATGTCAAGACAAGGTCTTTCCAAGCTCTTTAAACAACACATTGCTGTCATTTTTCTTATGGCAACCTTACTTTATATTCCTTTTCATGAAATGCATTCTCATACTACGGCATTAAATGTAAAATTCAAAAAATGGAAGGAATAGGTAGAGTGTGGGCCCAGGGGGTACTGGAACCAGAAAAAAAACGAAACCTTGGTAAACAGTTTACAAAGGTATGTAAATATGCAAAAGGTCTCTGGCCTTGCGGCAGTTGCCTTCAACCCCCTTGCTTCTGGGCCTGGAAGCTGAGGTTACCTGCACCCACCGCACATGGCATGCACCATTTAATTTTATGAGGTAGGACTGTTGTGCGGCAACTCACTAGTGCAACCAACGCCAACGAGAGAGTGTAGTGCTGGCTGTGTGTGCTACAGTCCTGATGGGGTCCCTGGAGGCTGGAAAACAGGGGCTGCTGGGGGCATAGCTGCCAAGGTTTCAGATTGCTTATGTGTGACATTTTCATAATTTCAATGTAATTATGAGTGACATTTCAATGACTAGGAGTGACACTTTCTAGTGTGCCAAATCAAGCAAGAGAAACATAGAAATATCAGAAATTACACCCCTTGAAGCGACAAGAAATTTTAAAAACATCTTAAAACTGCTACAAAGCCCCAGAAATGTAAGGACACTAACCTATTGCCCTTACATAGGAGTGCTACATAGAGGCTGTGCTTTGCTGCAGCCAGGCCCCAGAGTCAAGGGTTTTGAGGGAAGCAGAGGCGTGTGCGAAGGCTACATACACATAGCTGCCAAGTTTTCAGATTCTGTGACATCACCATGGATTCAGTGCACTTATGAATGACCCTCAACAGCCAAATGTGTGACACTTAGTGTGACATTTTCCTGCGAGCAAGACCAAGCAATAAAGTGCAAGGAAATAATAAATATTAGAAATGATACCCCTTTGATCAATGAAAAGCCCTAAAACATCTTTCAACTGTTTTAAAACCACAAAATGGAAGGTTAAAATACTGATACAAAACTATTTGTCTACCAAGAACATAGAAAAGTAAAGCAATCATCACCATAAAATAAATGTCTTACACCCAGATGCTATTGAATTTTATTGCGTCCTATTAGTACAGTGAAGTACGTGTCGCTGAGATCGAAAAAACACAGGATTGATATGTTGATGTTCCAGCCAGTAAAAGAAAAAGCAAAATCAAACCTGCTACATATTTTTACCGTTTATCCCTATATTTCACACACATAAAAAGAAAGCATCTGACCAACTGATACCTAAAGTAAACAAACACCGAAATTGCACATTACAAATGACTAAGTACACTTTTGTTTCCAGTTAGTATAAGGCATGTCCAGGATCCAGGCCTTTGCAGAGTCTTAAAATAACAATTGATGGCCGGAAATTCTTAATCCCAGAAGAAGCCTGGCCTCAAATATAACTTGTTGTTCTTCACATTCACTTGCTACTTAAGCAGCTGATCTACTTGTAAATTAGTGGGAACGTTTTCCTTCAAGTGCCTCAGAAACTCTTGAGCCTGTCCTGTTTACATTCGGAGAACTGCGGGATCTATAGAAGCGCCGACTTTATATACATGGGCAGTGCAGATACTGAGATTCTGGGGGTGAAGGGTGGGTGGGGACAGTCTTGAGCCTTTTCAAAGTGTTGCCTCTACCTCCCTGCTTCAGCCTGTCGGCCTTCGTAAACATAAATATGCATGAAAATAATTTATGTTAAGAACTTAATTAGCATTTTTCTACTAATAATACGGTGTTTGTTACGAATACGACCCTGCACCCAGCAGAGTGGTCTACCTGCGTAACATTGGTTATTGGGAAAGGCAATCAGGCCCGGACTGGCCGTAGCGGGCACCGGGCAATCCCCCGGTGCGCTGCACGGGTGGGGGGCCGGTTTGGGTCCCCAGAGGGCCGTTCTTGTTACAGGGCCGTTTTTGTAGCGTAGCTGCAAAATCGGTCCTGTAACAAAATCGGCCAAAAACCGGCCCTAGCAAAGAGCTCGGCGGCACCCACAACTCCCCCCCCCCCCCCCCCCCCCCCCTGGCCGAGCACTTTGCCAGGGCCGGTTTTGGTTCCCAGTCCGGCCCTCAAGGCAATGGTTTATAAGCCTGAAAACGTGCGATGGCTGTCATCTGTCTAAAACATACCTGTTTCAGAGGTAGGCGTGAGGCGGGCCGGGCTGCTAACAGAAGCAGAAGGCAGGGGCAGGGTTGGGCTAGGCTAGCCAGGCAGGGGCTGGGGGGCTAGTAATAAATTTATTTAAACTATGGCCGGTGATGGACTTCGGACAGTCCTGCGTAGGAGCGTGGCTGGGTCCTGGGAAGGCGCACCTCAGTCTCACGCTGTGACGCAGCACACTTTTAATTGCGTGCGCACGTCATGGCAAATTCAATCAGGCCAGGGCAGGCATGGTCACCAGCCCTGCCCCACCCCCGAGAACACTCATACGAGCCTCAGAGGACCCGGCCGGGCCCGCACTCCAGTTAATTAAGAGTCTCGGTTGGGGCCCGTGCGTGCGCAGAAGTTGTTGTGCCCCATTTTATTAATGAAGAGTGGGTGAGCCTCTGAGGCCCGTCCGAGCGTGCGTACGGCACGCACCTTTTAATTAATGATTCACGAGCCTCTGAGGCCCGGGCGGCAGGCCGGGGCCCCCTGGTGCATGCCTTGCGCACCATCATCTAATTTATTAAAAGGCCGGGGGGAGTGCTGTGCGCACTGCGCACCATTCAATCCATGATGAAGTGAGGGGCCAATGGAGCGCGAGGCCCCCCCGCAACGCGTGGTCTGCGGGGGCCTGTGTTACGCCCCTGGGTAAGTCTAGTGCACCCTAAGTTTCCCTGTGCTCACCCTTGGCACAGAGTAGTTAGGCTAAACTAAAGAAACGTGGAAAGTATTTGTGTGCACACACACTAACACAGTAACAAAGTGAAAACACCACAAAAGTACTCCAAACCTGTTTAGAAAAATAGTCAACATTTATCGGAGTAAAACAAGATCAGAACAATATAAATCCAAAATACACAAGTCAAGATTTGAATCCTTTGGTACTCAATGCAGTTATAGTATTTAGAAAACAATAGCTCAAACTGGGGCTATTGGGTTGCGCTTGACTGAGACAAATCCACAAGATCAGTCCGACTGTAATGGAGTGCATGCGGGGAATTGCACAGACCTCAGTACAGTACCATGGATGCACCACAAAGTCAAAGACAGTGGGAGGTGCAGAGGAGGTGAGGCATCATGAAGGCAGGTGATGCATCGGTTCCTTACTGCCGTGCAGGTAATTCCCACGTTGGTGCTAGGGGATGATGAGTTGCGCAAAGGAGGTGAGGCGTCACTGTAGCAAATTGATGCATCGGATCCTGGGGCGGTGCAGGGCCGTTGAGCGGCTATTGCCTGGGGATGATACGGGACACAGGGGAGATGATGCATCGGTTGCAGGTGCCAGACCTTGGGCCCCGAAGGCATCGCGGTGTTGATGATACAACACAGCATGGTGTGTCAATACTGCGGCATCGATGTCGAACCACCATGCCACAGGTGCTTCATCGGAGTCAGAGCTGTGCATCACTCACAGGGCTGGGTTTGACAGCACTTGGAACGTCAGGACTCCCAGCAAAAGATCCCAGGTGCAGGCACCAAGATGCAGGTGACTTCTTTGATGGCCCTGAGGCTTTCAAATGGAGGCAAGCTCAACTCAAGTACTTGGAGAAACTTTAGAAAGTAAGATGCAAATAGCAAAGTCCATTCCTCTCACTTCCAGGCAAGAAGCTGCAGGCCAACATAGCAAAGCAAGCAGCAAGTGGCAGTCCCTCCTGGTAGTCCAACAGCTCTTCTTCCTGGCAGAATATTCTCAGTCCAGAAGTGTTTTCACTGTTATGGTGTTAGATGTCCAGTACTCAGACCCATGTTGGCCTTTGAAGTAGGAAGACTTCAAAGAAAGGTTTTTGGTGTGCACAAGACCCTACCCTTCCTGGCTCTGGTTCCAGACACACTACACGGAGTATGCAAATATTTGTGTGGGGACAGGCACGGCCCTACTAAGGTGCAAGTGTCAACTCCTCCTACCACTCTATCTCAGGAAGACCCATCAGCCTGGTGATGTGCTATTGGGACATGCAGGGCACATCTCAGCTCTCTTTGTGTGTGACTGTCTAGAGCAGGCATACTCAATGTACATCCCGGGGGGCTGCTTGCAGCCCTTGTGACATTTAATTGTGGCCTCTTGGTGAACAGCTCAAGTGCTGCTGTTCACTTGACAGAGCGATACAAAAGGGGATGATGGACGTAGCGTTTGAGCAAATCAAACACTCACCCCCAGTCAACTGATCTGGGTTTAATCCATCACCATTCTTTAGCTCACTCGGCCACCCCAGTTCAGACATGGCTATATGCAAATCAGTCTGACCCTGTGCCTCATGGGAACAGTCCAGCCCGAACTGCCAAGCCATGTCTTCCCTGGACCGGAAACAAGTATCCTGGGACCGGTTTCGGATTCATAATCCTCATCAGCCAGGCTATCTTGAATCCAGTGGCCAAGTGAGCAAGGGACTCACGTCTGAGCATACCCTGCCACACTTAGGGCGAACAAAGCGATACAAAAGGGGATGATGGACGTAGCGTTTGAGCAAATCAAACACTCACCCCCAGTCAACTGATCTGGGTTTAATCCATCACCATTCTTTAGCTCACTCGGCCACCCCAGTTCAGACATGGCTATATGCAAATCAGTCTGACCCTGTGCCTCATGGGAACAGTCCAGCCCGAACTGCCAAGCCATGTCTTCCCTGGACCGGAAACAAGTATCCTGGGACCGGTTTCGGATTCATAATCCTCATCAGCCAGGCTATCTTGAATCCAGTGGCCAAGTGAGCAAGGGACTCACGTCTGAGCATACCCTGCCACACTTAGGGCGAACAAAGCGATACAAAAGGGGATGATGGACGTCCATCATCCCCTTTTGTATCGCTTTGTTCACTTGACAGAGCAGGAACATTCAGAAAGCTGTAAACAAAGGGGCATACTTTATTTACACATTAACTAAAGTAACGGTAAAGAAGAAAAGGTGTCCTAGACAACTTATCTGCGAGAACACCTTCAGTTTTTATGAAATTTTGCACTAAACATGTAAAAACATGATACACTTTTTTGGGAGTTTACAGAGAGTTTATTTTAGAAGTTTTTGTACAGCACACATCCTGCAATCGTATATTTTAAGGGGCTTTCATATGTAGAAATTAAGAAATAAGAGGCAAAGTTAAATTAACCAATTGCCTAGGATCACACAATTTTGTGAAGTGGGGGAGTTAGGATTGATTCTAGGTTTTCTGGTTTCACATTTTGTATTTCAGCCACCAGATGAGCATATCTTTCCCACTAATGTTTCAAATTAGACCTTAATGCTTTGACATTAATTCTTGGTGCATGAGAATAAAGGGTTGGTAGCAGACAGAAGTCACATGTCCGTAACATACATTTGCTTCATGTCCCTCTATGCCCACATTTTATCACCTGACCCTGGCATTGCTGGCATCGGTGTGGCCCTCTGACATGCCACACATAGGACTTTGCGGCCTCCTGGGGAAATGTTTGAGTACCCATGGTTTGGAGTAAATTCACAAAGTCCAACTGTCATCCAACCCAGACGTTTATTCTAGGGACAAGTAGAGGCACTGAATGGTTAAAGTAAGAAAATGCCAACTTTCTAAAAGTGGCATTTTCAGACTTGCAATCTAAAAACACAACTCCACTAAAAGAGGTGTTTTTTTAATTGTGAGTCCAGAGACCCCAAACTCCAATTTTCAATCAGCTCCCAATTGGAAGATACCCTTGTAAAATGCTACAGGGCAGCTCTAAGGCTAACCTAAGGGAGAGATAGGCCTTGCTGTAGTGAAAAGTGATTTTAGCAGTGTTGTAGTGAAAAGTGAATTTAGTAGTTTTTCACTGTCAGGACATGAAAAACGTAAAAGCACATTTCACTCTTGTTAAATGCACAGCACTGGCCCCTGGGGCTACCTACGGCCATCCTCAGAGATGTCTTACATGTAGTAAAAGGGCAGGTTTTGGCCCAGCATATACGTGTTCTTGCCAAGTCGACATGGCAGTTAAATCCTGCCCACACAGGCTCTACTGTGGCAGGCCTGAGACACGTTTGGAAGGCTAATCATGTGGGTGGCACAATCAGTGCTTTTGGTCTACTAATAGCATTTGGTGTACAGGCCCTGGGCACATGTAGTGCACTGTACAAGGGATTTACGAGTAAATCAGATATGTAAGCACGGAGAAACCAAATGCCATTAGATTTCAGACACAGAGCACATGCGCTTTAGCACTGGTCAGCAGTGGTAACGTGCCCAGAGTCCAAACACCATCAAATCGAAATCCAGCACAGAATCAAAAACAGGAGGTCTGAAGCAGATGACAGGGGAAACCATGGCAAAAGATGCCAGATCTAACACCAGTCATCTGCTGAGTGCCTTCAAATTGTGCAAGCAGCAGCTCCAAGTTGAACATTCAGAGATTTTTTTGCAGTAGTTTGTGATGTGTACATTTTACATAGAAAGATAGTAGGTTTCCTTATGTTTCATTATAATGTGTGTTACTAATTCTGTATAATTACATCAGGATGTGGAACAGTAGTGATGGCGGCATGCAGTTTTGAAAAAGAATGCATTTGTATTGCGAGGAGGAGGGAGCGCAAAATGCTTAATTATTCAAATTAAGTTTCAGTGAAATTAGGGCTGTCTCTATCCCACTCTGGTTCTTTCCCAGAAGGCGTTAGAAATTCAATAAAAACACCGAGGGGCGCTAAAGAGAAGAAAAGCAAGATTATGAACTGATTAAACTCCATCATATGATTTATTGAGAAGTGGTTGCCATTTGCTCAGGACTGGGTATAGCACTGTTTAAGGGCCTTGCTTCTGGGGTTCTCACCAAGAAGGTTATTAAAGCTTTAAAAAAACATATTCTAAAACACGTGTGCTTCCAGATTCAATGAAGATTTAGAAAAAAATATTGCTATACCCTGGTGGCCGAGGCAGTTAAATTAAAAATGGATTTATTAGGATGGATCTCAGCTGCAAAGTAGATGAACGGCGCTAGCCATTCCCTCTGGAAAAAGGAGCTATTTAAATTTGGCTTAAATGGGATGTGTAATGACTTTTCTAGTTCCACTTCGTCCTTAATTAGACAGAAATCCAAATAGTAAACCTGCTTTGCACCCCCGTTGTCTGCCATTCGGTACTCAGAGGGACTGAATGCGTGCGGGCTCATGCATGGAGCATGCGCGTGCCTAAAGAGCCAATATTGAAAGGCTTCTCTTCTGCTATGCCACCCGCACCCTCCCCGCGGTATTGTGCGCAACGCCACCCTCAGTGGGTCCCCATGCTCATAAAGAGTGAAAAGAGAAGTTAATTAAAGTGTCTGAAGACATTAAAAGCACGTCCAATGAGGAGCGAGAACGGCGACAAAATACAAATGGCGACGAAGATAAACTAGAATAGCGACAAAATACAAACTGCGACGAGGACAAACCAGAATGGTTGGATAAAGACATTATAATGGGGGTTTCAAAGTGTATTCCTACGGTTTATCTTACTGCATTAAATGAACTATGTTCACTGATAGTTTGCAGACATGTTAACCCCAAAAGTAAGACTTTTTGACTATTCTGCCATTTTGACTATTCCCTTGTTCTCCAACCCAAAGCGGATTGAAAGCACAACGCAGTACAAAAGTTACGTAAAAGTCTGAACCAGTAAATGACTGACCCAGTCAGGTTGAATTTCCCAGCTCTGGTAGATAGCCAGGTTTTGTTTCAGAAAGCCATGCTCTGTTGTAGAAAGCCATGCTCTGTTGTAGAAAGCCAGGTCCTGTTGTAGAAAGCCAGGTCCTGTTGTAGAAAGCCATGCACTATTGTCGATAGCCAGCTTCTGTTGTAAATAGCCAGACTCTGTTGTAGATAGCCATATTCTCTTTTGGTAATTGATGTGTATTCTCTCTGATCAGTAGGATCATCTCTTCACCCCTTGCACACACGAAGAGTTTTCGTGGGCAGACACAGAGGTCTACTGGACAGGCACTGTTTGTGACATTACAGGAATAAAGGGGCATTTAAACTATTCTCCAGATCTTGGGCGTTTTTCCCATATCCCTTCTGGATGGTATTTTCACAGTCCTGCAGATCTGAAAGTATACAAAATGGAGTGTTCTCCTCATTGAAGAATCCTTTATTGCTCATAGGACTTAGTATGCAACCACTCCTGACATTGGTTTCACTTTCTATATCTTCTTGCACTGGTTACTTATGACCTCTGCACCAAACATGCAGGTCATGCACAGCAACATGGTGCCATCAAGTCACACAGCTGGGTGCAGGAGTGCTGCGAGGGAGCCATTTGTTGGCATTTGCATGACCAACCAATCACCAGCACAAAAAGGTGTCCAAATTAACATGCAATAAATGATATAATGTTTCCCTCATCACTAGCCTCACTAGTATAGCTGCATTCCTGTTCTTTACGTAAATCTGCTACCGTATACCCAGCAGTGAAAACCTCTTGCTACCATCTCCTAATCTTTGCAAGACAAACCATTTGTCATGCCCTCCTTGCCTTCACATTACTGCTTGATGCATAACTCTAACCACTCTATTTTCAGCAGGTACTGAAAATTAAAGGCCTGTCCTGCCAGTACTTTAACTCTTTCCGCTGTGTTCTGACTTGGAAGTTGTGTGTATACGGTAAAATGTTAAAGGCCATTGACATCTACATGTTAAAGGTATACTGGAATGAAGGCAGGAGGAACACGCTTGCTTAAATTAGGGTAAATCGTGCCTTACGAATCATGTATTACACCTGCTGACAATGGATACTGAGGTATTCTAGGTAGTGTCTTCCGAGGGTCAACCGTCACCTTTATGAGTTCCATCGAAGAGATGAATCCCACATTATTGGCCCCAGTGGACCACAATATGGACGGTATCTGTCAAAATAATTTGGTTAAATCAAGGGACATGAGTGTTGTGTCTGCTTCTTCTGAGGACCTCAAGCTTTCACATAGTAATGCAAGTGCTTTACTCTCTTGTCGTTAAGGTGTGTTCAAAAACACCCCTTCCATGGGAAAACAAACAATACAATTTAACTTACATAAGCAATCCCTACCTACCAGGTTCGTAGATGTTGGACTGGGCAGAAAGGAAAGCTTATCACTAATGGATCCAACAAAAATGGAAATTTGGTCTATAGTATGGTGGGGGACTCTCTTATTGAAAATACTGACTGATCCATAGACATTCCTGAGAGAGGCAAGGAGGGGAATTCAGGTGTTTTAAGAGCAGAGCGGCTTGTGCCCATGTCAATAAGGCCAATGGCGTATTCACCATTAATAACACAGTGCAGAAAAGGGCTCTTTTCAATTATTGGTATGAGTACACATACCACAGATGGATCCTCTTAGGTGGTCCAAAAATACAGGGTACCCATTCTAAGCAATTTGGTGAAACCCAGGTTGATCCGGTGGTCGTGGCACATTGGCAGTTGTATTGAGCAATCTTGTTTACAGTGCCACAGTGGACAACATACAAAGCCTTACTGCCCCTGGACCTCTCCTCAGTCCCTCCCACTTCCCCTTCCAATCCCCCCACTGCTCCATCCTCTTTCCTCCACCCCCATCGCTGGGCTCCCAGCCCCACACATCTACTCACTCGCTACATATTTAGAAATTTGAGAGACATCGATTTTGATTCAACATTTTCGCCAATTCTAGCACCTCAGGAAAGTGCAAATGCGTGCTGTAGACCAATCCATATTAGGGGAATCCACCTTCAACCTGGTTGTTTTGGTGCCCCTAATCACACTGCAGTGCTTGGTAGTGCATTTCCTCCTTGTGCACCTGCCTCTGGCTGTCCTGCAGGTGCTGCTGCATTTTCCGAGGTTCATTGTCAACTGCACCTCTGGTGTCCTTGTCCGCTATGGCGATATGTTCTAGAAATCCACCTCTCTCATGTTTTTGATGTCCTTTTCTTTTTCTTGTGGTTCAGTGATAAGGAAAATAGATAAGAGGAGGCATAGCAGTTGGAGCGCAATCCACAACTCTGTCCTAAAGGTGGCTAACATGATATTCCACATGCTGGGCTTGGGTCTTGTGTTTTCGGTAGTGTACCTCTTCATGCGATTGTATGGAGAGTGGCCACTTTTTTGGCATCTATTCTATTCTTAGGGCCTTTCAGATTCTTCTGTAGAGTAGTTCATCTCTCTATAACAACAGTACCGTATCCTGTAAAGGGCTTTCTCCCATCCCACCCACTCTCCCACTATTTGCACATGCATTTACCATATTGCTGGTACATGGTATGGGCAGGAGTTCCTTTCAATTGGGGATTGCTATGTTTATGTTGCTTAGCCCTCATCATGTTTCTTTCTAATACACTCACACTCTGGTAAAGGGGAAACAGTCTACTGTTCTTATGCCTGACACTCATTCCATGGAGGTAGGCAGAAGAGGAAATGGATAAACAGATGAAGTTCCCTTTGGTTATACTTATTTTACCTGATCTTGTGCAGGGAGTGGTTGGGGAGAGGAAAGATATGGCACACTCACACACAAGCTATCAGTTGACGCCGGGAGGATCATGTAGTGTTCAGTGGCTATATTAAATGGTCTCTTTCTCTCACACATTCATCTTTATATAAACTGTGCTCCAAGTCCTGGCATTCCTGCCTATTGTCCCCTCTACTGCACATCTTCTAAAGCCCACCTGCTCTATATATTACGTTCACATTCATGCTCATTTTTCATTTTTCTCCTGTCTCCTCCTAGTTCACCCTACCCAACCATTTTCCTTTTAATCTTCTGTTGTCAACATCCCAGGCAACAATTGTGACCACCCTTTTTGACAACACATTAGCCACAAACAATGTAAGCAATGCAAGCAAGCAATAAACTGTACATGCTGTTGGACTTTACTTAGGGCCAGATGTATGACCCACCAATTTGCGACTCGCAAATTGTGTTTCATTTGCGACTCGCAAATTGGGATGTGTAACTAGGGTGACCAACTTTCCGTAAATTTCACTGACTCCGTAATTTGGACCTCACGTCCGTTGTCTGTGAGGATCCCTTTTACGGACGCCTTCTGTCCATAATTTTGGGCATTGCAGGGAACAGCACTGTTCCTTGCATGAATCCTAAAATCCCTGATGGGGCCGCCTTGCACTCCTCCTCAGAGCACAAGAGCAGTCCCACCCATTGTCATTCAGTATGCGGCTGATTGCCACATACAGAATGACAATGGGCCGGTCTGGGCTGCAAAGCATGTGGTGGGCCTCCCCAGCCTCTGTGTAAGGCAGGGCATTCTGTCAAACAGAAGAAATGTGCATAAACGCCAATGCTGCTACATGAGAATCCAGTTCAAGAAAAGAAGCACGTGAAAGAAGTTAAAAAGAAGGGGCTAGAGTTCTTTCACAGTCTTATCATTTTAGAACTGATGCATTTTAAATATTACATTCAAGGAAGCCATGATTGCTGCAGTTTTATTTTATGCAGCTAACAACAATTGACAAAGCCAATAGTTTTGGCTTGTTGCAGGTGTAATGTTACTTGTTGTGTTATATATCTGGATACAATGACAGAAGAGGCAAAATACCAGTCAGGTGGTACACTATACTAAGCACAGATTTTTAGCTTAGGTGTTTTAAGCCACGCCCTTAATTACATTGATCGCCCCCTTTGGAGAAACCCCCCAGTTTTTCATCCCACTTAAAGCCCTGGAACCAACACCAAGTGACAGTCACCTCATGGCCTGGCACTGTGCATCGTGCATGACTCATGACTTCCACTTTTTTCAGATTGCCTATGTGCAAGGGCATAGTGAACCGTACCCCCACCTCACCCCTTGCTTTAGGAACTCCACAGCAAGGGTGAAATTATTGATGGGCCTCTTCTGTCTGCAACTCTGCAGACAAAGGCTCAGCTCATAATTAATATGAAAAGGTAGGCGAGTGAGTAACTGAAGGGATGGGTTGATGGCTGGATAGATTAGTGAAAAGGTGATTGGATGAATGAAAGGGTGAATGGATGGCTAGTGAGAGAAAGGATGGATGGATGAGAGAAAAGGTAAATCTATGGATGTATGGGTGGAAGGGTGGATGTATGAGTGAAAGGATTGATAAAGTAGGTGGTAAACTGCGAGTGTTTTGTGGCCGCAAAACAATTGTACATGGCATGGTGACTCGCTATTAGGAAGGGACGCCCCTTCCTAATAGCGGGAGACGCAAATGCTATTTTGAGAGTCAGTGACTCGCAAAATAGCATTTGTGCATGCCATTACCCTTTTTTGCGGTCGCAAATGGGAGGATCTCCTGTTTGCGGCAGCAAACAAGGGGCATACATCTGGCCCTTAAAGTTTTTGTTCAATTTGTGGTCTTGTTTTTAGCAAATTTGTCAGATCCAGCCCTGGGTCACTATCCACCCCCAGATTTCCTGGAGACATTTCTCCTTTACCTCTGACGCCTGGGGAGCTCAGTACAGAACTCCCCTGCTTTCTTTTCTGTTGAGATGATTCCCGCTGCCACCTGCACCATCTGTTAAAAATAAAACACAACACGCTGAGAAGCCTAAATACCAACTGGTGTTTAATGTAAAATAGCAAGGAACACAGGAAAAGATCAAAGATAACTGTCTTTTACACTGATCACAACTTTCACTAGAAAATGAGTTTCTAATGGAACTGGTCAGTTGAGCCTAAAGCTAAAATTGATAGAAAAATGGGGCCAATGTATTTGTGTTTTCCCCCAATACAAGTGAATGGAGCATAGTCATGTAGCAGAAACTTGCTCTTATCAGTGAAAACCTTTTGGAACAGGCAGGTGGCAAGCTCTCACCCCAAAGGAAGTGGTGGACATCCTTGAGGAGCAGATATCATTCATATATACAAGATAAAAGTAATTATTCTTCCAAAATCCTGCTTCCAATTGACTTTATCTTTAACTGTACCAGTCCAGAATCTTTGCGAAAGTTGCCAAGGTAAAAAAGTAAGCAAACTGCTACAAGGGTTTAGAGAAAATAGGATGTTGAGAGAAAAGTCTTCTGCAAAATACATTTAAGATGATCTGTGGTACATTGAACTGAATGGCATCAGCCCCAAGGACATTGTACGACCTATATATAATATATAGCTGATGCAACATAATTATATTTACCTACATACAACATGAATTACCCTCCACGTTATTTAATGGAATTCTAGTATTTCTGGAAACTGGATCAAGTATTGACCTGGAACTGCCTTTAGAGTGATGTGGTATTTGGGTGTGTTTGTAATATGAGTGACCCCTAAACTACTGGTGGGATTTAGAATATTGTGTACTAGCTTGTGGTAGTGAGACATTACCTAAACCCATGAACAGAAAGTCATAAAAGGCCTCTACAGCAACACTCAAATTAATTTCATTCCTTATGTCCAATATTAGAAATTTGCTTAAATGTCAAAAGTAGAACCATAAAACTGCACAACCCCTGTCCATATTATAGTCACAATGCGCTGTGCTGATAGCAAAACCTGGCAGACAACAGCACCTGGGGTGGACCAGTAAAGCCTCAGAACTGTCTGAATGTCCTACTTGACCACCAAATTCTGCAACGTATGATGAGAACAAAAGAAATCCTCTACTCCGCTGATAAATCGACCAATGAAGTCTTCAAGCTATAGTCATAGATCTCTCCTGAAAAGAAGCAATCCCTGAGTCTGTGATAAATTATGGTAACTGAACTTAAATAGAACTTGAAATAGAGGAAATTGAATAGGCCAAAGCACGAGCTGTCTGTCATGGCTAGAGTGGCATGTCACTTCACCAGTCTTCATATAAATGGGAAGATCCGATACTTATTATTTGCGCTAGGTTTTGCCTTTACATTTTGTGAGATGTTGCTGTAGAATTTGGGAACTTCGCCATTTGGAAAAGTGAGCAAAGTAGCCTATCTTGCCTGGGGTAAAGTTTACCCAGTTGCAGCTCCCAGCACTGAGGATTTCCTGTTTAACTAATGAAGGATGAAAAAGTTGTGTATGGACTCTCATCTGGTATCTCTACACCATGTTGAAGGAGCTGGAAAGTCAGGGACTTGAGCAAAGAACTTTGCAGTGTGACTGGGCCTGAGGTGGAGCTCATGCAAGGGAACTTGTGGAGGGTGGTTCTCAATAAGGCCACAGCACATTTCAGTGAGTAAATCTGCTCAACCCCCGATAGCTATGGATAAAGCATCAGATATTTATTTCCAGAGAAATATGTGTTAAGTTTAAACAGAATCAAATGACCTTAAAGTAAAGCATACAACATAATAACAATTCAAAACAATTTTGAAACAAAAGAAGAAAAAAACAAGCAAAATGAAACAAAAATGATAAAAAGCAGATAAGGTAACTGGAGATTAAATCTATACAAACATTTCTGTTACACTTATGTAATTTACATAAATTGTACAATTTTATGCTACACACACCTGGCAAAATTTCAGAAATAACACCAGCGCAGAATGTTGCACTGTTTTTTTTGTGGCAAAGGTCTGCTTTAAGAACAAAATGTTTTAAGGAAGACATGCTTGATCAGAAAATGTCTCGACAAAGACATTTTCTAAACAAACTAACTCACTTCCATGGTTTTTGACAGGATTTGGAAAGAAAAGTTATGTCCTCACTTTCAGTTTTCATTTAAGACACCCCAAAATGCATTTTACATAATGTGCGTGTATTTCCATATACATTCCCTGACATTCTGCATAATTTCAGAGAAATTGACGTGGGTCAAACGGCGGCGCTGGTGCTATTAGATCTAAGCGCCGCCTTTGACACCGTCTCCCACCAGATCCTTCTGCAACGCCTGGATGAAGCTGGCGTCATCGGCCCCGCTCTCCAGTGGTTCCGTTCTTTTCTTGCCAACCGATCTTTTTACGTGGCCGTTCCGCCCCATCAGTCCAAATTCTATCCTCTGGATCTTGGGGTTCCTCAGGGCTCCTCGCTGAGCCCCACGTTATTCAATCTTTACGTGAGGCCGCTGGCTGAGGTCGTCAAGCACTGGGGTATGACCATGGTGTCATATGCTGACGACACTCAGCTTGCGGTCACGCTCAGCGGGGATGCTGAAATCGATGCTCCTAGATTCCAGAATGGACTCCGAGCGGTCGCCAGCTGGATGACTTCCAACTGTCTCCAGCTGAACGCAAAAAAGACGGAAATTATGATCTTTGGCAAGCAAACGGAACTCTGGGGTGATAGGTGGTGGCCTTTGGACTTGGGTCCTACGCCGGTCCCTGAGCTAAAAAACCTTGGGGTGTTGCTTGACCCAACTCTCACCTTTGTCTGCCATACAAAGCGCACGGCGGCCTGCTGTTTTGGCATCCTGCGTGGACTACGTCCCGTATTAAAATTCTTTGATGCAACGACCAGGCAACTCGTGGTGCAGGCAATGGTGATTTCTCGACTCGATTATGCCAGTTTCCTTCTGGTGGGGCTCAATCGGGCCGAGATCACCCACCTTCAGCGCGTACAGAATGCAGCGGCTAGAGCAGTTGTGGGCTTACCCAGATTCTGTCCCACAACTAATGCTCTGCGTGCCCTGCATTGGCTGCCAATTGCGCAAAGGATCCAGTTCAAGGTTCTTTGTGTAGCCTACAAGATCCTTAACCACTTGGATGCTAAGGCACTTTCAGATTCTTCATTGAATTTCCATTGAAATCAATGGAAACTCCATGACGAGCTGAGCTCGTCATGAGCGTCCAAGGGGTTAAGGGCTCCCCTGCCTTGATTCTTTCAAATCTCTTGTCCCTTTATGCCCCGGTCCGCTCTTTAAGATCATCGGACCTCGAACTCGCTGTCGTCCCCCGCTTTAAGCGTAGCCGTGCTGGCGGACGCTCCTTTCGAGTACGTGCCGCAGCTCTGTGGAACTCTCTTCCCCTAGAGATACGTGCCCTATGTGATTTGCTCACTTTTCGTCGAGCTGTTAAAACTTTTCTGTTCCCTTAGATCTTTCACCATATTCTTTTCTGTTGTGTTGTGTTGCTACCTTGTCAGGCGCCAGGACGCTCCTTTGCTGGAGCATCTGTGCGCGTAATAAATGAGTCTAACATAACATAACATAACATAACATAAAAGTACGCAACTTCGCATAACATTATCGAACTGGTTGATTTATAAAGTTCTAAGAAATTGTCAAAAGGTTCCAAAAAGAAAAAATGGAGGAGTAAAGTTCATGTTTATTCTATACTTATTGAGAAAAACAAGGACACCCTGAACCATAGATGACTGCTATTAGTTATGAAAGGATGACAAAAAATTACCTCTCTTATAATATATCAGGACAAAAAATGGGATAATTATCCCGCTGGTAGTTTGAACGGAAGGAACAGCGTAATTCCAATCTATCATCAGATACATTTGCACACTTGGGTATTTCATAATTATTGTTTGTAATGTTTATGATTATATTATTGTAGTTTATTTTATAAATGTGGATTGCCTAGGATTGTTATTTTTCAAATATTCTATATTTATTACCTGAAACAATAACAAAAAAAGAAAAGGTTACCTGCAAACTCTTCTGCCTCACATTGACTCGTAGGTTATAGTCGGTTATCTTCCTTGCTCATACCCTGAAATGTTTCCGTCTTCCTGGCGCTCTCCTGTGGTACTCCAGTCACACCTCTAAGAGTGAGGCAGACTTCTATGTCCCTAACTCCTGTTGCTATAATTGAGTTTCATTTCTTGTTAATTTTGGAGAAGTCACTCCTGGCTTGTACTGCAGCTCCTAGGTCCTCAGTGCAGGCTTCTAGAGTCCAAATCTCTCTCCACTCACCTTAGCAGCTGGTTCTTCCCCACAGGATGGAGTTCTTCTTCAGCCTTTTATGCATCTGAGACAGTGAACATCCTCTGAGAGCAGTTCCAGACCCTGGGTGCAAGTGGAGAATAAGAGACAAAAGGCTTTTTTCTCCTGGAGATCAGCCAGAATTCCTCTTCCTTCAGGTGTTTTCGTCCAGGCCCTGAAAACCTCTTGAGTGATGCAGTGAGGTTCAATTTTTATTATTAGCACTAGCCACTGATATGAGATTTCTTGGAGAACCTTCACCAATATGGACAACAATCGCAATAGTTAGCTGTGCACCTCCTGGCATACAATAGCTCATGTCACAGGTCGATATTAATTGGTAACAGTCTTTCTACATGTTTTGTTTATCTTCCTTTAGTCTTTATTTAATTTCCAAGCATCCATAAAATATTGAACCACTTCCTGCTATGTGTTTTGTTCAAGTACTATCATTCCAGGGAACTTCTCAGGGCTGGAAGTAATAAGAACCATATGTTAATAGCTACTCGATATACAACAGTCAGAAAAAGAGTCTCTGTGACTTAGACGTATCGATCGAATATTATTGACATAATCCATAAACTATATAATGCATCAGGATTTGTGTCTTTTTATACCAACATGCAGCAATCCATGGCCCAGCAAAAAGGGTACAATATATGTACTATCTAATAGTAGTCAATATTGATAAAGCAAATCTTACCCTTCTACTACCATTGTCAATCGAAATCCCAATACAGTTGTGAAATAAATTGTTAAGAGAACTGCGACAGAAAAGAAACCAAGTAATGTATCCATTTAAAAAATCACTATGCCCGTCTATAGCGCAAACATTGTTATACCATTCCTGTATCCTGGCAGTGGTATCTCAGTCAAAATCACAAAAGGGAACTTGGTCAAAAAACATAACATGTCTGGAATCCAAGCTGAAAAATTAAATCAAGAGGTCCTCCACAAATTAGTTTCAACCTCACGTCATCCACCTGTTATTGATAATTTTCCTATCTGAAATCAAGATACTCATCATCGCGAGTAGACACCCAGTACAAAAACCTTTGGTCACGGCACACAATCCTTGTGGTATCTTGTTCACAATAGAACATGGCTGCTGTGTTTAGGTCGAGACATAATGATAGTGAGACATAATGATGATGTGAACACGACTGTGGCTGCAAACTTAAAATTACTAATAGTCTGGCTTGACAACATAAGGCCGAAACTCCACTTGGTCGAGAAGGTTCATAAAAAAGGAGTACTATTGATTCTGGTCTCAGTACATGCTGGGAAAGCCTTTGACCAGGAGGATGGATGTTCTTGCAGCTGGAAAAGATGGGCTTCAGTAAGCAATTCCCAAAAGTGATGTCCCCATCCAGCTTCCCCATAGGTAGGATTACCATGAATGGGCTACATTTGGGGAGTAAAAATGTAATTTCTTTAGAGAGAATCTCTGTAGGGGTGCCAAATGTGCCCCTACTGTTTGCCTTCAGCATAGCACTATTGTCTAAACAAATACAAAGCCATACAACTAAAAGAGGAATTTACATTGGGGTGAAACAAATATAAGATATAGCTCTATGTAGATGATATTCTCCTCACATTAGGTAAACTGGGGATGTTGTTTCGAGGCAGTATATGACTTAAAGATAAGCATGGACAAATCACCTAAACCTTCCAACCCAAGCAGTACAGACTCTTAGGGATAAATTTTGTTTTTGATAGCCACCAATACAGATAAAATGCGTAGTGATACAACTTACACCATGCATAAATCACCTTAAGCGGCACACTACTAGGAGTGGGAGTAACTCTGCGTAATTCCATGCATGATGATCACGATGACAATTTTGTGAGATTACAGACAATTATGTGTGAAGTGTAATTCAGTATTTAGATCTATTTTTTTATCCCAGAAATGCCTTCTTGAGTGCAAAATGGATGGGAGGATGCATGCTGTGCTATAAATAGCTCTCACTGAAGCAGAACAACGAATAGAAGCACGAGTGGCTGTTCACTCTAAGTGCTAAATGTGCACTTGGGGTAGGATATTCCCCCAACTTACTCTCAGCATTTTGCGCTAAGAAAATAGTATTAAATGTAACAAAACATAAACATCAATGCAAGCAGCCGCTTGCGCTCATTAAATGTGCTCTCGCAGTAGGATTTTTCCCAAATTACTCTTAATTACGCATGTTGGTGGAATCGTGTTTTTATCAGGAATTCTGTTTCAAAGAGTAAAACGGTATACCAAAATTTCTCCGATTACTTCAGCATAATTAAAATTACTCACAGGCCCACATACTACTGATGCCTTCTACTTGAAGTAAAAAGGGACCTCAACACATGAACCCATGTTATCATGAATAGACCCTCTTGGGCACAATAAAAATGAACCCACTCTCTAGACTGTTATGCATGTTCCAAGCCCTCATAAAAGTGGAAAACACCTTTTTGAACAGCTGCGTAAGACAGTAGATAGATTTTATCGTTACTGCAACAACCCAATAAACACATGAGCCTGGCATTCCCGGATTTTAAAGCATATTGTTGGGCCTCCCATGTATGGTCAAAACTGAATGGTCTAAATTTGAAACAGGCAACTTCTGGGCCTTTATGGGCCACGCAATAACTCAGGGCCCCAGTTTGATCTTCTATGGTTCCAAAAACAAGACAGATCAAGAAAAACACATCTTTCAACTTCAGGTAGTAAAGCTTCTCTCAGTCTGGGATTCAGTGGCAGAGAAATTAAAACCAACTTATGTTCTTCTCTGTATATACATAGCTCATAGTCTGAATATTGCACCTGCATTAAACGCATGTCCATACAGGGGCTGGGGGGAGTTGATGTCAGGCAGTGTCCTTTCTGATGGTGAGGCTAAAAAGCCATTTAGTTACTGTAGGAAAGAACGTGGGCTGAAGGAAAAGGAGTGGTTATGCTACACACAACCTAGACACTTGGTAATGCACCCTGAGATTCAAAGTGGAGCATTGAGGGTCAGAAAGCAATTCGAAAAAATTATTGGGAAGCCCGTAAGTTTAAAGGATACATACTCAAAGCTACACAAATTATTGAAAGGGGCTACTGCGGATGGGGCATAAAATAAAAATGGAATAAATATTTGAACACTCAGATTGTACATAGAGATTGGGTACTTCTTAGAAGGGACACTTACGTATGAATAAAAACAAAATGCACTGCAAATTGATATACGATTTGCATTACACTCTAGTTAAGCTTCACCAAATGTAGCAGGGCACCTTGAGTGAAAACTGGAGAATTTATGGGATGTTGAGAGATACTCAGCATGTATAGTGAGGTTGTCCCAAGCTCATCCAGTTTTGTAAAGAAATGCTAGACACCCTTCAAAACACTCTAAGATTTCCAGTCCGGTTTGATCCTAAAATCTCTTGTATGGTCAAATTACAATGGTATCTGTCACTACAATGGCTGAGGGGCAGCAAAACCTGCTGTAGGTCTCTCTTGGAAGAAACTTAATCCATCAACGATTTAAACAATGATATTAGAAGTTGTGGAATATCCTTGTGATGGAAGAACTGGTTGTCAATCTTGAGAGTACATACCTCGTGATTGGATGGCAATGTGAGACGCTACTCAGACATTTCTGGAGGGGTCACTTGGGTTCAGGAAACATCCTTTACAACGCAACTTTTACAGCGCACTACCATTACGACGCAACTTTTACAACGCAAGTCATTACAACGAATTGCGCTGGAGGGCGCTCTAGGATAGGGAATAGTTTAATTACTATCCAACACCTTCCCTACTATCCACGGGTACTGGAGTTGGAATAGTAAATTAAACTATTCACTATCCAGCGCCCCTCAACGCAAGTCGTTGTAACGACTTGCATTGTAAAACCTGCATCGTAATGGCATGCGTTGTAAAAGCATGCGTTGTAACGTCATACATCCCTTGGGTTCTTGCTCCCTCCTCGCTGGAAAGTATTGGGTCTTTCCTCTTGAATTTTCGTCCTATATGAGGGGATGAGAGTGTGGTTTTTAAGGCAGGTGCGTATCAGTGGTTGTGATACTGGATTAGTCCTTTAAGTGGATGTTGCCTTTGAGGTCATATTGGGGAGGAGGTGGTATGGGGAAAATGAGAGATCTGCAGCTGTGCTGCTGATGATGTAATGCCAATAGCAATCTTAACATATAACTCATCCCTTTATAGTTGAGCTTTCTGTTGGTTATTGTACTGAATTCTAAAAATTACTATAAAATATTCACAAAAAATTACAAATAGTACATTTGTAATCTACGCTATGTCATTACATGTACATTAGACAAAATCCTATACTAATCATACACAATAATCATCCAAATATTATTTGTTTTTGAGCCCCACATACATATCAGAAATGTATCTTAGCAACTAAACCTTCTTCCATATTTGAAAAATATGTATGAAGAAATGTCAGGTATTAATGTAGAGGTACCATGGTTGCAGCATGATATATGAAGGCATGTAGGCAAGTGTGACCGCTATCTTTAAATTACAAGTTGTTCACTTGTGAACACCATTTAATCCCGCCAACCATAGTTAAAAATTCTCTTTGTAACAAAACCTGATACATATTTCAGAAATGATGTGTGAGTACACGTTTTATCATAATCTCCATGACCACAGCATAGGGGTGTGACAGTGTGTACATGTGAGTGGTTACTATGATAGAAAAGTAGCCATTCAAGTGTGAACTTGTATTTTATGTTCATGCCTTTGCAGAAATCAAGTTGACATCAAAACCTATTTCATTATAAAAGATCTTCCTATCGATTTATCTATCTATCTATCTATCTATCTATCTATCTATCTATCTATCTATCTATCTATCTATCTATCTATCGATGGGTGCTTGTCTGTGTGTGTGTAAAATAACTTTCCTTTGGTCACAACATATATCATTCGGAAAATCCTACCCCTTACATTTTGAGATCAACCAAGATACAGTGAAATTCATGGTGGCACAGTCACATAAGTTGATGGTATCTTAAAATCATAAATGCATACTGATAAAATCGTCTCTGGCTCAAATTAATGCTCAACAATAAATTAGCCAAGAACCTCAATGTACAAAGTTATTCAGAAAGAGATTAATAAAAGCCTCACTTCTATTTCACGTCCCATACACGGTCTAATTAAAAAAGGTACCATTCGCGCTTGGACTATAGAAATGCCCTCTACTTGGAAGCAAATATCAAATGCGTACAGAGACTCCAATGCATTCAGAATGCTGCGGTTCATCTCGTTCTAATCCTTCTTAGGAGAGCTCCCTCTAACAAGGCCCTGGCTTCCCTTCACTGGCTCCCGGTTAGGGAATGAATTCTTTTGAAAGCGTTGTGTGTCAGCCACCGCATTCTACAGAAGAAAGGGCCCACCTATCTGCATGACCTCCTTACCCCGTACACTCCTACCTGCCGACTGAGATCAAGTGGGACGGGGCAGGTTAGCATTCCGACCATCATAAGAGCTAGGATGGGAGGTCGCTCCTTCCGCTTTTTAGCAGCAAAACACTGGAATAAACTCCCCATAGGGCTCTGGCTGGAGTCTTTGGAGACAATTTTCCGGAGAAAGCTAAAGACCTGGCTTTTTCCATCTGTAAGCCCCTCCGTTTAACCGGTAGCTGCTTTCACCTCACTGCCCGGAACTGGTCTTTTTTTCTGCTCAGCGCGGGGACACACTAGTAAGTGTAGCCATTTGCTTTATAAACTTGTTTATTATTATTATTATTATTATTATTATTATTATTATTATTCCCAGACTTCCTGTATTAACGTATAACTTCATAATTGATGACAAAGATATCCACCATGTTGCTATGTTTGTTATTTTTTCAATTTTTTTATACATATTCTTATTAAAAATAAATAATTAGGCATCCATAAGTACGATTTCCTGATTCGAATCACTCCAGGACAAACTACCACCATTCTAATTATGCCAAACCAAGGTATTCACAGTTAATTAAGTTAATTTTGCAAACCTTTCCATAAATGAGAAACCTTTCACAGTTGGCAAAATAAATTAAACCCTAATCTGAATATGAAAGGGGAACATGCCCATGTTTCCACTGTCAGAAGAGGGTGCTGATGTCGTGAGTACTCCAGTTTTATAGACCATTGTTACAAATTTAATCAAATCATATTTTATCCTATCTCAGCTCATGATCCTTGCAGGCGTATCATTTCAACCTTTGTAAATATATCAGGTATAGTTGCTGAAGTTGTCACATTATATTAGCGACCTAAAAATAAATATGTTATATTACTTACAGTTCATGGTATTCTGCTACTAATTCGACATCAATAATCAAGGATCAATACCTGTGTGGAGAAATGCCAAAATATAATATTAACTGATATATCTAGCAGCAACTTCCTTTTTATTTCAACCTCCAATGAAATATTATACTCAAGATCAATGTGGAGTCCTTGATCATCGCCTTCAAACTTATGATCCAGTTTGCCTCTAAACTACATAGTCTAAGTTATCTGTTGCTGCCTCAGTCTCTCTTTATGTGTATGGTATTTCTATAACGTGAGCCTAGCCAAAAGGCAGTGGATTTCTCTACATGGTCAAAGGCAAGCTTAAAGGCAGCAAGTAATAGGCAAGGAAGCTGAGTTGTGAACGGTTAATGCATTGTAATGTAAGATGAGTCTTCATCAGTTCTGAAGTCCCTTTCTGGCAAAATGGTTTGACCATCTTTAAAAGAGAGAACTGTTACCAAGCCACCTTTGTTATTTGGTAATGTGTGAATTTGGGGTCCAGAGTGAATCCAATCCAAGTGAATTGACATTTGGAGACAGTTGTGGCATGAAGCTGTCAAAGACCTGGTTTGTACTGTGTCTTGTATGTTATTCTTGGGAAATAATGACAATTCTGGCTTGGTTGTGATGCGCTTCAGGTAGGCCCTGGATGCCCAGGTCTGGATGATGAGCAAGCAGCATTTGAGGTGTTGGATGTCGGAAGCAGGGGAGACTTTTAACGAGAGTTGTGTATCATCATCATGTCGGTGAATCTTGATGCTTTTATCTGTGAGTAAAGCACCAAGCAGCTCCATGTAAAGGTTGAAGATGACAGGACACAGTATAGAAACCAAGGGGATTCCACAATCCACTAGCAATATGTTTTACTGCAAGGAATTTTATCTCAGTATGAAGATCATTGCAATGTTTCTCAATATAGTGACTGGCCAAAGGAGACCTGGAGTCCCGCACTCTGATTGCAATTAAATGTTCTGCTGTTCTTTCATGTAAAGTCGTATGGTACTTCGAACATAGATTTTCTGATACTCACAATTCAGTACAAATCGCAAATTCAGTATGTCATGAGACATAATTGCTAATAAAAACACGATTTTTATTGTAATTAAATGTGTTTATTTTCTCTAAAGCTAACCTACACTTTGCACATTCTCCACAATGGTTTTTACAAACTGGTAGGCTTTTATTTTAAAGTTTCCCTGATACACTTACAAACATTCCTTTATGCAGTCATGTTCCAACCACAGTGAACTGTTAGGTCTGGTACATAAGACGGTGACCTATATTTGAATGTTTTAATTTTGTATCCGAATTGTGTGACCAATATTTGATTGATGTGTTTGGTGAACACTGGTGACTAAGTCACAGAGAGCTCCTTTAAAAAAATATTTTTTATTGACTAGTTATTTCAACTATATTTTGGTCACAAAACACGTTTAATAATACTGTTATGTTTGTTGAATGTGTTTTCTTTTGATGAAAACTAGACTTCGCTGCCCCCCTTGAGCTTTATAAAACATTCCCAAATACCCCAAAATAAAATAAAATAAATAAATAGTGCCCACTAAGATTGCAATGTGTCTTTCAGATTATAGACATGCTATAACTCACTCTGCTGCAATAAAGTTATGTATTGTAGTGAAGTAAGCACATTTTATTAACTTTATATAGGGTGCCTGGATACACACAAGACCTGAGGATGGATTGTTACTTTGCGTGGTATTCAACTTTGTCCAATTGGTTGCTAGATGGAGCAGGCACACCTGGTTAGAAGTGTGTGCGCATGTGTGTGTGTGTGTGTGTGTATATGAGCTTGGATACAGTGTGGCATATGGGAGAAAATATAGGAGTCATGCAAGGATGTTTAAGCACCCCTCTGTCTAAACTAACACTACATTAGTGATATAAACTCTTGGAAACATGCCAGGGAAGTGTACCACATTTATATGAAACTTCCACTTCTGCATTAATGACGTGTTCCTCATGAGCAGCTGTAAATTCATACCGGTAGTCTTTGTGTAAAGTATACTGAAAGCTTGGAGTTGACTGAGGCACACATGTGCTGGTTATTTTAGTTTCATATATATCTGGTGGGCGGCATGTCTTACCACTGTAGATGGCAGACAAACTTCCCTAGTGCTCCCGCAGAGTGCTCTGAAACTGCAAATAATCCGACTTGATCCATGCCAGGCAAGAGGAAACACTGACCCCCTTGTGAGCCACTGCCAAGACCTATTGTGGACCGCATTCTGAAGAGACAGAGACATGATGTTACAGAAGGCCAGAGAAAATGCACCAACAATCATGGATAACGCCAAATCTGTCCCTTTTTCTGTCTGAACTACACACTGGTGGTCCAGTGCCTGTGGTCGTCTTTCCTGGCTTCCAAAAATCAGCTCTGGCCAGAGAGTCTCACGTATGCTCTTATATACCCAGCCCCGTTGGTTGTCATCCATGACCACCGATATGTGTTCTTTGAGACTGCAGAGGCTGTGTGGGACTTGTTGGAGCACCACTACCTAAATCCACATTGTCCTTCTCCCTCGGAACCGTCATCTCAGGAGGCTCGACAGCCTCCCTGGTGGTGCCGGTATGGGGCAGCCAGACTAAAATCGTCTAAAGCGGTCCCCTCGCCACAACAGGCCCTGGAGGGTAGACGGGCCATGAATGCCACGGTGTCTTCCATTAGAACACAGCAGCTGCTGCACTACTATCGCTCCTCGAAGAGCGACACTCCCCAAATTAATACATGCTGATCAATGCGGATTTGTCCCACAATGAAGTACTTAATTGAATATACTATGCCTGTACCTAGTCATGGAGGTGGCAAAGGAGGGCTACACCGCAGAGGGCTGCATCTCCCAAGACCATCAGCAGCCATTTAATACATTGGGGTGGGATTACAGGTTTGAAACATTGGCTAAATTCAATATTCCTCCCTCCTTGCTCTGCTTGGTCAGGCTCCTATACATATACCCCCACTGCGAATGTGAGGACACGAGTACATATATCGTCCCAGTACTCTATATTCCTTGGAACCGGGCAGGTATGCGCACTATCACTTCTATTATTCGTATTAGCAATAGAAACCCTGGCACAAACCCATACGCAGATAGCCCGTGACTGGGGCATCCTACATGCTCCTCAGATTCATGCCACCTCCATGTATGCAGATGACATGATTGTATATGTTGGTGACCTTAAAGTAGACTTAACATCCATGTCTAATTTACTCTTTACCACGCTAAATCCCACGCATTTTTGCTTCAGGGTAACATAGCCCGCAATACACTACTCTTAGGCAATCAAAACATACAAGTAGCAGACCATACGTTCAGATACCTGAGTATCCAGATCTACAGAAACACAACAGATTTAATAGACAAAAGCCTAATAAAAGCCATCACATCGCTAAAATCACAAATGCAATTTTGGGTGACACTGCCGCTATCAGTGGGAGGCCAGGTGGCACTGGCTAAGATGGTGATGTTACTCCGACTGTTGTATTACTTTGTTAACCTACCTGTCATCGTCCACACGACGATTTTTGATTCACTCAATTCCTTACTGATTGGATTAATATAGGGTATGGGGCAACATAGGGTTGGCCTACTCAAGATGCAGTTGCAACCTGGAGAAGGAGAGATGGCGCCCCAGACTTTCAAGCTTATTGCTTTACGGGGCAACTGCAATGGCTGCCCCACTGGCTGGCGGATTTCTACTTGAACTAAATTGGTTATACACCACAAATGTTACGACTAGGCATACTATATAAATTGTTATTGCAGGGAGTGGTGTGGCCCTCTCATCTCCCACTGCTGCTTAGCAATGACACACTGGAGATGTGCTCTAAGGTAAGTAAACTCACTCCGAACTACGCCCTTAATATACCACTGATGGGTCTGCACACACCAGTAGGCACACACGCTTCGATTAGGTTATGGCCCTGAAAGAATGGGGGGATCTCAATGGTGGGGGGCCTGTTGATGGAGGGTGCACCATGACTTTACAGAACCCCAAGATCTACTAGACTCCCTTTTCTTAACACATGCCAATCTTCTTCGATACATCCTTACACAATGGACACAAACAGGGACAAAACCAGAAAAACACACACTGATGCAGTCAGTAGATTAAATGGGTCATTGCAGTGCTTAGTTTGAGCCAGTCTTTTCCGGTGCTCTGCACTGGCACATATTTGCCAGCACCAGGGCTTTTGACAGTCTGCCACATGGTAGTAGTGTCTGCCAAATTTAGGTATGAGCACAACAACAGCTGTTTATTAATTCAGTTTACATTTACAATGACTAGCCTCCCAAGTCATTCTTATAGCTCTTGGGGCCTGGAATAGTATGAATTGTCACAGTGTGATGAATAGTAGTGTGTTGGTGCTGTCATTTGGCAGCGCTGCCAGGGGTAACAGGTGGTGCAAGCTGTAGGGTCCTCCTGACGAGGGCTCTAGGACTATTTGTTTTAAAAATTAAGCACTGAGTCATGGCAGATATTCAGCAAAGTGGCTATATAGAGAATTATATGATCATTTACATCTTTAGAACCTCTGTGAGCTGAATGGAATAGGATGTGATACGCTCATTGCATGATAAGGAGTGGCACTTTCTCCTCAAATACCCAAGCACATCTCCCGCAATTCACGATTCAAATGTATTAAATTCTCACTATTACACAGAGCCTATGTAGCACAATTAAAATTCCACAAAATCTTCTCCGACGCATTACCTAATTGCCCTAGGAGTCAAGGGTACTCTGTAGATCTACTGTATATGTTAAGGGCATGCCCCTCACTGACATTTTAGTGGGCAGATATAAATAGCACACTTTTGGTGCTTATGGGAGCTACCCACTGGGACAGTGTTGAACACTGCCTCTTGGGCTTGTACCCCAGGCCTAAGAATTTTAAAACCGTGGAGTGGTTTGTGGATGATTTGCCTCCCTTTCTGGCCAAACGACAGATTACCAGTTGCTGTAATTTCAATAGAGCGTGCCCTGTATAGGGCTTGCAACAAGAGGTACGTTGGGGCACAGCTAAAAGTTATGCATTATGCGGCTAGTAATACTGTGGTCTACATAAATGGGGCCTCATTTATGAGGTTGAGCGTCACTTTTATGCCGTCGGGGCGTCACTTTTTGTGACGCACTAGTGGGGTAAAAAATGCGCTGTGTTGCGCCATATTTACAAAGTGACACATCTAGGTAGATGCGTCACTTTGTAAACCCCTGCGCCACATTATACTTGCGTCAGTTATAATGTGTGCAAGAGGGCGTAATGACGCAATAAAGGGTCGTAGAAGTGACGCAGTGAAATCTACCAGATTTCACTGCACCACTTCTAGAACTCATATGCATCAAAATCTGCCTCATATCAGGCGTAAGACTGGCGCAAGCCCTTTCACATGGGGCTTGCCCCATGTGAAAGGACACACTTCTGGAGTTGCGTCACTTTTGCGCCATACAGATACGTCAGAAATACTGACGTAGCTGTAACTCCTTGCGACATGATGCTTCATACAGTAAATATGACCCATTAATCATGTGGCAAGGAGGGTGCACTGAGAAGTGACGCATCGCTGTTTTCACACAGCGATGAGTCACTTCTCATAAATGAGGCCCAAATGGTCTATTGCATTAGTTTGAGATAATATGCTGGAGACATTTAAGTCCCAGTAGGATGGTGAGTAATAGCCACCATCTACATGACAGCGATAGTGTATCCGCGCCTGTAGCCCCTAACTTGTCATAAGAGCATACATATACAATGCAGCACGACCCCCATTGGCCCCTCGATATATGGGATTGTCCAACTCAATATAATACAGTTTTACGCAGACGTGGATTTACGATGGCAGTTCGGGGATAGGGCGGGGGTTGAAAAATAATGTTGTAGCTATCGTTTCTTCTTTTATTTATTGTTTTTCCTGATTGTCTGCATGACCACTGTGTTGCCTGGAGTATGTCCAATATGTTGCAGATTATACACGAGCGTCCATAGAAGATGCTCACTGCCTACAATTAAGTAAGATTGAAACACTTCGAATGGCTATATTTGATACATATGTGACTTCTTTGCTTTAAAATTTTGCTAAAATATGTTTAAAATGAAAATAGATATCAGGCCCCCAGTTCAAGTTTCACAAATCAAGGTTGGATACACCAGCATTCTGCAAACCACATACACTGAGCACAGATCAAATATATACACATTTGTTAAATTAAAGTAGTAAGTTCTTCAGAGCCCATTTGACGGGTATTTAAAAGTTACGATGGTCTCTGTTAGTTTAGGTACGATGTTCACATTTATAGGAAACGTACTAATTGAAGAGTACTTTGCTGAAACATATTCGCCCAGTGACAACCTAGAATGGTACCAGGATCTGAGATAATTCTTAAAGCTATATAAAAATATCACTTGAATGTGCCTCTTTGTGGCACATCCTTTCGGAGAGTTTCCCTGCAAGCAGTGAAGGCTGTTGGCACTTGGCAGCTGTCTTCATCACCGCCTGTCACATCCCATCAATGAGAATGAGTCTTTCTATATCATATGCGGCCCATGAGTTGATTGCTAAGAACTATTTCTGCCTGCCTTCCATATAGAGAGGCTCTTCTTCTCTGGGCAGTAGCACTCATGCGTGAGACACTGGAATAAGACCCAAACTCCTCTACTTTATAGAATAAATATTATTTTTCTAAAACAATATCTTTTTAAAATTAATGCAAGTCTTTTATTTTCATTCAATATTTTAAGAATTGTGATGCCAGTTGCCTATGTGGGAAATTTGTATTATTTCCTCTGCATAAGTATGCATACTTTTGGAAAAATTATGTGAAATTAGCTAAATTTAGATGAAAGGCAAATCTTGCATTTAGCGCTATATTTTTGCGATAAATGCATCTTTACAAATATTTTGGAACAGCAACCAGATCTTTTTAAATGGCAGCTGAATTTGTCCTTTTTTTAAAAACCTGCATTGGCAAAGCAAATAGGTCTCACCTTTCAATGCCATTACCCAAGCTTTTGGCTTTGCCACTGCATTTTGCCAATGTTATTTTGCACACAAAAATTCTTGTTTGGCGATGATCAGCAAAAACAAAAACACATTTAAAAAAACTAGCTTGAAACATTTTTTAATTCATCTATTTGCCCCACTATATTATGTTCAATGCCTAGCATACTTGCTTTGTTTATCCTGCATGCACCTACTGCGAGAAATGAAAAAGCAAAACTGCACATCACTTTTGCCTGTTTTTGGTAGAGGATGTGCCCTCAAGCTTATTTATTTTTTTATTTTTTTATTTTGTGTTCTATAGAGCACAAACTTGACCCGTTAGGGTATCAGAGCGCTTTACAGGAATCATGGGATTGCACAAAATGATTTAGAATCACAAGAGTAAAAAATCAATTAGAAGGTGGCGGGATGCAGAATACATTAGAGATAGGACACGTATTTACAGATTACATTTACAATTACTCAAGATAAGATCACAGATTTCTTTGTGGGGTGACTAGGAAATTCGAAGGGAGGCAATAGCCAGACGTATATCCGGGTCGTAGTGGTGGTTGCAGGCAAAATTTAAACAAGGAATTTACTCATAAGAAAGGTTTTGGTATTCTTTTTGAAGCGAGAGAGAAGGTATTCTTCTGATGGTGGGTGGGAGAGAGTTCCATATTCTAGGAGCAGCCCCAGAAAAAGCACGATAGTACGTTTTTTTTTTCCAGAAGCGAGCAGGCTGCAGCAGGAGCTTGTTTTTAGTATTTAGATGATATAGAATAATTATGCAAAAATATGTTTGCCATTCTGTGTGCCGTAATGGGGCACTTCTGGTGTGAATTTTAGATGGGGTTGCATTAAAAAGTTTGAAGGCCATTGGCATAAGGTAATGTCTGTGCCACTGGAGGTTATGCCTCTGATCCTCTCAGGGGTAGAATGCTGCTCAGAGGCATCAGCGATACAAAAGGGGATGATGGAGGGAGTGTTTGAGCAAATCAAACACTCACCCCGAGTCAACTGATCTAGGTTTAATCCATCACCATTCTTTAGCTCACTCCACCACCCCAGTTCAGACATGGCCATATGCAAATCAGTCTGACCCTGTGCCTCATGGGAACAGTCCAGCCTGAACTGCCAAGCCATGTCTTCCCTGGACCGGAAACAATCATCCTGGGACCGGTTTCGGATTCATAATCCTCATCAGCCAGGCTATCTTGAATCCAGTGGCAAAGTGAGCAAGGGACTCATGTCTGAGCATACCCTGCCAACTTAAGGCAAACAAAGCAATACAAAAGGGGATGATGGACGGAGCGTTTGAGCAAATCAAACACCCCCAGTCAACTGATCTGGGTTTAATCCATCACCATTCTTTAGCTCACTCCGCCACCCCAGTTCAGACATGGCCATATGCAAATCAGTCTGACCCTGTGCCTCATGGGAACAGTCCAGCCTGAACTGCCAAGCCATGTCTTCCCTGGACCGGAAACAATCATCCTGGGACCGGTTTCGGATTCATAATCCTAATCAGCCAGGCTATCTTGAATCCAGTGGCAAAGTGAGCAAGGGACTCATGTCTGAGCATACCCTGCCAACTTAAGGCAAACAAAGCAATACAAAAGGGGATGATGGACGGAGCGTTTGAGCAAATCAAACACCCCCAGTCAACTGATCTGGGTTTAATCCATCACCATTCTTTAGCTCACTCCGCCACCCCAGTTCAGACATGGCCATATGCAAATCAGTCTGACCCTGTGCCTCATGGGAACAGTCCAGCCTGAACTGCCATGCCAGTCAGGCATCAGGTCATCAGCTCTTTCCCTTTACAGTGTGTGGTGCTGAAACAATTTACAGAGTGGGGGTGCTGCAATTAATGTTATATATGTTGTATCGAGTTCTGCACTCATGTAGCAGCTCTGGTGTAGTAGCTCACTTCCATTTACAAACAACACCTTTTCTGTTGAAATGGCCACTAAATTTGCAAGAATATACAGTTTTAATGATAAAACTATATAGCATACAAATGATATGTGGAAATCGGGTTTCAGTGAATATGTTTCTTTTCTGCGTCACCAAGTAAAGTGTTGTGATTTGTTTAGAAAATCTTTGCATTCATAGCGATCTACCTCATTTGACCTTTTATTTGGTGTTAATCTTGTTATCTATCTTTATTCTCCTTGCATTTATATTGAGATACCCCATTTTATCTTTTTATTGCAATGTGAAATTTTAAATTTGTATTCTATTTTATTAAGACGTTCAACGGCACTTATACTCCCTTCTCCTTGTTCCGCAATGATTTAACCACTCCTTGTGTTTCACTGACTTCTTTATCTCTTTTATCCCTTTCAGTTCTACTCTCCCCTTTTCTTTTCCATATCTTTACTTCTCTCAACTATTTTATCTCCCTGCCTTCCACTCCCCCCATTCTCTTAAGATCGACCAGTCTATTGCATTTCCCCTGAAACCTTCCCCCTTTCTAAAGACTCTCAATCTTATCAACACATTGCTCGCCCCTCCTTATCTCATGGAGATGTTTATATTTCACTGATATTCCCCTGCCCCTCGCTTTCCTATTCCCCTCACACCCATCAGCTCCATCTCAATTGACCTCTTGCTCAATTTCCCTCACCACTATCGCAGATACATCATGCCTCCCCTCAACGATATTCTCTTGACACTGGACCCACCCATCACCAGACACAGCCCTAAATCTTGATCTATCCTTTACCCTTCAAACCTTTCCAAAAATG
This sequence comes from Lissotriton helveticus, assembly GCF_964261635.1. Taxonomy (NCBI): domain Eukaryota; kingdom Metazoa; phylum Chordata; class Amphibia; order Caudata; family Salamandridae; genus Lissotriton; species Lissotriton helveticus. The sequence continues at coordinate 601,319,492 of NC_136061.1, read as the reverse complement.
GAGAAAAAAAAACTTTATACATAAACTTCTTATTCGCCACCATGAAACCTTATTCGTTGACAACTACCATAGCCTAAACTCCATAATAAAAACGAACTACATCTTCTTCACTAAACGCCCTTCTAAGCGGAAAAGCATCTTCCTCCAACTCCTTCCTGTTACAAAGTCCTGCAAAATTCCTTGTGGTCTGAAACTTTCCATCACTCCTTCCTCCACATTTAATCTCTATATTCAAATCTGGAAATATCCTTATTCAAGCCTCCGAATACCACCTCTCCATTTTTGAACACCACTTTAGCTCCCTATCCCAAAACGTACTTCCTACACTTACCATCAACCGTCCAGCCTCCCGTTCGTAAGATGCCTTCTTGTCCCTACACACACTGACCCCTTCCCTGCCTTCCCCTGTTTTGCCAACCTCAAATGAAACCCCAGATTCTCTGATGCCCCTCACGACATCATTAGCATCCCCCCTATTTTTCCTACAACCCCTCTCTCTCTCAAACCCTCCCCCCTTTGATACCCTCATCCCCTGAACCGTCAATTGCTCCTCGAATAACTCCAATATCCCTCCCTCTTAATAACCTTACTACTATACCTTCAGTCATTCAAACCCTCACCCCTCCTCATGTAACACCTCCCCTCCCTTGATCCCACAATGGCTCCACTAATATCACATTTTTTTCTCCTGACAACCATCCTCCCCATTATTTTTCTAGCAGCACCCAACTCCTCACCCAGACCCTTTGTTCTGCTCATGATACCATATTGACTCCTGGTAATACATTTTCTTACACTTCTACTCCTCCCTCACCCTGTAACCTTAACACCCCTCTCATCCCTCCACCTGGTTTCCCACCTCTTTTACACCCTAGATCTTCAACCTCGAATAATATGGACCACTCCCCCTCCCACCCGATCTCCTAGCCTCCCTCACTGTCTCACTTCTTACCCAAACACTCCCCAATATTGAACTCCACCTCTCAACCCTAGTGTTAGAACTCTCTTCTCTCAGAAATAAAGTCAACTCCCTCTCCACAAGGAACCAGTTCAATTGCACTTATCCCTTAGACCCCACACTAACATACCCTGCGCTCCTTAACCTAGGGAATATTTCCCCAAATGACAATTCTCCTCCTAGACCTCCAGACAAAAATAGCTCACTTAGTTCACCCTTCTCCCCGCCCCATCCCCCCAAATATCTTCCCTGATCTTAATAAAGTCTACCCCCTCACCACCAACCCGACTGCGATTTCCCATCCACCTCCTTTAGCTATTGCAGTGATCATGGGAACTAGGAGGATCCCGTCCTCCCCAGTCTTGCCTAGACCCCCTCAGAAACTCACCAATATCCACTCCTGCTTCCCAACAAAACCTAACTACCCTAAACCTCTCAACTGCATGCTGGTTAACTGCTGAATGGACTCATGTCATGCTACTGAAATCTCTGACACCATCCTCAGTGAATACAATATCGCCTTTTTGACAGAAACATGGCTCAATACCCACTCCACATCAACCCATGACTTGCTCTCACCCCCTGGTTACTCCATCCTTAGAAAACACAGGCCTGACAAAATTGGAGAGGGCCTTGCCATAATTTATGAAGCTGAATTTCAACTCTCTCCTTTTAATCACCCTGACCCTACCACTTTTGAATACCTTGGTGCAGAGCTTACAGTTCAGGTTTCCCCCCCTATCTGTCTACATATTATCTACCACCCCCCTGGCAACCTCTTTCCTTTGCTGAAGAGCTGTCTGATCTTCTTATACAATCATCTATCTCCAAATCTAGAAATCTCTTCCTCAGAGACTTCAACTTCCACTTCAACAAAAATGATGACCCCCTCGGTTATTCTCATCAACGATTTACTAGACATCAATGACTATAAACAACTATGTAATTCTCCAACACACTCCAAAGGAGCCGACCTTGACGCTATAATCACTAGCAAGGATATGGCTTCTCTTTCCCACATTATCCCCATTGATTGGTCTGATCACCACCTCATCCTCTTCCCGATCTGTAGCTCGGTGCCCACTCCTCCCTCTAACTTAATCAGACAAAAGAAGTTAACTAGAAATCTTCACACTATTCCTCCTGGCGAGCTAGATACAAAAATAAAAGATTGTCTAGAGCTTACTCCTCTTTCTCAAAGTCCCACTGGTCTTACTGAACATTACAACCATTCTACAGTGAAGTCATTGATTTAAGAGCCCCGCTAAATTAAAACTACAAAGAAATAAACCCTCCAGATCCTGGTTTAATACTGACCTTATCAATGAGAAACGTGCTCTCAGACAGACTGAACGCACTTGCAGACAACATTCTTTCCCCTCGAATCTTGTCCTCCTCAGAACTGCAAGGGCTAATTACAAAAACCATATCTTTAATGAGAAAGCCACCTTCTTCCGTTCACAACTTGACCGGGCAAGAAACCGACCCAGGGAACTATTTAACTTCATCAAAACCCAAACTTCCTCAGTCCCCCCTCAACTACTTGCTACGGTCAAAAGATGTGAAGAAATTGCTAGCTTTTTTACTGATAAAATTTCTAAGATTGATCAAACCTTCATCTTTACCCCCTCTATATAGCCAACCTTCCCTCCCTAATCTCCTCTCCATGTCTCCATCCTCTCCCACTAATCCTCCTGATCCCGCCCAACCCCTCCCCCCGCTGCTACCTTCTCTGAACCTTACCACTCCGTCCCCCATCTTAAAAACAAGGGTTTCTGGAACAACTTTTGCATTGTTTCTGAACGTGATGTCCTCAACATCATCACCAAGCTTAAGCCATCCTCACATACAAAAGATCCCCTCCCGTCCTATCTTGTACAAGAACTAAAACACATCATTTCCCCTTATTGGACTACTATTATCACCTCCTCCCTTGCTAATGGTAGTGTCCCTGCATCCCTTCGATTAGGCCAAATTACCCCCGCCATCAAAAATGGCATGGCCGACCCTAATGACATAAACAACCTACATCCTATCTCCAAACTTCCTTTATTGTCAAAGGCCCTGGAAAATGTGCCTTGCTTCAATTGGGCAAGCATATCAACTAATTAAATCTCTTGGACGCTTTACAATCAGGCTTTAGAAAGGGTTGTAGCACTGAAACGGCAATGCTCAACATTATCAATGACATCCATGGCTCCTTAGATAAGGGTGAATCTTCCCTACTCATTCTTCTTGACCTCTCAGCTGCCTTTGATACCGTTAACCACATTGCTTTACTCAATATTCTCAAAAAACCTTTCTTGCTTGGATGGTGCCATGCTCAAGTGGTTCACCTCATACTTCCAACATAGAACCCAACAAATTAAAGTCTGTAATTGCCTCTCTAAACCTCAGCGTGTCACTTTGGGTGTCCCAAGGGCTATATTCTCTCTCCCACTCAATTCAACCTCTTCATGTAACCCCTCACTCTCATTTTTAACCAAGCAGGAATCAGTTACCACCTCTATGCTGACAACACTCAACTTTACTACAGGACCAAATTACATGACAACGTCTTACATCTTAATGACACGTTGACTTAGATTCAATTGTGGTTCCATTACAACCACCTTAAATTAAACCCTAAAAAAGCTGAAATCATTCTATTCTCTCCTAAAAACAACCCGCTCCCTATCCAACACTGGATCTCCGACATTAATGCTCTTAACTGTTCTCTCACCATCTCTAACTCGGTCAAGTCCCTCTGCACCAGCGTCGACCAGAGCCTCAGTCTTGCTCCCCACATAAAAAACTTGGCCAAAGGCGCTCTCTTCACACTGCACCATCTTAAAAAAATCAAACCCTTTATTCCTGCAGATGACTTTAAATCAGTTGTACAATCATTGGTCCTGTCCAGAATTGATTACGGTAACGCAAATCTTGTTGGAATTCCTAAGGTCTACCTAGCCCCTATCAAATATGTTCTTAACCTTGCTGCCAGGCTAATTACTGACTGCAAATGCTTTGATCACATCTCTCCCGTTCTCAAAAACCAGAAATGGCTTCCGATCGAAGACAGATCTACCTACAAGACCTCCTGCATCACACACAAAGCCCTCCACCAAAATACCCCTTCTTACCTCTCGAACAAACTCCATAAAGCGGGCTGCACTAGAACTATGAGGAGCACTAACACATTTGTACTTGTACCTCCTTTGTTAAAAAAGAAATCAATGCAGTCTCGCTCTTTCTCTGGAAATGCGACTTCCGTCTGGAATGCCCTTCCCAAAAATGTACGTTGCAACCCCTCCTACTCCTGCTTCAAAAAAGACCTTAAGCTGCTCCTTCTCAATAAATACTGGGGTCCCTAACTTATTGTTCACTGACTACTAATTTCTTCCTCCTTACATTGTCATCATCGGTTTCCTTGCCCATCCTTTCTCTCTCTTCCCTTTCACCCCCTTGCCCCCTTTTTTACTTCTCAGAATTTCACCCACCCTCTACCACCTGCTTTCCCCTTATTCCCCACTCACCACTATTGTACTTCACTTTCTCGCCCGCCCCCTCTCACTTATTTTCCTCTGCTCTCCTCCAGTTCTTCCTGCTTCAATCTGTTACTTTCTTTGGTCTTCCTAGCTTAAGTACCCTTCCCCAAATGTATCAAAGTGCCATGCCTCATTATTTAAATGTACTAAATATTAACTATAACTCTGTTATTACCAAATGATGTAAAGCGCTCTGATACTCTTGGGTCCAGTCAGCGCCATATAAAACCCTTTAAATAAATACATTTTTAAAAAAAATTGGGACTGTAAATGGCAATGCCTTGAATAAAAAATTAGAAGGCATTGTCATTTACAATACTAACAGTCCAAAGTCTCGCAAATGCAATACCCATTGCAGAGCTGGGTGGCCGTAAAGCGGGTGCCCCACTCAGTATTAAAGCAAAAAAAAATAGTAATAAACAGAACGCGGTGCCCCTGATGCAAGCGCGGCACTCAACATTAAAGTTTTAAAAATAAAATGTTAACTGTGCGCGGTGTCCCTAAAGTGGGCGTCGCACTCAGCATTCATATACAAAGCAGTTGCCATTGTTCCTATCAGTGTCAATAAACAAAATAGTGCTCACCCACTTATAATTCAGACTGAGTAACAAGCCAAGTAACAGGTCCAGTTCTTTTGGGTAGTAACAAATGGAGACATGGCGATACCAAGGAGGGGCTAACAAGCCTATTTCCGAATCAGAAGCCAGCTTTTAAGAAGGACAATGACCCAAGCCAATGACAAATATGGGCAGAAAGTGGGCGGAGCTTCCACTGCACACTCTTATACAGCATGCCTCGCAGAGCAAGCAGTGAATGCGCGCTGCCGCTATGCTTGACCTAAAAAAATTCCCAATTTCGCCCGTTACCCATGAGGTTAGTAACAATGTTGCCAACCACCAGATCTTTCTGGACGTGCACGGTGAAGATTGAGCCACGGGTCAATCATGTGGCACTGGCATGTAACTTTACCTGTAATTTAGGGCTTTGAAAAGTATGTCAACCTGACACATGACTGACTTCTCCCCAGCCCTTCAGAGCTTGGAGTGTTTGAGCGTGGACTATTGCTGAGGTGTAGCTCAGAAATGAACAGACTTTGCTCCAGCCCCGCAAGGCGTTAAAATAGAGCATGTCATATGGCTGCCTGCCTCAGGCCTGACAGAGGCGAATCTATCAGGAGACTATTGCCCGCCATCTCGCGCCTTTAGAAGCATTATCCTGTTGAGGAAACTCCCTGTTTTTTTTTCCTTTAGATCAGCCTGCCTCTGTTCGCCTGGAATGCAGAGCACGAATCCCATCCCATAAAAAGTTAATGCTCACTGCATCGGGTGTATGTTAGATCTAAAGTGCTCTGGTGAGTTTGGAGGCTCTGCTTGTTTTGTCACCTGGTAACTTGCCCACGGCTCTTTTTTTTTGTTTGTCAGTCATCCATCTGAAAAGGCTGCATTAAAAAATGCCCTGGCTGTAAAAGCACTGCCGTTTTAGCGCCTAAAGTCAGCCCCAAACCTGTACGGCCCAATGTTCTGCATCGCTTAAGTAAACATGGCTGCACAGTGGAGGTGTACTGTGGATCTGAAGGTCACATGCGCTCGTGCACGCAGATCCTCTCGTCGAAAGGATTGGCGGGAAAGACACCGATAGAAGGACACTTCTGCAAATGGTTTTGACAGTCTATAGAGCAAAAAACATGTTTTACTCGTCTCTCAGGTTCAGCTGCCATTTCCCTCTCAAATTAGGCCCGGCAGCAGGAAGGGAGGGCAGTGTCGTTATGAGCGCGCAATTGGCTGCCTGTCAGAAACTGACATAGCCTGTCTGACGGCATGAAACGGAGACCTTTGCATCCAGAGAGTCCGGCCTCCACTCTCTTTTCTCACCTTGATGCTTATCGTTTGCTGAAAGAAAGCGGCAGGCACGAAATCTCTGAGCCTGTCATAAACGATGTTGGGTTTTCTGCCACTGTCACACTGAGAGGCTTATTCGAGTGCCCCGTAAAATCATGCAGTAATACCGTCCAAGATTTTATTGACACCGTGGGGTTCATTTTTCCACAGGTGTGCTATTACGGCATCACTAAATAAGGCAGAAAGGGCGGAAAGCGGTAATGCCTCAATACAATACACGTTTCTAGCTGCACATTTTGAAATATCGTTGTGACCCCTTGCAGAAGTTTCATCAGTTTTTACTTGGCAGAATGTGAGCGGGCAAATGCTGCCGGATTGTTGAAAAGTTACCAGATGAGTCATAACAAAGGTCCCGGCACAAAATTCCACTTGCTCCCAAAGTGGGCTTAGCAAGGTATTTAGAACCTGGGCCTAATGTTATGGAAGATATTTAGGAAATATAAACACTACCACAATTTCTCCTCTTTCTGAAAGTATAACAAATGCATGAAAAAATCCCAGAAAACATATAGTGTAAAATAAATACCCAAAGGGTGTGTGTACTACGCATGCATGGCCAGTATGAGAAATTGAGTTGTTGGTATTATGGGGTGTGAGCCCTGGTCAAGCAGCAACCAGTGGCGGCGGCCAGCATGGCTCTCGGGTGGCGCGGCAGGCATGATGGTCGGGTGGGGGGATGTCATGTGTGGTTGGGGGTGTGGGAGTGTGTTAGGAATAAAAAATAAAATAAAAAACTTACCTTGAGGCCAGGTCCAGCGTCTTCTGCTCTTGCTCTTCTGACCCCGACTTGGACAGGAACAGGAAGCAGGCAGCCAGGCTCCCTCCCCTAAGCCAATCACAACACTGCAATGCAGCATTGTGATTGATCTGAGTACTGTAACATGTTGCTCAGCCAGGGGCTGGAGGGGTGGGCATGTTCTCCATGCAAGCTGTAATGCAGCCTGCACGGAGAACAAGGAAAGTGCGTATGACTGGTTTGGGCAGCCTGAGAGGGCCAACCAAACAGTCATTGCACATTTAGGAGTAGGCAAACCTCTCCTCGTGTGGTCTGAGAGCAGAGCAGCCCCAACCACCTGCTGGCTGAAAAGCAGCAGGACACTAAGCATAAAATGATAACTTTAAGTTATTTTAATTTTATGTTTCTCACTGCTTAAAAGTAGTGTGGGCGATGCTCCTGCACCATACTGGAGGAGCCGCCCCTGGCAGCAACCACAATCCTTGTGAGGGTGAGGCACAAGCCAACGCTAAATTAACCTGTGCACAGCTCTCTGGTAACTTGGCACAGAGCAGTCAGGCTGAACTTAGAGACAATGTGTACAGTTTTTTTGCAACACTGAAATTAGTAAGAAAGTGAAAACATCACACAAAAAGGATCCCAAACTAAATTAGAAAAACAGAACCTCTTTAACCCCTTCGACGCGCATGACAAAGCCAGCTCGTCATGGGCGTTACCTGCGCTACTTGCATGACGAGCTGGCTTTGTCACGTAACGCGCGATTTTCAAAATCTCAGCGCGCAGCGGGAAAACCTGCTAGCGCGCATGCGGTTAATGAATAAAACAAGACCAAAATGACAAAAATGCAATCAGTAGAACTGGAGATATGCACTTTTAAATATTTCATTCAAAATAGAACCAAAAAGCACAAAGCGCCAACAGTGAACATGGGTTCGCGCCAGACCATGACAAAGTCATAGGTTCAGGCTGACTGCTATGGAGCACGGACAGGGTACAGGGACCCAGCTAGGCCCACTGAACAAAGTACCTTAAATCCTAGATTATGAAGCGTTGCGAGAATCCATGTCATAGACGTTTTGCACATCTGAAGAGATGCATCGGTTAAGAGAAACAGTGAGCCTGTGATGCGAGGGCCCATGCCATTGTCAAGGATCCCTCCAATGAGGCTTGCGTTACGAAGTCTGGTGTCAAGGATGCAGCATGCAGTCGGCGAAATGTGGTGACTCCAAAGAGCTGCGAGGGTGCGATGTGGAGTCCATCATCATCGCTGAGGCTGCTGTCAACGAGCGATGTGAAGGCCTGCCCCAGGGAAGTGAAGTGGCGATTCTAAGGGGACCTCAATGGCAATGAGAGTCTTGACAATGTGTCCCATCCATGCATCAGCTATGCATCGCTTTTGCTCGGACTTGCACTGCACAGAAGAGAAGATGCTTAGTCACACTGGATCCACAGAGACTGGCCTAGCACTTTAAGTCTACTTTCAAGAGTCCAGTGCTGGGGTGGCATCACTAGGCAGGGTAGACTCACAGATGGCAGAGCTGTTGAAAGCCTATAGTGCCCTTGAGGTCTCAGATCAGGAGACCAGCCAACCAGCCCTTGGAGTGACTATGGGTTCTGAGTTCAAGATATGTAGGTCCAGTCCTTCTAACCCAGGCAAGAGGGCAGCAGATCAGCCCAGCAGGGCAGCAGTCCTTCAGAGCAGCAGTTCAGCAGAGTGGCAATCCTTTCAGTAAAACAGCAGTCCTTCATCCTGGCTGAGTATCCACGGGTCCAGAAGTATACAATGATTTAGTGTTTGATGTCCAATATTCATACCCACTCATTGTCTTGAAAGAGAGAAAAAACTTCTAGAGGCTTCTCATTGAAGTTCCTAGGCATCCTGTCTGCCCTGTCCTGGCTTCAGACTAACTACAGAGGGTATGCAGTCCTTTGTGCGGATTCAGGACCCAGCATGTTCAAGTGTAAGTGGGCTGGGCCCAGATCCTCCCTCCCATCCTGCCAGTATGGTCCACCCAGACACAATTAAGCTCCTCATTGAGTGTGGCTGTCTAGAAGAAATACACAAAACCTAACTGTCACCAACACCCAGTCATGTGACCCAGAGACTGGCTACAACACCTAAGGGCTAAGACAAGAAAATGTAAAGTTTCTAAAAAATACATTTTCAAAATTGTAATTTAAAATACAACCTCACCATAAGTTAGGATTTGAAATTATAATTCCAAAAATGGCAAACATGAAATGGGTACCTGGTCCCATCTGAAAATGACACATACAATGTAAAAAGGACACTCCAAAGTTACCCTATGGGAGAGGTAGGCCTTGCAGTAGTTAATAATGAATAATTACTTTTCAAGGTTGAGTCCTCCCAAATACCTAGGTGTATCTGGGTGAGGACTAGATGCTGAAACATACCACTAATTCAATCAACAGTGGGTGAGACTCCTTAAAAAAACTAAAAGGTTCTCTGGGGCGGACGCAAAATGAGTAGGTACCGTGAACATAGTGCGTCTTCTCCTTATTGATTTTTTTGATGGAGAAAGTTATTTAGTCTGCTGATCAACAGATATATCAAAATCTTTCCAACACAATAGCCTCATCTTGAAGGGATTATATCTGTTCTCGGGAGAGGAAGAAGGTGAATGCAGAATCTGTATAATTTAATTACATCCACACTGTCTGATCAGCCTGGACATGCTCCTCCCAGTGAAACAATAGGGGATAAGCCAGACCTATTTCTCCAATCTCCCCAGGAGACTTCTGTGACAGTGGCATTTAGAAGCAGGCTTAATGTACTCAGGGATTTGTGAACAGTGACCAATTGAAGTCTCCATCTTGAAAATCCTCATAGATGCTGTGCACGAGGGATGGAAGAGGGGCAGAGAGTTGACATCTCACTTTTAGAGTGAACAGAGATGCCCATGTTTTACAGTGTTCCACTCACCACATGCAGACCTATGTGGAAATCCTGAATATGGGGGTAAAACACACCAGAAAAGATGGCCTATCTAGTAGAGAAAGGTAACCTGATTACTACTGGACTCCTGAGGAAAAGGGACTCCTCTCTCCTGCTACAGAGATGATCCAAAGATTTCTGATGCAAATGAGAACTCTCAGACATCTGGGTCAATTTGACAGCCAAGGACTAGAATTTGTCCTGAGCTAATGACACTGGCCTCCCCACTTCCTCTGGGATTTGGTAAATGGGGTAACCTGCTGGGGTACTGGTCCTATAGATTGGCGACCACTAAAGGGGAGCCTCTGACTTCTGCTTGACATGCAAGCATGCTGAAAGTGGCTAGGAGCTTGGAGTATCTGGGAGTTTCAGCGAGAGAGGATGACATACCTTGAGTTCTGTGGGATGTGGCCCAGGGAGACTACAGGCCAGAGGAAAATACCAGGAGCCCAGACAAAAAACGGTCCTAGTAACATCAAGAGGCCTTACCAAAAGGCTGAGAGGAGCTTACGGTCACATAGGCTGGCCTGAGATCTCCTTTATTGCATAACAAGTAGCAATATAAATCAGCTCCTGAAACTTTTAAACATGTAGAGGCCTGGAGACCTGGCTAGAGCGTGCCACAAGGAGACAAACAAACCAATTTGCCCTGTGGGGCCTGAGAAATCCACTTTTATTGCTTACATGTGTGAGGGAAGCTGCCCAGTGGGATTCCAGTGCTGGGCTAAAGAAACTCCCCAATGCAGTTTCATAACTAAGCCCTCGGGAAGAACCAGGGCCCCTGGGGCAGCAAGAAAGAACAACCAGAGCACAGTTGAGTGCACCTATACGGTTTCCTCCGGCCTCCAATTTTAACCTGGGGAGGAATAAAACCCAAGGGGTCGATGCCTTCCTTTTCCCTCAATTGATTGCCTCAGACAAGGACCAGCACACCAGGAGTACTGCACGAACATTTCCATGCTTCAACAAATTGTCTCTTAAAGCTGCCAAGAGAGTGGCAGAGAATCACAAGATTCGACCTTTACAATTTTTCTTGATGCCCTAAGACTCTGAGGGTGTTGATTAGTGAACCCAAGAGAGTTTTTCTATAATTTTCAGGCACTTACAGAGCTGGACTTGTTTCTCATTGTTCTGGGGTGTAGGGGTATTTGGTTTTAGGTCATAGGCTGCTTTTCAACCAGTATAAAAGTAGCAAAAGAACACTCAAACACTGCATAATATGGTCCATCAAATGCTTGATTGATATTAACAGTGAATCATTTTACTTGTTGTCAAATAACATTAGAGGGCTGCACCATCTTGGAATGTTTTAACAGTGGCTGCATTGGGTATTGGCTTTATAATTTTGCTTTAGCTATTCTGGTGACCATCCCACAAATTCAGTAAACTTGACTTTTAGTAACTGCCCCCACTATAATTTTAAGCATGTGGTGGGTATTGTGGTTGTAGGGCTTGCTGGGGTGCCTCCAGTGCAAGGGGTAGAGGCAACAGTTAGGGGGACGCTTGATCTGCGACATCCTTCTCTGTCCACCCCCTCTTGGTGTCACCCTTTTAGAGGGTGTCACCATTCCAAATTTTTGCACAGTATTTAAAATAGTGTGAGCAATAAAGTACTTTTAATTTTTTAAAGAAAAGTCATCTGCTGTACATCGATTTTTTAAGTAGTGTTAGTTGCATTTCTGAGTGTTGAGTCACTAGCCTCCCTTAGCAAACCCTCAACCGCTCTGTCTCACTACCCTGAAATCCAAGTTCTGAAAAGGGGTCCTTTGTTTCGACTAAAGGGCTTCATGCCGTGGGGGGTGGGGGGGGGTAGGGGTGGGGGGCGGCGGGAGGGAGGGGTAGGGGAGAGGTACGGGTGGGGGGGGTCCTTTTGGTTCTGTAATCTAAGTCCTCTCTGGGACCTTTGACTAGGATTCCGGACAAGTGAATATTGAAATGGTATTTTATTTCACTTAAAATTCTTAAACTATAAAAAAAGACTTTCCAGTGTTTCGATATACAGCATCTTACACATGCACACGATGTGCCAGGTGGACACGATGGCATTTTTAGCAATTATCAATGTGCACTGTGAGACTTTTGCTCATGATGCCCACCGAACTCATTAGTAATTGGCAAAACGACGCTTATTTCTCCCAGCGGCACAGACGCAAATTTGTACACGACACATGTTGGTACTTTTAAAAATGTATTTATCAATTGGCCCCTATGTTTCAGTATTTCAGAGCCATGCCAGCTGCGTGTGGGCTGGCACAAAGAATACTAGAATGGAACCCGATCGAATTCTATCAAGAGACCGATTTACAAACCCCTGCATTGAGTCTAGGAAGTCCTTAACTCCATGCCCGTCTTGATTTATTTTCTCTGTGAAAAGTTCACCACATGTAAATTCTGTTAACAGCCATCATGCATTTCTCTTAAGATTGTGGCATTCTCTGGGAACAATAGCCGAAGGATGTTGTGGTTAAGGCTTAAAGAAACAGACATTTGCTGTAATCCACAATTGCTCTTTCGACAGTAATTTTGAACGCTCCCGCTTCATTTGATGTCTGCTCATTTGAAGTGAACGCGCCGGTGGAAAGTGCTGAGTGAGAAAACTAGAAATGAAAATATCAGCTGTTAATAGGACCGCAGGGGCTCGATTCTGGCAGAAGACAGAGAAAAACTGCAGGAGAAGAAGGCAAGATGCCTCGGTTCTCTCAGAAAGGTGCTAATTCCTTCTTCAGAAATAAACACGACACCGCTTATGACAAGGAACCTCAGATTTAGAACATGGATAATCCAGCCTCCTTAAGGTGCTCAATTGGAGAGCTCTGACATCTTGCATCATCCTGCCGATAGTCACTGTTTTGCACCTGTATTTATATACTTCTTAGGATAGTTCAAATATTAACAGCCTAGTTCAAAGTGGCCATTTTTTTCAAGATGTTAATGTGCTGGACTAGATGTGATTGTCAGGTCTATGAACACAGGGTCCCTTCTGTGATGATAGGGCCCTAGGCCCGCATGATGAAGTAAATGATGACACAGGACACAAGTTAGGGGATAGTAATTCTGGCCGCGAGCATGTGCGCTCGGGTTCTTTTATTAACAGAGTCACCTGACCCAGTGACGTCTGTGGTGGGTGGGTGTTCAGTGTAAGGTTACACTTAGGAACAACTAGACTGTGTCCTGGCAGGACACTACACCTTCCTGGTGCTGTTATGTTGTTTTCTGTAAATCACCTATTTTTAGAGTTTTAACACTCCCCAATAAAGACCTAAATAATAATGTCTCTTCTCCTAGGAAAAAGGGAAAATGTGGCTTGTTGAAACTCCAAATTAAAGATGATGTTCGCTGTTGGCGTGGTGGCAGCGGACACCTTTTTCACTCCTAGATTGTTATCTAGACGTGGTGACCAATAAAGCATTCATTGGGTCCTGTATCAGGAGGTTTATAATTCAGGTACAGTGTTTCTACACTAGGAAATGATACATAATCCTCACCTTTGATTCTATTCTAGATTCAATGGAACAGTTTCAGGACAAAGATTTAGTAGCCTGGGATGTTCTGAACCTATTAGAGCTCTATTCCTTATAAGAATAGTACCTTTGTCTTCTGCAATTAAAATTCTGCCCTCTGAATTTTTTTCTTAGTTGCATCTGTGTGGCTTATCATTTTTGATACGTGTGGTTTATTGCTTTAGAAAAATGCTTTTTATTTTGGAACGGGTGGAACAGTACTGATGCGCCTCGCGAAGACAGATGTTCAAAATAATAATATGCTTATTCCGATGAGCTGTTAAGTGGAAACCATTGTATCTGGCAGCAATTACTATTATTATTATTACCATTGCTATTATCACAGTGCTCTGCTTGGCCGAAAACAAAGGGAGAAACTTTGCAACCTTCATGTAGGGCTGGAAATTTGCCAAATTTTGCTGGTGAAGAAAAACTTTGCACATTCCTAGTCTTAGTATAGCCATTGGCTTGGAGTGTTGAGGATGGCTCTTGGACTATTAAGCATGTACCTTAGAGATGCCACTTTTCATCAGGGCACCATGTTTCCAGCCATGGGTTCTTCTTTTACAAATCATTAGTATCACATGCATTAATCCAAGCGGTTTCTCTCAGGCCACACACAATGCAGCTAAAAAAGCAGATGGCAAATAAAAACCCATAATTGGAACTATGCCGTTTTGCTTACATGTAGCAATAGGTAATACACAGTCTGCTGCCTCTGAAGCTGTACCTTCTATGCTTGTAGGGTAAGGTTTGATTGGCTCATTGTTTTAATGCTGATATTTTGTGGAGCTTTTTCATAGATTTATTTACTGACGTTGCTGTTCAATAAATACAGGGATAGACAAGGGCAGGGCTTTAAGTGGGATGAAAAAACTGGGGGGTCTCTCAAAGAGGCGTGGTCAATGTAATTAAGGGCGTGGCTTAAAACACCTAAGCAAAAAATCTGTGCTTAGCATTGTGTGCCGCCCAAATTGTATATATGATACAAGTAAAATCATACCTACAAAAAGTCACGACTATTGGCTTTGTCAATGGTTGATAATTGTATAAGATAAATAAGCAGCAACTATGGCTTGTATATAATATTGAAAAGGCTTCCACTTAAAGCCCTGGTGACACCACGGCAATGTTGCTGCTCCTGAGTTTCAACAAGAGAAGGGAAATCCAGAGAGAAAATTACTCTCTTCAAAGGATTTCCCTTCCCCTACAACGCTCACCTGGCATGAAGTCATGCCGTAACATCTCCACTGGTGAAAAGTGAGCAGTGTGAGCATGCGCACATCAATGTGCCTGCTGTCACTGCAGTCCGGCAAAAATGGACCGTCTGTGCCAGGACAAAAAACAGAGCCCAATAGAGACCAGTTTCAAGGTCCCCTTTAAAAAACTGCCGGTGCTCAGCAGCGGTGAGACCTGGCCCACCTAAAGCACTGGACAAGGGACTCCATCTGTAATACCCATAATGCAACTAGGGGTGTGCGAAATTCACATCATTTGCTCTTGGCTAATTATGTAAAATTTCAGGAAAATTATGTGAAATTATGCATAATTAAATTCCACTGTTTAGTTCTACATTTTAGTGGAAAACAAAGAGTTCCGCGATCAGCCGCTACTCACTTTCTGGTTGTTCAGATTAATACCATGCAATACATTTGTCACCGACAGTAGTTAGATACAGAACATAGAGTAATAGTATAATTTTGTGGATTTTGCAAAGCATGAAGTTCCAGAAATTATGGAGATTATACCAGTGTAATTTAAATTTCTCCTGGATCTAGCCTTAAAGTGCTATATCACTCACATATTATGCCCTTTAACTATAAGATTTGAAAGCACTGAGCAGAAGCCAGCCATCGCCCGGATTTTTAGCGGCTCGTGTTATTTTCCAAGCAGTTCTTGTTTTTCACCTCATCTTTTCAGCATGCGCATCTGGCTGTTTGAAAGGTGCGGATACCTATAATGGAGGGCAGGAGAAGGTCTGCTCAAGTAACAAACCATTAATTGAAAGCAGCCGTCCTGTCAATTAGATGTATTGCCGGTAGCTCATTGTGCCTGGGGTTACGGCTGGGCTCATACACTCAGTAATGAGAGGATGGTAGTACGTACACTACACAGCTTGGCTGCAATAGGGAAACAATAACTGCAGTGTCAGCAAAAAGCCTCTGACCCATCCTATATGTCCAACAGTCATCTCAGGGCCTGCTGCAAATCTTTTCCCTGCTGGTTTTAGGAGGTTCATTGATTCACAGTTTGAGCAAAGAAGGGCTTTTGGAATCTGGCTGCTGCCTGCTTCAACAAGAGAAGGGTCGGTTGGTGCTCCGTGAGGGCACCAACCAAGGTTCTGATTTTATCCTCAACCAAACCATTTCCACTGGATGAAGCTACAGCGGCATAGAGTACCTCCTTAGACTGCTCTCTCTGAGATTGTGCATCTGTGATCAGTGACAAATGGAAACAACCACAATACAGCCAGACACAACGGGCCTCATTTGGGGTTTTCCGAGCTACTTGTCGGCTTTCTGTCCCTTAAGATATGTTTATAACTTAAACTGTGGAGCTGATTAGAAATACCCCAAGATTTCTCCTGCTAAAGGAGTGGGAGGTGGACGTGTTGCAAAGTACAGGTATTCAACTGGATATGCTGCCCCTAAGGCTGAGGAGTGGCCCTCTTGTTCGGTATTCACACTGGACTTTGGAGGGCTTAGGGGCTTAGCTGACTGGTGGGGCCTCCGTGCGAGAAGCGGCAGGCAGGTGGAGTCAATAGCTCCATGAAGAGTCCAGTGAGTCTTGGGGGTGCAATTGAGCTGGCTGATACTCCCAATAGGGGCATTAGATGTGAAGGAGGGGGTGGTCCCCCAAGAGAGGCCTCCGACGTGGTTCTAGGAATTACAGCCTCCTGAAGAGGTGAACTGCTCCTGAGATTCTCCTCTTTGACCTTGAACCTCGGTCCTGGGCTATGACCCGATGGAGTTTGCAAGCACTGTGAGGCCCCATTAGTCGAGACTTCGAGCTGCCTCAACAGGTAGAATATTTATGATGACAGTTTGTGAGCTTTGGGTAGACTTGCATGATGTCCCTCAATGGGGGAATTTGATAGAAGGAAATGAATGCACACGGCCCATGGTTGTTGTGACTCGCTCTCATATTCTTGGTGTGCTTTGGCATCTCGAGAGCAGGGCGCACCTTGACTGACCACCGGGCCCACATTCTGCATGAAGGATCACTAGACACTCTCAACCAAGCATCTTGGGTTAATTACGGTCTGTTTATCCTTTACTTTGAAACCCCATGAAGTAACACTGTGTAGTCAGTTTAGCTGAAAGGCCCTCCCCCTGAAGATGCATATGCAAATGATGGGATGGGGAGTTCCCAGCTATTTATTCTCTTGCATGCCTTGTCTGAATTGTAGCAGGAACTCTGGCCCTGATGGGGGTAATAATAATAATAATAATAATAATAATAATAATCCACATTTGTAAAGCGTACAATCACCCGTAAGGGTCTCTAGGCGCTGGGGGCCGTCGGGAAGATTAAGCAAGCTATTGCCCAGAGTCACAAGGTGCTGGGCTAACCTGCCGCCGGTGCCGGGGATCGAACCGTGATCCCCAGATTCCAGCGTCAGTCACCCTGGCCGCGGCGCCACACCTCTTCCTTCTGCCTTGATTCCCATGGCACTTTTTAAGGAATATCTCTTTGCCAGGCAGCAGCTCTTTCAAAGCAAATTACAAAAGGAGGCAAAGTCTGACCTGTCTAGTAGACTCCAAGAACTGAACTCTGACTTCAGTGTAAAGATTGACACCCTCTGGTCAGGCATCATCTTGGTGGGCTCCAGCACACTGGAGGTGGTGGGCAAGGTCAAGCAGCTGGAGGAAGCAAAGGCCTCATTGGAAACAAAACTAAATATAGCTTGCATGCAGGTAGAGGCTGCAATACAACACTGCATCACCTTTGGGCATCATATCAAGAAGTACCACTTCGCAGACAAGAAAGAGGGAATGTGAGTGCTTGGGGTCCAGTTGGGTGAGGAGAATCTGACCTCAATGGATAGGGCACACAGTCCAGTGTACAAAGACTAAATCATAACAAACGCAGGAGGCCAGGGTGCAGTTCCTGTCCGCACTAGCCTTTAACATCCTGTGCTGACTACGATCTGCTCCATTGAGAGCAAGGTCCAAAGTTGATGCCCGTGTTTAACAGTCATTGACTTGTCCTTTCATTTCTGGTTGCCATTTCTGCATGCAAACACTCCTGGCATGAGACTGATCTATGGTGCTTTGCTGCATTTGATACCACTGGCTAAAACAAATAACTAACTCCTAGAGTAACTCTTGAATTCTCAACCACAGTTCCCCTTTGGAAGTCAGTGAAATAAAGGAATTCTTGGTTAAACATTGCAGACAGCTGCATCCAGGTACCTGTGGCAATGAGGAGATGAATCATCAGGAAATACAGATATTGCCTAGTACTTTCCATCTGTCCCACAACCTGGAGAAATGACATAACGAAAGGTACGGCGACTGATAGTTTGTGGTGTTGGGGCTGGGGGTTGATCATTTCACTTAATGTCCCCTGCCCCTCCCATTAATAGCTGTGGCAATTCTGCACCATGAAATCTGTTGGAGAATAAAAACTAAATGTTTCTTAATATGGTGATGGTGATATGCCTCCAGTTCTGATTTGCATATGAGCCCTTTCTGAGTTCTGCTTCAAAAGCCATAGCTTTTTAGCAAATTGAAGTGAAACCTTTCCAGTATAATACACTATATGATTCCAGTTTTTAAAATGTTCATAGGTACAGCAATATCAGCATCCTCCTCCAGTTGAAACAAGCAGGATCGCTTTGCTTTCTCACTTCAAATGAGATCAGATATTACACCAGGCTGTGGGTTGCAGCAGTGTTAGAAATGGAAGGTGGCCCCCTAAGAAAGATTTTGGACACCTGCACTTATTGTATTTTGAAATAAAATGCTGGATGGATCCTACTCCCCATATTACAAAAGGTTGAGTAAGGAGAGTGGATTGACTTATCCAGATTGATGAATATTTCCTATGATTGATCAAGGAGGTTGGTCATTTAGGCACTTGAAAAACTTGTAAGAGAGGAAAATGTACCAGAATTATGGTGAGTCCAGAGAGATTGAGGGCCAGAGAGAGGGTACAGCAAATATGAATTACGTAAGGCTAAGCAAGACTCCAGGTCCAATTCCATCAAAACTCATCTAAGGTCCAAAACAGCTCAGAGACTCAAATGCAATCCTATCGCCATTAATAAGGCAGAAATGGCCCTTCTTTGCTTTTAAAACACTGAGTATGACCAAGGACATAACATGGAACCTCTCTTAGCCAAACAGTTGAGACAAACTGTGCATACTGTGGATATTTTGCCTAATCTATTAAGAAGATAGGTTAAAAGTCTTTCGAAATCTCTGAAGTCCCTACAATTTAGCTGACCAAAAATCTAATTTAGGGCTGACAGTTTATTTAGATTCCATACCAAAGTCTCAACTTATTCCTGAGCAACGTGGAGATCTTAAACCCCCATTATAGCAGCAGAGGTACGGGCCGTAATAAAAGCCTTACGCTCAAGAAAACCTCAGGTCCAGACTGCTTCTTTGGAGGTTTCTAAAAGACTTTCTCCAGAATCCTGGCCCCAGGATTAACAGAACTTTTTGCTGAAGTAGCAAGCCACTTAAGTGCTTGATTGCAGATGCCGATGTTAAACAGGCAGTCAAGTAGAATAGTGTGTGAGACTGTGTCGAATGCTGCAGATAAGTCTAAAAGGACTAGAATCAATGTTGTTTCTTTGTTCATCACCATTCTTGTATTGACTGTGAAAGCCATAATAGCAGATTATGTACTGTGACTATCCATGAAGTCTGGCTGCGCAGCACCTAGAAGCTGATTGGATTCAAAATAATTGTGCAGCTGCCGGTCACCATTTTGTTCCAGTAGCTTCACCAGCAGAGGGAGCAGAGAAGTCAGCCTGTAGCTCTGCAATGATTTTCTTTTAGACTGGAAGAGTCTCTGCCTGCTTCCAGAGCTAATGAACCTCAGCTCTAGAAATAGAAATTTTATATAAGGTTCCCAGAGTGGGCACTAGGACCTTGGCATCCATAGCATTGAAACATGGAGGGGAGGTATCTAGAGGCGTATCAGATATGATCGTGGGAATGATTGATTTTAAAAGCTGGGGGAGGCTTAGACAGAGGGTCATGCTAAGTGGAAGTTAAGATCCCTTAGGAGGATAAATTCAGCTTCTTTCGCAACATAAGGTGCCAACATTTCTGATCATTTCCTACTGAATGTGGCCTCATGTCTCCACATCCAAAAGAATGTTTATCCGGAAACTAAAGAAAAGATATTCTGCATTTTCAATGTTGGTGTTGTCCAACACATTACATATGAAGCATACCATATAAATGATAGCCACCCCTCCTTGCACCTCAGGTGGCAAGATAAGGTGATTCATAAGACAGTTGGAGGGAGTTGCATTAGCATTATCCTGGGGAGACCACGATTGTAACTATGTTTTAGTCAGATATGTGCCACACAAACCCACTGCCTGTCTGAAGATGACATTCAGTTATATACTAAACCACTGGCAACCTGTCTATATGCTTTCTTCCATACCTGATTCGCTCTGAAGAATCGGGGTTTATGAAAGGAGAAGGTGCCATGGGATTACATGTAGTACATCTCATTAAGAAGAAAGCTGTCCTTGTGGTATTGGTTTTCCAAAAGCCGAGAATGCCTATGACTGAGTGGATTGGCATTTCCTTGCAGAGACACTGCAATGGTCTTGAGTAGAGATTCATTCCAACCGCCTTGGCGGGATATTACAGTTCAACCTTCAGAATTAGCCTCAAATGTTATCATGGCTATTTCCACAAAGCACATGAACTGGCTCAGCGTATCTTCTCTCCCCATTATTTATGATCTTCAGTGTCAAACTATGTGCTAAGTGTGTCAGAAATGATCAGACTAATGTCGGATTTGAAATAGGCCCAAAGGATGTACAAATCCCTTGTTCACTGACGATGGCCTGCTGGCCCAGTCTTCACTGGAAAACTCCATTGCAATTTTAACAGCTCAGCTAACAAAAATTGTAGCTGTGGCGGGTTTATAGTTAACTTAACAAAATCCAAGATTCTAAACTTCGCTATACCCCAGGAAATGGTGCATGCTTTTATGTCCTGTGCACCATTGAGATGAGCGACTAATTTCGTTGGAAAGTTCGGTGGTACCATTATCCCAAACTTTTCAGATCTTTACAGGTTTAACTGCCCTGGCCTCCTGAGTGCCTTCTGCAATGATTTACACTAATTACTGCCTATTTCCTCTTATGGTTGGGGAGAATTTACACTATTAAAATAAACATCCTTTTCTATCACATGGTCTCCCTATTCTCTTGAACACATTTTCATTGACATCAAAATCATGGACCTTTTTATGGCAAGGCAGCAGATCCATCTGACTCATGTCTTTAACATCTGAAGAGGAACTGAGTCTTCCTAACATTTTAAAGCATTATAAGGATTATTCGTGTAGATTGGCCTCTCAGGATAACAGACAAGATCTGGATTCAAGCCCCATATAGAACTGGCTATAAACACTGAAACTCTCTTGGATTGTGAATGGAATTCACAGGTTAACAGGCCTCCCAATGTCTGTCTTAGCACTCCTGCTAGCACTACTTTTAAGGTCTGGGGACAGTCTGTGGAAGAATGGGCCTAGCCACTTTTCCTCCAGTGTGAACCCCTATATGTTTTAGTCCCTTCCTCACTCCTACAATGAAGTAATGTAATGTGATGTGGGATACTTATAAAGCGCACTGTTACTCTACCCGAGTGTCCTGGCGCTGTAGACCGCTGGGGAACCCGTCCTGGTTTTCCCTGTGAGATGGTCCCTTTCTGGGTATCTCCAGGGTGAAACCAGGCATCCCCGGCGTCTGTGGGGGGCCATTGTAGAGATGAGGCAAGCTTAATGGCCAGAGTTACCGAGTGTGTTCCCTGGTTAGAGTAGGCACTGAGGCGAGAATTATCCGTTGACCCTGGTCCAAGACTCTACCGCGTCGGGAATTGAACCCTGGTCCCGTGCTGTTCTCTGCTTACAGGTCTGCCGCCTCTAACCAGTGAGCCACACCTCTCCACAAGTGAGGCCTGGAAGGCAAGTTGAACCAAAGGCTTGCCTTATGCTTGATATGTTTGATGAGAGGTTCATTAAGTCCTTAAAAACGTACAAACAGAAATTTAAGCTAGAAGAAACTGAACAAGTCCAGTACATCCATCTGCCACACTGGATGATCACTCCTATGGTAAAAGCTGAAGTTACTAGGCAGCACACGGTCATTGAAAACATTTATTCCCCTCTCTTCAGAATTGAGAAGCATCATTAAAGTTTTAAATTGAATTATAATAGATGTTAACCCAAACCCCTGTTCCTCCTATAATTGTGAGATGGAAATGTTGTCAGTGAAGTGGGGGGAGAGCAATAGGGAGTCCTCTGCCATGACCAAGGGTGGAGATCCAACAGAATCCTGGGAATAGAAGCCTGTTACATAGAGACCTTTGATTGATACAGCTACCCAGCTACATTACATAAGATCTAAGATAGGGGAGAGGGTGTAGCATAGTGGCTAGGGCGGTCGACCTCAAATCTGGGGAAATGGGTATGAGTCTCGGCAATAACGCTCAACATCCTGTGATTCTGGGCGAATCACTTAATCTCCCTGTGCCTAACAAAAATGAATGTGTCCTCATATAATGCAACTGGTGCTCATGTAAAGAACTTTGATACCTGATTTTGGGCCAAGTGTGGGATATATAAAACTTCGGGGGAGAAAATATATATATTCACATGCCGATGCTGAGTAGGCTGCAGACTCCAAGGGGTCTTTTGCGATATATGGTGAGAGTGCCCCAAATTAGAGCAATATGGTTAGGACATTTTAGCAGCTATAAATGAGCAATAAATGAGATATTGGGCTGTCATTTACCTTCTGCCATTGCTTCTTTTCCCCTATTCTGGAACATCAATCGAATTTGGATACACTACTTTTGGATAACTTGTGTGGGATCTATTACCTCCCTCCCATTTTCTTTGGTATTTGACAATCTTATGTTACAGTTGGTCGTTATATTTTGAGAATGTGTGAAGCCTGCTGCTGTTCTGTCGGGGGGACTTCATGTCCTCTCCTATTCACCGAGAAAGGATATATGCATTCACATATGCAAACATACGTAAAAATAGGTATGTGAAACACCTATGCATTCAATTACAGGCATATTTGAATGTGCATCATCATGTTCATACCCACGCATATATATCTTGGAACAGATGTAAATAGAGGTAACCTGCTCAAATTGGTACAAAAATGCACCGACACACACAAGCCGGTGCAGTACCATTTTATTTGAAGTGATTTGCCTCACTTAGTCGCAGGTGGCCATTGCTGGCCTCCCTGGAATGTAAATTTGCCTTGAATGATTCTCCACTTTAGAGGAAGGGCTGATTTGCCTCTGCGGATTATTTCTAATGGAATTGCTTGCTCGCATGATGACGGCTTTTGCTGACGCCGTCTGGCTGGAGTGGACCACGCGCCTGCCTTCTGTCGAGGACCCCAAAGGGAAATGACAATGCCTGGTGAGGAGTCTAATAAGGGCTGAAGTTTGAGAAGGAAAGTGATTGGCAATTTTGTGGTGACGCAAGTTTGCCACCATTTAGGCTGCACATGAGGAGTTTTAAATTTGACAACTGCTTAAATATTATTTCTTACGTTTTTTGCCATAAAAATCCATCATGCCATACGCAGCCGAATTTGCCTGGCTCATCTCACCATTTATCCAATCAGTCACAGACCCTGGGAATTAGAAATTGGCATGTACAAATAAAATGTCCTGCTTTTTTTTGAGGCACGTGCCTGTACAATTCTAGGAAACAGGAAATATTCTACGGCGCTGGGAAGCTGTGCGTTGCGAGGAACGCCGTGGGTGGGAAAATGTAGTGTACTAGTATAGCGCGCGAATCGACCCCAGCTGCGGTATCTCGGCGCTTGTACGAATACCGCTGTGGAACCCATCCTGGTTTTTCCCTGTGAGGTGTCCACTCCTGGGCACCCCCAAGGTGGAGGCCATGCATCCTAGCATTGCTGGGGCCGTTGTGGAGATTAAGCAAGCTATTGCCCAGAGTTGCAGCGTGGGACCCATGATTAGAATAGGCACCAAGGCGAGAATAATCAGATCCGAGGAAATTGAGCCCAAGACCCGCCGAGGCGGGAATTGAACCCTGGTCCCAGGCCAGAACTCTGCTTCAGGGTCTGCCGCTCTAACCATTGAGCCACGCTTCTTCACCTTGACTATCCTGAACCTAGCTATGTTTGCCATGGTTGTCTCATATTGTCTTCCTTGCTGCACCAATTTTGGGCAAATAGACCCTATCAGAGAGGAACCATGAAGAAGAAAGACACCATCACCCTCTTTCTGAGAATCTCTGGCCAAACTGGATGAGAGTGAACTCATTGCTATTAATTATTCTCCTTGTGCACGCTCACCAGGAAAAAAACTAGTGAAATGTGCACAGGGTGCAACCTCCTGACATGTAGGAGATATTTGCAGGCTTTAGTGACAAAAACTGATTCCTCATTTTCCACGCAAAGTCTTGGATTGGGGTGGGAATTTAGCATTCTGGAATTACCCATCCCTGCAGAACTGGTGATTCTGGGTGAAAAATGACCCATATGGTATCCCAGAGAGCATCATGAGACACTGTGCAGAATGTGTAATATCTGAAACACACAGATACACAAATAATTCCAGTAGATAAGGACCTGCAGGCCAGTCACCCTAATTGTCCGCAACACGAGCCATACCTTAGACGTTATTGTTTCTTTTTAATACAAATTGTTGCTCTCTTCCGGCCTATGTCCAGTCTCCCTGAAAACATGTGTCAAACAAAGTATCATGGTAGTTTAAGAAGATCTTCCGGCCATCATAGATGCCCTTCACTGCCCTTGAGCTGCTTATTTTACTGATGATAATAATATTACTTAAGATCCTAATTAATATGTGGGATCTGCCTTCTAAGAAATACTCAGTTTACTAGTTCACTTTTTACACATCATTCTAGACAAATGCATCTCAATGGAGTCCCTCAGCCCAAAAGTTCTGTGTAGTCGGGTCTTAGTACCCTTTAACGCGATACATTACTAGACCAAACAAACGTTGCTTAGAGGAGCCAGAAGTATATCCACATCCAAGAAAAAAACACAGTGAATACATTGCCTCCCTGTAGTAGACCACAGGTTATCTGTCGAAGAGGATCGAGGCTTAGTTCTGGGAGGATGCTACAAATAGCACTTATTGAAAACATTTATTTTCAAATCAAGGTTTGCCTTTGAGACTTATAGCTGTAAACGAAGACCTGTTTTTGTAGGCAGAGAGAAGGTTTTTGAAAGTGGTGGAATTTTCATGTAAAAGCCTCAACATGTTACCCTCTGTTAGATGAGCATGTTCAGAATGCTAATTATGTTATGAATAGAGCAGTACAAATGAATTTTGCGTGAAGGTTGGATGTTATGTGAACTGTGCAGAAATGATTGTTGGGATATAGGTGTTCTAAGAATATCACAAGTTGCATGCTGCTGCATTTGATGCAAAACTGTCTGGCACTTATGAGATTGCACCATTGCTAGATAGCTGAACTGGAGGGGAAAAAAGAGGTAGCATTGATAGAAGTGAGTTGGAGTAAGTCTAGGCCTCTATTACTAGATATTATAATAGTGGGAAACTAACAAAGATACAGATTGTTATTATGATAGGCGTTTGGGTGAATATTAAACCACAGAGAAGGCAACGTCAATGTTTGTTTGAGAAATAGGTTGGTCGTTTTGTGATCTTGAATAGGGTACACTAATGGAATGATTTGAAACTCTTTTTTATATGGGATAGGAATAAGGGTGTTGAATAAGAGGTCAAATGAAGAGCGTTCTAGACGCAATTTGTGATGTTGTTGAAGTGATGTTGGACAAAAGGCACATTGGAATAAAGATGGAGGAGTAAGGCTTGTGGAAACCGGTGCAACAGGAAACCTATTAAGAAAGAACAACTGAGGACAGCAGATCCTGAGACGGTTTTGTGATTGTTCTTGAGTATTGGCTATATTTTTTATTTCTTGGGGTTGAAGGCCTATGGATCGGTTGCTGTTGAATGATCTGTGGTTGTGTTTCGTGAGTATTGTCTTGTGGTGTTTGTGTGGGAGTTGCAAAGGAAGAGGGTGATATTCTGAAGATGTGTTTGTGCTGAAGGGAAGAGGGTGGTGAAAGGACCAGGGTCATTCGAGAATGCTGGAAATAAGAATTCATAATTCTTTTCTGAGGTCCTGGCATTGAGGATTTCGTGGGTTGCAGCTGAATCGCTGATCAAGTGAGAATGATTGTAATTCACATTATAAATAATCCATTTACTCTTCAATAATAAATGTCTCTTTCGTGAAAAATCCCTCTTTACCCACCCCGTGTTATCTAATGCCAAGTGGGTAGGCTTGTAGTGGATCCTAACTCATCATTTTCATTATTGATAATAAGATGCCTGACCCTGTTGTCATAATTCAGTTACTTATTATAAAATTGACTAATATTAATTAAATTAATTTTTAACAATGCCAGACCCATAAGGATTATAATAGATTTTTAACAGATACTGTAGTGATCAGCCTGTGGCCAATTGGCGTGGACACTCTCCTCCATTATCAGTTGTTTTCCCCGGGCTAATAACTTTCTATAAACTGTTTGTTTTACAATGCTTTGTAAGTTCCAGCATTGTTGCTTTTCCTTAGGCCCTTGCAAAATTTAAATTACACAAGTGTACTTCACATAATTTTATGGTTATCGCTTTACTCTTCTTATCTGAAATTCCCCAAATCATTCGATGCTACCATGTTGCGTAATTACACCACCATTCACTGCAAAATTGTGGTGGTGGAGCGCAGGAACAACAACGAGTGTTTCTCGTGCTATTTTTTTTTTATCGCTGTGAGATGTGTCTTTTTGTCAATTTCTGCTGTGAGGATGCATTTCCTGATAAGCTGTAGCACTAAGTGACAGATTTTCATTTTACATAATTATGCATAATTTCACATAATGTTCCTGAATTTTTGCGGAATTATGTCAAAGCAAATTTTGCACATTCATCCTTTCTTTGTGCCTGTTGCACCTTACGAAATAAGTGTCTTTATGCTATTGTGTGCTGATTGGCTGCAATTGCTTCAATGACGTATTTGCTTGAAAAATGTTGCCCATCGACTGCGCGGCATTAACAAGCTATTTGCTTTGTATTCTGAGCAAGAAGTAGACATATTGTCCTTTGGGGAGCCGGCACAATAAACAGTTGGTTACACTGTGCATAAAATCTATCCAAATGCTTTCACAGCATCGCTTTCACCAACTAAGTGAGTCCAAGAAGCCAGGTTAATTAAATATTGAACAACAAACTATGGCTCCCTCTGGAATACATGGCGGTAATTCAACCGGGGCGTTTCACTGTCACTTGCCGCTGGCTGAGGGCTTGTCTCCACATTGCCGAGTGTGATTGGCGCTGTTTGGGTGTGAATCAAAATGGGCAGACTGGCTCGGTATTAGCATTGCCTCGCGCTGCTCTGCAATGCACAGGGGGATGCGCCGTGTCCACGTGAAGAAACCTCGGCCCCTGGATTCATTTGACTTGTAATGAATTTGGCCTTAAGTGGTAAATGTAGGCCCAGGAATTCTGGCAGAGCCCAGCTTTTTTTCTCTGAGATAGATTTTCCGACAAATTGTCAGTCTCTGCCAAGCAATGGGCACTCAGAATGTAAACAGAGTCGTTTATTCGGAGGGTAGCAGTCGGGGAAGGGGTGTTGCTGTCCTGGCGTGAGAGTGTGTGTGTGTGAGAGAGAGGGAGAGAGAGACAGAGCGAGCACTGTCCCTAAAATATCCTTATTTGGCAAACTATTTACTGATGAAGCTGTCAGGATTCTTAAGGGCTTCTGATTGGTGCATAAACAGGTGTTGTTGTTCCTTAAACGGAAAGTCAACCTCTTCCTAAAACCGCAAGAAAAGAATCCAGCCATTATTTTCCTGTACTGGGAAGGGGCACTTGGTGTAATAGTTGGGCAGGGAAAGGAACGTTTTGCCGTTCTCTCCTGTGTTGCTTAGCTCCCTGGTGACACTTAGCCCTTAGTTCCACGTGTTGTGGGCACGGGAAGGGAGCGCTCCCCACCTCAAACCTTTCCTACATTATCTAGTATATCAACATTCGTGTTCTTCTTCCTCCTCTTTTTCTAATTTCCTTCTTTTCCTCCCCTTCCCCTACTCTGTTTCCTCTCCAGTCCTTACTAATTACTCTTCTTCATTCTCCCTTTCTTTACCTCTTCTTCAGCCTTCACTTCTTCCATCTCTTATTCTTCCAGATTCTCAGGTTCTGTATGCCTCATCTCCTCCTTGTCTACCCAAGCTCCTTTATCATTCACTCATGCGTTCCACTCTCCTCCTTTTTTCATCACTGCCACCATGTTCTCTCCACCTTGTACTATCTGTCCACAAACTCTACTTACTATGAACCACCCCTGGTCTGGATGAACCTCTTCCCGGGCTACATACATTGACTCACTGCCATTCGGTTATTCTTCACTCAGAAACACACCGCCCTTTGCATGGCTTTCAGTCACTCATACACTAATAGAAATAACCCATGGGGCCCCAGCTACACATCTTGGTTTTGTAAAACTCATCTTATAACCCACACTGTGCACATTTAAGCCACATCTATGTGTCCCAAATTAATGGAAATATATATATATTTTATTTTTTTTAAATGATTCACAAATTATTTTTCAGTTTTTGAATTATTTGGCACTTTTACTGTTAAACTAAGGTAGAGATGCTCACGGAATAGCCCGCAGACTGTAAATGTGAAATTCTGCCTAGACCTGCATCGCATTAACCTAATCATTTTGTTCTCAGGCTCTTAGAGTAGGCTTGAAATTGTGTGCTTATTGGAACGGGAATGTCCTCGGCATGGCTCTCCAGAGGGTGCACACCTACTCTACTATGCCCAGGTGGCAGATTCCTGTACATGTTTGCCTTTTGCCTCCAGGAACATAGCCATCATGTGTGTATGATGAGGGTATTTAGTGCACTGTACTGAGGCCTGGAGCAGGGCTGTGGGGTCTGGAGGAGAATATCCCTCTGTTTCTGAGCCTGACTTCCATCACCTCACTGGATTAAAGAAAGCGGGCATCAGCAACTCACTTTAGTGGAACGAGTTCCCTTTGCGGCTCTACTGTTATTAAGGGTCTTCCATTATCTTTGCACCGGATCCTTCTCTCCATTCGTACAGAACAGGATGGTGGTGCGGGTATGTTTGCTCTGTGTATGTGTGGCAGGCAGCGCATGGTGTCTGTGTGTGTGCTACGTTGGATTGGGAGGGCCCGGAAACCCTCCTGTGTGGAGGATAAACAAGATGTAGGATGGGGAGAGCCTTCCAGACTTCAGCATGACTTGTAGGACTCGTCAGGGCAATCCCAATATCTTTTGAGGTGGATCATCTACCAGGGAGTGGAGAAACAGACAGAGGCCCCTTTGAATCATAGGGACTGTTCCCGCCTCCTTCCCGCTTCATTCTTCACTGGAGTGTTGCCCTGATAGTTTTCTGTGGCACCTGCATAATAAAACCCCCGCCTCATTTCTGCTTTTTATTAATGTTCCTGAAAGAGAACCACCAAGCTCCACTTTTTGGTCCCTTTGAAGCACAAAGACTGTCCCATGACCAGTTGAGGACTTGTGCCCCGAAATTACAGGAACTACATGAAACTGCTTCCTGAGCTAGACATAAGGAATACAGATTATTGTTTGAAAGCTTAGAAGAAGTATTGGGCAAAGTCGACAAAGTCCTTGTTCCGTTCATTTCTCACCGACCAGTGCCCAAGCAATGTGTGGTGATAGTTTTCTAAGGCCCAGAGCCTGGTGTCCCTGACAGTCAATGTGGTTTAAAGCCCCTAAACCTGCAGACCATGTCAGGATCTGCTCAGTGTTTGGAGAGAACAGTGGGAAATCCCCCATTGAGAGGACTCCTGTGAGCACTGGAGGTTCTTTGTTCACAGAGCACCTGGCTCTGTGAAACAAAACACTGCAAGTGATGGTTTCCCACCTGTCAGCTGGAATAGTGTGCACCACTTAGGAATGGAAGCTTAGGTTTGACCTTTGACCTTTTACCACTGGGACCCCCCCTGTTGTGTCCCTGAGGACCTTTGTAATCCGGCCTCGCTTTCAGGTTGCTATCCTGCTAAGATTTTTCTCAGAATAGGCACTCCTCTTTAGTGGGTGGGGAGGCGGTTGTGCTTGAGAATGCAGTGAAGACTCCATGTTGCCCTCTATGTGACTGCAAGAGGTGTGCCTCGCCCTCTCCACTTATTGTGGCCGGGTCTTCTTGCCGGATTCTGCACAGCAGCTTTTGAGGGGCCCTGGGGCATGTGCAGAAGGGTGCGGTGCCACAGGACAGGAATTAGTATTCAGGTTGCTGCCACTGTGCTGAGTCCTAGCTCCAAACACTGAAACTTCAGATATGGAACTTCCAAGGAAAAAAGAAGTACCGCCCAAGGAAAAGGATAATGAATCTTAACCATAAAGAGCAGCCCATTCAAAGGTCTGACAAGCCCCGGAAGATAAAAACTCTTCTGAGATACAATAGTTCCCCCATCTCCAGATGAAGCCCACCGGCAGAGAGCCCTCCTGGAAAAGGCTGTGGGCCTGGAGTGGGGAGAGAATTAGTATGGCCATACCCCATTATAAAAGTTAATAGATAGGACTTTTTTTTTATTGCAGGCTCACTGTAAAGTATCACTCTGTGTGAGTCGAATAGAGTCCTTTCTCTCCTATAATATAAAGTAGCATTTGGTCATTGATTTTGTAAGCACTATGTTGTGTGACATTGTTTTCTGACTCTGTAGCTGACACTACTACCCTGGGTAAGCTTTGGACTGTTCTGCTTTGCTACCCTGAGGTCAGTGCTTAATTTGAGCTGGTGGTTTCCTGTGCTCGACGCCAGCACTTAATTGTCAGCACAGGTGCTCATAACAGTCTGCCACATGGTGCTGCTGTTTGTCTAATTTAGTCTTGAGCACAACATCAGCTGTTTATTAATTCATCCTACATTTAAAATGACTATTACCTGCCTCCCATGCCATTCTTAAAGCTTTGGGTGTGGAAAATGACAATGTATATGTACATAAGCGGCGTTCATTTGTGTTCACCATACCCCTCGCTGTAAGCAGAACGAATACCGCGAAGCATTGACCGCATCATCCCGCCAGCATAGGCCCATGCACGCACGTACACGACAACCATTTTAGGCACCAAGGCCTCTCTGCCCGTTTGTTAAATCCCCAGCACGTTCCCCCCCCCCCGCGCGCGCGCGTTGAACACCCCCGCTCTCTCATGCATAGGCCATAAAACCCTCTCCCTCTGCGCGACCCTGTTCTAAAAGTGACACCCCTGCCTGACCGACACCCCCTGCATTCCTCCCAGGAACACCCTTCCCCTCTTCTGATGACCCCCCCCAGGCTACACCTGGCCTCTCGACCCGGTCCCAAGTCATAAAACAAAGCCTCATGGATGTACCCCACCCCCCCCCCCCCCTGGCCCCGCATAGCAAAACGTGATACACCAACCGAAGTGCCCGATCTTATCGCCTGCCCAACCTTAGATCTGACCACCCCCTCTTGCCCTCGTGTCCTGTTGGAATGTCCGGCTGCAAGATTACAATCACTTGTTACATTTGGGAGGGGAAACGACATCCGAGCGACAGGTATGGGAATAGGCCTGAAGCTGGGATTCCAAACGTGCCTTTTCGTACTTCAAAGTGTCTTTATTGCAATAAGGAATGTTTGTGCATCATAAACCTGTGTATAAAAGACGGAGCCGCAGAGAAACTTGTTAGAGCACCTCTTGAAGACATTGTGCGCGTGTCCGAAATGACAGGCTCTCCTCATGAGAAATAAAAATCTGTTCTTGCATTCCCGCTTCCAACGCCCGTCTCTTTATTTGGTAACTGTTCAAAATGGGAACTAAGAGGCGTCTTGTGCAAGCAGCCTGGGCATTGGTTGTAATTTGGGCTGGTTTTTCCTCAATTGGCGTCCCAACGCGGGGCCCATCAGCGACATAAGGTCCGGTAAGAGAGGTCCAGACGATGGGGTGAACATCTGAACGATTGGAGTATACCTGCCTTGAGAGGGCCCTCGTCCGGCTGCCGATTGAATGAACTTCACCGATTCCGAACGGACCTCTCTCAAGCGACCTACTGTCCTGACTGGGATCCCACAGGAATGCTGCGGTAAAAACATGGAGTAAGAGAACGATCGGGCGCTGGAAAGGGAAGGCAAAGAACTGTCCACACGGTCCGGTCCGGTCAAGGTTAAGTAGGACGCCTTTACGTCTGATTGATAGGATGGCTTTATCCATCTGATTGATTGATTGATTGATTGTTTATATTGGAATCAGTATTTAAATACTGGTATTGTTCATTGATTGGTTCATTTAGCCTTGGTTGCTACTTGAAGTATTGGTTCTCTTTGAGACATTCTCTGTTTGCAAACAGCGACGAATAGGAACGTTCCTCTCTCTTTGCAAATAGTGAAGGATAGGTAATGCGGACTTTTGTCCCCCGTTGTAATCCGTCATGCCTATTTTTCTCCCCACTGATTGATTGGTTGCTCTGTTGCTCTTTGAGACATTCGCTGTCTACAAACGGGGAAGAATAGGAATATTCTGTCTCCCTTCGCAGATAGTGAAGGGTAGGTAATGCAGACTTTTGTCCCCCATTGTAATCCGTCATGCCTGTTTTTCTCCCCACTGATTGATTGATTGTCTGGACATTTATTGTTCAAGGAATAGTTCTTTTGAGGTATTCTCTGTTTGCAAATAACGTGGAATAGAAATATTCTGTCTAGTCTTTGCAAGTAGTGAAGGGTAGGTAATGCGGACCTTTGTCCCCCGTTGTAATCTGTCATGCCTATCTACTCCCCACTGATTGGTAAACTAGTTCCACCCGGACCATTTATTAGAGGTAGATCATCTGGCTCAACCGGAGGGCGCCCCTAATAAAAAGGACATATGTAAAATACGAAGTAATCACCGTATCCTGTTAACAGAAAATTTATCACGAAACACACTAGAAAAGGAAGGAAAAAGAAATCGAGCAAAATCAGTAGGCCACTGATGAGTTTTTTTTTTACTTCTCTAGAAATAAGAAACGTTAGAAATAGCCCGCAATAAGAAACATGAAAGTGGTGAGAGAAGCCAAGCTTGACATCACGGCAGCCACGAGGTAGCTAGGCTCCGCCGCCCCTCACTGCTCCAAACATGTCTGTCCCACCGCCCGCCACGCCCAATAACGGTAACATAAGATAGATACAAGTCAGCAGATACCTACCCCCATTCCGGAAGCTCCCGAAGTGCAACAGGTCCACGGTTACGCCCATCCGGAAGACGAGGCCTCGACACGTGCAGGGCGGGGCCCGGCTGGCCGCCATCGGCCGGAGAGGTCGTGGGGTGGATGGCCTGGAATGTACTGGTCTTCCCATCCTCTTCTGGAGCCTTGCAGGCCACGGGGGGGGATGTCTTGCTTATGCCTCCGACCCCCCCCTCTCTCATCGCCTGGTCCGGCCATCACGAATGTCAGCACCAGGAGACGGCGTGGGGTGCACTGGGAGGGAGAGGAGGCGCGGACGAGCCTCTCCCACCTCCCCAGGTGGAGGCCCCTCAGCTGCACCCCCAACGCTCCACTCACCCGAAAAGGGTTCGTCCACTCTTGCGGTGCAGCAACGCTCCACTCACCCGACAAGGGTTCGTCCACTCTTACGGTGCAGCAACGCTCCACTCACCCAGCGGGGTCTCGTCCACTGTTGCGATACAACGGCGCTTCGCCCGAACCAGCTGAGTTCCTCCCACTCTTGGGACACAGCGCTGCACCCCTGCGCCTCACTCACCAAGATGAGTTGCGTCCGCTCCTGCGGTACAGTCACCCAGCTGAGTTGCGCCCACCCCTCTTGCGGTGCAACGCCACGCCCGACAGGCTGGAGTCCGTCTGCTCTTGCGATCCAGCGACTGCCGGTTGCCGCGGAACTCATAAAATGGCGGTCGACTCTGCAGGATTGGGCCTGGCGTGCAAAGATGGCCTGGTCGCTAGTCAGCTAGAAAATGAGTCCCCCGTCCAGAAGCGTTCTCCTCAGCTTTGAAGATTCTACGAGAACTGCAGGGGCCCCCGACCCCCGCGGGCCCCCCCGATGGGGAATGACTGCCATGATTGCCCGCGGAACGACCAAGACGTAGCCACGAGACGTTGGCGCTCTCATGCTGGCGCCAGCCTCAGTTTGAATGACCAAAATCCGGCAGACTACCAATTTGATCAGTTCCGGTGGAACACCAGTATGACCCGGTAGGAAAGATTGTTGCCTCCCTCCCCCCTTTGACTGATGGTTCATATCGACGGCCCTTTCTGTTGCCCTTTAACGAAACTTTTGGACTGCCGAAAGAGGCTCTGGTCCAACCACGAGTTGGTGGAGACATTTTGACTATACTTGGACCTGCCTGACCTCACCCAAAATGGCGCCGGTACAAATGAAACTCGCAACTCCCTGTTGTGTTCCGGTTGCTCAGCCTTGATATCATGAGATATGTATGCAGTTTTTGAAGCGCATGGCGGGAGGGGATGGGTACTGATTGAACATTCTGACAATGAATTGATATTAAGTTCTGACGCGTCATTGATTGCCGTATTATTGAAAGTTCGAATTTTTGACACTTATGGTACTTGCCCACAATGAATTTTCGATATGATTTTATTGCACTTGTCGCACCTTTATGAAATCAACGACCACCGACTCCGTTACGTTTTCCTCAAATAAATATCCCCTCATGTACAGTTCCAGTTTGCTCCGTGGCCGGCCCACGTGGTTGTAGGCCCGTATTTGTGCGCCAACATTTTTAAATAAAGGTTTTTTGGAAAGCAAACGTAGTTGTAGCGCTTAGATTGGTAAGTTTCGAATAAATGGCCACTGTTTCCGATATAAGTAAAATACAGGTGAAATGAAGCAACTCGATTACTTAAAGGTTAAAAAGCAAAGTACACAGAAATATTGCAAATGTGAATGGTCCAGGTTTGTTGTGTGTTTTTTATTTTTATTTTTGTGCAACGTAAAGCAATCGATAAAGATCCCGGTATTTAGCCTTTACTTTATATGCCACATGTATCAGGGAAGTTGTTTCAGATGCCCCTAAGCCACTCCGAAGGAATGCCACCTAGCCCCTCTAGTTTCCGTGCCCGATGAACAAAAACGACCCTGTACCACTGTAGACCATCCCTCCTCCTCGAAGGAGAGCACGAGTTCACCCCCCCCACTTTACACTGACTGCCCTTTGTTTTGACCCTTCCCTACACACGATCCGTAATACCACACTTGGGCGATCTATGCAATACACAGTCCATCAATGATTATCTCTCCCGCACTACCGGTCCCTCTGGGCTTAAACGCCGAGATGAAAGGGACTGCATCCCGCGGAGATAGGTCGAGTATGTGGTAAGTAAAAGCATTTTCGGGTTTATGCGCGCTGATGTGTTTTAAAACGCTGCCCCCACCCCTTTTTTTCCCCTTCTTTTCTGCAGGCCACACCGGAACGTCGACTAAAGTATGGAGAAGACCTAAGCAACACGCCATGGTTCCGCACGGAAAAATTGTATATTATCTATGGGGACTGCCCCTGAGAACG
This sequence comes from Lissotriton helveticus, assembly GCF_964261635.1. NCBI lineage: Eukaryota > Metazoa > Chordata > Amphibia > Caudata > Salamandridae > Lissotriton > Lissotriton helveticus. The sequence goes on along the minus strand of NC_136061.1, from coordinate 601,284,124 downwards.
TGACGAATTTGTGTGATATGAATGCACGCGTGTATGCCCTGATGTGTATAGCTCGACTGAATACACGTTGCACACGTTTGGATTGATAAGAGAAATGTTTTATGTATGACTTAAGTGATGATCGAACGGCCGATGGAATGGGGAAAAGGGGTCTGAACATGGTGCCTATACACGACGAACAAACAAAGATATAGCACTCCCTTACTTAGAAACGGCTGTCTCTCTCTCTCTGAACCCAGCGACTGGGAGGGTGGCCTGAAGCAGAAACTTGGCGGGTTATTGCAGTATGACAAAATATGACTCCAACCGGCACCCCAAATAATGCAACCAAGGATGACGTGCACCCATGAGTAAATTCATACGGTAACTAAATAGGGAAAGGTTCAGGAATATTCCGGGGTGAGGTTTACCCAAGTACCCTCCTCCTGGAAGACTAGGAATATTGTCAATGTTTAAGATTTACCACCTCCTTCTTGCACCCTCATAGACATGAAACTCAAAGCTGCCCCATTGTTCTCCCGACTGACACCCTCCGTTGCCTCAGCCTGGATGCCCATTCGCTAAAAATGATTCGAAGATCCCACCGTGAGTATTAGCCCGACCAGGTTAGTTCCCGAACAATTGACAAAGGTGTAAGTATTTGCAACCGAGGCCACCAGCAAAGGCAGCCAGATGAATTAAGTAGGATACTAAGGATGCGCAGCATGCAGGAAGAAATCTTTTTGGCCAAGTACTGCTCTATGTTTTGTCTTGGATTTTTGTATGTAATACATGTACTATTCCCCCCCCGCCTGAATTCATGTGTACGTAATGTATGGATCTACGTCATCCTTCAGTCTGTGTTTCTATATAACTTGACCCCTGCTGTCTGTGTTGTGTGCGCACTAAATGGCCTATTATTGTACACGTTTCTCTCTCTCTCTTTCTCTCTCTCTCCATGTCGTACGTGTACCGAATAGTTCGTTTAAAATGCGGATGACTCTCCCTCTGAGGGTCCCCCTGTTCCCTCTTCCTTTGTGTGATAACGTTGTGCCCCGCCGGCACAAGCCTAATTGGTTTTTGAACACAAAGGTGTTCGGCAAAATTGACAGAAACTAAAACAATCGTAATTTGCCATATTACTACCTCTCCTTTCTGTAAAATGATGGAACTTGAATTGGCTAAGAAGGAAAGGACAGGTAAGACGACTGATGTCCCCTAATCTGGCCTTTTTATAGGGGGACTATATGTCAGTGGCCTTCTGTTCTCAGTTCGTTAGAAACACAATCCCCAATGCCCAGATTGCCCCACCTCTCTGCACCCAAGTACGGATGTCCAAAGCGTCCTCGTTTCTCCCGATTGACCCCAGCTCCATATCCCGAAGTATAACTGATGACCCTGATTAACCGTTGCTCCCCGAGAAAAGAATGTTTAGCCTCTGTCCCTCTCTCATGATGATAGAAGACTGCCAGGGCTCGGGTTAGAAAGACGAGTCTCTACCGAAGGATCCGATTTCGAGTTTGATGGAATACGCAGTTGATAGGAGTCTGACTTCTCTCCATATACGTCATGAATGAACGCCAAATAGACTTAGTACAAACTCAGTAGAAATGCCCGCATACATACTCCATAGTGATAACTTCTGACCGTGACCGATGAACGTATCCCCAACTACTTAAGATTGGGGGCGGAATTGAAATGTATAAATGTCTTCTCCTGCCAGTTCTCTAAAGCTTGTTTTGTACCCATTCAAAGATACACAATCACCGGAGGAGAGGGGCCGGACGTGACGCACAGCCTGGCCGCAGATCATGAAGCACATGTGACCTCGACCAAAGGTGGAGCCGCAGAGCAACGAGACGCGGGACGAGGCACCACTCTCAAACACGGAAAATGAAAGGATGGAGGGCTGCCTTGAAGCCCTCTGCTTGCTGACCCACGCGTGCCAGAAGTCCCCGCCCCTTTGAGCCCGATTGATGGGCCTGCCTGCTCGTTATCCTTTGCTCCCTTGGTTTGTCTCAAAGATCTGATCCCACTCCGCCCTCTCTTCCCTCGATTATCCGACAACCCCCCCCTTTTTTCACATGGATTTTGACTCAGAGAAGAAGAACAGCATTTAGGTAGAATAGGGTTTGCCACGGAAGGAGAAAGAAATGCAGGTGCCCAGCATGAGGCACCCTTAAAAAGATTAGTTAGGAAACAGGACTGTGGTCTAACAGCAGAGGACAGATCGCACCCTGCGACGTGTAAGGATGGATCCGAGCTGGACCTATAGCTCCACCGCCGGTGCTCAACAGCGCCAACGGAAGAAAACGAACTACTAGAGCCTACCAGTGATGGCTCGCTGCTAAAAAGACACTGTGGCGAAGCCCCCCCCCCTTTCTGAACTTTCTACCCCCCCCTGACTAATTGCTTGTATTGAACTGAATTCCTCCCTCAACCACTTTGTATTGCTTTCAAAATGTTTCATCGGTCACTTTTAACTGTACATTGATACCGCCGGAGAGAGAGTCAGAACATGGTTCCATAATGTGTCGGAACATTTCCTTGATTGACTCCGACTGAGTAGTATACCGATCTCTAGACTCGTATGTATAACACGACAAATGTAAATTCATATGTATTGCACCTCGTCTATCGCATCAACTGCACATGGTTATATGCAATCCGCCAGTATTGACAAACGCTATTTCATTGACCACACATGGCTATATGTACACCCCGTCAGTTATGATAAACACGGAAATGAACTAACTTATGTTATAAAGCGGCGACTGTGGAAAATGACAATGTATATGTACATAAGCGGCGTTCATTTGTGTTCACCATACCCCTCGCTGTAAGCAGAACGAATACCGCGAAGCATTGACCGCATCATCCCGCCAGCATGGGCCCATGCACGCACGTACACGACAACCATTTTAGGCACCAAGGCCTCTCTGCCCGTTTGTTAAATCCCCAGCACTTCCCCCCCCGCGCGCGTTGAACACCCCCGCTCTCTCATGCATAGGCCATAAAACCCTCTCCCTCTGCGCGACCCTGCTCTAAAAGTGACACCCCTGCCTGACCGACACCCCCTGCATTCCTCCCAGGAACACCCTTCCCCTCTTCTGATGACCCCCCCCCCCCCGGCTACACCTGGCCTCTCGACCCGGTCCCAAGTCATAAAACAAAGCCTCATGGATGTACCCCCCCCCTGGCCCCGCATAGCAAAACATGATACACCAACCGAAGTGCCCGATCTTATCGCCTGCCCAACCTTAGATCTGACCACCCCCTCTTGCCCTCGTGTCCTGTTGGAATGTCCGGCTGCAAGATTACAATCACTTGTTACATTTGGGAGGGGAAACGACATCCGAGCGACAGGTATGGGAATAGGCCTGAAGCTGGGATTCCAAACGTGCCTTTTCGTACTTCAAAGTGTCTTTATTGCAATAAGGAATGTTTGTGCATCATAAACCTGTGTATAAAAGACGGAGCCGCAGAGAAACTTGTTAGAGCACCTCTTGAAGACATTGTGCGCGTGTCCGAAATGACAGGCTCTCCTCATGAGAAATAAAAATCTGTTCTTGCATTCCCGCTGCCAGCGCCCGTCTCTTTATTTGGTAACTGTTCAAAGTGGGAACTAAGAGGCGTCTTGTGCCAGCAGCCTGGGCATTGGTTGTAATTTGGGCTGGTTTTTCCTCATGGGGACCTGTAATAGTCTATAGTGTCATGCTTGTAGGAGTGTAATGGTTAGTAGTTGTGTCAGCTGCGGCTCCTCCGCTATGGGGGAGAGCGTTGCCTCACTGCTGTGTGATCAGTAGTTAAAGAAAAACTAAAATGATAATACCAACGTTAATACAATTTTACTTTTCCGTTTTCTGGTGCCGAAGGGGCAGCCAGAGCAGGAGCTTAGGGAGGAGTGGTTTGACTACTCCAAGTACGCATGAATGTTTGGCTGGCCGTCTCGGGCCGGCTAAACCATTATGCACACTTTGCATGTTCTCCACCCAGGCTGCATTACAGCCTGGGTGGAGAACATGCTTCCTGGTTCCTGGTTCCTGTTGTCGTGGAGCGGAAGAGGAGAAAGATGCGGCTGTAAGTGTGTGTTTTTTCAGGCTTGCTCCGATAAAGCATATTACAAGTAGCGAGATAGAAGCGAAACTATCCATGATTCAAAGAATAACAGCGGTATCCTCAATGGAAAGAAACCAACTGATTATAATCACAAGCCTAGAAGAGACACTGGGGCAGATGCATCAAAGGGGTTTGCCCATTCTGTGTCTATGGGAAAATGTGTTCATGCATATGGCCCTAAATGAGGTGACAAAAAAATATAAAATTCATCCCTACTCAGCTGGCAACACAATGGGTTAAGGAAAACTTTACGGGCAACACAATGGGTTAAGGAAAACTTTACGGGGTCACACTCTGCGACTCTGGGCAATAGCTTGCTTAATCTCCACTACGGCCCCTCGTGGCGGGATGCCTGGCTTTCACCTTGTGGATACCCTGCCAGGGTATCTCACAGGGGAATACCAGGACGGGTTCCCTAAGCAAGCGCCTTGATACCTTCGGGTGATACGTGCGCTATATAAGTCGCAATACATACATCAGTCTGGACCGAAGTGAAACGGCCTTTACTTATGCCAAATCCGGATGGCACCTAAGTCCAGAGATCTGGTTATTATTCAGAGAATTAGTTTTAACTTCTAATTAAACTAAAGACGAAAAGTCGAAGCTTAGACTACGTTGTGGAAAAATTTCGTACAAGAGAAAACTCTGAGTAGCAAGATTAACATTAAACCAAATACAATGAGAAACTGAAACAGTTATAGAGACAGAGGACTAAAACAAGTACGGAAAGGGTTCAGACAAATTTGCTTTATATTTTCCTGTGGGAAGTTTGTTTTCTCCTGTATAATGTTAGGGTCCGGTCTTTCTTAGATTGCGCTGTTCGATTTTAGGCACCATAAATAAAAAGACTGAAAAAATACTACAAGGGTAGACTATTTAACCAAATAGAAGAATAATTTAATTGAACTCAGTTTTCTTTAAAGAAAAGAAACCATGAGAGAATTTGTTTGGCCTATTAACGTATATTAATGGGTTATTAAAAGAAAAATGGGGCATTAAAAGAAAGGGTAGCCAACCTGTTCTGTCACAGAATTCTAGGAAGAATATGAGGCTATGCACTAAGGCTGGAAATAAAGGTCATAGCTATGTGACCTATGTGACTGAAGCACCTGCAGGACCCCAACGGCAGTGTTGCTATGGAATAGGCCCTTTGCATTTTATGAAGTGATTGCACGTTGAAGCTGGTTAAGTTAATAAGAAAAGGTGTTGACTGGTTTGGTAAGATTTCGTCTAACAATGTTAGCTGATCAAAAGTTATTTTAAAAGTTGGAGTTTTTGACCTAAAAATTGTTCTTTCTTCCTTCTGTGGCACACAGGGTTCCGGAAAGGTGTGTGTGGGTGGGGGAGGGGGTTCTTTGGTGGCTCTTAAAAAGTTGACTCTGGCAGGTGAGTAGCATCAAAATATTTGGACCTTGTCGCTTGTGCATTGGCAAGCCACAATCTGTTGCCTTTTTTCCAACTAAACCAGAGGTATTCAAACTGCAGGGCTGAATTGACAGAAAGGTGCAAATGCCTCAGCAAGTACTTGAAAATGAAGATGGCCTGGAAGCGTGACCGTGCTTATTTTGCCGCATGTCCAGTCCGTCTTCATTTACATGCAATGGTTGAAGTGCATAAAAAAGTATGGTAACAGTGATTCCGAGCCTATGGGGACAGTGGTTATGGTGGTGGAGTCAGAGGCATGACTAAAAAGAACCAAGTATTCTGCAACTGTATTAGATTTTTTCTCACTTGCAAGTAACTGCATATAAAATAAGACACACTCCTAAATGCAGGTTAAACTAATCTGTAAGAAAGTTATGAAACCTCAACCGATTCATATGCTCACTGCAGATGTCTGTGTGTGTGACCTAGAGAGTCACAGAAATGAATCCTCATGGGAGCCATGGGAAAAAATAACTGGTTTATTTATTGTTCTACAAGGACTCAGCCTGTAGCAGAAAGCACTGAAAATATGTATGTAAATCATTGTTTTAAAATTATATTAAACACAGAAAGAGACCGTCAGTAGCAAAATTATTTAGGGGCTTATTACGATGTTGGGCGGATTCACATCCACCCTACACCATTGCTGATTGGGAACCCCCTGACCTTTGGTCGGCGGTTCCGACCCTAGTATTTGGATGTGACCATCCTGGTCAGAAACATCCATTTTTCAATGGAAACTTTTGCGGTGGGTGGGAAAGGTCCACAGCACAAGCTTCCATAAACAATTTATGTTTTCAAACATCTGTTTACCATGTGGTAGGCACCTCACAGTGCCGGAATGTTTGGGGGCTCACCATTGCAGAAGACCTGGAGGGACGAGGGCCCTGGTAGGGGCCCCCAATGTTACTTTCCGACAGCTTTTCCATGTCGGAAAGTCTGACAAGGATTGGCTGTCGGAAACCGACATCATAATCCTGACAGCGGAGCCTCCATCATTAAGGGATTAGGAATAGTTTCCGATGCTCCGACAGGCTCCTTGAACACATCTGATAGCTTTGGACGGTCCCTCCATCTGCTACCTCCGACCGGACGCATTGTAATGCGTCGGTCGGACTGCAGCCGCAGATGGCAGTCGGACTGCAACCGATGAGCCAATGGTTGTGGTCCGTCGGCCATCTTAATTGGCCCGTGGTGTTTAAGATAAAACAAGTGTTTTAAGAGTATATATATATATATTAGTGATCATAATCGGACTGTACTAACTGCCAATATTTTTATGAGTTTATTTAAAGGAAGCATTGTAGAACTCCCTGGATAACAACCTGACACTACCTCTTAAAAAAGAATATATATTTCCAACATAAAGCTTCAGGTGACTCCATCAGTTGAAGCCTATTCTGGTTCTCAAGCAGCCTTTGCATTTGGTGAATAACCCATTGCACACATTTACATTTCTTTCAAGTAGCAGGCACACTGGTGAGAAAACCTGTGTCTTTGTAGCTCTCTGTCCCTCCCACTGCTTCCCATCGCAGGAGACTCTCCCCTTCCCTCGCTCATCAGTTCCTGCCAGAGGCACCTCAAAGTCCACACGAACTGCTAAGGGACAGTCATTTTTTAACAACAAGCATGGGAATAATTTTTTGTCAAATTTAAAAATTATGGCCATGTCAGTCACACTGAATTCCAAAGCTGTATAGCCTTCACTTCACCTCAGTCCTTTTCATTCCGTTGGCAGACACTTCCGGTCCCCTTTATCTCACTCCAGTAGGTTTCTCCATTCACCTTTTGTGACAGCTTTTCTGTCTTACTCTTCCTCCGACTTTCCGTTATGTGTGTTTTTCTCTCTACTATTCTCTATACATTTGTGCAGAGGAAAAATGAGACACCCACCTGCTCAAATTAGGCACTGTAGGAGTGATGGCTAAGTGGAGTGGGTAGAGGAGACAGCTAGCTTCAGGGGTGTAGATCTTGTTGGTGTTGAGGCCTATGAATGTGAGCGGTCAACGAAACCCCAATGTTGGCTATTTTATTGTTGCTTGCATTAGAGTCCCGTGCACCCTATCAGTTCCAATGTTGCTTTGAGCCTCAGAGCAATGGCCCAAGGGAGAGGAATTCTGAAGCAGAGAAGACATGGTACCTAGGGACTCAGAGAGATGGCTGGAAAGGGATGGGGCAAGAAGTGGTCCAAGTTTTTATCACAGTGCAGTGGAGACAGCTGGATTGCAAGGCAGCAGCTATGATTAATGAGGCTGTTGCAGTGGCACCAGGGCCCAGGGGTGTGAAGGCCCCACTACATCACCTTTATGAAAAAGGGCATGGGGGTTAATTTTCCTTGCTAGCATTAGGGCAAAGGGCACACTTGCTGCAAAGAAGGGGGCAATATGTGGGAGTTCATTATTTATCTGAAAGAGGCAGAGAGTCTTTTTCAAGATTGGAATGTTGGCAAAGCGTGGTGGGGAGTGGCTAAAAGGAAAAGAGAAGCATTGGGGGATGATGGGGAGCAGTTTGTTTGGCCAATTTTTCTTTTTGTTTGTTCTTTTATAAGGCTCACATTAGTGTGGAATATGAGCTACAGAAAACGAAGAGTTGAAATGATGTGACAAGCACTGCTTCCTGTGCCAAACCCTGCTTCTCCAATTCTTTAGCATACGTTTTGGAGACTGGTCGGGCTGTGGCAGGCTCTGAGCTAAAAGGTTTGACGACCTCTGAACTAAGTTAATTACTCCCTGACAGCTAGTAGCCCCGGCAGAGTGTGAATCACCTCCCCCCTTTGATCAGTGGGCAGTGCAGCACTCCACAAAGGGTTAAAGAGGTTCTGCTAAAAACTCACACGAGACCATCCCTGAGGATAATTCAGTGAGCCCCCAGCAGCAGGTGTCCATAATAAGGCCGTAAATCCGATTGAACTGTTCGGGGTGACATCATAAACTGTGAGAGCGCAGCTCCAGCTCTGTGCAAATGCCAGGAGAGGCCAGAGAGGAGATTTACCGCCTTATAGTTTTGGGCTATAATGCATGATAAAATGTTTGCTGCCATGCTGTGGCAGATACTTCATCCTGCCCCTGCCCTATTTCTCAACTGCTTTGCTCTTCCAGCCTCTTATTTATATAGGGCCCTTTCCTTGAACTAAAGGAATGTCTGACAAGTGACTACCCCCAGCCTCGTCCCGGTGTATTTTAAAGGAATTGTGAATCCTCTCTGACCTGAAAGCCCGAGAATAATGTATCACTTCCAGCCTGTATGTTTGAGTACCCCCACCTCAGCTCTACACAGAGGGCTCGCTGAAGTTCGGGGCTAGCTAAGCACTTCGCAAATATTACCAAATATGAATAAATAAACCAGCATTAGCAAAGCCAAAATCTCTCGCCTTTGGGATGTGTTGGCTTTGCCATTGGTTTTACCCATGCTGTTCAGAAATCTAATGCATCTTGATGCTGTGCAACATAGCTAAAATAAGAGGACAGTAGGGGCAGACTAAGCATGCACACACCTACAAACTGATGCAAGTACCATTTTTCTTTTTATTTACTAATCCGAGTTGGATTTGTATATACAAATTTAAAAAGTTGCACTATCAGGTGGGGGAAGTAAAATACAGGGAGGGTTGGAATCACAGATGGAGGGGGTGGGGAACCAACAGGAGGATGGAGGGAAGCAACATAATGCGCACAGAGCAAAAAGCACAGGTAGGAGGAAGCAACACAGAGGGCACAGGAAGCAAATGAAACATGGAGAGGAGGAAAGGAAAAAGATGAGAGAGAGCGCATTGTGGCGCTGAGGATAGAATAACGGAGGTGAAAAAACAATGAAGGTGCGAAGCACGCAAGGGCGAGCACATAAAGGAGATAGACAGGGACAAGCACATGGGCAGAGGAGGAGGAACATGATCATAGCGGAGGGGTGGAAATACAGAGTAAGACATATGAAAAACAAATTCACTCTTTAGGAGAGCTTGAACAAAAAGTAAAATAGTAGTGCATGAAAAGTGAGCAGTGGAAGCACACAAGAAATGCACCCATGCTCCAGGGAAGGGACAAACGCCCAAAGAGAAAGTTAAACCCACACAAGCTAATGAACATGGTCAGCGACTAGCTGCCGCCTCCCCCCCAATCCGGCACCCAACACCCAGGAACGTGGACACGAGACGTGTTTTACTTTTTGGAAGGCGGGCGCTAGTCGCCCGGCCGTATTTATTAAAGTATGAAATTAAAAAAGGTTTTAATTGCATAATCAACAATGAATGCAAAAATCAGCAGGACATTTAATTATACAATTCTTATCAACAAGTTTGAGAGCCTGACCTTAACAAAACTCTAATACATGTTGTTCCTAGCTTAAACTAAACATCCTAAACTTGATTTTTGTACATTTCTGGCCATATGGCAGGGTCACTACCGGTGTCAGGTCCTACAAGCTGCGCCTCCCCCCTAGAAGTGCGCATGCGCAGTGTTACCCCGGGAGTTGCCCGGTCTACGCCCTAAACTCCATTTACCCACTAAAGGAGGGCCCTTACTCTGTGCCGGTGGCGTCATGAGTCCACGCGCGCGGGGTGGCTACCAGCCTAAGGAAAGCGTGAACTACTCCTACCCGCGCTCCTTTGCCTATTACCTTGCCCCTGGAGTTCTGGGAGTGGCCCGCAGGCCCCTCCCCCTGGGCGGGAACCTCCATAGGATGATGCCCGCCCCCTCAGACCTCAAATATGTGCTCACCGATAATGACCTTACCGCATGCCCCATACCTAATAAATACGACGACCTATGGGAAAAAATTCTAAAGGACAGCTACACTGGCTAATAAATAACAGTATCAACGTATAGCTAAAAGGGAAAAAAGGCCTAACGACACATGGCATTAAAATACAATTCACTTCACACATGTTTCGCCAAATAACAATATCAACGTATAGCTACAAAGGGAAAAAAGGCCTAAAGACACATAGCTTCAAATACAATTCACTTCACACATATTTTGCTAAAAAGGGGAAAAATTCCTAAACAAACGCATCACAAAATACACCAACAGCCCACTCTCTCCTGTGGTCCGTACCTTCGAAACTTACCATTAAACCAGACATAACACTGCTCAAAACTTTGTTCCAAGGGATGGTGGGTGGGAAAACAAAGAAGCCCCGAACGCGGGGCACAACGTTCAGCGAGGGAGCGTCCAGGGACAAGGGGGTCTCCTGGGCGCTCCCTACCTCTTATTCCCGAGGGGCCGGTCGGCCCCTCCTATCGCCCGCCCCCCCTGACCCGGACCCACTAAATTGAATCCGGGTCAGGAGGGCCGCCGGCCAATCGGCGGTGGGCCGCACCCCCTCAGGGCACGCCCCCACCGCCGAATGACCTCAAGGAGGAAGGGGGGGCGACGGTCGCCGCGCCGCCATGCGTGCGGGGGGGCCGAGGGCCCCCCCTTTTCACATGGTCAGCGACTAGCTGCCGCCTCCCCCCCAATCCGGCACCCAACACCCAGGAACGTGGACACGAGACGTGTTTTACTTTTTGGAAGGCGGGCGCTAGTCGCCCGGCCGTATTTATTAAAGTATGAAATTAAAAAAGGTTTTAATTGCATAATCAACAATGAATACAAAAATCAGCAGGACATTTAATTATACAATTCTTATCAACAAGTTTGAGAGCCTGACCATAACAAAACTCTAATACATGTTGTTCCTAGCTTAAACTAAACATCCTAAACTTGATTTTTGTACATTTCTGGCCATATGGCAGGGTCACTACCGGTGTCAGGTCCTACAAGCTGCGCCTCCCCCCTAGAAGTGCGCATGCGCAGTGTTACCCCGGGAGTTGCCCGGTCTACGCCCTAAACTCCATTTACCCACTAAAGGAGGGCCCTTACTCTGCGCCGGTGGCGTCATGAGTCCACGCGCGCGGGGTGGCTACCAGCCTAAGGAAAGCGTGAACTACTCCTACCCGCGCTCCTTTGCCTATTACCTTGCCCCTGGAGTTCTGGGAGTGGCCCGCAGGCCCCTCCCCCTGGGCGGGAACCTCCATAGGATGATGCCCGCCCCCTCAGACCTCAAATATGTGCTCACCGATAATGACCTTACCGCCACAGGCCAGCATTGTTAACCGACGATCTGGCCTCCCCCTCTAGCCCCTGCCTAAGGACACCCTCCTCCTTTCAAAACCCTCTAGCCAGGCCCAGATATTGTCAGACCAAAGGACATTACCCTCCTCTGTCAAATGCACCCCGTCCTTCAAGTAATACTTGTGACCCCAGATGGACCCATGAGGTATTGACTGTAACAAGGGGGTCCGAAACAACCTATCCAACCGTGTGTTGATCCTCTTTACCGAGTGATTCAACGCCCTGACCGAATGTCCCCCCGCCACTGTAGTCGAGGTATGAGTTGTGACCATACTAGTGTGCACCCGGGGCAGGTCCTAGCCATCCAACCCGCCGTTGAGATAATCTCCTCAATCAGAATGCGCCTGCCCAGTGTTGCCAAATCATTCTCCCCAAGGTGAAGTATCACCACTGACGGTGGAGACTGCTGGCGTGCTAACAGCCCTTGGAAGAATCCCCTAAACTCGTGAAGACATAACCCCCCTCTGCCAAAGAACGTGATGTCCAACCCTAGTTGTGCCGCCCTTTTCTTCTTGTCACCTGACAGGAAGACACATTCTGCTCGCTTCACATATGAATGACCAACAATCCAGACATTGTTCTTCATTATTTCCTGGTCGTCGCTCCGTGCTGATGAATGTTGCCGGTGCCCGACGACAAATTCCTCCCCTGCGTAACAGGTCTGAGAAACTGTAAGAGAGCGGAAAGAGACCAGGCGTGAGTGACAAGTAATCATAGCATGTCAATCCGAACATAACGTTTATAGCATTCTGAAGACCATCTCCCAATTGTCTTCACTCTTTCCACCGGGAGGCCCCCCGCCACCGCCTCAGTTGCTGCCCCAATCCTGAAGGAATGAGAGCCAAAATCTTTAGGGTCAAGACCTGCTTTCCTAACCCCCATCTCCAACACTTTCCTGAATTGATACCTGGTCAAGGGGCTCCCGTCGGCGTGACAGAGCAATGCCCTGCCCGCTGAACCTACCAATAGTCCGTGGAATAATTCTACGTGCCTCACCGGGCAGCACGGGTTGGCGGGGGCCCGTTGCAGAACTATGGTGTGACCCCTAGCTTCTTGGTCGGTTTTTGATTTTTGGATATTCACCCACATGGTGTCCCCCATTATCGTCACACCAGCCTTTTGCAAGCCGCCCAGTAGGTCTGACTTGGAACCCGTCACAAGTTCGCTAATTCTCAGCGCCCCATAGAATGCCAGGGAGAATGCCGCCTTAAAAAGAAGCACCTCCCACTCCGAGCTACAAACAGTCTCCAGCGTGCCCAGTAAGGCTGTTAGCCGGGCCAATCCAATGGGCTTTCTCTTATCCTTCTGGTGTCCCTGAATACGGCGCCATCCCCTTAAAGCCTTACGTATCATAAAGGTATTAGTGGGATCCCGGAAGCCCCTAGCTTGAGCGAAGAATGACACCGCTGCCCTATGTCTGGTCGCAGCTGCCACCGAGCGCCCCTCCTTATGCATCCATTCTAAATAGGCTGCAAAGCCATCCTCCTCCGCCCAAAGCGCTTCCCACTGTGGCCCCAAGAAAGAACAATAAGACAGAAACGCCCCTTCGTAAGCCGTCTTGGTCCTGGGGGCTAGGCTAGCGACCACGAGGTCCTGTAATCTGGGGCACCAATCTGCCAAAGTACTGCTGGGAAGTGTGCTGGCGAGGGGTCTGCTGTGGGAAGATGCTCCCTGAAAACCTGCATTTTGAAGCGAGAAAGGGAGTCAGCCGCATTGTTTAGAATACCAGGGACATGTTTGGCTCTAAAATTAGCATTCAGTTTAAGGCACCGCAGAACAATTTCTTTGATCAGACGAAGTATGAAAGGACACCGCGCCCCCTGCTGGTTGATACATTCCACCACCGTCATGTTATCTGACCAAAACACCACTGATTGGTTACATAGGTGCTCGGGCCAGACCATCAGTGCCACCCATATTGGGAAGAGTTCAAGGAAGCCAATGTTGCTGATCAGACCCCATGTCTTCCATTCTTCTGGCCACTGTTGAGCGACCCACCTGTTCCCTAGGATGGCGCCAAAGCCCACACTACCGGCCACATCAGTCCATAGGCCCAACTCCGCTGATGTTGTGAGCGGGCCGGGCCAGACCACCCTACCGTTAAAATCCTCCAGGAATGCCATCCAAATAAGCATATCCTGGCGAATTTCAGACGATAGGCGCGTGCGGTGGTGCTTTTCCCTCAGCCCCCTCATCGCGTGGGCGATGGAGCGAGAGAAAGGGCGAGCCATGGGGATGATTCTCAGTGCGAAATTCAATTGCCCTACCACCTCCTGTAATTGCTGCAAAGTGACCTTCTCCTTCCGGAGGCATAACTGTAGCGATGTCTTGAATTTGCACACCTTGTCCTTAGGTAATCTAAAACATCCCTCCATTGAGTCAATCTCGATGCCAAGGAATTCTAAGCAGGTGGTCGGGCCAACAGTCTTCCCGGGCGCAAGAGGGACCCCAAAAGCCCGCATGAGCACGCAAAATTCCTGCAATGCCAGTGCACACTCCTGAGATCCCGCTGTACCCAGGAAGAGGAAATCATCTAAATAATGCATGACCCGCTGATGGCCCGTCACTTGTCTCATGGCCCATTCAAGAAAGGAGCTAAACATCTCAAAGTAAGCGCAAGATATAGAACAACCCATAGGCATGCATTTGTCCATGTAGAACCTATCCCCAAAGGTGAAACCTAAAAGATGTTGGTCCGCCGGGTGGACTGGGAGGAGGCGAAAGGCTGATTCTATGTCTGATTTCGCCATCAGCGCCCCGGGTCCCGTGGCCTGTAATAAGTTAACAGCCTGATCAAAAGAGGCGTACTTAGCACTACAGATACCCTCGTCAATGGCATCATTCAGTGACGTCCCCCTAGGTGCTGACAGGTTATGAATCAATCTGAATTGCCCCTTCTCTTTTTTGGGGACAACTCCTAGTGGGGAACACACAAAATTGGGTACTGGCACTTCAGAAAAAGGGCCAGCTATCCTGCCTAATGAAAGCTCCTTGTCAATTTTGGCGGCCACAACAGCCGGATTGTGCTTGACTGACAATTGATTTCTACAGTGCGCACTGCCTGTGTATCCCCCGGCCGGGATCCTAAAACCCTTAGAAAAACCTTCTTGGAGTAGGGTGGCCGATGTGTGGTCTGGGTATCTGTTCAACCATGGAATCATTGCCACCACATCCACTGGCGTGGGGGGGCCTAACCTGTTTGACTTATAGTGGCTTTCCCCTACCCCTCTGACCTGTGTTACCTTGCTTGGACCTACAGGTAGTTTCTGGATGAGAGGGGTGCCCCCAGGAGGAACATGCATGTCTAAACTTACACGCGGTCCTTGTGCAGGTGCGCCTATTAAAATCCCTGCACACCCCTTTTTTCTCTGGCCCACCTGCCCTAAAATTCCCAGGTACCTCACTCGTTTGGGGGGGCCGGAAGGGCTGATGCGGTCTAGTGAACACCTTGACCGCACCGAACTGAGGGGGAGGTGCAGTATCTGAGAACTGTTTGTGCCAAGCCATGGAATCTACCGTGTCCCATGGCAATGATCTATTGAATTCCAATGCCTTCCTGAAATTGACATCATAACCCTTCCATGCTTCCCCAGAATACTGTTGACTCCACCCCACAATCCTGCTCGAGTAGCATGCCAATGCTGCCTGTAAATCTGGAGGACGCTCAGCTTTAACTGCAGTGAATACAGCCCATGCTTGCATCCAGTTGTTGAGATTTTCCTCAACCCTAAATCTAGTACACTGCGCCCTCCATTCACTTGGGAGCATCCACTCCTTTAGTGCTTTTGCCTGCTCCATTTCCCTATTATCTAACAACAAAGAGTAAATGTACACGTATTTATCCGCCCAAATCATCTCTTTCACAGCTAATGACACATGCTGAGCCAGATTTTCGCTCCTGGAAGGTAAAACACCGTCCCCCAAGAGCGGCAATGCCACTTCCTTACCGAGTGCGGGCACCGGGGGCGGCTGCCCTTTAACTCCGTCCGGCTGGGGAACACTTGGACCTGCAAGGGGAGAAGATATTGGCAATGCAACACTGTCGGCGACCGGTGCCGATCTGATTTTCTCCACAAACCTCGCCGCCTCTGCCGCATGGTCTGCAGAATTCGGGAAGGCTCCCCCTTTTTGGAGCCATGGCATCATGGCCGTTAACTGAGATAACAATTCGGGTGGCATTGAATCTACATTACCCCCCGGGACAACAGGTACCACTGGGGTTATGCCCAGTGGTCCTGGTACAGCTGGCAGGGCGGGTGCCGGATGTGGCCAGCCTGTACCCGGGATTGTGGGCACCGGTGCGGGAGCAGACCCAGCGTCTACTGGTTGACCTGCCGGCACCGGCACCACGGGGGCAATGGGTGTAGGCACATGCGGGGGTGGGACCACCGCCGGCGGCGCGGCAGGTAACGGATCTACTGGGCCTGGGGTGGGGGCCGCATCCCTGGGTCTTTTGGACCTAGATTTCCCCTGCGGGGTGACAAATTCCCCCCTTGGCACTGGTGCCACCCTCTTGCGGATCGGCCTCCCGGATGGGCCCGGGGCATCACCATCTCTCTCATTAAACCGTGCTTCCAGCTCCTTAACTTTCCCTAGCTGTTGCTTAATGTCACTCATCTCCCGCATCATAGCCCGCATCATAGCCTCCATGTTGGACCCCCTTTTTCCACCCCTCGGACCTGGCATGATGCTTACCCCAAAAAACACCCGCTGCCTACTCTCTGAATTTCCCAACAGGCCAACTGTGTGTACCTTTCAGATGGAGGGTCACCAGGGGGCTTTCAGCACCATGCAACGGCGACCGCAACACTAGCGGCTTGTCCGCTTATGTAAGGGGGTGAGTAAACCTAGTGTAGACCCACCCGGCGGCCACCAGGAGCGATGAAATGCTAGCCCCCCGTACCCCTCTTACCGACCAGTCCCGTGTACTCGCCGGCGATATTGGTCTGTGGTCACGTCCCCTACTAGGCAGCGCGTCTAATCTCCTCTCTGAAGAATGAATTGCACCAATAATGTCGTTAGAGGCCTGGAATAGAGAAATGCATTAACACCGTGTGATAAAGCAGGGGCACATCCACGAAAACTTAGATCAAATACCATGGAGGTTTGAACCCCCCTTGTTAATAGCAAAAGACAAAGGCCGCCTTACAGGACAGTTCACTATCACTCCTTTTCAAAACAGAACAGTAATGCAGTCTCAAATATCTTTCCTTCAGTAACACAATCCTATAACAGTCCCCTAATCCAGGTGCCTCTTATTGCAAAAAACGGTCCCGAATAACAGTTAAGCAGGGCACCACGCTTTATCTCTTCAAAACAGGACAGAATATTTATGAGACAACCGTGAATTCCCTTCTTACTTGCAACTACACATTTCGTTAGCAGTTTCCAATATCACAAGGCAATGCAGCCTAAAAAGGTCTATAAAAACATCAATTCACTTTTCTCATATATTCGTAACACAATTATGAAGCCAGGTTTATAAAAACATCAATTCGCTTTTCAAATACCCTTGTAAAACAATTCAGAAGACACCAAGCACTCTTTTCCCGATTGTACACTCTATATGGGGTCTCCCATCCAGGTGCTGCCCTGGTCGACCCTGCTTAGCTTCGTAATGGAAGAAAATGTACCAAAATGCCTTGCGAGCCCTCGCGTGAGAAAGATAGAGAAAAAGGCGGGCAGCGGGTGTTTATACAAACGGATGCCGCCTTTCCCTTGGCCCCGCTCAATTCCCCTCGCTGGATGCTTCCACCGTCTGGACCCAGTACTTATACCACCTCCGGTGCAGCCCGAGTCCTCCGTGCAAACCCTCAAGTCCCGTCTTACCGTGCACGCTCGGGCCGCCCCAGGTCACGCCCAAAAATTTCCTCCTCGCCTGCCGATCCTTTCCCGAAGAAAACCGACTTGCTCACAAGGTCCCTGCCGCGGCGCCGCTCTCCAGCCGCTTCTGTTCCCGATGCGGTGCGGTGCTTCAAGATGGACTCCGCCCGCTGCGTCACGCTCCCTAGCCGCTCCTGAGACAAAGGAATCCAAACGAAAGCCTCCTGAAAAATAAAGCAAAAAAGTTCACAAAAACAAAGAAGCCCCGAACGCGGGGCACAACGTTCAGCGAGGGAGCGTCCAGGGACAAGGGGGTCTCCTGGGCGCTCCCTACCTCTTATTCCCGAGGGGCCGGTCGGCCCCTCCTATCGCCCGCCCCCCCTGACCCGGACCCACTAAATTGAATCCGGGTCAGGAGGGCCGCCGGCCAATCGGCGGTGGGCCGCACCCCCTCAGGGCACGCCCCCACCGCCGAATGACCTCAAGGAGGAAGGGGGGGCGACGGTCGCCGCGCCGCCATGCGTGCGGGGGGGCCGAGGGCCCCCCCTTTTCATAAGAAGCAAGCAAATGAGAGTGACAGTGAATCCAACCAAAAGTAAGCAATGGGCGGGCGCAAATCCCACTGTAAGCTGACAGTACATTTTGCAACAGACAGACAGGCACTGTCTAGCTGGCGAGGCCTATTGAAATCCTTCTCTCCTTGCCTCCCCAGCATCTCAAGAAACTTTTGAGCATGTCACTGTTTCCACAAGTACATCACCACCTCTCAGGGACACAGGCTTGTGCAAATCCTTGTGATTTCTTCATGCCTCTGTGTTGTATTCTAAGAAGGGGCTTCTTCTCCCAGAATAATGCGACAGAGCTCCTAGGACCCAGGCATCTCTTACAAAGAGAAATGATTTGCCGTCATCTCAGATTTCAGCCAAGGGAGCAGCTTGGAATAACTGACATTTCATTTTAGATTGTGGCAGTGCAGACCCGACTGATTGCGACGGTGAGACGCGCTCAGGGCGGCCAGACTGGGAATGAGCTCGGGCCACGCTTTGCAGAAGTGGCTGGGATCAGGGAAGGGCCTTCCGGCAGCAGGGGCTGTGGCCGTCCTGAGTGCGCCCACATACCAGAACCTCGTCTGCATTTAGTGTCCGTTTTTGAAGTACAAGTGCCCACTTGAGAGTGCACGTCAGACTCCGCAAGGCCTCTTTAATGTTGTAGCCACGGAGGGGGCTGCTAATTTTTTTAGATAAAGGGCGTCTCTCACTACACATGTATACTTTCAAGGTTACAAATACCCCATCATTTACTCTTTTATTTATTTCAGATCAATCATTTTTATGAACTTTGCATGAGAAAACAGAACAAAAAACTTGTTTGAAAAAGTGGGGTAAAAGGCTTGAAAAATGTTGTACATATTTCTGTGTAAACATGAAGAATTAAATGGTAAACGTAAAATACACAATGTGTAAAACCCCAGTTAGGTTGTTAAAGCATCGAGCAGAAAAGCAAAAATAGAAGGAGATACGAGAGGCGATAGAGAGAGTCAGGGTTGAGGACAGAAATAACAGACGACAGGTGGAGGCATGGGAGGAGAAGGAGGCATAGGTAAGGATGATTTACTTAAGCAGATTACAGTATGACATCATCCAAAGATGCTTTTTATGTGTTGTATTTTTGTTGAGTTTGTCTTTCACTAGTAGTCAAGCACATTTGTGGATGGATAGTCGAGAACCTCGTGGCAATGTACTGAATGTATGAGTTAATGTCTGTCACTTGGCCCATGTGGGTAGTTTTTTAAATGCCTTCGATGAGGATCAGAGTTGTGCTTAACATGCTTGAGTGTTTAGTCTTGTCTCACAATTACACAAAAACAAGAAATATGGATGTGTGGTTACAGTCACTTTTGTGCACAGCTTGGACCTCCTTTGCTGCCCCTGGGTACTCATCTGAATTTTCATTTGGAAATATAACACTTCTTACTGATTACGCCGGGACTGAGCGTTGCTATCTAGATGCATCAGAGATCCCCTAGTGCGCCCCGGCAGGGATGCGCATGCGCAGGCAGCAGAAAAGCGGGACAAGGCAGATGCACGCAGACGCGGGAAAAGAATGGCGGTCATTGCTCAGCACCAGTGCTGATCCCATGCTTACTGGCCTTTTGATCCTAACCACTGTCTAAGTTCTTTCTCATTATGTCAGCATAGGCAGAAGGAGCACCATGTCCAATTAAAAATATTTGGCTATGACGTTTGCTTGGGTGTCCCGCATCTGCCTCTCTAATGGCCAAAATGTTTGAAATACTATGCTCACGATTGTTGTTATGCCCCATGCACCTGATTTCTCCCTTTTTATTTTTGTCACACATCAATTGGTACACGCTTCCAGTCTGGTTGATTCAATATTGACTTACTAGATGCTGCTGTATAATTGCCAGCTCGTGGCTATTAGATAAACTACTATTTTCTTCAAGCTACATTGAGACTCAACAAGAGGTGACTCTTTTATGGGTCTTCTAGCTCTGTGTAGTAAGGGATACTCTCAGATCTTTCTCCATGCTAGCAGATCTTTGTTGTCTTATATTTCTGAGAGTGTAGTGGGAGGTAGACAGTGGCGTCTCGCCAAGGGAGTGATGCAGGACGGTGGGGCGTGGAAGGGGCAGGGTGGGTGGTAGTGTACTCTGACTTACGGTGGAACAGAGTTAAGTAAGTAAATAAATAAAACAATTTACATTGCACGCGCTGCATCGCAAAATCGGTGATGCAGAGTGCGCAATGTAAATTGTTTTATTTATTTATTTGTATACTCACTTAACTCCGCTCCCCCGTCAGTCGTAGTCCACTACCCCTCCACCCTGCCCCTCCTCCGCCCTATCCCACCACCCCGCACCACTCCCTCGGCGATCCGCCACTGCGTAGACACCTTTTCACTCAAGTTCCAAGTCACACATCTGACTGACCCAGTCATGCTCTGCTTTCCAGCAGCATCTGTGCTGCTCTCTTACCAGACTGTGACTTGTTGCTGTAAATTCATGATGCAATCAGGAGCAAGCCAGCACTATTTCTTACACAACACACTTTGTGACTCGAGCCCAATGTAGGCCAGAACACCTAATACCACAAAATGGCAATTTAAAACCATTTTAAAACTTTCTTTACCTAATATTTAAAAAGGTGAGGGAAGCCAAAGCCTTGTATGTATGTATGTATTGTATGTATTGTGCACTTATATAGCGCGAGCTGCCACCCAAAAGGGTATCCTGGCGCTTTAGACTCCACTGAACCATCTAAACAGACAAGCTATTTAGGCTGTTCTGGGGAAGAGATGAGTTTTCAAGCTTTTCTTGAAGGATGAAAGATCCTCCAAGTTCCTCAAGAACAGAGGAAGGGAATTCCAAAGCTTGGCGGCTGCGTAGCCAAAAGACCGACCCCCCATTCGTAGCCTATGGATCCTCTGAACCATGGCCAGATGTAATGCAGAGGAGCGTAAAGGTCTTACTGCGTGGTACCAAGAGAAGAGGTTCCGTAGCATGGCTGGACCTTGGTCATGTAGAGCCTTAAAGACCAGGCAGGATGATTTAAAAAGAATTCGATGTTGGACTGGCAGCCAGTGAAGATCTTTAAGTGCAAGGGACGAGGAGGCAGCGCGCGGCCTGGAAAGAGCTAGTTTTGCAGCCATATTTTGAATGCGCTGCAGCTTAATAATCAAATTACCAGGGGCCCCCAGGAGCAGTGCATTACAATAATCTATCCTACTAAGGATAATGCCACGCACAACCTCTGGTCTAGCCTGGAGAGGCAACAGGGGAAGAATTTTCCGTAAGGTGTGGAGTAGCATCATACATGTAGAAATGGTTTTGTTAACAAAGCCGTCAAACTGAAGGTTAGAGTTAAACATAACTCCAAGGTTACGGGCGGAATCCACCGCCACCACATCACCCAAGGAGGAAGAAGGCCAAAGATCGGTCGTCAGAGCACGCGGAACACGATCCGAAGAGCAATGGAGTACCTCGGTCTTGGAACTATTACATTGGAGGGAGTTGTTTCTCAACCAGTCGGCCGTGGCAGCCATGCAGCGATGAAAGGTTTCTGTAGACACTGCATCTTCTCCCTCAAGGGAGAAGATGAGCTGGGTGTCATCGGCATAATTGATCACTGAGATGCCAAATGATGTGATCAATTTTATCAGAGAACAACAGTGGTCCCATGCATATATAATAAAACACAACCAATAAATATAGACGAAATCGCTTCTATATTTTCAGAAGGACATGTCCAGCCGGACAGAGGTCATTCAGGTTTACTTAATAAACAAGATTCGTCAGAAATAGAAGTTAGGAATACCTTCCACAGTGCCCCTATGTGGTACACAAGCCTGTGCCCAACACTTACGGGGTGATTACAGTTGGAGAAAACAGGAAAGGTTCAAGGCAAAACAAACGTTTTTCTGTTTACATACAAATTACACAGAAAATATCAAGCTGCACCATTACATAAAATCAATCAATCAGATCACAGATAGATCAATACTTCGTGTTGCCCGGACCAGCCGCCCACAGTGTGGCGTCAGGTAAACCAGTTTACGCGATCGTAACCGGACGACGCCAGGGCAAGCCGGTCATGGAGTGTTTCCCTGGCGTCAATCTATCTATCTGTGCCCTAACGCGCACTGCCTCGGCAAAATTGAGGTTTAGTGTAAAGGCAAAGTATTTAATTGTCCTGATGATGGTTCCTATGATTCCTTAAAGGAACCGAAACGCCGTCGACTTGCTCATGCACCCGATACAAATCTGATTGATTGATTTTATGTAATGGTGCAGCTTGATATTTTCTGTGTAATTTGTATGTAAACAGAAAAACGTTTGTTTTGCCTTGAACCTTTCCTGTTTTCTCCAACTGTAATCACCCCGTAAGTGTTGGGCACAGGCTTGTGTATCACATAGGGGCACTGTGGAAGGTATTCCTAACTTCTATTTCTGACGAATCTTGTTTATTAAGTAAACCTGAATGACCTCTGTCCGGCTGGACATGTCCTTCTGAAAATATAGAAGCGATTTTGTCTATATTTATTGGTTGTGTTTTATTATATATGCATGGGACCACTGTTGTTTCCATAAAATTGTTCCCCGAGGTCCCTGCCTGACTGAATTGGGGTCCCTTGTTGTTAAAAAGTCAATTTTATCAGAGGGCACAGATACAGATTGAACAAGATGGGGCTGATCGCAGACCCCTGTGGAACGCCCTGTCCCACTCTCCTAATGCCTGAGCGAAAAGGTGGTAATGCCACCACCTGATGCCTATTCTGAAGGTACGAGATCAGCCAGTCCCTTGCCAAACCTACTACCCTGGCCTCCTCCAGACTGTTGATGAGAATGGGGTGGCTGACCGTGTCGAACGCGGCCGACAAGTCGAGCAGCACTAAAAAGGCTGCTCGACCATTGTCGACCCGCGATCGAAGGTTGTCCAACACGACCACCAGTGTGACAGATGGAATATAAAGGTTGGAAAAGTTCCTCCTTGAAGAGTTTCCAATATTTGTGGGGAAGTGGATCCAGAGGAGAGCCCGAAGACACCCCACCTGCTAATGTACAGAACTCATCGAATGAGGGAAGAGTAAAGCACTCTAACCGATGGTGAGATGTCTGTTCTTCCAGTTCAGCAGGAGCAAGGACTTGGACTGACATGCTGAAGTTCGTGATATCTCCTCAGGCCACCAGCATTAATATTAGTTGAAATGTTGACTTATCCACTTTAACACCCTTAGCCTGAAGAATGAACGTGCAAAGCAACAGGTTAACCCCCACAATGGTACATACGCACACTATTTCACCATGTTACTGTTATTTACAACTGCTGCTGCCAATCAAAGAAATCACATTACAGATTCTTGACATTCACAGGGAAAAGGGGCAAGTTCCTCTTCATTGTGCATCAGAAGGAGATGGAGCAAAATTGTGTGGCGTCTCAAGCAGCTGCAAAACATTGATTGACTACTGGTGTGTATTGATGCTGTATCCCTGTGGACATATAAGAATGTACTGTATAACTACTTTCATGTTGATTGTATAATGTAAACTAAAACCCAATAAACAAATGTAAACAAAAAAAAAGGGAATCAACAACCAGTAAGAAACACAATGTGAAAGGTGTAAGCCGGTGATCACTTCTGCATTGCTGTCAGTCAAGCTGATCATGTAAGCATGTAAGCTGTCCTGCTGGAATCAGCACTACCCTCCGTCCACATCAAGACCCTTGGCCCTGTAATGTACAGGAGTCCCACTGTGAAGCTCCTGCATTGCAAATGGAAGCAGGAGAGCTAAAGTTGCTGCCTTATGATTACCTGCAATGTCCTCAGCAGACCTCTCTTGATTTTGCTTCCAATACCTATCTAAAAATTGCATCCCTGTGGTCTGGCTAATGAATATTCATAAACCAGCTCCTGGCACACCAGACTCTCCTTCTCTATGTTGTGCTCCACACCTCTGCTCAGTTGCTGCTGGGATAAGCATAAGGTTGGTCTTAGTGCCACACTGTCCTCTTAATATTGCTCTGCCACCAGCCTCTTGGTACACTGGGCTCCCTGTAGCTGACTTCTGTCAGATGCAGTTGCATGGCAACCAAGAAGAAAAAGCTGTGCAGGCCACAACCCTGCTGCTGCACAACAGATCTCTGTGCTGGGGTGAACGCATGACATTGTTCTGCATTCTGTCCATCAATTTTTTTTTTGTACAACATAGAGCGCTCTATGTGCATTGATCATCGATAAGGCAATTGCAAATTTGGCAACACTGACGCTTGACATTGTATCTCTTTCTAGCCTACCCGGTTGCAAGCACAGTCCAATGGCAATCCATTCACCTGATGGGCAGTCTAACAAAATAGGATCACACAGACGGATACCAACTCCACTTCCATACTTTTTTGCCTGATTGCCACTTTTATCGTAAGAGGGCATAAAAAATGGCCTAGTTTTATGTATTCAGTAGTTGTGTTATCCTCCCAGATTCTGATGCGCCTTTTCATTTTCCGGGCGATTGCAAATCTCAATTTATTTTCCTGTGTGTTTCCAATGAGTCTCATATAAATTAATTGGCGTTTGATTGCTGTGTAATTACACGATGACTCATGACAGTTTTATTATGTCTCTATCCCTGCAGCGTGATGCATGTTTGACTAATATTTCAGAAACATCGCGGAAGTGTTGTGATTCCCTCAAAGTTGGAGCACATCCTTTTCCCCTCAGTAGCACAGTTTACTGCTAGGCTTGTGGGCCGACAGGGTGCAGCAGACACTACAAGCCTGAGCACTGCTGCAGTGTCTTACTCTGCACCTGGCTGGCCATCTGCGAGAAGGGTTAGTATGAATGACTAGTGTAATTGTAGACCTGGGCGAACTTTCATTCATAGAACCATAATCTCATTTAATTTCCAGCATTTCAAGCTACAATTGCTACGCAAAATGTCTGCGACTAGGCATTACGTCACGTGGCTTAATTGATACTTTGCTCAGGTATAAATCTTGTTGTGGGAGCATAGAAAGAATACGAACTAACCAAAGGCGAGCAATTAGTTTTCCTGTCACATGAGGTTTTGCACTAATTCACGGCAAAAAAAAAAAAAATGTGTAAAATGCTGAAGCAAGTATATTGAGTACTTATGCCATTTGGGCATTTTGCTTGTTTTTTGCAGAGGAAATTAAGGAAATTTCACCCAGGCCATCATAACTGACAACGGAAAATATAAATAGGATGGTCTTTAGACACAGATAGATTTAAATGTCACCCAATTTATAGGGACTCGTCTTATAGACCCCGGAATGAAAATTGACTGATTGGTCACCTCCGGGCTACAAAACCTTATTACTCAAAAGTATCTGAAGAAGATAATTTCACCCACTGAGCTATGTTGCAACATTACAAGAAAACAGTTCCTCAAATTCACAATTTATGTAGAATTGAACCAGTTAGAGATTGTTATCTTATTGTCCGTTAGCACATATTATTTCTGATCTTGGAATGGCCGTGTAGCACTTCTGGCAGCCAGTTGACTGATCAACTGGTTCTGGTTACCTTTGCATACTGAAGTCTGGTTCAATTTGTGATGAAGCCTTACAGGTTTTGCTTTTCAGTTCTGTTGGGTGTCATCTTCAGCAAGTTATAGGCATATCAGTTTGGTGTTTAAGGTTTGAGGCTGTAGGGCTTTTTCTATTGCTTAGGCATCTTTGGGGCAGATGCATGTTCCCAATGCGCCCCTGATGAAGGTGTATGTGAGGTGTTTCTTGCTGGTCATTGCTTTTGGGTACCGTGATATCTTGATAGCCTGTAAATAAGCCCTATTAGTAGTGTTGGAAACCTTTGCCTCTCTTCCCTCCTCTCCTCCAACCCAAAATACCGTTCTAGGGGTAATTAATGAAAAGGATTTTAAGAAAATTTCAGAAGAAAGGGAGTGGAAATATTAAACATATCACATAAGTCTCTGTAGATAGTTCCACTTAGGTCAGGAACCGTATTGGTGGTGGAAGGATGCTACAAGTGAACAAGATATGGATGCCATGTTAAGTTACTGAAGAGTGCTATCACCTGAATGTCACCCTAACGCTGGTTAAGAAGGGCTGAACATTACATTTCAGCAATTATAATACAGGAGAATAACTGAATCATTAGCGGGATGGGTTGAATTTATTTAATGCCACATTGCACCAAAGTAACTCCAGGGTGATGTAAGGATCATCAACGTAAGACATAATGGGTGTTCAATAAAGGATTTTTGAAGGAATTTTGACAGACCTCACCCCAGGTGTGCCTTTTTACCTCTTTGGATTTCTTTGGGCTGTGCAGAATCTAGATAGGTAATCAAGCAACCTGACAGACAGGGCTAGAGGATCCAAATCTGGAATCACACTCACACTTAGGTTCGGAAAAAAAAAAAAGACAACAGCCAGGGAGTTTTAACAGTATGGTAAACAAGCATTTGCAATGCAATAGGTCTCACATTAGGAAAGTTTGAGCTATTGGTATTGTAAATGACACATTTTGTATTTATGTGTTGGTTTTGGAAATAGCTAAATTAATAGCTTTGTCATTTACAATTCCAATAGTTTTAACTTTCGTAAATGGGACTCCTATAGCATTTGTAATGCAACATGTGTTGTATTTACGTGACTTAGATGTATTGATATTACAAATAACAATAGCTTTTAATTTTTTAAAATTATTAATACTTAAATAAAAGTTATTGTATTTTATAATGGCAATAGCTTAAACTTTTGTAAATAACCTTTGTGAAGATTATGTTCAGTGTATTTTATTGTGACGAAAATCCAAGAACAGAAGTGAAATATTAACATCTTTTTGTGACATTTGTAAGAAAGCTTGAAACATTGAGAGAACATATTTGAACCAGTTGTTGTTGAATGGTTGCACAGATTGATGCTGTGGTGGCACTGAGTGATGTTGTGGTGGCGACGAGTGATGCTGTGGCGTTCAGTGATGCGGTGGTAGCACATAGTGATGTTGTTGTGCCCCTGAGTGATGCTGTGGTGGTGCTGAGTGATGCGGTGGTGATGCGATAGATAGAGTGAGTGCGATAGATAGACAGAGGAAGGGCGATAGATAGAGGGAGGGTGATAGAGGGAGGGCGATAGATAGAGTGAGGGAGGGCGATAGAGTGAGGGCGATGGATAGGTAGATAGATAGAGGGAGGGAGGGCGATAGATAGAGTGAAGGAGGGCGATAGATAGAGTGAGGGAGGGTGATAGATAGGGCGAGGGAGGGTGATCGATTGATAAATAGAGTGAGGGAGGCGATAGAGTGAGGGCGATAGAGTGAGTGAGGGCGATAGAGTGAGTGAGGGCGATAGAGTGAGTGAGGGTGGTAGAGTGAGGGCGGTAGAGTGAGAGTGGTAGAGTGAGGGCGGTAGAGTGAGGGCGGTAGAGTGGTAGAGTGAGGGGGTAGAGTGGTGGAATGAGGGCGGTAGAGTGGTGGAGTGAGGGCGGTAGAGTGGTAGAGTGAGGGCGGTAGAGTGAGGGCGTGAGGGTGGTAGAGTGAGGGCGGGAGGGTGGTAGAGTGAGGGCGGTAGAGTGGTAGAGTGAGGGCAGTAGAGTGAGGGCGTGAGGGCGGTAGAGTGAGGGCGTGAGGGCAGTAGAGTGGTAGAGTGAGGGCGGTAGAGTGAGGGCATGAGGGCGGTAGAGTGGTAGAGTGAGGGCGGTAGAGTGAGGGTGTGAGGGTGTGAGGGTGGTAGAGTGGTAGAGTGAGTGCGGTTGAGTGAGGGTGTGAGGGCGGTAGATTGGTAGAGTGAGGGCGTAAGGGCGGTAGAGTGAGGGCGGAAGAGTGAGGGCATGAGGGCGGTAGAATGGTAGAGTGAGGGTGGTAGAGTGAGGGCGTGAGGGCAGTAGAGTGGTAGAGTGAGGCCGTGAGTGCAGTAGAGTGGGAGATTGAGGGCAGTAGAGTGGGAGAGTGAGGGCAGTAGAGTGAGGGCGGTAGAGTGGTAGAGTGAGGGTGGTAGAGTGACGGCGGTAGAGTGGTAGAGTGAGGGCGGTAGAGTGGTAGAGTGAAGTCGGTAGAGTGAGGGCTGTAGAGTGGTAGAGTGAGGGCGGTAGAGTAGTAGAGTCAGGGTGGTAGAGTGGTAGAGTGAGGGTGGTAGAGTGAGGGCGGAAGAGTGGTAGAGTGAGGGCGGTAGACAGGTAGAGTAAGGGCGGTAGAGTGAGGGCGGTAGAGTGGTAGAGTGAGGGTGGTAGAGTGAGGGCGGTAGAGTAGTAGAGTGAGGACGGTAGAGTGGTAGAGTGAGGGCGGTAGAGTGGTAGAGTGAGGGCGGTAGAGTGGTAGAGTGAGGGCGGTAGAGTGGTAGAGTGAGGGCGGTAGAGTGGTAGAGTGAGGGCGGTAGAGTGGTAGAGTGAGGGCGGTAGAGTGAGGGTGTAGAGTGAGGGCAGTCGAGTGAGGGCGGTAGAGTGAGGGCGGTAGAGTGGTAGAGTGAGGGCTCTAGAGTGAGGTCATGAGGGTGGTAGAGTGAGGGCGGTAGAGTGAGGGCGGTGGAGCGGTAGAGTGAGGGTGGTAGAGTGAGGGCAAGAGGGCGGTAGAGTGAGGGAGGTAGAGTGAGGGCATGAGGGCAGTAGAGTGGGGGCGGTAGAGTGAGGGTGTGAGGGCGGTAGAGTGATAGAGTGAGGGCGGTAGAGTGAGGGTGTGAGGGCGGTAGAGTGAGGGCGGTAGAGTGAGGGCATGAGGGTGGTAGAGTGGTAGAGTGAGGGTGGTAGAGTGAGGGCGTGAGGGCGGTAGAGTGGTAGAGTGAGGGCAGTAAAGTGGTAGAGTGAGGGCGGTAGATTGAGGGCCTGAGGGCAGTAGAGTGAGGGCTGTAGAGAGAGGGCGTGAGGGCGGTAGAGTGGTAGAGTGAGGGCGGTAGAGTGGTAGAGTGAGGGCGGTAGAGAGAGGGCGTGAGGGCAGTAGAGTGGTAGAGTGAGGCCGTGAGTGCAGTAGAGTGGGAGAGTGAGGGCAGTAGAGTGAGGGCGGTAGAGTGGTAGAGTGAGGGCGGTAGAGTGATGGCGGTAGAGTGGTAGAGTGAGGGCGGTTGAGTGGTAGAGTGAGGGCGGTAGAGTGAGGGCTGTAGAGTGGTATAGTGAGGGTGGTAGAGTAAGGGCGGTAGAGTAGTAGAGTCAGGGCGGTAGAGTGGTAGAGTGAGGGTGGTAGAGTGATGGCGGAAGAGTGGTAGAGTGAGGGCGGTAGAGTGGTAGAGTAAGGGCGGTAGAGTGGTAGAGTGAGGGTGGTGGAGTGAGGGCGGTAGAGTGGTAGAGTGAGGGCGGTAGAGTGAGGGCAGTAGAGTGGTAGAGTGAGGGCGGTAGAGTGGTAGAGTGAGGGCGGTAGAGTGGTAGAGTGAGGGCGGTAGAGTGGTAGAGTGCGGGCGGGAGAGTGAGAGCGTGAGGGCGGTAGAGTGGTAGAGTGAGGGCGGTAGAGTGAGGGCGGTAGAGTGAGGGCGGTAGAGTGAGGGCGGTAGAGTGAGGGCGGTAGAGTGAGGGCGGTAGAGTGAGGGCGGTAGAGTGAGGGCGGTAGAGTGAGGGCGGTAGAGTGAGGGCGGTAGAGTGAGGGCGGTAGAGTGAGGGCGGTAGAGTGAGGGCGGTAGAGTGAGGGCGGTAGAGTGAGGGCGGTAGAGTGAGGGCGGTAGAGTGAGGGCGGTAGAGTGAGGGCAGTAGAGTGAGGGCAGTAGAGTGAGGGCAGTAGAGTGAGGGCAGTAGAGTGAGGGCAGTAGAGAGAGGGCAGTAGAGTGAGGGTGGTAGAGTGGTAGAGTGAGGGCTCTAGAGTGAGGTCATGAGGGTGGTAGAGTGAGGGCGATAGAGTGAGGGCATGAGGGTGGTAGAGTGATGGCGGTAGAGCGGTAGATTGAGGGTGGTAGAGTGAGGGCATGAGGGCGGTAGAGTGAGGGAGGTAGAGTGAGTGCGTGAGGGCAGTAGAGTTGGGTGGTGGAGTGAGGGCATGAGGGCGGTAGAGTGAGGGCGGTAGAGTGAGGGTGTGAGGACGGTAGAGTGAGGGTGGTAGAGTGAGGGCGTGAGGGTGGAGGGTGGTAGAGTGAGGGTGGTAGAATGAGGACGTGAGGGCGGTAGAGTGGTAAAGTGTGGGCGGTAGAGTGAGGGAGGTAAAGTGGTAGAGTGAGGGCGGTAGATTGAGGGCCTGAGGGCAGTAGAGTGAGGGCTGTAGAGTGGTAGAGTGAGGGCAGTAGAGAGAGGGCGTGAGGGCGGTAGACTGGTAGAGTGAGGGCGGTAGAGTGAGGGCAGTAGAGCGGTAGAGTGAGGGCGGTAGAGTGAGGGCGGTAGCGTGAGGGCGGTTGCATGAGGGCGGTAGAGTGGTAGAGTGAGGGCGTGAGGGCGGTAGAGTGGTAGAGTGAGGGCGGTAGAGTGGTAGGGTAAGGGCGGCAGAGAGGTAGAGTAAAGGCGGTAGAGTGAGGGTGGTAGAGTGGTAGAGTGAGGGCAGTAGAGTGAGGGCGGTAGAGTGGTAGAGTGAGGGCGGTAGAGTGAGGGTGGTGGAGTGGTAGAGTGAGGGTGGTAGAGTGGTAGAGTGAGGGCGGTAGAGTGAGGGCAGTAGAGTGGTAGAGTGAGGGCGGTAGAGTGAGAGAGGTAGAGTGGTAGACTGAGGGCGGTAGAGTGAGGGCGGTAGAGTGGTAGAGTGAGGGCGGTAGAGTGGTAGAGTGAGGGCGGTAGAGTGGTAGAGTGAGGGCGGTAGAGTGAGGGCAGTAGAGTGGTAGAGTGAGGGCAGTAGAGTGAGGGTGGTAGAGTGGCAGAGTGAGGGCGGTAGAGTGAGGGCGGTAGAGTGGTAGAGTGAGGGCGATAGAGTGAGTGCAGTAGAGTGAGGGCGATAGAGTGAGTGCAGTAGAGTGAAGGCAGTAGAGTGAGAGCGGTAGAGCAGTAGAGTGAGGGCGGTAGAGTGGTAGAGTGAGGGCGGTAGAGTGGTAGAGTGAGGGCAGTAGAGTGGTAGAGTAAGGGTGGTAGAGAGGTAGAGTGAGGGTGGTAGAGTGAAGGCGGTAGCGTGAGGGCAGTAGAGTGAGGGCGGTAGAGTGGTAGAGTGAGGGCGGTAGAGTGAGGGTGGTAGAGTGAGGGCGGTAGAGTGGTAGAGTGAGGGTGGTAGAGTGAGGGCAGTAGATGTTAGAGTGAGGGCGGTAGAGTTTGAGCGGTAGAGTGGTAGAGTGTGGGCAGTAGAGTGGTAGAGTGAGGGTGGTAGAGTGAGGGCGAGACACCTTACCCATATAGTATGAAGACTCCAACAGAGCATATTGTCTTCATGGCGGAAGGCCTATAGTAGAAGACACCGACAATCCTGCAAGGAAAGACAGCAACACAAACGCGGTGGCATCAATCACTGTAAAGTTACTGCCACATCATTTACCAAACCAATTGTGCATTCAGTGTTGTCAAGGCAGATCCTGTAACGCATTAGTGCAGCATGTGCGATATAGTGACGAAAATAGCTCTCAGGCAGGGCACCTCGCTTGTATGAAGAGGGACTATAATTAATTAATCATTCTGCGGTTATTCCTTTAAGCACATGTCTAAACCACTCTAGGAGTGCAAGACTCTAAAACTCTCACATTGCAGGCACATTAAACTATGAGTTTGCAGCGGCTCTTACTTTTTATTAAGCATTGCTATGTTTTAAATTTGAATGTTCTGATTTTCAAGAAGATCAGTGACCCACCGCACAGCCTGATTTAACGTCTCCCAATTATTTTCTGT
The DNA here is from genome assembly GCF_964261635.1 of Lissotriton helveticus. Lineage (NCBI taxonomy): Eukaryota > Metazoa > Chordata > Amphibia > Caudata > Salamandridae > Lissotriton > Lissotriton helveticus. Next base: position 601,252,472 of record NC_136061.1, on the reverse strand, counting down.
GTTATGGCCATAAATGCATTAGTCTGGTAAATGCCGAATCTAATCAGCCTCTTAAAATACCTAAATTCAAATATTTGGGAGGAATGGTTTCACATATTTCTGACACGTAGCTTGCCAAGTACTGAATACAAAAGTGTGCAGCAAATAAAGAAGGAATGGGCAAGTACGAACAGTTTCCTGCCCGGTCACCTTCTAACACTGTAAAGAAGACTGTTTTTCAGCAAGTGAACATAGCCAGTTAGAAGCAAGCCACAAGACCATGCTCTTCATTCAGTTAACTATACGTAACCCATGAAAATACACTGCGGTGGTTTCTCACCCAATGTGAAGTGCAAAGTTTTTCTCGAGGCCGTGGAAGAGTGGTTTTTAGCCTTAAACTATGCAATAAATGACCCCAGTAACACGACATGCAGAGGGCACTGATAAAAAAACAAGAGAATGGGGGCGTGTGGGAATTAGGTTAACAAGCTCTCTGCAATGCTGTGGCGAGGGCGGGGGAGCGCATTCCTTTGAAGTCTGATAGGGGAAGGGGCGGACACCAAAAGGGTTTCAATTCACATGGCACGCTTTCAGTTCAGGGGCACGCTTTCAGTTCAGAAGTGACAGTGTTGATCTGGGAGGTCAAAACAAAGATTTGCACGCTTTTAAGGCATAAATTCGACTATGTATAGGAGCAATGCAAAATAGCATAGCACAGAGAGCGAGGCTGCTCATACCCAGCGGATTTAGGAAACCATTCCATAAAAAAATAAACAAGTGTGAGAGAGCAGTAAGGAGTTGGGCTAGGCTGCAGCCTCAACAAGCTCTCGGCATTGCTGGGACGGGAGCGCATTCCTTTGAAGTCTAATGGGAGGGGGGGGAGCGGCTTGGGAGCGGCTTCCTTTGAAGTCTGATGCCGCGGCTCAGACAAATGGTGTATGGTGTGCGATGTGCAATGTGGCTGGAGATGTGCATGCACCTGGCTCACATGAACTGCACCTAATCCGCAGTTTGGGTAGACTTTTGAAAGCCTCTTACTATAATCTCGCCGCACAACGCTTACGCATTGCTTCAGCGAGACCTAAAAAATATTGAAGTTACACCAATCATAATTCTTTCTAGCTATCACAAGATGTGGATCATGCATATTCTACATTCCTCTTTCTTTTCACATGTTTTCCTGTTTCATATCAGAAACATTCAACTACATATTTTTCTCTCCTACCCCAATCCAATATTTAAGATATACACTAAATAAATAGCAAATAATATTTTTTACTGCATAGTTTATTCTGCTCTGGAAATTAATTGGCAAAAGAGCTTCTCAGAGCGCAGTCTGCCCGCGTCTTCACTTGTCACCTGCTGCCTCTTATAGATTCGTGCATGGAGGTTTGGAACAAATCCTTAAAATCAGTCAGCAGGCACGAGTCTCCACTTCCAATGACAGCGAGTTAATGAGAAATTAAGACCAGCAGCGTGGCCTAGGGAGGAGGGTCCTGCTTGCAGGCAGTTCCAGCAATTCTCATGAAGAAAGTTAACTTTGAGTCACTGCAACTTGATTTCAGGACGAAGCAAATGTAAGCCAAGCCAACGGCTTCCATGTTTCAATCATTCAGCTCTATGCGGATCCCACGAATGTCTACATGTTTCTCCTTCCTTTTGTCCATCTTAAAGCCTGCTCTTGCACGACTTTGTCTTACTAATGTGTCTGAATGTTTTCTTCTGTTCATGCTCTTCTATCTTCCATTGGGACTTAAATCTCTAAACTACTGTCCTCTTCCAACCGAGATTGCTAGCACTAGTAAAGTGGATTTTTGCTCTTCCCACTTCATCCATTTTTCAGAAGACAGGATAGATCCATTGCCTATTTTTTCTTAGTGATGTGTTTTCCTTCTTTAACGATGGCTCCTTTTATCTTTGGAAGATCCAGACAACATGGAGAGTGGGAGGAAATATGTGCCTTTCATGCCTAGAGAACAATGACCAACCCTCTTATTTATTTTTAAAAAGCACGGGACCTAAGCCCATAAAGAGAAGAGGCTATGTCTACAGTGATAGCTTTTATGGCATTGAGCTTTGCCTGTCATTTAAAATGACCCATTGCCTTCACCCACAATAGGTAGCAAGTCTCATCATCGGATCGCGTCGATTCCTAAATGCAATTCAATCCAAACCTGGGCTTGTTTAGGCTCTTTCTGCCTGCATCGGTGAATTGTAATAAGCCAGTGGCAAATTCACTCTGTCATCCAATCACTGTTTCCAGTCTTTGCTATCATGTGGCAACCTAATGTATTCTGAGAGTTGTAGTCTTGCTTTGCGTCAATTATCTCAGTTACTAACACACCAGAAAACAATGATTTGTAGGCAAAAGGCTCAAGTCTTGTCACAGTGTCACTGATGACATGGAGTGACGCAGTCACCCTTTATACTACCTTCTTAGACAAGATAATTTGCATTTAGAACGAGGAGATAGGCCCTGTGATGAAGCATGCCACTTTGTGTAAGTCATATAACCCTTTAAGGACTTGGGTCTCCTTTTGCCTTTGACAATGTTTCTTCTAGATCACCTCTGAATCTATCTAATGCTGGGGCTTCTGATTTGTTACCCCATCTTTGCCATGTTTCCTTTCCTTCGGCGTAAGGTCCTCCTCCCATTTATACCGATTGCCCTACAAACTGTTCTTTTCACTCTTTCATAAAGACTTATTATACATTTTTGTGCCAATAAGGTAAAATGAGTTTCCTAATGTGCGATGTGATAGCCTTAAGGGCTGGCCCAAGTGTGAAAGTCAAGTCAGCTTCTAATGTGATGTCAATAAAGTCAGGACCCCAGTATGATGTTACTGCAATAAGGAAGATCATTGTGTGATGTCACCACAGGCAACATTGTGGGATTGATGTCATAGTGAATGCAAGAGGAAGTGACATCATATCTAGACCTCTCCTAATGCTGTAATATTACTCAGCTTACTAATGAGATGCCACAGACAATGGCAATAAAGAAAACATGCCACACTAGCCCTCAAATGAGGACCGGTCAAACCAAACTGAAGCAACATATATAGATTGTGAAATACAACACCGGCTAAATGACTGCTCTCAAATAGAACATGGACTGTTTCCAAGGTATAGTTAGCTTTTCAGCCTGCACTGTGACCTAATACCACCAAGAACATTAAACGATTTCCTTTTCATTATGAAATTGTAATGTTTGATCATGTTCCGTCCATTTTAAATCCTCAGGGGGTGCCTTCTGAGCTGGTCTGGCTGCAGGCGCGCTGTCCTGTGGTACCGAGCAGGTGTTTGGCTAAAGGCCAGAGTGGTAGGGATACATTCTGCCTCAAAGAAGCTAGGCCAGGGAGGCATTGTGCTCTAAGTTTGTAAAGCTCGGCAGTCCTTTTGTGTTTATTTCAATGATCCGTCAATTTGCAACCCCCACGCTCCGCGGTGGGTGAAACCCCTCTGTGCAAAATTAGAGTGGTAATTCCGAGCCCTCAGCCAGATCAGTGATCCTATTGGATGGTTGTCCTAGAGTGCCTTATAATTAGCAAAGCAGGCGATAACAAAAGAGGTATATGTCAAGTGCTGTCAGTGTTTATTTCTCTGAGATAGAACTCATTTTTTAGGTCTTGCCCAGAGGCAGTTTTAGCTGTTGATCTGCCTCAAGCAGCCAATAAAATTCATAAATAAAAGAAAATACACACATACAGGAGCATTAGGTCAGCACTCTTATCCATTGGTTTATGCAACTTTGCTTCCACCCACCACAGCCCACTTCAGCCACAAGCTCTCCTGCACTGTTAGTGGCATAATTTTGTCCTGATCACATGCAAAAAATACATTTCGCTGCCATGGCCGCACAGCCAAATCTGTAGTTTGCCAATACCATTTTTCTATCAATTATTTATCCTTTTTATATTTTTAGCTCGTGTATGTTTCAACTGTGTATTTGGGTTATTGTACACTAGCAGTACTCTTAATATCAGTTAATAATTATGTTATATTCCTGTGATGTGTATTAAAATGAAAAACGGTTTCTATACCAGTATATGTGCATCTTAGCAGGAACCTGTCCTGCTCTATAAAAATGATAGGCATTGGTTATTTTCATTTAAAATGTTACTTTTTTTAGTATTAGCATAAAGCCATGATTGGGCGTCACCTTTTTTTCCTTTTTTTTTTTACAATAAAAAATAACAATATTAACCATTGCATCAGCTTGACATGGACAAATCTATTGGCTTTGCCAATGCTTCCTTATATTTGTGGTTGGTGCCTCAGAAGGGCATCTATTAAATAGGTGTTGAATGCTGTGAGATTCTTGTTCTGAAGTATGGCGGCTCAATGTTGTTTCAATAAACCTGCTCCATCTTTACTCCTCTGAGCTGCTTCTCAAGTGCTTATGACTAGTGAAGAGTATTCTGTGTTGTAAACTACAGAATTCCAATATACTGTGCTTCAGGCATAAGTCAAAGTGCCCTTCATCATCTGCCACAGACTTGGCTATGCTCTACTGCCTGCCAGCCTCCAACACTAGCCCCTCTGCCGTGAGATAGCTTCTTCAGTATGCTTCAAAATGGTTAAAGAAATAGGTAGAATGCCAAAAGATAATTAAGAATGCATGCATCTACAACATGTGTTTATTTATTTATTTATTTATTTATTTATTTATGTATGTTGTAAAGTATTATTGAGGGAACCCATGTCATGCACATAACACACAATATAAATACTGTGTAGGTTAAGTAGGCCATGAATTATTATTCAAGTACCCAAATAATCTTTGATTCCAAGAGATAAAAGAGAATGACAGAAATAGAGAGACAGAGAAAAGGGTTCATGTCCTATAGCAGAAAGTGTGTGAAGTGGTTGCAGGGCAGGGGTATCTGTCAATGTGATTAACACTTTCCCTTGCTGGTATCTTTAGCCCATAGATTTTAATGAAGGTGTTGAATATTGCCAAGCCCTACATGCTCAGATGTTACAATAGTTTCTGCCTTAATCTGATAAGAGCTATCTTATTTCAAGCAGCCTAATAATAAAAGTAGCTCATTTGATAGCCTTTTGTGTTGACAGAAAAGAAGTACAGAAACCACATACAAGTGGATGATAAGTCTATTGTTCAGTGTCATGTAGTCCAGTGTGGAAGATAACATGCGGGCCATGTCACTTGTCCAGCTAAGCCAGGGTTTATAGCAGTGTAGGAAAAGTGAAGTTTGGAAAGAAATAAGACAATGTGCTTTAAAATATAAGATGGGTGTCAGATTAAAGGCCAGTGTGGTTGTGAGTTGTAGCCTTATCTAATGTGGTTTTGCTGTGTGATGCAATGTGAAAAGTGTGGAGTGAGGGTCTAGTATTCTATGGGAGGAAACTGTTCCACTGCATATAGCTTTCTGAACTTTTGGTGCCCAACTCTTCCCCATTTGCAGTGACTTTTGTGCCTTTAATGTCATGTAATGTCACGTGAGGATCTACTTTATTACAGAGAAGACACTTCGGGGAATTACTCACGATGAACCCCAGCATCATTAACATTAATTAACATTCCTTTGCCTGTCACAACGTACTTGCTACAACATATTTTTCACCTAGGCTCACTCCAGCCCTAATCTCAACCTAATATACTAATAAATTGCAATATAAATGTGATACTCAGTGGAACTTGGGAAGTCTCAACAGGCAACAATGTTGTGTTTTGGACCAAAAGAGGAATGGCTGTAAATATAAATATTCAAAATCTCTGAAAGCTCAAGAATTCTTTTTTTCTCCTATGCATTTTAGCTCACTCTTGCTTCATATGTTTAGCGGATTTATAATAATTGCCAACACATATTACGAGGACAAGTAGCTTGATTAATCCAAACCTATTCAAAGCAATGTTTTATATCCAGAAAATCTTTATTCAACCGTGTACGTCATAAAAGCATTGCAGATAAAATATTTAAGACAATCAAAATTGTGAGAAGTGAAAATCTGAGTTAAAAAATTTGTGCAAATAAGCAATGAGGACCGTCATTGTGTTACCACATAGAATGATAAGATAAAATTAAGGCAGTATTGAAACAGCACATGTAAAACCGTCTCTAGCACATTGGCAGGCATAAAAGACCCAGCGGGGCCAGGTGAGCTCAGTCGTATGCAATAGTGGGGGATTTAGTACTGTACTTTATCCAGCCCTGATTTGTTTAGAACGTATAAGCCACATCCACCTCAGAAATTTAGCCACCGGGATTGCATACCTGGGAGATGGATCAGTGCAGAGGACACACAGGGCTGTGTTATGTGATCTTGTACCCAGATTCTTGCAGAGCTGAACCAGGCAGGTTTTCCTTGGGCCAACATAAGCAGGGCAAACAAAAAACACATACACGAATGATATTACTTGTGTGGCGCATAGGCGACATTTGTTATCCCTAGTAGTAGACCATTTAGATGTAAAATACTTCAGGGGCAGAGATCCTGATGCAAATTGAAAATAAAGTTTGCAGTCCAGGGGCTTTTCAATGATATCCCAATGTTTTGTATCTCAGACCAATATTTTAAGGAATCTGAATTATTAAACCATGATTTGATTTGGCAGAGATATGCAATGTAGCATTGATGGTCTTTTTAGCGATATCTTAATCCTTCAATTATTGCTGAAAAGTGAGATTTAAAAGCAAACCTTTATATTCGACTTATAATTGGAATTTAAAAGATATACTCTCAAAATTGAGGCTAAGTACTTGACGGAAATACCTGACGTTGAGATTACAAAGGTGGGATTTTAGTCAGTGAAAAAAACATAATCTCACATTCCATAGACATCAACACAACTTCTTGGTGATTCCTAATAAAAAGGACCATCAAACATTTGAGAAGTTTTTGGTCTGTAATTTGCTAACCAAGTAGATGAACATTCTCATTTTTTTCTTATTTTTGGAACCTAGTAGTTGAGAACGGGCACTATATGTGCAGTTTTCCTTACTTCCAGGTGCTTCCAGCTCCCTGGAAGAGACCAGGTCCATGAAGTCCAGGTTCCACTTTTTTTATTCATATCCACCCCATAAACACTTTATCGAACAGCTGCCTGCTCCATAGTCTGTTTACTTTCTCCATGGACATAAGGACAGCATCAGGTCTCTAGAACAAGAAAAACACAGTTGATTCATCATATCTATGGGCACACTCAAGGTTTCACCTTGTCCTTAGACATAGAAAAAATGGCCATTTTGTTAACATGCTCCTAAAGCAAATACAGTGTATAAACTGTTTTCTGAGAACATCATAAGTCTAACTTTTTGGTGGCTCATTACTGCTTTTTTCCATCTTGAGATTCTTACAATTTGTGACCTTGTTTTGTATCGAGAAAAGTCAGTTACAGCAGCATGTTCATCCCCTTTGTGGTGACTATCCACCAAAATGAATACCTGACTTCTTTGATCTGACAGATGTCAGGTGAAATGTCCTTTGCACCTCCAGCGATACAGTATCCTAAACCAGCATCTCGATCTCTCTCAAGCCCCTTTACAGACCACAAAGTCTGTTTGAGTCAGTTCAGGCATTGTTTGGCAAACACAGTTGTCTTTATGAGGATTGTCCACACTGCCACTCACATGTTCTAGCATCCTCTATCTTATCCCCTCCACACTCGGCTGATACTGACATTGCCACTCCCAACATGTGATCATCCTCCCTGTACGGCTTGACTATGTCACCTTGACAAGAGAGCAGGTACTGTGTCTAGATTCACTGTACATACATTCCCGTCACAATATGTCTGCTAGAACCAAACATCTAATAGCTCTCACATGATTGATTCTGCGATCAGTCTCCATCCAGTCCCGAGTATTATTATTAATGAGTTTTATATCGCGCATGGTTACCCTTGGGCATCCCAGCGCTTATCCAGAGAGGGCGGACCTAGCAGAAGTGACTCGTTAGGCAGGAAACAGGATTTTGCGAAAACGTAGGGTGCCGGTTTCAGAACATAGGGTAGGCGGAAGGGAGTTCCACAGGACTGCCACATTGACGGAGAATCTTCTACCGCCAGTCCTGGCCTTTCTTACTCTTGCAACTTGCAAGAGATGTTGATGGTCTGAGCGAAGAGCGCGGGGGGCCTTGTAGGGTTGAACCATACCCCGAAGGATAAGTGGCCCTTTCCCCTGCAGGATTTTGTGGGACATGCAGAGTGACTTGAATTTCACCCTCTCTCTGACTGGGAGCCAATGGAGCGCCTTCAGCGCCGGGCGGGCTGATTGCCACCTGGGGAGGTCTGTCAGAAGCCTGGCAGCGGCGTTTTGTGCTTGCTGCAGTTTGTTCAGAGTTGATTCTGGCGCCCCCAGAAACAGCGCATTGCTGTAATCCAGCCGGGAGATAATGAGCCCCTGGATTAGAAGCCTCCTGGTAGCCATCGGGAGGAGGGGTAGGATCTTCCGGGCTGACCGGAGCAGGCCAAAGCACACGCCTGCGGTCTTTTTGGCGTGTGTCTTAAAGGAAAGGTCCTGCTCCAGCCACACCCCCAAGCTCTTAATCTCCTTTTTAGAGGTAGGTGGCGCTCCCAGACAGCTAGGCCAGCTGCTTAGGGGCAGGGGAGGAGGAGAATTCCCCAACATCATCAGTTCGGTTTTCGAACCGTTGAGTTTGAGGGCTGAGTTGCACATCCAGGTGAAGATCTTAGCCAGGCATGCATGCAACTGATCGGGTTGGTTCGCCGACTGGGGAAGCCCTACCACCAACTGGGTAACTCCCATAACTAACACATCCTGCCCAAATGAATAGGATTCTTGTTGTCCACGGTATATGTCAATATATTGATTATTTCTTGATACGAGAAACTGCCATAGAAAGGTTTTTTATTTTGAAATATTAGAGGATAGCATCATTTATCACTCACTTATACAATTAGGACTAGACTTTGTTTAATTTAAGCCCTGGTATCACATTCACCTAAAAGCTAATAAATATAAGATCCCAAAAGATTAATCTAAGAGCACACATTCGAATATATAGAGAACTGAACAAGGTACTGCTGATTCAGTGGAAATGTTTTGGGCGACAGGCAAACCAACCTGAAAGATATGCTGAAACATGACTCAACTGTATCCAGGCAGACGCAAACCTAGAATTTACTCAGATGGAATTAGCTGTAAGAGAGTGAAGATACAGTTTAGCATAGAAACAGACCTATATAAGATGCCAAACAAAAACTGTTAAAGTACTCCTTAATTTATTCAGACGCAAAAAGCAGTACAAATCCTTCTACAATTATAATGAGGGCTTTATTGTAAAGGCAAACAGGGAGGCAGACTCATGGCAGAACAACTACTACAAAGGGAGGTCCCCTCCATCATAGCTGTTCACACATGACAGTGAAGGTTGCTTGCTTACATGTTCCTTAAACATTGCTCCAACGTTCACCTTCTTTTATGAAGAAGTCTCTGTCTAACAACTTGGTACAATTGATGCTGAGGAAGAATCAATGAAACCCTGAAGTTACTTAGACCCTCACCTAAAAGTATTGCACTGCTAAATGGGGAAATCGCATTAAATAATATTATGGCCGGAATCTGTGATCTGCCTAACACTATATCCCCATGTGAAGATGGATTCCCTGATGAGTACTATACCACCACAAAACATCGTCTAGTTCCAATGATATAGCTGTCATTCATAGAAGCCAAATCCTCTCATACCTTGGGGTCAATATCTAATAAAGCTATTATTTCACATTTTTCTACATAAAAACAGTTGGAACATTTGAACAATTGCCAAATTTCTTTAATTAGTGTTGATGTAAAAATTCTGGCTAAAATATTGTCAAATAGACTGAGTACTATCCTATCATTTCTGGTTCATTCATCCCAGGTAGACTTTCTCCCAGGTAGATCATCATTGAACTGTTTGAGAATTCTTTCACATTTTGTATGGCAACCGAAGGACCTTCAGAGAGAGGCTCTTTCTAACTTGCAGATAGGGCCTTCAGCCATTGAGTCGTGATAACTACCCTTGAGAGCCCTGGCCTTAGGCAAGATTTTTCCTCCAAAATCTGCTGACTTTATGAATCCCTTAGAGCAAACATCATTGGTGACGGATTCCGCTCCTGCCTGATAAAGATCTGTTGAGGCACCTGACAGGGCGCATGACCTTGGAAACTTTGTCAATCTCATTCCATCAAACATAATGGATACACTGAATACCTACAGCTGTTGGTCCTCTCAAATATACCTTTGTTAGAATAATTGTTGCACTTTCCAAATTATCGTTTGGTAATTGAAATTATATACATACTACATTTTGCTGATAATCACCTCTCGAGATCTCTCTCCAAGAATATTGTCTTTAATAAACACGTTTTCTCGATTTCTGGGATAAGTAATTTACTACTATTACTATTACTACCAATTTAAGCCCCCATGTATATGATATCAAGTGAATACCCAAGGGGCTCTATATTTAAATATCCATATCATTAGAGGTTTGGAGAGAATGGTGGAGGAGACTTTACACCCTTAATAACCCATGCGAAAAACGACTTCACCCATTGGATACTTATTGATATAGTGATGTTGACTAGTGTTCAGACCACTGGAAATGACTCCAGCTTCCAGGTATACTTGTATTCTAGGAATATTGCTGCTATTGACATGCAGGGACAAACTGCATCTTTTCGACATTGTCAAAGTTTCTATATGTAGGTAGGAGTGATACAACAATTACAATCTCTGAACGTTTGGGTACATATTATATCCAGTGGTCTGAGACTACCCCTCACGGAGTCGTATGATCTCACCCATCATCTGCTGTTACACTACCTTCATTAGGTGTCATAATGTCCCCTATGGGCAACATCAAACACTAACTTGTTATAATGTCCCAAAGAGATTTTGCTAACTTATTCTAGCAATTCCATTCTAGCATCTATGAGCAAACCTTTGATTCTGTGTATGTTCTCCTGGTAGAAAAATGCATATAGTCTGCTTGGAGCTGACCCCCTGTTTAACCACTCTGTCGCCAGATGGCATAATGTCAGCCTCCACACAGGTGCTGAACCCTTGTTGTTAAGTGAATCGTGTGACAAACCTATTTCCCTTTGGGATCATCTATTCTGAGGTGCCTGCCTAAAGACTTCCAAAGCTTGTGTAGTGATTTGATAATGAACCTAATTGGGGCCATTAACAGTTAATACACTGCTTGAGAGGTCTGAGGAGACAATTTCCCATCGACCTACCGGAGTTGCTGATTCTCGACTACCTAAAAATATGGGGTCTCCTCTGTGGTGTGGGCTCCAGATTATATTGCTTATCAATGAGCTAGTCTCCAAAGCCATTGAAAACTCAGCCAGAACAACAGGCTAATATTCCCTGGATAGAGAATACTCTGTTGAAGAATGGTCATCCTGGCTGCTATCACATAACAGATCCCCACACAAATTATACTGATCAGGCCTTGTCATGTATTCAAAGTGCTGCAGGTGCAACCAAATAAGGTGTGACCTATTGCACATGTTTTGGAGTTTCCCAAGCCTGCATTGGTATAGAGCGTCTGTGAGGACTGATTTGTGCAACACTGAGGCTTTCCACATTCCCTCATCAGATCACCTGACCATTCCAAACGATGTTACTGACTTGACCCCACAAGACCACAGGTGGATTATGACATCTCTGGTGCCAAGATCTATATCCTCAATCAACGGAGACAACACTCCGTACCCATCATAGATGAATTATTTTAGAACTAATAGACGTAGCTCGATGTGAAATCATCCTCTGTAAAGTTCATTATAAAATGGAAATCCTTGACCAAAAGTGGTACCTATTTTCAGATCGGAACTCCAATAAATAGATTTGAATCATGTACTGTATTTGTTGCGATCCTCCGGCAAGATAGTTACAGGAAATATAGCCAGGTCTGATCTACAGCTTGTGTAACTCTTTCTATCCATCTTGATCTTCATTACATTTCAAGACCGCAGATGTCAAAAGCTGCTTCTTCTGCCCCTGCTTCTGACTGGCAACTGATCCCTGCAATGACATGTGGACGCCCCCTTTCCCTCCCCCACATAGCACTGTCCAATATAATCATTTTTGAAAAACAAGGAGATAAAGCAAGTAGGACATTAGCACACAAGACGCAATATATTAAAATAGGAAAATGCATATGGCTACATCATGTCAATTTATGCCTACCTGGGCCAACCTATGGCATCTCGCTTCCACCGTACACCCCTGCTTACCACACCCTCACTTTTTGCCTTCTTGAATCTCAGCCCCCTCCCTTTTCAACAGCTACTATAGATGTGTTTGCAAAGATTTGTCATTCTACCTTTTAAACACAATTAACACATCTCATCATCATCATCTTTATCATTGTATTATTTTTGCAATCAATATTATTATTATCATTAATTCCACAGGATCTAATAATTTTGAATTGTATATTGTGTGGTACATATGTTATCTGTGTATGTCACAACTTGAAAACTATGGGCCCTTTGTACACCTTTCTTGGTTTACTAAAGAATCCTTGCAAAAAAAGACAACAAGCTGTGTTTACTATATCCAATTACAAAGCGAAGCATTTGCTATGTCCGAAGACATAGTAAAAAGCCATGAGCAGCTTGAAGGATTTGATGGGTGGTTTGCTCCTGGAAACGTCATTGAAAAGCACAAAACAAAAGTAACTGAAGTGCCATATGGAGGCCTGGCCTCTCCCCCTGGACATGAGACAATTAAAAATAAACACTGCCCTGTGGTAACCCAGTATACACTGCATGAGATGATGGCAAGTAAAATAATGTTAGCTGCCTGAAAGGACCCAGGTCTACATAGCCAAGGTGTGCAATAAAAAAACTAGAACACTTAGGAGGTCACATTGTTTTCCAAAAATGCTTTGACCATTGTTAGAAAAGGGGGTCTCTAGTTGGCAAGGGTTTGCACCTTTGTCCAAATAGGGATCCTTCTTTCTAGTCAGGAAAAGGGAGTTACACTCCTAAAATAACCCCTGCTCACCCCGTTGGTAGCTTGGCATGAGCAGTCAGGCTTATCTTAGAGGCAGTGTGTGAAGCATTTGCACATAACCAACAGTAATACATTGTAAGCACTACAAACGGACACCACACCAGTTTAGAAAAAGATCCAATATTTTTATATACTTAAAACAATAAGAATCAACAATACAGTACTTAAAAATCTTCAGTTATCATAACCTTGAAAAACAGTTCCTTGATGTCGATAGCTCCATTTGGGGCTATCACGGCGTCATGAGCAAGCAAATGCAAACAGATCTGTCTGACCGCAGCATCGCGGGCCAGCTACGGCGTTGGGAAGACCCGCAAACAGTACCTTTTAGAAATGTAGGGCGTCGGCGACCCCTAATTGAGCTTCCAAAAGCACGGCGTCTGCAGGCGCCGGTTCCGGAGGTCAGTACAGGAGTCGTCGGGACCGTCGAAGTCACACGCGTTGTAGGTCGAACTCCTCTTTGTTGAAGTCAGGAGCGCTGGCGTCGGCAGGCGTCAGGTGCTGCGGTGCTGCGGTGCAGCAGTGTGGCATGTGGTGCTTCAGGTCGCGGTGCGAGCAGTGGCTCTGTGGCTTCGTCAGAAGGCGTCGTCAGTGAGACCACGGTCCGGTGCAAAGTGAATGTGGTGCTCGTCACTGTGCAAGCAGCGGCACCATCATTGCTGAAGCCTGTCGTCGGCTGACGAACTGTAGTTGATGGCACCAGCGTTGGTAGGCCAAGGCTGCGGTGCGGGATGAGGGCGATGCATCATGTGACTTTACAAGCGGTGCCCTTGAACCACGGTGCAAGCAGCGGCGTCGATTCAGGCTTGGAGCGTCGTTCTTGGGTACTTCCAATGCGTCGTCTTGAAGTGAGGCGCTGAGGAGTGCGGTGCCCACAGGTCGCGGTGCAAGCAGCGGCTCATTGGTGGTTTCAGCAGGCGTCGTCAGTGTGACCAGGGTCTGCACCCGTGTCGTAGACATCATCGAGTTGCTTTTCTTCTGTTGCAGAACAAAACACAGTCCCTAGTGCTGAGAGCAGAAGAGCTTGAAGTCCTTGCTGTTTCTGAGACTTCTTGAACAGGGAGCAAGCTCTACCTCAAGCCCTTGGAGAAACTCACGAAAGTAGATTTCAGAAAGTTCAGTCCAGTCCTTTCACTGCCCAAAACAGAAGCAGCCACTGCAGGCCATCACAGCAAAGCACACAGTAACGTGGTAGTCCCTCCTCACAGCTTCTCCAGCTCTTCTTCTTGGCAGTCTTCTTGATCCAAAAGAGGTCTAAAGTTCTGGGGTTTGGGCCCCAATTTGTATACCACCAAATCCTTTGTTCTCTGAAGACAGAGAGTGTCTGCACTTAGTCCAAACCAGTTCTGGGTGCATTCTGCCAGTGCACAACTTCTTCCTTTCTCAGTGTGGGCCAGGGTCATCAGACGCACCACAGGAGGTGGAGCCAGTATTGTGGAAGGCAGAAGTAGACCTATTCAGGTCCAGGTGCTACTCCTCCCACCACTCCCAAATCACATAGGTCTATTCAGCTTAGTGCCGACTCACCCTGCCTCCTGGAGCCACCCCAGCCCATGTCACTCACAAACCAGACATGCAATACACAACCTAGCAGAGGCAGACTGGATGGTTAGGCAAAACAATGTCTACTTTCTAAAAGTGGTATTTTCAAACACAGAATATTAAAACTAAGTTCACTAAAAGATGTATTTATCATTTAGCAATGTTGGCTAAAAGGCTATTTGTGACCGCAGGGCTCACAACAATTTGAGTGGTTTTACCAGTACTGATTATATTTGTTGTAGTTTGGTACTTGCAGCTCTGCTTTTCACATTTTAATTATAGGACGACAAATGCCAGAATGAAAAAAACCACAGCGAAATAAGATATTCTTGCCTGAAATTGAACAAACTGAGGGCCTTTTAATCTCCAGCACAACCTAGCAATTTATTTGGTGTGCTCAGAATTAATATAAGGCTTAGAATTTTCAACAAGTTCCTATCCTGCTAGTAAACTAAAATATTTTAAGAAACAAATATTAAAAACGAACTCTATGTAGATAGCTCTTCTCTGACCCAAAATGAATAATAGATTTGGTGAGGTAGACCCAAAACCAATACAGTTGCAAAGTGGCTTAAAAATATGAGTGACATCTTTCGCCTATCATGACCTTTTCAGCCGGCTTCACTTGACATAATTCTTCATTTAGCCCACACTTAGGGGCCGATTAGGATGGCGGACGGACTTGCGTCCGTCCGCCACCCCTGAGTAGGAGGGACCGTCCGCATGGGCAGCGGCGGTCCCTCCATGGCAATTAGGATGTGACCGCCAGGGTGGCGGTCACATCCTCTATTTTTTACATTGCGGCGGGTGCAGCTTCAAGCTGCACCCGCCGCAATGTTAAAAATGCATGTGTTGCATTTACATGCACAAAGCGGCGGGCACCGCACGGTGCCTGCTGCTTTGTGTACGCAAATGCAGGGGGGTACCATAGGTACCCCCCATGTGCACCCCCCACCCCCCATTCACCCAGGGGGCCCGCAACGGGCCCCCAAAGTGAATGTCCGTATGCTTTTCCATGGCGGAAAAGCCGCCGTGGAAAAGCATATTTACACAAACATCATAATATGGCGGACGGTGTCTCATAGACACCGCCTGCCATGTTATAGCTTTGCCGCCGCGGTCGGAAGCCGACCGCAGCGGAAAAGCGGCAGACGGAATTCCAGACCCACTAGCCATCCTAATTTGGCGGTGGGTCTTTGGAGTCTCCGCCGCGGTTTTTCCGCATCCTCCAGGCCGGCGGACACTTCCGCCGGCCCGGAGGATGCGGAAAAACCGCCATCCTAATCGGCCCCTTTGTATGTTTAAAGTAAAACTACAAGTCATAAGCTGCAAGGTGACGTTGCTGAAATGTGTGGGCTACCAGGAGGTGTCATATTGTAATGAGGCCACTTGGAAGGTCTAAACACATGACCACTTCCATTCCAAAAAACAGATCCACAAAAGCACCAAATGATTTGTTGTTAGCAGACCTTCTATAGTCTGTCTGTGTAATCTACTGATCCAGCGATCAGGGTTCGATAATTTAAAAATAGGCCCATTTACACTACCCAACTAATCCCTTCATGCTGGGGTTCAGTTTGGTGCAAGTTTATACCTAATTTTCCAAAGTCCGCAACAAAACCTGCATTTCTCTTTATATATATTTGTGGCAACAGATCTATAGTTGATAAGTTGAAGGTAATAATTATGTACTTATTTAATTTTATTAAATAATAACAAACTCAGTGTATAATTATAATGTTTTATCGAAAATAATGTAAAATGAATGCTCATTAACCCAATGAACGCTCATGATGAGCTCAGCTCGTCATGAACCACGGTGCTCGTGTGCTCATGACGAGCTGAGCTCGTCATGACTGTTGGAACGCTCGCACGCTGGGGAAATTCCCCTGCTGTGCGAACGTTCTACACAAACGGGTGTGGTCATGACGAGCTCAGCTCGTCATGAGCACACGAGCACTGTGGCTCATGACTAGCTGAGCTTGTCATGAACACGGGGCGCTGTGCGCACCCCTCCTCCCCCCAGCACAGCAGAGGAAGGAGTCCCACATGCAAGGAGTTAAGTACAGTCACACAATGCAAAGACACATATTCTCACAGAGAGAAAATATTAGCAATATATAATTCAAACTCATGTCAAATAATTAAATGCATTGAAGGAGTGGCTAGGCGAAGAGAGAAACATTTCAGGAACAAACATATTTGCAAATAATTATGCAAATGAATTATCTATACTAACCAAAGAATCAGGGAAAACTACCCTCTGGACAAGAAGGGCAGCAAGGCCACTCAGGAAGTCGAGTGGCAAAGATTTAGTCAGGAAACAGGTAGGCCTCTATCTGGAAACAGCATACCGTCGACAGCGACAACCTCCCACTAGCTAAACACCAGCCAACCCAACAAACCACACCCCTGGGGACTTTTAATTATACCCTAAAACTCAAACGACCATCCCATAGAAGTATCAATCTCATGCTCTACTAATGATTTGATTGGCTAGAAAAGGAGGCGTATGATCACTCCATTGACTACATATGCATAATTCTATAAAGGGCTATTGTTAGAGAATAGGATATGACATCAACCACGTAACCAAGGAAATATTATTCATGTTACTATCCACATTTCCTCTAGTTTGACAACAAGTTAAAACATTGTATAACAATCTTCCGCTGAGTGCCTCTCTGCATAGGAAGTTTCTCTCTGTTCATTGCAATGTCCTTTTGTTCAGATTTTTGGCACGTTTGTGAGTCTATGAAGGACACATTCAGGCTCCTTCTCTTCTCCTGCACACACTTCATATTTTAAAATAATTTTTTCCCTATTTATTTTCTGCTTAACCCTTAACCTGACATGCAGAATGAAACTCCATGCTTTGTTTTCTACAGAGAATGAAACACAAACATTTATTATTTTCATGAAATATAATTTTCAATGTGCACCATCCCAGCATTGCACTAACCCATGCACAACCCATATTATTCCTAGCAATCATTATTAACGTGCACATAAGCAGCATTAGTATTTTTTTTATTTTAGCCAAAAGCATCTGCAGCCTAGTTTTCATGCATTAGTACACGCATGCGCAAAAGCATTTTCCCTTATTTTAGCATTCTTTAATAATACTTTTCACAGCACATGGTTAATGAAGGTTACTGAGGGTTCAATTTGAGCAGGTTTTATTTTCTCGAAGCTCTTCTCCATCACTACCCACATATATTCTAAGCTGTTAGGTTAGGGAGTCCCCTCTGTTCTGCAGGACTGCATCCCTTGGTCAATGTGAATTAGAACATTTATACCCATCTATACCACAATGCAGAATGCTGTTGTATTGCTTAATGGGTAAATTCTCCCTCTCAGCTGATGTATGGCTTGTGCTACTGAATCCACTAAAAGCAGCTTTCATCTCCTTTGCCTATATGCCTTGTATTACTATAATTACTGGAAGGAGCTGCATCTAATCGCCATGTCTATTTGAGTTGAGTTGAGTTGCCTTAAGCTCTGCACCGAACCTCTTTTCTAACAATGAGTTGGGCTGCTCCAATCTGCTGATTTTGGGCCATTTATTCGCCCCTGTGTTTGTACTAATTGTTTCACTGTGAGATTTGCCAGGCAGAGAACTACTCCGCATAACTTGTGGCTACTGTAGGTGTTAGCACTTTATGTCATCTCTGTGCTTGCATGATGCAGTGTTGTTAAACTTTAAAATTGACTCTCAACACTGTACCTGTGTTGAGAGTCAGTGATTACACTGAGGTCTGCTGAAAACTGTCAGAGAGCTCACTCACCCTTGTATCTGATTGAGCTGTGCTAATATTGTGTTGGTCAAGACAGGGGATTCTCCCTCAGCCTCATCTTTGTACCTGACTAACAAGTATCACTATAAACTCAACTGGCACGGAGCTCCCTTTCTATGATGTTGCATGTGTGATGTGGTATTTATGTGTATGAGAGACTCCCTCATACTGCCTGAACTTGTGCAGCGTGTGTGACAGACAGTTCTACAGGGACTTTTCTCAAACTCCCCGCATCTTCTCATTGCATATGCTTCAAACTTCAATTAGAATGCAATAAAGTAGCGTGCGAAAATGTAGAATGAAAAAGGTACTTGGAAAAAGACAGAAGCAAAACAATGTGTAGCTAGCATTCATGTCTATGGGAAATAAAAGTAGAAGTGAAAATGCTAAATAGTTTCCACTTGATTTCTGGATTGTGCAAAGACAATTAGTCACTTCCATTTTATAGATCCATGCCCCTGCTACTGCTTTCCATAGTAATTACTTTCCGTGCCACACTTCTCCTATCCTTACAACCTCACTTACTCCTTTCTTTTACTCTATCACTAAACCAAACCTAAACTCAAAAATGTTACATCATCCTGTAAGAAATTGGATTATTAATTGAGGTGGATGTCTATTCACCTGAAGAAATAGTCACAACCTCTGTCAAGGTGAACTTTTAAAGTCCTTAAATTAACCTGAGCTCTACCCCTTGGTAGCTATGTTACAGCAAAATGAAAAGTATTCATGCAGTACCAAGACTGTAATAAAGTCATCATACAAAACAATAAAAATCTCAAACCAAATTAGAAAATCTGAATAGATTTAATAAACAAAAATGCAGTAAGGAGAAACGGAGAGTTGCATTTTTACAGTTGTAAGTAGGAATAGCACTAAGAAGCACAAAGTCCCAATTATTGTTAGTCTACTGTTAGTGATGCAGTAGACCGGGCCCTGGGAAAAAAAGTTGACGAAGACCGTGGTAGAGTGCAGGTTGGATACACTGGGTCTGTTCCTTTCGGTCAAAGATTTTACCTTCTAATGTTAGTCCTTTAAAATGCAATCTATGACAGGAATATATGGATAAACACCCTAGGACCTCCGAAGAGACACCTAGGGACTTCCAGGGTGCCAGACAGAGGCCAATATCATGGTTCAGTTCAGCTGCAGGTACCACTTTGAAACTGGGCAGTTGTAGGAAAAGCCTCCTGTAGTTTATTGTATCCAAGTAGCTTGACATGGAGGTCAGCCTTATGACCCTTGGAGTCAAGTTCTTTGTCCTGGGCACAAGAGAGAGCAGACCTAGTCCTTCAGAGCTTCTCAGGTCACAGACAACAGGGTCAGTCTTCTTCTGATCTTCCTCAGGTTCAGGAGTGTTCTGAAGTGGATGTCTGGAGAATGGGTTAAACGTTCCTGGTGTCAAACTTTCCCACTTTGGGCATTTTCAATATGGCAGAAGTCTTCACCCACACTGAAGGTGGGCTTTGAGGGCTGGAGGTGTGTGTGGGGAGAGTATTATAGTCATCCCAGTATCCTCCCACATCTAACACTAAATTCCAGTTTGGGTCAGCCACTGTACAAAAGTAGGGTTTTCGAGCAAGCAGACAGTGAATACACACAAATTGTTTTGGCATCCTCTTTACCTTCCTTTCAAGTGTGCCCCAAAGTATTATGTACATTCCCATCAGACCTGTCAAGCAGGATTTGACAAGCAGGATTTGACACTGTAATGTCAAAAATGATGAAGCAAAATAATAAATATTTCACCTGATAATATTGTACAGCGCTAGAACTCCATGATCACAAAATTAATGGAATGTCACAGCCAGAGGTTTATGCCGAATTGGCAATAAGTTGACATCATTTAATGTATTATCAAATGAAAATGCCAACATCTTGCCTATTTCAATTCTATTTGACAAATCTTCAGGTCACATGCGCTGAACAGAGACTTGCAGTTTTGAGTCAAATGTTACAAGTTCAATTAAGCATATACAATGCAGTCAGAATTGCATACTCAACAGAGTTTGAGTAGTCATCTCTGTCCATCCAGGTCAGCCTCTTGTTATGCTCCTGGGAAGCATTTCACACCTTTTACACCAATTCAAATGCTAATTACTGGTTGTCAGAAGTGGGAGAGCAAGTGCAAATTTAGCCTCCAGGAACTTTATGTAGGGAAAAGGTAACTTTCTAAAAGCAAATTTCCCCCCAATATTTATTAAAAATCATCTGATTTCACAGTTGAATTCGATTTTTAATAACTGTAGTTATTTCTTTATTTTTCAAGCTAGTCCCTTTCCTGTGATAGGTTTTTAGGATTTGTAATCTTTACTCTGGTTTTCTACATCGGACAGATAGGTCTGTCAGTGAAAATCACTTTTATGTGCTAGTCACTGTAATGTTCTGTTAAGATTGCATTTCTACATGTTCTGCTTTTAAATACCATGCACCCTGCCTTGTGGATGACAAGGCCTACATAGGGGTGACTTATTAGTATTTAAAGGGGAGGTTTTGACCTATCAAAACGATTTATTTTGACAAGTCAAATTGCATTGTTTAAACTGCAAAGCTAGTCTACAGTTGTAGGCCTGGATCCAGGTTATACACTGTCACTGTAGTGGATGGCACAATACGTGCTGCATTACACTTTTGACATTTAACTTACAGGGGATGGGTTATTTGTGTACCATACACTTAGGACTTATAGTTAAGTTAAATATACCAAATATGATTATGTCACTTAGACCATGTTCAAAGGATGAGCACAGGCACTTTACTACTGGTTAGCAGGGTTAAATTGTAAAACTATAGAATCCAGAAAAAGTAAAAAAATATGGTGAGAACATGCAGAAAAGGCTCATTTCCTATACATCCCTGCCAAATCTTAACCCTATGCAATCCTAAACCCAACCCCTTACTCTATCCCTAACCATAAAATGTTTCTTCATATTTTACCTCACAACATGTGTTGGTCTAATCATAACTCTTAAACATAATGCAAACCTCACCTTAAATGTATTTTTCACAAATCGCCTCTAAAACCCATCAATTTCTGCTATTTAGTTTTTCGACTTAATTTAGTCTTTTATGTTCTTCTATTTTTGCATCTTCATTTTCTACTGTACCCTTTTCACATTATTTTAACTGCAAACCATTTTTCAGGAATCTCACTCGCACCCTCTGTGCTTTTAGACATTAACAACTTGTTTTATATATCGTTCTTCAAACAACAATTGTTTTGTTTCCAAGCACAATGAAAACAGATGTTACTCTTACTGAATTTCTAGAATGTCTATAAATGAATGGCTCAGCATTTTCACATAATGTTCTATTGTGCTTGCTGCTCATATTTCTGTTTCGATACCTATAAAACCCAGCAAAGATTCATTTGAATTCAATATTACCCACTTTAATAGTACTCAATTCATCAGCCTCAGAAGAGTAGAAGTCTCAGTAGGCCTTACTCAGGCTCAACTTTAAATACCTCTATTTTTAAGAGTTGAACATACATTGATATTATTACCCGCTCATATGTTTAGGCTCTAGAGGGACTTTCCTCACATCTCCATCTCTGCTGTAATGACACAAAACAAAACTATAAGCTCTAGAGGGACTTTCCTCACATCTCCATCTCTGCTGTAATGACACAAAACTATGCTTGCCTGCAAATTCTTTTTTAACCATGACACACTTTGCAATGTCACAAAATGATTCGCTCATCAGTAGGAGATCTTCAGCGCTGAGAACCAATACAGTTTACAAAGAGGTACAAAGATTAAACAAGTCTATGGGTTAGGCCGCCCCTCCCCCCCCCCTGCTCAGTTATCACTCCCTGTCCCAAAGGATGAAAGGGATTAAATTGTGCATGGGTATTAGTGTAGTCATCTGAGATTCAGGACTTCTCCATAAGCAACAAAAGTAAAGGAAGCAATAGGTGAACAATTTACATGTGGAGAAGTACTGTACACATGTGAATTAATTATAGAAATAATACAAAAGCATTTGATTTCTTGGCAGTGCACATTATGGCAAATTCCTCTTAAGACAATCTAGGATTTCCATACTAAAAATAAGAATTCTGATTTTAGCACTCTGACCATCTTTGAACCGAGTGCAGATGATTATTTTTGCAAATATGCCTTACATGGACAGAATCTTAATCAGAGTCATATATGAAAAATAATACCATGAAACTGAAAATCATAGGTTTGTAACTAAGATTCAAAGAAAATGTTTTAATGGACAATATGCTACCTCAAGGTGTGCAAGTGCAGAGATTCCAAGTAACACTTTTAGGTATTAAGAGCTCTGGACTTATCACTTATTTCTTTCCATGCTCTGTGATCCTCAGTTTGCAGCTTACCTAAAAACGCCTACTTTTACATTGATTCCAAGGTTTTAATCCCTAGATGGAAAGCATTATCTTATTGCAGTATCTAATTCCAGTTTCTCTCATTAATTGATTTAGACACCTTTCCCTAATAGGTTTGTGAAAAGGGCAGAGAAAGATGAAGTGTGGAAGATACTCGTATTATATCGAGCAAAGGCAGATTTCCACCTTTTGCACTCCTTGGGCCGTATTACAGAGAGTGCCCCGGGTGCGCAACGGGCATGAACGCCCACTTATTTGCACCCATGGGGCACTTTAGTATTAGAGAAGGGGCTAAAGATGCTTGTGCAGCCCCTTCTGTAATCCACATAGCACTGGCACACATGTAGGTCCAACGCTCATTAGAGGCCATCAATTTGCCTCTCTGCCTGGACCTTACTATGGACATGGGCACAGAGACAAACATGCCATTAGGAAGTGCACCGAAAGTGTGCCACAAAAAGGTGGCACGCTTTCAGTGCACCTCCTAAAGGCAGCCCTCTGGAGGGGAAAATGGGATCCCGTGACCTTGCAGCGGGTGCAACATTTACTGCATCTGCCTGCCAGGGGATCTCACTCCCCTCTTTAAAGTGCTGGCAGGTTGGCACCTGCACTGTAAAAATGGAACGGCTTTGAAGAATCCACTCTATATTTCATTTAAATGCACTGCCCCCAGGGCAGCACAAGATTGAGGCTGCCCTGGAGGTAGTGCTTTCACTATAATATGGCACACTTTCCCTGTTTGCGCATGACACATGTATTTAAAGGTGCGCTGCGGTGCAAACTAGGAAAGGGCGCCTTATGTGTATTTCAGCCCTTTGTCAAACTTGATTCTCTTTAAGGGAAGATTATAACTCCCAGTGGCCATGAAGAGCCTAATTTCGTCTGATGCTTACTTTGACTAAAATATAGGGTTGAACTATTTTTTAAGGCCTATATGGCCCCTTCCCCGTGATGGATTCCAAGTACTCCAGGGCCTTGTGCATTTGGGCTTGTCTTATTCTGCCTCCCATTGCCTTCATCCTGGGAGGCTTTAGCACTGGGAGCACCCAGTGCAACAGTCTTTTTAGGGCCCCTTCCCAATACAACCTCCTCATATTTCCTCGCTGTCACCCTGCAAAAATGCCCTTCATCTCTCTCAAATACATTTCACCGTTTTAAAGTGCTGGTAAAGGCTGGGCTTACCACCCTACTCAGCTATCCACATAAAATACAGATCTATTCTTTGCAGCAGGCATATTAACCCTCTGCTCTACTTTATGGCGAGTCAAAGCTCCCACTAGACATGACTCTGATCCCTTTGTGTAACATGAACATTAATCACACGAGTTATCATGACATTTTTATTGCTGCCTGAAAGCTGGCAACACAAGGAGCTATGCAGCAGGTGTTTTTAAATCCTGTGTCAGATTTTGGGGAACTGAGCAATGGCTCCAGTAGATCCACCTGGCAACTGTTTACCAGATTTTTATTATGCTCTATATATTTCTCTTGTCCAAAAAATTGACGGGTATTATGTGGACTATTTCTGTCATTGTTTTTAGGTCACATTGCCTTCACGTATCAGAACAGGGGTGCCTTTTGCAGCACTGATCATTTCTTTCCAGGTTTTCCTTTCAAACATTTTTACCATGACTGAAGTCCTTTATAAGAAACAATGGGATATTAAAATTCCGTCCCCTTTCAGACCTTTTTCTCACTTATGTGTTGATGCTTGTACTTCTTGTTACTTTCATCCGTTATATATATCGCAGGAGCACTCCCCACTTATTGTCATTTCCAGATCAGGATAGGTGTTCACTATTTCAATTCTAGTTCTCTTTTTATTATTCCACAGCTTATTTATCTTGCTATATTCCTTCAAAAAAATTTCAAGGTAGCATGGGTCCTAGACAGGAGCGCAACACCCATTGGACTCAGAGGGCTTCAGCCCCCCCCCACATCGTGTGTGGCAGCCCAGGGTGCGACAGCATCCCGGGCACACACACAGCCGCACCCGAGCACTTCACAGGTCTTTAAAAGACCATTTGAATGTTAATGAGGCCTTGCTGTTGTTTCACCCCAGACTAAGAGCCCTTCTAAGAGCCCCTGCAGCTCCACTCCATGTTGCCTAAAGATTCAGCCCCCCTAAATTTGTTGTTAGCCACCCATCCCCCCCCCCAAAAATATTTGGCTCTACTTGCGCCTCTGGTCCTAGAGATCAAAATGTAATCGCCTGCCAAGAAGATACCGATTTTTTTCTCTGGAGACCACCAGTGCCTGAAAGAAATGTTGACATTATATAATTTGTATGTAAATTAAAGAGGACTGGGACCATTAGACGACCCTGTTCTACCACTCTTTTTGTGGCCAGCTTCGTAATCTGTCAACCCTCCATTGCAGGTACATTTGCACATTGTTGGGATCCATTTTATTTCTTGGCTATTTACTATTTTCTAGAGAACAGAGGAATGTAGTGTTAATTTACCACATCACTGGTAAACCATAAAACAAAAACGAGTAAAGCACATCAAGGTCTGATGCAAAATAATAAGTATTTCATCTGCTAATATTTTACAGCGCCAGAGCTTCATGATCACAAAATAAATGGAATGTCGTCTCCAGAGGTACATGGCGTATTGGCAATACGTTGGCACCTTTTAATAAACTAGCAAATGAAAATGCCAGGCTGCTGCCTATTTCAATTCCTCTACACACGTCTTCAGGTCACAGGCGGTGAGCAGAGACTTGCAGCTTTGAGTCAAATGTCACTAGTTCAATTGAACACATACAATGCAGTCAGAATTGACACCAGCTTGATGTCAGGGAGGAAGAATAGCGGTGCCTGTGACAAACACAGTTATCGTATTTTCTTTTCACTGTGATCATTGTATTTCAGAACAAAATGTCTTCCTCGCTGCAGTAGCAGCAACAAAATGCAAATGGCAGCACTAATATGAAGTAATATAGCGACTCATAGACCCTAGGGATCGAGATTGGCTCGAAGGATCCCAGAAATCTTTGCAAGGGCCAACGTGAAGATTATCTGAAGTCCACAGATCAAAAAATTGAACCAAAATAGTAGAAGCCAAATAGTTACTGAGGGAAGGGTCATGCCCATGTTCTGCTGTGCTCTGTGGGTTCTAGGGTATTTTGCATGCCCTGTGCCCAGATTTTGCAGCACTAGGCTGATGGCCATGCATAATATTTTCAAGAGGCATGGGGCAAGGGTATAGCTGGAGGACAGAAAGAAGATTCAGCCACAGAGTTATGGTTACATTTCAAAACCTGAAACAAATTAAATATTCGCCAGTATTGGAGAACTATAGAAAATGCAGCATGTACCTTCCCAATGGTTTGCTCATGGTATCGCAAATAACATTACAGATTATTTTATCTGAGGCTTCGTCCAAAGGGTACTTAGTTGAGAAAAAGTCAAACAGTGAGTGTTCAGTTTTGAAAATATGGACTATGACTGAAAAGAAATTCAAAAACGGAACGCAGGTTAGAAGAGCTTTCAAAATTACTAGTAACACAAAAAACCGAAGAGTATGCAGATGAACAATGCTTAATTTGAGACACTGGTTTCAGGTGGGGCTCACTGTCACTCACATTTGAGGATCAGCATGTATTTTTCTGCATCATACTTTGACCCAGAGCAAGAGAGTGATAAACACACAATGTGAAATGAGAAGGAAGAAAAAAACAGAAACACTGTGAGATAAAGCAGAAACTGCAAGAGTGAGATAAAGGGGCAGGGAGTGTCTAATACTGGATTAAAGAGTCATCAGGACTATGCAGCCTTGTTATTCAGTTCTCTGACATTCAATAGGGCTGGCCTTTGGCTTCTGAGCAAAACTCTGGACCCCAGCACTTACTCTTTTACAAATTAAGAACTACAGCGAAACAAGAGGTGATGGACCTGATACGATCCTTCACAGAAACGTACAAAGATTGTTGTAGAGAGATTGAACATTCTGTCAAGGTGTTGAGGGGTTTTAACATTAAATACAGAAACTGGCAACAAAGTACTGAAGGCAGTCATGATATCCACAGCCGCCATCCATAAGTAGTTACGTTAGATCTTTTCAAGCATAAAGCTAAACAATGGTTACCAACTAATGGTTAATTTGCTGAGTGCAAAAATTGTAAAGCCAATCATTTGCAGAAAATAGAGAAGACTGCAGGAATGAGTGCACAGGCTGAAATGAGAAGATATAAAAGAAAATATTGTGAAACAATATTTGTATTTATGTTCTACATTGCCAATGCAAAGTTATGGTATGTAGGTACAATGGTATGTACTTTGAATGCTTAGCTAGCTTCCCTATTGCATATTCAAGCAATTAAAACGAAAATTGTTCATGCCTTTAACATTTTGCAAACTAACATGCTTGCAAAGTATGTATGTTGTGTTTTTTAAGTATAGCCCAGGTTGTAAAGTACACTTTAGGCACAAACTTAAAACTCAGAAATGGATGCGGAGTACATATTTAATTTAGAAAAAATAATCTGCTCTATGGAAAACTTAACACTGATCGGATGTTTGACTTCTTTGATTTATAAGTACACTATCTAGCTCCTGCTTTTGCTTGTATATTGGTAAACATGGTGGTAACCTACAATCGACACTCTGGAACATCAAGTTTCAAGGGAAGGTGAGGTTGGACTAAGGAAAGACAGGTTCAGCATTCATCGAATGTTCATCAGTACAGAGTGAGGCGGTAAGAGTAGTATTGGAACCAAACCTGATTTCTAAAAAAGATGTAAGGTGAAAGACTGAAAGTAACAAGGTTTCCATTATTAAGATGTTTACCAAACCTTTTAGAAAATCAATGCTCCCCTATATGAACACATTATGATGTTAATGCTCCACAGTCAATATTATAAATTCCATACTATAAAGGAACCCCATTAAGTTTTTGTTAGAAATGGGGTTTCGGGTTAGCTAGGGTATGCACCGAAGCCAAGCTGAACCCATTACTCTAGTCAGGGCAAGTAAGTTACACACCAAAGATAACTTTTGCTCACCCCCAGTAGCTTGGCACAGAGCAGTCACACTTATCCACATAGACAAATGTTTTAAGCGTTTGTGCAACACGCTCACACCAGTGACACAATAAATACACCACCAAAGAGACACCGCACAGGACTGTATAGAAAATACTGTTTATATTGTGCACATAACATTTACCAAATTCACAGAAAACAATAATTACTTAGACAACTGGGCAATAGTCAAAACATTACAGTGTGTGCAATAAAAGGAAGGTTTTACATGCACGTCAATAAAGCACCAACACTGCGCATGTAAAGCGCTCTGATCCCTGATACCTTCGGGTCAAGTTTGCGCTATATAAAACTACGAAGTGCAAGGATCAAAATGACATATCAAGACATCCAGGTCATTAAATGTAGCAAGTAATCATTTAAAATACCTAAATCACCTAACAACCCCCCACACATAAGTCACAGCGCATCTGCACTTCTCTCAGCTGTTGCACGGTAACCAGACCCAGCATATGGGGCCCGGTAGCGCAGGTGCACCTACTGCACTGGATACAGTAATTAATTCCAGAATATAGGGCACTGTGCACCAATAACAGTCATTACGATAAAATGTAGGACTCAGCAGTCCTATCCTCAGTGAGAGTATAGGACTGACAGCAGACAATATCTAGGTGCTGGGTACACAGTGGTTGGAGCCTTCGGTCCCTGAGACCCTGGTCAGGAGACCAGCCAGCTAGTTCTTGGAGTCACTCTTGTGGTCCTAGGTTCAAGATGCAGGTCCAGTCCTTTCATTCAGGCAGCAGGGCAAGGAAGAGAGAAACTGAGTAGCAGTCCTTCTTGCACAACAGCACAGCTGTCCATCTGAGTCCTACTCAGGTCCAGAGATATAACGAAGAGTTGGGTCTGAGGGTCCAATATTTATACCTGGTGCACACTTTGAAGTAGAATGTTATGGAGGTTTCCACCCCCATAGGTACTTGATATTTCCTGCCTTCCTGCCCTTGTAACCAGATAGTATGGGGTCACAATAGACTGGTGTCAAACCTTTTGTGAGTGTGCTCTGGCAGAGCCTTTGTGCTGTGCAAGTGTGGTAGCTGACACCTCCCCCCCATCAAGTCAGATTTGGCCCATCCTGCCAACACCTATGGCCCTGTCTGAGAGCAATACACAAAGACCAACTGCCAGCTACACCCAGTCATGTGACCCAGTTAACAGACTGCAGATACTAAATGGTTAGGACAAGAAAATGACACCTCTCTAAAGGTGACATTTTCAGTATTGTGACTTAAAATTCAACTTTACTATTAAAGTGGTCTCTAACTTAAAATTCTTTAGACACAAAACTCAATATTCCTACCTGCTCCCAAATAAAAGGTATCACTTATTAAATGTAATAAGTTAACCCAGTGTTATCAAATGGGAGAGGCAGGCTTCACATTAATGAGAAATACATTTTGTCATTTTTTACTCCCAGGACATGCATTACTTAAAAGGACATATCCAACTTTTTAAATACAATGCATCCTGCCCACTTGGCTGTTTAGGGCCTATCCTGGGGTGATACTAGGGGTAACTTATACATAATAAAAAGTTAAGTTTGAGCATGGCAAAAGATGTATATTAAAAATACCACCCAATGACAAAGCATGCCACCTTCAGGTGGGTGAGGGTTTTTGTCCTATAAATTCATTTTCACATACACAAACCCCCTCTTTATGACTAGGCGTACATTTGTGTGATTTATATTGACAGGGAGCAGTACACTTCCAGTCTGGTTATTAACTCCCAATAGACCCCTTTTTATGTTTTAAGGAGGTTTGTCTTGCCAGGTCGAAAAAGACAGCTTAAAACTGTGCATACAGGCTGCAGCGGCAGGCCTGAGACTTGTTTAAAGGGTTACTTAAGTGGGTGGCACAATGAGTGCTGCAGGCCCACTTGTAACATTCAATTTAGAGGTCCTGGCCCAATAGTAACATTCAATTTACAGGTCCTGGATACATGTGGTATCACTTTTCTAGCAACATATCAGTAAATGAAATGTGGCAATTGGGTGTAAGCTAATGTTGCAATATTTAACGAGAGAGCAAAATCAAATTAGTACTGCTTAGAAGTGGTAAAGTGTGCAGAGTCCTAAACCCCAAGTCAGTGAAAATTAAGATACTAGACGGCAAAAGGTTGGGGAAAAACCATGCCAAGGATTTCATTTTCAACAGACACCCTGTTCTGTTACAAATTACAAACACAGTACAATAAAACACCTGTAAATTCTATAGAATGCAATTTTAAATTCACTAAAACGGCACCCAAGTATATATCATAGAATTTAGAATATGAAATATATTATATGTCTACAATTGGAGATCTCTAGTCTGTATTAGACCATTGGATCACTGGGAGTTCTACACAACAGAATGAAATGTTGATGCACAAATGTCTTGCCTAGATCTTCTGCCCCAACACCACACTTCTTGTCTTTGTTTTGCCCTATTTAATTTAGAACATTATGCCCGTAGTCAATCAATCAAGGATTTATAAAGCGCTGCAAATCACCCCTGAGGGTCTCAAGGCACTGGCGTTGCTAACTGCTTTTTATGTTTTATTTTTTATTTGTAAAAGAGGGACAAAACAAGGAGAAAGCAATTAAAATAAAGGGAAAGCAAGGAGACGGCACTCCAAAAATTGTAGAAAAAGCATGGAGAAAGCAGCTAAAATGAGGGGAAAGCATGGAAAAGGCACATAAAAAACAGGAAAAAGCAAGGACAAGACAGTCGAAGGAGTGATGCAGCACACGGGAAAGCTTGCCTGAAATGTTCTACTAGCATTAGAAACCTTCTCCCTTGGTATATATTCCAGTCATTAAAGTCCCCTAACCCCCTCGTTATTGACCCTTGCCTGCAGCTCAGGCCTGTACCTTGGTCTGACAGCCTTTAACCAACCTTACATCCCTATCCAGACAGCTTTAATGCTATAAAACAGCTTCTATAGCCTAAAATAGAACACCTCTCATATCTATTACATGGTATTTCTAAAGCCTAAGTTGTTTTATCTATAATACTTCATCTCTAAGTGGCTGTTCTGACATCTGGAGGCTATAATTTCA
The DNA here is from genome assembly GCF_964261635.1 of Lissotriton helveticus. Classification (NCBI taxonomy): domain Eukaryota; kingdom Metazoa; phylum Chordata; class Amphibia; order Caudata; family Salamandridae; genus Lissotriton; species Lissotriton helveticus. The sequence continues at coordinate 601,221,716 of NC_136061.1, read as the reverse complement.
CTTCTTTAAATATTGTAATAGATTCTCTTAAATGTATAATATGACACTTCCAATTAGAAAGGGGCATCTTATTCCATAACAGACTTCTTAAATTCTGTAATAATGTGGTCTAGTTAATCTAGCATAATGTTTCCAAATTATGTGCTGTGACATCTCTAAAGTCTGTGCCATGACTACTTTAATGTGTGATAGTTTGCAGGTCATGAAGTTTAAGACTCATGAGTTGACCTAACCCTGTCAAGAAGCAAGGAAGGATGATGCTGTTTAACTTAATTTCACAATTACTGTAGCGTATCTGTACTTCGTGCCAGTGCTTCTTGCCAACGTGGGTGTCATTAGCCAGACTGGCACCATTCACCGTGAATGGAGCAGTCAGTCTTTTCAGCGCAGTGTACAGGGTGCCAACACACTGTGAAAAGGCACTTTATGACGCTTGTCAACCAAGGTGGTGTTTGGGGATATAGAACTCTGATTGTTTTGTCTCTGGCTATGTTAGAAAATATAATTTCCTTCGTGTAAAAGCCAAATCAGAACCCCTACCCTGTGGTGTTTGCTTCCCAAACATTTAGCACAAGAGCGACCTGTAATCCAAGTAATCTGGCCTCCCCCTGATTTAGGATTGTTTATGTGGCCTAGGAAAACAGCATTAACATTCGGAAGTTGCAGATATTTTGTTCACATAATAATGCAAAGAAATTAATCTGACTGACCCAGCTGTATTTTAAATTGACGTGGGTCTGAAATGCAAGCTCTTCCTGCGGAGATCCCGTGCGACCTGCAGCTCACAAGTTTGAAACCCGACATGGCAAGGCCCGGACTGGCTAATGCGGGCACCAGGTAATATCCCGGTGCGCCGCAAGGGTGGGGGCCGGTTTTGGGCCCCTGGGGCCGTTCTTGTTACAGCGCCGTTTATGCAGCATAGCTGCAAAATCGGCCCTGTAGCAAAATCGGCTGAAAACCGGCCCCGGCAAAGAGCTCAGACCTCCTTGCATGTATTCCTATGCTTTTGGTGTAAATGTGGATATGTTAGGAGGGAGTGACTGAAAAATGGGGAATATCTATGACAAAGGAAAAGTAAGGGGAAACGTTAAGGTGGGACACTGCAAGAGAAATGCGAATACAAAATACACCTACCAAGAGGTAACTCAGTTGCAATTCCATAAGTTATACCCATGTCTGCTCCAATAGCATTCCAGCCCAAAGAGACTCAAATCTACTCCAGAAAAGCCTTGAAGTAAGTTACACACTTCACATGGTGACACACACAGGTACTGAAGGGAACCATATAAAAGTAAATTGGAGGCATTACATGGCACATATATTAATTTATTCCATGCACCCTTGTAGATCACATTGTAATCATAATAAAAACATAATAAAAACTGAAAATGAATAGAAAGATAAAACGGTGTAAAACACAGCCATACAAATTAAACATTACATATACATTAGATTGTAAAAATATTTTTAAAAAGTTAAACATAGAAAATCACAGAAATTATTGTATAGTAAATAGCCATATCATTTTAAGTATTGCATTCAAATGTACAAAATAATAACCATGTAAGCATAACAGATGCACAAAAAAGAAAATTACAAATATGTAAATTGTTAATGAATTATTTTAAAAAATCATATCACCTTGAACACTGTGCTACAAACGCTCAAAGACAAGACATATTGCTTGACCTAAAAAACACACACATAGTGACACAAAATACAACTGGGCCTAACGACTGTCATTCACAATATCTTGTAGCACAAGTGAATGAGTTGTATGATATTTTCCTTTTGTGGTGCTTCTTTTCCTGTTCTTATCAATTACAGATCTGCATAGCCTACTCAGAGATCTAAGCCTGGTTACCTTTATGAATTGAACCCTATATTTATAATATTCAATTCAGTTACAATTATCCAAAAATATTTCAATATTCATTTTCTGTTACAGGCCAAATTAGAGGGTTCTTTACAGTTACTTGGTTTGAACAATTTTAATTTTGCACAAGCACACTATACACCTATGTACTTAAAATAAATATTGTTCACACTAAACATAAAGCCAAAGCTACTTGCCCTTCAGGTAGGTGGTTATAGTACCTCCTCTATTGTCAAGAAAGGTGTGGTGGTATGACTAAAACGCTTCTTGCTTACCCTGAAACATGAACATTCTATTGAATTTATTAGGAAAACATTGAATGGTTAACAGAAGACTCACCTCACTGTCTCCCTACCATATCACCTTTAAGCACCCTGGCACACAGGAATGATTTTATTGTCTATTTCCCCGGGTTAGATCTTCTGCAAAGCTAATGCCACCTGAGATAAACCCTGAGGACTTTATTTAGAGTGTGGAGGATACAGGGCCTACATCAAAAAATGGTGGACAGGATGTTTGTCAATTCTGAGCTATTCTTGATGTAAGTGAAGATGACTGATATATATATATATATATATATATATATATATATATATATTCACTGAAAAAACCATAGGTTATAGACCATATATAGTTAGGAATTAGCATTTAAAAAACCTTATTTTACTCACACAAAACCATTGAAATTCCATATATAGTTAGTTGCACTAACTATATATCGCGCACCCGCAATCCACTGCTGATGATGTCACATATTACATCATTCATGACATGGTCAGTGACATCACTGATGACATCACTGATGACATCTCAAATGACATCACTGATGATATCTCATTTGACATCAATGGTCACATCAATGATGATATCATTAATGTGACAATACAATGCATCTCCTCACACTTTAATATAACCTCTGTTACAACCCAGTGTTAAATACAGAGTATAATTTTTGAAACCATTGACACACCAATACTAGTTACTACATACGCACTCACTGATTCCTACGTCTACACACATATTCACTCATTCACCCATACAATCATTCATACATACAATCACTCATCTTTACAACACTATCATATGCACTCATACACCTATACAGACACTCACACTCTGCCACTCATCCATGGAGTTACTCACACACCTAGTCAGTCCTGTAAAGAATCAATCACACTTCCATTTTCTAATCTACACAGTTAAACATAGAGTACCTTACATTTTCAAACATATACTAACACATACTTACTCTCTTATAGAATCACTGATACAAGTACACATTGATCTGCACAGAGTCACACACCTCCCAGCCAGCCATACACACACTCAGTCTCCCATACAAATACTTGTGCAACCAATCAATAACCCATATAGCTACTTATATAGCTACTGATCAACACATGCAGCAGCTTGCACAACAACAGACATACTGATGCACACTTTCAGACAGTTTAGTCACTAACCCGTGCATTTAGTAAGACGCATTTAATCACTCACTCATACAGTCAATCACGCACCTACTAAAACCTTCATTCAGACACTTATACATCCACTCATTCTTCAATATGTAAAACATATTTAAACTTTACAGAAACACATAATCACTGGATGTTGTCATCAGTGATGTCATTTGAGATGTCATCAGTGATGTCATCAGTGATGTCACTGACCATGTCATGAATGATGTAATATGTGACATCATCAGCAGTGGATTGCGGGTGCGCGATATATAGTTAGTGCAACTAACTATATATGGAATTTCAATGGTTTTGTGTGAGTAAAATAAGGTTTTTTAAATGCTAATTCCTAACTATATATGGTCTATAACCTATGGTTTTTTCAGTGAATTTTCAAGGTTTTGTAAATGCTAATTCCTAACTATATATAATCTATAACCTATGGTTTTTTCAGTGAATTTCAATGGTTTTTTAATAGCAAATATCTGTAGCTGTAAAATGTATTCTTCTTTAAATCCCAAAATATATTTTATGTTTATTAATAACTTTTTTTTTTTTTATTTTTTTTTCTTCGTTCCCACTTCGCGAATCGGGAAGCTTCCCGTTAGCTGACCTTGATGCCGCGAAATAGACCGCGAGCCAGTAAACGTTTCTTTACCGCAACTGCCGCGTTAGAAAACAACATCGTGACGCCTCCCGTCCGCATGACGTTTCGCGTTGTCGCGTGATACGTCATATGACGTACTACGTTAGCGAACTGGTACGCTTACCGAGTCGCAAAGCAAAGGTTTCTGGAAGCAAACCGGAAGGCCCTGCAAAGCGTGTAACATAAACACAGCAGGTCATGTGACTTGGTAATAACACTTTTCATTGGTTCATTTCACTTTTGGTTTCCTAATGATGTAAGACTAGGTCATATAATCTAAAATGAACACTTTTCATTGGTTGAGAACTATTGTTTTTCCCAAATGATGAAAATCCCTCTTTCTTTCCTCACTCTGACTTTCATCATTGTGAGAGAAAGACCCTTTGTTACCAGTGAGCAATGGCTTCTTTAGTAGCTTCAGCTGGTGCTTCCCCACCACCTCCACCACATCCAAGGAAGAGTGGACCGATGTGTGAATGTGTTCACTGTATGCAACAACTTTGACACTTACAGAAGCCTCACCTTCTCCATGCCTCCTACACAGTTCTACATGTACATCATAAATGCAAACAGAACAGAATTAATTATACATGTTAAATGGTTTATTTTTGCTGTTCTCAGAATGTATCAAATTTCACTAAAAACAGTGACTTGAAGGTATTCATCATATAACAGCGGGGAAAAAAAAACACAATCAAAATGATTGTGTTTAAAAAACCCATACAACATAACAAATCAGAATTCAGAACTCCTTAAAGTTAACTTACTTTCCATGACGGCCAAGGATGTCCTATGAACAGCTTACACTCTGTTGTGCTGTTATTACTTTCAACCCGCCACTTTCTGAAAGAAAACCTCCATCGTTTTCAAAAACATGTTACATACAATAAATGACTTCTTGCTCTCTACCACAAGTTTCCACAAGGCCAAATCTTGTCAAAGCCATTTATAACTCTTGGATTTCTTGTAAGCCAATCCCGTCTTTTCGCATTTCCGCAACTTTCAGAATTAAAATGTTGAAGATCATTTACACAATCCTGGACTAGTAATATCTTCCCCTTCTTGCTCAATCATGTTCTACATTTCCTATCACACTGATACTGCTTACTATGAAGCAGACTTACAGTACCTTTATGACTAGTACAATTATTTAATTCTCTACATCACTTTTAATCACAAAGCAATGTAAAACAGTAGACAGCATTGCAGACTTACATTCCCTCTACTCCATGTTTTGATTGGCTGCTTCAATTAGCTTATAAAAAGAAATAGTTTTTCTGAACTCATTCAAAGTGCACGTATTTCTCAATGACGTCCAGTGTTATGGTAAAAAGTTATGTCTCTGTACTACACTTATCCTCAAGGCCAAATAGTGTAGGAGCCATGAGAACTTCTTGAAATTCCTCAGAGCACATCCCGAGATTCTTTCCCTAAAATTTTGGTTTTAAAAACACCAGGTAAGAGTTTTTAAGGTCATATGGCAATTTTGTTTTGAAAATTAAAACAGAATCATTGCAGAATGACCAGCCATTTCTACACTTTAAATAAGCTGTATAATGTCCTGATGTTATTGAAGGACCATCATGATATATAATTGCTACAGTTACAAAAGTCCTTCCTGATATTGACAACTGTGAAGCCACAACATTTTTAATTAAAGTTGTCAATTTTGTTCCATCAGGCCTACATCGTTGGAACATTAAAATGACATACTGGCCATATGTTCGTATAAATAATGTGGACATCATTTCAGATTTACATTGGCTACACTCCATGTTGTGATCAGCTGCTTTTACTAGCTTATTAAAAGAGACTGATTTACTGTCTGGCAAAGTTAAATATATAAATCTTTCTGAGTCTACACTAGTAGTACTTGATACCCTACAGTTCTCGCAGTCATGCTGCCATTGATAAGAAAGCCCAAACAGGTGATCTACATCTACACCTTCATCATGCAATACATCAAGCATATACATTAAAAACTCCTGACAATCTTGCTGACTATTTTGAGAGAATTGTGTTTGGCCTGAACATCTGTCTAACAGATTTCGAATTTCAGACACACTTTCTATGTTTGTTCTATCAGTGCTACATTTCTCTAACACAGAATTTAACAAACTGCAAAATCTTTGATCAGAATTGACCACAATCTCTTCTTTTACATTTTCTAGAGAAAACAAAACATTAACCACTACATTAGCATAGCAGTTGACACCAGAACTGTTTTCAAATTGAAAACCAACAACATCTTCAACAGAATCCTTTTTGTTTCTGCTTATAATTTCAGGTTCATCGACTTTTCGTCTTTTTGCTACAACCTCCCCAGTATTGGTCACATTTCTTCGTTTCCGGCCTACCACACGTTTCTCAAACAAAGGATACTGAGGCAAATGTGGCGCATACTCTCTTCTCAACCTATTGTATTCCTTAACACAATCTAGATCCGCACAAATGTTTGTGACATCACACTCAATCAAGTACAATCCCGATAAAGTCCTAACTCGTGACAATGCCACATATGCCATACCCTCCTTGAACACAGAACTGCCAATATTCACCAATGCACAGTCTACACTTAAACCTTGCGATTTATGAATTGTCACCGCATATGCCAAGCAAACAGGAAACTGCTTACGACGAACATATAAGTCTTTTACAAGCAAAAATCTAGCAGAACAACGAGCAATTAGCTGTACTTCCTCAATGCCATCAAATTTAATTTTTAAAAAATTCAATTCCATCTCTATTTCTGTATTTCACAAAATCAACAACATTACCCATTGATCCATTTACCAGACCTCTTTCAACATGTAAATTCCTTCTTAAAATTATACGGCAGTTCAAGCACACATTCAGAGTCTTTTCAAAACCCGCAGTTTTAGATATACTCTTCTCTAATGAATCCAATTTTGTTTTCAGATTCTCAGACAAAATAATTGTTGATCCCATATGCTCTACTCTGTCAATAGCTTCCAATTTCACAATCTCTTGCTTTTCTAAATGCAACATTTTGTTGTTGAATTTGGCACATTCTGCAAGAGTTGGCATCAAACATATTCCAGATTTTTTCTCAGTAACTTTCTGAAAAATATTCTCAGGCACAACATCTTCGTCTGGATATAAATTTGTCAGTAATCGTGCATGTAAAGCTTCTTTCCCATGCTCGGTCACTTTTCCAATTCTAACATCTTGTAGAATAGTCTTGTAAACTTCATCCTTTGCCTGACGCATATTTTCATGCAGTTCAGCATAATTGAAGTTTAACCATATATTGACGTTGCCAATACTCCCTAAGCACTTCCTGGTATCTTCATGCGTGAGCATTTTGAACACAGGTTGCCCTTTCACTGGTGTCAGCTGCAGAAGATCTCCGAAAACAATGATGTGTTTGCCACCAAATAACACATCATACTCTGTTTTGAGAACTTCTTGCATTCTCAAATGCACAAAGGCAAGCATGACATTGGAAACCATGCTTACTTCGTCAATGATAAGAAGTTTCATTTTCCTCAAGACTCTTGAAACTTCAAAACAAGCATCTCCAGATAGCTTGTGATATTCTAATTTGTTGTCATGCTCCACTGGCAGCATCAGTAAACGATGTAAAGTAATCCCTTTAATGTTATGTGCTGCCAGTCCAGTTGGAGCGGTGACAACACAAGACAGCGATGACTCTGTCCTTTCCTGCAAATAACATGAAATTGCTTTAATAAGGAAACTTTTTCCAGTTCCCGCTTCTCCACTCACGTACAGTCGGACAGGCTTCAACGACGTACATGAGCACTCTTTCTTGTCATGACTTAATCCATGATCAATTTGCATGGTAAGTTCGTCATATATTTTCCTCTGCTCAACGTTGAGTTGTCTTTCCAACTCTTCTAAGTTAACCGCATCCTCCTGAGCATGTGCCATGGCTCTTTCCACTTCATTCATAGCAGTGGCAGCTTCATTTTCGATAAGAGGTCCTCCTAGTGGATCCTGACTCAATGAAGCAGAACTCTGACTGTCCTGAGAACTGTCTCTGGCAATCTCGGCTGCAATCGTTGCTTCCTGCTCAATTTCCACATTCAACATTTCTACATATTTGGGAAAAGCAGGACATTCTATGGTCTCCTTGGCAGCATTGAATGAGTCTTCATAACAAAGGAAATCTCCAAGCAGTTCCTCTTCTGCACGCCAAGGCTTAAAAAGTTGCAAAAGTGCTAAATAGAAAAACTCCTTTTTTTCAGGAGATTCGCCACTCAATTTTCGATGGTTTATCAAGTGGCATTTTCTTTGCTTGACCAGACATCCCTCACTTCCTATTACAGCATACACTCCTTTCTCAGTATCTTCTTTGATGTTCCTCTTGAATATGTAATTTTGCAGAACCTCATACAGACAAACATTCTCGAGGTGACTGCTTCGATTTGGATAATATGTATCCAACATGTTGCTCTTCAAAATGTCGGTACTGTTTGGCTCCTTTTCCGCCAAATACTCAATTTCCCGCACAGGTTTCAGAACTCGATTACGCGTTGCAGCAAGACCAAGACTCGCCCAAACGATACTCCTGGACTTGGCATAGAGACTTGCTGAAGACAACCGGTCAGAACATTCGTAAGCTCCAATTTCTCGATGCGACAACATCTTCAGACTGAAACTGTACAACTTCTTGCTGAGGCTCTTTTCATGGGAAATGTCCTCCCACATATCCTTCAATTCTGTCTTCTCTTTTTTGGTGATGTAAGATGTCACATACCGAGCCACAGCCATACAGTTATCAGCCACAAACTGTATATCCATGTTAGCATTCCACATGGACAAAATCACCGGGTTGTAGTCGTTGATGTACTTAGACTCTTCGTTCCTCTTCAAATTGTATGTGTTTTTAGGTGATTTCTTCATCACATTATGTCGCAGCGAAGACATCAAACTGTTCACTCTTCCTTTAGAAATCACCGGTCGTGGAAAGCCGAAACGACATTTGGTGTAGAACTTGTCTTTGTTCCGGAATTTACGACGACAGTACTTTCCACATCGATGGCTTTGGAAACGTAGAACTTTTTCTCTTAGGCTTTTTTTCTCCTTTGCGTTTGGAACAGCACACGTAGAATACTGTTCTATGAAACTCATCACTGAGTCTTCTGCATCCGTTCCAAATTTGGGTGCATCCTTGATCCACAGCAACATATGTATATGAGGAGCACCTCTTGCTTGGTACTCCTTCCTCCAGAAGAAATCCAACACCTCTCCAAGAGGTGGATTCTTCTTATTCATGATGAAAGACATCATACCTTCAAATCTATGATTGAAGTACCTACATACATTGACTGGATCCAAAGAGCACAGTTCTCCGGGTGTCTTGAATTCGATGTTTTCTACGTTAGCATTTGCCTCTCGTAGAAATTCAAGTAAGTCTTCCCAGCCATACTCAGCACAGCTCAAAGTGAGGAACCATGTGGGAGTTCCTAAGTTCCTCAGCATACATTTTAAATCACCATGACGACGGTACCAGTACTCATTAGTACCACGCTGACACGCCATGAGATTAATCAGGTGAGAATCCAAAATACTGTCTTGGACATTGACTTTATCCATAAAGTCACTTGCCGAGATGTTTTGCATGTGTATACCACTTTTCAAGATGTGGTTCACTGCATATGACAGTCCAGACAGATCGCTTTCAAACAGGAGATGAAACAAATAAGGAATGCATTGTCGAAACCTAGGATCTCCTGCATACAATCGCAAAGTCCGGTATTCAGAAGCAGGAATTTGATGAAGGTCGCTCATCATATCTTCCTCCCTGACCTGTTGGAAAAAGCTGTGGGAAACACCGAGCTTCCAAACTTTCCTCCCAAACACTAATGGGACTCCCTTTCGCTTGTTTCATTTGAAACAACTCAATAGCATTCCCCATGACTTCCTTGGAATGCAAAGGATGAACACTATAATGTTCATATATTTCTTCACTAGTACAGGGTTCTACATTCTCAATTTGACCAGCACACAAATCGCTATCCTCTTCCTCACTTACTTCCTCTTCTGCAACATATACATTTTTATAGTATTTATTATATTTTTTCAAATACAATGTTGCCCTTTTGACTTTCCTAACATCTACTAAATCTTGCCATATTTTCTTATTCTTTGTCGGAACCCCATTAACTAAGATAACAAGAGGTTCCTCTTCCACTTTTTCTACTCCAATTGTGTTAATGTTTTTCTTCAAATCTAGAGGCAAATAAACAACTCTTCCCTTTAATCCTCTCTGTAAATCTGATGGAGGCAATTTCCCTGTCTTTGGCTCCATTCTTACAATAGCCTGAAAGGGATGGATACTTTGAATCAAAATAGATTCATAAGTATTTAAATCCTTCAATTCAGAAGGAATCTCAACCAATTCCAGATTATTATGAACTGCTCTAGCAGGCATCTGGTTTTGATTTAATTTGTTACAACAATAAGTACACACACGTTGATCCAATCCCAAATCAAAACAATTTTCTACCATCAAGTATGTTGTAAAATCCTTCCATTCACTATTATTTTCCCTTTCACTTTTTGCATATAAATCCACTAACTTAGTCTGATTCTTATAATAAGTGCGTCGACAACACACACAAGTGAAATTTGGCCTCTCACTTGATTTCACCTCAAACGTCGCAATTTCCCTCTGGAAATTATCTGTACTGGAAACCTGTACACTATCTTCCACATTACTCTCTTCTTCTTGGTCAATTTCAACATTCTCCTCTTTACTTCCAAAGTAACAAAACTCAATTTCTTCACATATATTCTTCACATCTATTTCAGAACCATGCAAAAGAGCAGCACATAATTGTTTAAGCATAATTGCTGGACTCTTAGCATAATACAACATTCTAACTAATTTCCTCACTTTATTATGATGCACTGCTAGCATCCTGAAATGATGAAAAACACTCTGGCATACTCTCCTGGAAAGACAAGCCAGTGAATGACCATGCAAACCTATCACTTCTCTCACTCTGCAAGGATCTAATTCTTGCAACAACTTCATTTTCTGCTTCCAACTTTTCTTATTAAATGACCGTATAAAATCACAAAGCAAATTGATGGAATCCTGTCGTACACTGCAAATACTACTACACTTCCAGGTGTACACAGGACCCTTAGGACGTCTCCCTAAAACCTCATTACCTAACACCTCTTCTATCTCTGTTGTCACAAGTTTTTCTTTTTCAACTGGACAACCATCTTTCACTTCATAACCTCGACCACTGGTGTCAACTGCATGCACCAAATCATTATCCTGGAAATAACTCTCCTCATTAAAAAATGCCTCAGAGCTTGAACTATGCATCCATTCTCCAGAAAAAACTTCACAAAAATTACTACGATTAACTATTCTCTTCCATCTACTATTTCTTTTGAAATCATAAATTGCCTTGTTTAGCTTCCTAATTCTATTGATTGTCAAAATAAATAACTTACGTTTAATTTCAAATGCCTGATCAATAACTTTCTCAACTATTTTTTTTCTCTTATAAAAAACCACTTTCTGTTGACCTTTCTTAATATTTTTTAACAAATTGCCAATTATCCTGTTGCGGAACATTCGTTTACGAATGTCCCTAAACTGTTGTTTCCTTCTACTTTCATGCATAGAGTTATCTCTTACTCTAGCAGTAACATTTCTCATTGGCCTTTCCTTACCGTTTGAATTGCTTCTCCTTTTCTGGACTGAAACATTTTCTGTAGTAATATTTTTTTTTCTACACATATTTCTTATGACTGTTTTTGGACTCTTACCCGGTGCTTTCTTGGTGACTTGACAAATCTTTTTGTTAGAGGACTGCTGCATTATTCCATGGTCCTGCTGTCTTTGACGTTTTGCAGCCTTTCTCACTCTTTCTTTGCTAGGCATCCTAAAATCTTGAAATAATCTGCAGTTGAATCTGTGGTAAAATAAAATAAAAAATGTTATTAACCACTATTACCCAACAGTAAATTAATAACAGTCATCAAAAACTTAACACACTACTTAAGTATATAATATACTGAAGCCTATCTCCAATTTTTCACTGAACAGGACTCATCTCTTCTTAACCTTGGATAAACCTCACCTACTCTGTGTCCCCTGCACATAATTAAATGTAAAGGGGCAGATTTATATTAACTAGCACATCCCCAGGGATGCACCAGTTAACGTGCACCGCTGCTCTGCCACCCACGGTGTGCCGCATTTACAATCAGATAGGACAAAGCTACATCAAAACCCTGCGCCTGCTTGAAGCAGGCATAGATCTTGACGCAGGTAGGCTGAAAGCTAAAGCAACAACTAAGTGTCGTGTGCAGAAGTTACAAAAAAGGAAAAATGGCGTTTAAACCAGTAATGAGACCATGCTAACGTAACACAGAGTAAAAATATCCAGGATCTACATCAGTTTGGGGTTCACGAACCTGGCAGGTACAAGGCACTGAGGCTTTCCACCGTGCATGTCTCATCCCAAATCATATGTTGTTTGTGAATGAAACAATTTCCCAGACCAAATGCTTTGGATTGGCTACTTCTAAAAAATTAAACACCCCTACTATCCCGGAGTTAGAGGAATATGATGGTTGGAGTAATTTTACTCGTTGTCCATTAAAGATTTACAGGCCCTACTCCGTAATTCTTCCTTTAACATTTCCAGTATAAATCCAAAAGGTTGACTGCTTTGGCAACGTGCCTTATCCACGGTTTAATAACGCTGCCTTTTGCTTTATATAAGTTTTCAAATTGTATGAAATATATACCAATAGGTCGTTATTAACCTTTAGGTAGTGGTTTTCTTCATGAGGTCTGGTCGCTTCCATACACATACAGATTTTCAAAGATGATCAAGAACTTTATCTGAATGGAGAGGAATGCACTGAGACGCCAGATCATTCACTAATGTGTAGGCACATACAGTTACACGGTTCATGCAACAAACACCGACCAAATATGGCTTGCGTGTTGCAAGGCACACCAGTTCCTGCTATCATCCCCACGTTCAAGTTCTTGGAAAATGGTAGTTATTTGATGCTCAATAATGAAGATTGTTCTGGGTTAATTAAAAGTATTCATTTTATCGTAACAGTAAATGAACGGGTTATTTGCTGCAGAAATGTTCTATTTCCTCCCACACATGAACATAGGGAGTTTTCAATCTGGCCACAAATACCAACCTTGGGAGCACATTTCAACGGCATGGCAAGAATAAGAGCTCTTTTGTCTCAGAGAGAGGTGGCCTTGAGTTCGGCCCGTGAAACTTTCGTGCTTCACATAGCGAACACCCGTACAGAGGTGCAGACCCTTTTAAATACAGATTCGCCTTTCAATTTCAGCAAGATGGTTCGGACTATCTCTAACGCGTCCTCCACAAAGGGCCTGGCGCACTTTTTTAAAGTTGTTACCAGTGGTCTCGTGACTTCATTTGAGAAAATCTTTGGAGTCATCCCTGCTTTCTTTCATTCTATTTTTTCCACTCTGCTTCGTGGATTCCCATTTTTACTTGCATTACCAGCGGACGCTCTTGTGCTTTTTTACATTTTTAAATATGGATGTCCCTCCTGTGCAAGCTCCCGCCCTGCAGCTGCTGACACTGTTCCGCAATCGCATGCTAGAATATTATGGCACAATGCCGTTGGCGATATTAAGCACGGCATATGGATTATCTTTTCGATTCTCCTACTTCACCTGTGTCCAGCCTGTATTTCACTGCCTGACCTGTGATTTCGATTGGGCCATTGATTTGTGTCTCTGCGGACCGGTTTCTCCTGACGTCGACTTTAATCAGCTGATGACTCCTATCATTACTCACCAGTTGGTTTGTCCTGGCGAAAGGATTATGGCTGTGGCATCGATGCATGGACTAATTGGTCCCTGGAATTTACTGGCGGCAACACAGTCTTTCTTGGAACAGAGCTTTCTTGAAAACCCACCGAGCTGTCCTCTGATGTTGATAGAGGATCCGGTGCTGGGAGAGCACTTATGTTCTTTTCCGCTTTTAAATTGGATGGCTGAACTCTTTTCGGATGAAGACGGTGACTTCCTATTGGAGGCTGTTGCAGCTTATTTTGCATACACAGTTATGTCATAGACCTTTTTCATGTTTGATATGCTGAGTACTAGCATTTCATTGACAATTCATTGACTTATTTGTCAAGTTTTTATTATTTAGCTTGCCTATTGGCTTAAGACTCGATAAAGTACTTGGCTGTTTTATTTTTCTTTAGCATTACATTTTCCTAGTTTTTAATGTTTTACCTTGCGGACCGTCCACATATAAAGTTGCAATCTGCTCTCATGAGATGGCACTTCTATTATCTTATTCAGTTCGTTTCCGGATCATGGGGAGGTGTCATCTAGGTCCTGGATATCTTTACACCGTGTTAAGTTAGCATGGACTCATTACCGGTTTAAATGCCATTTTTTCCTTTTTTGCAACTTCTGCACACGACACTTAGTTGTTGCTTTAGCTTTCAACCTAATAGTTCATCGTGATTTACATGAGAATAATATGTTATTGCTCTACTATCTGCTTTACTTCTTAAACTATATCTGTACAGCGAGTGCTGAAGTTTCAAGAACAACACGATACAGAATTGTTATGAGGTCTGATCTCCACGACTTCATACTCATAACATAAGTGCAGCTTCTGCCAATTCTGGGCATGAGGCGGGTTTTATATTGCTTTGCCGAACACACATACACAACACTTGATGCGGTTCACATGAAGAGAGAGCTGGTGTATGCTGATGTGATTCCTTCAAATCTAAGACACTAAAGTATCGGCACGCCCTAAACCAACACAAAGAGACCTTCTTAGAAATAATATATTATGTGTATTAGGGAGGGTGAGATATAAGCAGCCGCGGGCCGTGGAGGGAGTTACGGTGGGGCAGGGAGGCGGGGAGGGGGAGGGGCAGGGTGGAGCCCTCTCCAACCTGCCCCTCCCCCTCCCCGCCTCCCTGCCCCACCGTAACTCCCTCCACGGCCCGTGGCTGCTTATAAGTGTTGCTAACTCTTATTCATTTACAGCATGTTAACATACTGTCACCATTCGCTTTTTATGTACTAGTGACTATGCTGGTAATTTTGCTACTGATAATATGTGTACTTGTATAATCTAAGATACTACGCCTGAGAAGACAGCATTAGTAAATAAACATTTCAAATACACATGTGTTCTTCTTAACTCCATGTTCTGGTTTCTAAGAAATATATAACGACCGACTGTTCATGAGTTCCACGTATCCTGAGGTACTATAAGTTCATATTCTGGATTGTCTAAACATTGAGAGTTTGTTATATCCAATGTGACACTGTACCTAGCTTGCTAAGGGGTTTTGATTACTAAGGTGAGTTTTGGGACACCCTAATTCGCCGAGGTTCCAATCCTCTGTCCACAGTTCTGTGTGAGAACAGAAACCCTGCGACAGGGGCACCCCTCAGCCTTACTGGAGCTTCATCACACTTGCGATACAACTCCAGCAATGCGCCAACTTTACGGCACAAATACGTCACGCATCTGTGCTGTTTTTGCCCCATGATGCGCCGCATTGTAAATGCAGCACACCATAGGTGACGGAACAGCGGCACAGAATGACTAACACATCCCTGGTGATGCGCCAGGCATCATAAATCTATCCCTATGCTTCTTATCTTGTTAGAGATGAACCGCCATATGTATCATCAAAGTTTTTTGCATTTCCTAAATAGCGAACTTTAAGGAATAAATAGCGATTCTTTACCATTCCTAGTTTGCGATGACCTATTTGCTAATTACAAATTACCCATTCATTTCCATGCAGCAGGAGGCCCATAGGAATGAAGGTGCAATTTGCGATTAGCAATTACCTCATCGCAAATTACGAATTTTTCCGACGGTGCAGGGGTGTCTCAAGAACACCCTGCTGCACCCCTGAAAAAGAAATTTGGGGTCATATGGCGCACATAAATTTTGAAAACATTCCTTTACCTCAAAAACGATTTTCAACTCATAATTTGAAAACACTGCACATGGGGAAATGACTTAAAATGTCCTTAAGACACATAAAAGCATTTTTTGATTGCCTTTGCAGCATGTTTCAGTCACCTTTAACATGCCTATGTAACGGAAACATTCAAAATCTAAATTTGCCATGCACAGGTGGGAGCATATTTACAAGCAATTTGCTCCACAGACAAACTTCTTACATTGAAATGGGAAAAATAACATCAGAGACTCTCAATTACCTTATAAAGAAGCAGACACCATTATGTCCTTCTCATCAATATTAAAACCATTGCTTTTTCTCAAAAACGATTTACAAGTCATAATTTGAAAACACTCCACAGCTCCTATGCACATAAAAGCCCTGTCAGTACTAATACTTCACATTTTCTCCAATTACAATTTCTCAAAGAAACAAAATCTATTTGTGAAACACTTGAGACAAAGCAACATTTGAAAAACACAACTTTCTTCATAATTTTCTCCTTAAAGCACACTATTTTCTATCTAAATTAAAGAAATCTTTTCTCACCTTAGCAAATACTTTGAGTTTCAAAACAGTCTCAGAAACACACCAATTTGTCTTCAGCAGAGCAAAAGGTATGCACTCCAGAGTCTGCAGCTATCAAAAGCACAGAAATGCTGTAATTCCTCACACATATCTCTCATGTCACCCAATCAAAACTCTTCCCTCACTTTTTTTCAAAGCAAAACCCTTCCCCCCTCTGCCCCCTCTCTGCTTTTTCTGCATAGCAACCACCTCTTGCAAGACCTCTCACACAACAATGTTGCAATTGAACTCTGAACTCTCAGTGCACCTGCATATCCAGAGCATTCTTTCATTTAATGATTTTTTCTTCGCCACTCAAAATACATCTTTCAACGAACTCATCCATGCACACTAACTTTCTGTTTTCAGCAATCAAAATCCACCAATCACTCTTACTGCTTCATTAACACAGAAACTCCTCAGTTTTTTTCATTTTACACTCTCATTTTTTCAACTGCCATTTCATTGCCACACTTCATCTGACTGCAGCAGAACCTTCTCTCACCATGTTTTCTGTCTGGATTGTTGGGCATAGTTACATCTATTGGGCTCAAAGGTACGCTGAAAACAGGAATTTACCTAACCTCAATTTACAAGATGTGGAAATTAAGTGGTTTGGCCACAGAGGATTAAAATGTCACCAATTGATACCATTGGTGAAAACCTTTATGCATTTGCCAAAACCTGACCTGTTAATTGTGCACTGTGGAGGTAATGATTTGGGCACTTTGACTGGGGTAGGTCTGGAAATGCTTTTAAAGGACACCTTTGAGCAATTGATGGCACTTTTTCCTCAGACTGCCTTGGTATATTCAAATATATGCCAAAGACAGAAATGGAGGTGGTCGAACCAATTTTGTCCACAAATTGAGAAATCGAGGAAGCATGTAAACAAATCTGTTTCAGCTTACATGAGAGACCATGGAATGGGCTCCCTGTACAACAATAACTTGCGTTACTACATGCAAGATATCTACAGAGGAGATGGAGTTCACTTCTCAGATGAGGGCAACAGAGTTTTCACTCTGAATTTAAGACTGTGCATTGGTACCTACTTATAAGTACCTAAATGTACCATAAACCCAAAAGCTCTTCTCAGAGCTACCCTACATCTGATCACTCACAATTATTATTTTACTCTAACTTTTTTCACTAATTTTCAAGAAAGTACGCTCCCTGGGGCGCTACCCGGTACGCGAACCGGACGCACTCCACGCAAAAAAACTAAAAAAACGGTATATTTTTTTTTTGCCCTGCGAGACCCTTTCAAAGCCTCCACATCAAACCTAGGGGGTCAGGGACGATCTACTATGCCCCCTTATGGTCATTTGCCCCTTAGCTTTGGCCTCCTCTTGTCTCTCGATCCTACCGAGAGACAAGATGGCGGCCGCTACGGACTGTTTGGAATGTTTACAGACGCCGAAAAACCAATCAGCTTCGCAAACCTCCGTAACGCGAAAAGTACGCGAAGCGGAGCGCTGTTACAGATATATATCTTTTTTTGAACGTTAATTTCTCAAAATCCACTGGAGCACATATATTGAGACCTAGCAAAGGCACATCGGGCTACCAGTCCCTACAATTTTGCCAAGTTTCGTGCAAATCCATTCAGCCGTTCGATTATTATTATTATTATTTTTTTTGCCCCGCGGGGCCCTTTTAAAACCTCCACATCAAACCTAGGGGGTCAGCGACAATGTACTATGCCCCCTTATGGTCATTTGCCCCTTCGCTTTGGCCTCCTCTTGTCTCTCGATCCTACCGAGAGACAAGATGGCGGCCGCTACGGACTGTTTGGAATGTTGACAGACGCCGGAGAACCAATCAGCTTCGCTTCACAAAGCTCCGTTGCGCGAAAAGTACGCGTCCTGGAGCGCTGCCCGGTCCGCTGTTACAGATATATATCTTTTTTTAAACGTTAATTTCTCAAAATCCACTGGAGCACATATATTGAGACCTACAAAAGGCACATCGGGCTACCAGTCCCTACAATTTTGCCAAGTTTCGTGCAAATCCATTCAGCCGTTCGGGCTAAAAGTGAGGCCAACCGCCCTATGGAAATTAACATGGGAAAAACGCGTTTTGGGACCCCCCTTTTTTCTCGGCCCCCCCTTGACGAACCCCCCCAAAATTTTCAGGGGCTGCTCAGAAACAAAATGTGCCATTTTCCTGAAAGTTTCAGCCAATTCCGTCCACAAACGCCAAAGTTATTAGACATAGAATTTTCAAAAATCCCATAGAGAAAAAATCCTAACTATATATACCTACTAGCGACCGCCAGTAGGTAATATATATATATATATATATATATATATATATATATATATATATATATATATATATATATATATATATATATATATATATATTGATATAAATTAAAATGTAAATTAAGATGAAATAAATATATCTCTATCTATATATCTCTATCTATATATCTACCTATATATCTATATCTATAGATATAAATATAGATATAGATACAGACATGCAGTGCACCGAAGGAAGGAAAACGCTCACTCAGACTCTGGTGATGTCCGTCTATGCCAGCTGGTCACAAACCGCACAACTTGCATCATTCTTTCAACACTCCACACTTGCCAAATAAATCAACTTGCCTTATAGTCAGATTGCCTGTTCTACAGCACTCATTCTAATGGACGACAGAAGTATTGCAGATTCTGCTCACTGTCACTGGAGTTGAATCCCTAGTTGTTGAACAACATTACACTTGACTGAGGACGTAAGGTGATTGTGGATGCGAGTCAAAGCAGTCCCACTGCAATTTTTAGAGAGGGCATGAGTATCTCTTCTGAGCCATTAGTCGGTAGAAGTTGGTTGGTGGTGCATCATTTGTAAACGGCGTATAGCAACACTTTGCGGCCCACCGTCTTGGCTGTTTGCCAGTACTTAATTTGTAAAAGAATGACTGCTGGTGCCCAAAGCGCTGCTCATACTCCTGCATTAAGTGTAATTTAATGTCAGTGTGCCCAATGCCAAGGTATGTGGTCTTGAATTCACCTCATGACCATTTAATTGAACACCAGACAGTCCTTAGCGCTTTATATCGCTCATGCAGGTTACTACTTTCTCCTGTTATGGCATCTTTTCCATCTTTCTCTTCCTCCTCTTTCCACTTAGTGTGTTTTTCCTTCTCTTGCTCTCAGTAAAAGTCTGATGCAGAAAAAAAGGTGCTGGTCCCCACAAATTAATGCCAGTGTCCTCCACCAGAAACAACCACCTCAAATTAAGCACTGCTGTTCGCTTGTGCAAACATTGTATGCCTCTGTACACATTTGCAATGTGGACTCAGGGAATTATTGCCAAAATATTTACTGCTTTGAATTATCAGACATCATGTAGATCTACGTTTATATGTGTGATTAAAGTATGATTGCAAACCTTGGCCTACTTCTTGAATAAGATGTAAACATGTTGTCAGAGGTTTGCGTCACCAACTTACATTTACATTGCTTTTCAATTCATAAACACTCGCAGAAGTACTCCTGGAAAGCTTCACTAGGTGCAAGATTCTAGGCATAACTCAGAGAATGTCAT
Organism: Lissotriton helveticus; assembly: GCF_964261635.1. Classification (NCBI taxonomy): domain Eukaryota; kingdom Metazoa; phylum Chordata; class Amphibia; order Caudata; family Salamandridae; genus Lissotriton; species Lissotriton helveticus. The sequence continues at coordinate 601,201,642 of NC_136061.1, read as the reverse complement.
GTTTCTCAGACTCCAATTGAGGCTGTGCTTAATTCTACATAGTGCAGAATTATGAACACGGGAAACAGTTCCTACTGTGCAAATGCACACACTGTTTTCTACATCCTCAAAGCCCTTCCCCTACACAACCAGAAAACCTGAGCTTGATTTGTTTCCATCCTGAAAAATGTAGTTACTCCTTGGCAGTAAATGTATTTAGACTTGCCTGGAATTCTTTTGTCATTTCGGGCAGGTGTGCTATTTTAGGCCATAAAATATATTTTATGGTCAAAATTACTCTTGTGGTTAAGGGCCTGTATATGTTGTATTTGTATTTATATAGCGCTTACTACTCCTGATGAGGCATAGACACACCTTTCGGCAGTAGCACACTACTGGGGAACCCAAAAAGGATTAGTGGTGAATTAGTATAGGGATATATGAATTCATTTGAGTGATGGATATGTGAGCCTGTTAGTGGGATGTAAAAGGATAATGTCGGGATAGAAGACCGAAGAGTGTAGAAAGTGTTTATTGGGAGATCACAGTAGGAGGAGGAGGTTTAGGATGAGTAAAGGAGAGATGGAGGAGGAAGGAGTCTATAGACGTGGATTAGGGAAGTCCTAGTAGTAAAATTAGGTTTCAGATGAGTCTAAGGAGGGATACATGAGGAAACATTTTCGAAAGGGCTGTTTGTGAGATTTAAATAATAAAATGAGGTTTGGGGTAACACAAGGAGGGATAGAGGAGGGAAAGAGTCTAGAAAGGGTTAATTTGGAGATCATAGTAGTGGAATGGGGGATTTTGGAGATCATAGAAGTAGATTGAGTTTTGGAATGAGTCGGAGAGTGGAGGAAGAGGATATACAGAGAAAGGTTTAGGGTGAAACATAGGGTAGTGCATTGGAGAGACGCAAATGTGTGTGTTTTTTTTATTAGTAAAGTAATGAATATAAAGATACAAAAGTACATGGAAGGTATACATGTATAAGAATAGTCATGTAAAACGATTGAAATTGTACTTAATAAACTCAGACTTTCAAGTGTTTTTGTACTTTAAACTAATTTATTTTTGTGTTTTTTTCTTTTCAATAATTAACTATTATTGAATTTTAGACAAAACTTCTGATATAATTTACATGTTGTGCTAGATAAACGAAGAACCAGAAATGTCTAATCAAATAACTTATATAAAAACTATGCAGTGACCAAAGCATAGAACAATATAATCATAAGTACATTTGTTAAGCAGACCTAAATATCTGTATATTTATAACCATATTTATTATACATATTCATGCAAAGAAATATACATATCTAGATACATATAATCAAATCAAATCCTTATATACACAGGGATATCCTGTACATTTGTGTTTGATTATATTGGTTATGTAGGGAAGAGCTCTTGTATAGTCGTCTGAAGATAAGATAGTTAATTGTGGATCTTATATTTGGGGTAATCAATTTCATAGTTTTGCTGCTTGAATGGAGAAGGATGTGCCACTTATGGGTTTTTTCTTGTAGGGTGAGATTTTCAGTCTAAATGCCACTTTGTTGAATGTATTTAGTGATTTTATTCCTGATGAAAAGTGGCCCTGTTCCTTGTATTGCTTTGTTGGTGATTTGTAGGACTCAAGGCAGGGGAGATGTGAGCTTGTGGCTTTACATGTAAGAGTATTCTGGCAGCTGAGTTCTGAATCCGTTGTTGCGTTTTCCTAGCTGATAAAGATGATCTGTGATAGAGGCCATTTACGTAATCATGTTTAGACAGTACAAGAAAGATAGTAGCCTGGACCTTGTGTGGAAATCCCAGGTGGGAGAAGATAAGTTGCATAGTTTTCATAGTAATGAAGCTTGATCTTGCCAATTTTATTACTTTGGTGGCATTTATTGATAGCTTGGAGTCCATGGTAATTCCAAGGTTTCTTACTTCCTTCGATACTTTAGGAGGTGTTCCTAGACCAGCAGCCATGCAGTGAGGGGGTCATAGTTTTTCCAATCGCCTACATGTGAGTATTTCTGAGTTGGAAGCATTCAATTTGAGATAGCTCCATATCATCCACTGATCAATGGCTCTAAGGCAACTGAAAATCTGAGAGTTTCAAATGTGTTTGGGGATTTTCAGTTTAAAGAATAGTTGTGTGTAATCTGCATAGTTATTGCATGTGAGGTGAAATTCATTGAACATTGCCGGTAATTACTTCATGTAGATGTTGAAAAGCATGGGTGAGATGATAGAGCTTCGAGGAACCCCTGCTTTTGTTACTACGATTTGGATGAGCAAGATGGAGAATGTGTGCCATTTGTTCTGTTCTGAAGGTAGGATGTGATACAGTTGAGAGCAGTCCCTTCTATGCCGGCTTCGTAGAGTCTTTGTATTAGAGTGTCATGGTCACCTGTGTCAAAGGCAGACGAGAGGGCCAGGAAAAATAGTTCAGCAACACCGTTCCGGTCTCTGGTATTCTTGAGGTCATGCCTGATGGCGTGAATGGCAGATTCTGAAAAAAATTACCACTTTGTTTGTGGTCTGGATGAATTAAAGTTATGCATAGTGTGGCTTTGTGTTGTGTTGGTAATGTGTGGATTTGTTAGTGGTGTAGGACACAGTGGTGTGTGAGAGTAATATTGCCATTGTGTGGTAGTTGGAGTAGAATGGTGTATAGTTGTGGTTTGTGAGGTTTTGTAGTGGTTGTTGAGACAATCAAGTGTTTAGGGTTTGTTTGTAGTAAATGTGTAGAGTGCATTTGCTGTGACTGTGTTAATATGTTAGTGTATGTGGATGGGTTAATGTGGTTGCTGGTGAATGGAAAAGAGGGCAGCATTTCTGGATCTGGGCCTGACCAGTCCCAACAGGAAACTTAGCCTCAGCACTCGGGCCGAGACACCTTAAGCTATAGAGTTAAATAGCCCCATTGATCAGGGGACACCTTTGGCCAATGGGAACCCTAATCAATCATAACACTAGCCCTAAGCTCTAGGCCCTTATGACTATTTGCAGCCCTAGCCCTGGCAGCCAATCAGAGACCAAACCCTAAAACCGATAGTAACACTAGCCCCAGTAACCGAATAGAACCTCAGACCTATCAGCCAATCAGAACCCTAACCCTAATTCCCATAAAAACCCTAGATATAAGAACCAATCAGAGCACAGATGTAACAACAAGTAGAATAAATATATGAGGGCATGTGACTTTAAGCTCAGGCTGCTAGGCGGGACTGGGAGCTGCTCCTCAAATCAGATTCTCCTTGGAAACAGACAGGCTCAATCCACACTCTGGAGTTCCTGTTCAAATCTCTGTAGGTAAGGGCCAAATCTACACCACTAACAATACTGCTTTTCACACACTTAAAACAACTCACTCTACTAGTCAACAACGAGAGCTACATACACTTTCCAAACACAATTTGAACCCTAAGAGCAGATGTAATCTGTCTCAAAGCACACTCTGCTTAGCCTCTGAGGTTTATTTTGCCCTTTTCCCTTGCTAAGACATAAGGGAGCTGGAGGTGGAGTGCCCTCAAACAGGCCTTAGCACAGTATGGGGAAAACCAGGAAAGCAATTTAAGCAGTCACGGGCAAATAAAACCGCAGTTTTAAAGTATAGAGCCTACAAACTAAGGGGTAAATTTAATTAGTAACAGGAAGATAAAAAACAGCAGCTTTAAAGTAGAATGCTCACAAACCAAGTGATACATTTAAGTAATGACAGGCAGGTAAAAACAGCAGTTTTTATATGCTTATATTATATTTAGTAAAGACCAGTGCTTTAAGTGGACAGGAACTGTCCACTACTGAGTACCTCCACTTCTCTCATTTGAAAGGAAGAGTACCAGCATTTCTCAGCAGTGCTATAATACATTTAATGGGAGAGTACCAACACTTTTCAGAAACAAACATGTACTCTGCAGAGAAAGTGCCAGCACTTTTCATTTAAGGCCCCAGTAAAGACTGTAACTCAGCCTTGCCCATAAAATACGCCCATGCCTTTTAAAGTGAGAAACACGAAGAGTATCAGAGAATTTGAGATCACTTCCTGTGGCGTCACTCCATGCGATAACATTACGAATGTTATATGCCCATCTGCCCCCCTTATTATTTCCCTTCACTTGATTCCATGCAAAGCATATCTCACGAATATAAGCAACACTAGATGTCTACACCAAACCCCCTCACCAGCGAGTTCTATGCAGACATTGGCAGTATCTACCCACCTGCCAAAACTGGGAAAGAATAGATTATAAAAAAGTGTTATCAGAAGCAGCGATCGGTTCCGGTGAAGGCCTCGGATACATCTCTGGAGTGTCAGATCTGTGTCCTTCAATATTTAACTTCTTCACTCTTTGTTCTCAGCCTGGAGTGGAACAATACGTTAATTACTCGATGAAGCGTTATAATTACTGCAACGGCTCTGCTCTTACTTATAATTACTGCATCAACACTTTCTTTTTCATATGCTCCAATCTATACCTATTATATTGTCACGATGAAGACACATTAACATTATAATACCGTATAATTAGCTGATGAGCAATTAAATTATTCCAGGCCTGTTGTTCCTCTGTGCCAAGAGAGCTGCTTGCAGGCTTCTCTTATCTCCATTTTCTCTTCACAGTTTTCTCTCAAACTGGAATCTCATAAGTCCCATTTCATCATTTTTCTTTTAACAAAGGGTTGCATTCCAGCTGTTTTATGGGATTGGAAAGTATCGCAAATTGCAGGTTTTTTTTCCATTTTTTATTTCCGTGTGATAAAACAGTTTTCGAAGATCAATGTTTACAAAACAACAAAAGAAACCCAACCAAGAGACAAAGTAAAGAAGCTGGCAGATCCTACTGAGAGAGAGAAACTTTATTTCCCCAAGCTTCACATCCTTAAAAAATCAGTCTTTCAGAAAACGAACCTTTTGACTGCAGTGTTTGTTTATCAGAGATAATTGTGAGCTAGTATAAAGGCAATGTGTGCACTTTGGTGAAGGCCGTAATCAACCACATTACCATTTGTCGAAAGAAAGGTAATATTTTCCATGCTGATGTTATTCCTACACTGAGAAGTAGATAAATGAATGTAGGCCAGGTCCACATTTAAAGTATGCTTGCGTAGCATAGGAACAAAGCATTAAAAATGCAAACAGCCAGAATGCAAGAGGCTGCTGTTTGAGGCAATTGTATTTTTACACTTTCTTTTCTTTAAATACGTTCATCTGGTTTTGTTGTTATATACAGCATAACGGGACACAACTAAACATCCCTAAATATAATAAACCATAATTGGGGGGGAGGGCGTACAATGCAGCAGCCCAATATAGAATCACATAACTGACTCTGAGCCCTCCCCTCACACCTGCCCAGGCCCCTTAAGGCATTGCTTGGTGCACCCCATATCATTCTCCTCCATCTTGTGAATTGCAGTCTAACGGTGCCCCAAATTGCAGCGAATTCTCCTGCCTCCCCCCTCCCTACCCCCGCAACAGGGATATTCTACATCAGAGGGTGCTTCTGTGAGCTGTTTAAACTGTGTTTACTAGGGACTGTGCACTTCGTTTTTTTGCAAGGAGAGGGAGTACAGTTTTATTCAAACAGTATTGTTAGATTTCAAGTTAGTGAGGCCTTTACCTGCAGAAGTCCAAAGTGTGTATTGAGCCTGTCTGTCTCCTAGGAGATTCTGAACAGGAAAAGCAGCTTCCAACTCCCTGGCCAGCAAGCCTTGTCTGAGGTCGATGGGACCTTATATGGTCTGCTAGTGGTTGGTACATGTGTACACTAATTGGTGGTTGTATCTGGGGTTTCTATTGGATTAGGATTGGTGTCCTCATTGGTTGGGTATTTGAGGGTTCTAATTGGTTTCTGGGCCGGTGATTCAATCAATGTAGGATTGGGACTAGGGCTAGGGTTAGGATTTCTATTGGAAGTAGAGACTAGGGCTTCCTATGTTATTTTGTGCTGGGAGTAGGGTGGGACTAGGGATAGGGTTAGACCTTTAATTGGAAGTAGAGATTAGGGCTTCTGGTGTGATTGGTTGCTGGAATAGTTGTGGGACTAAGAGTAGGGTGAGCATTCTATTGGAAGTAGGGACTAAGGCTTCCTGTGCCATTGCTTGCTTGGATTTAGGTTGGGACTTCTGGTAGGGCTAGGGCCTCTATTGGTCATAGAGATCAGGGTTTTTTAACTGATTGGATGCTTGGACTAGGCTAAGATTGGCTGTAAGGTCCTGGCCTCCTATTGGTTCTAGATTTTAAGGCTGGTGTTGTGATTAGATAGTGGTAGGGCAAGGGTTCCCATTGTCTAAAGGGGTCACCTGATTACTAGGGCTATAAAAGGCCAGGGTTAGGGTGTCTCAGCCCGAGCAGAGAGGACAAGCGCAGTTGCCTGTTGGAGCCTGTTCGACACTGACCAGGACCAGGGGCCAGAAATGCTGCCCAATATACTTACCTCCTTTATGTATCTATATACTTTCAATGTACTTATGGATCCAAATATTTATCACTTGCTTCTAATTTAGCATTTCCAATGCACTACCCTATTTCTCAGCCTATACTTCGCTCAATACATCTTCTAGCCCAACCTTCTGACTCATCTCAAACTTCTTTCTACTACTCTTTCCAGTGCACTACCCTATCTCTCATCCTATACATCTATCAATATATCCTCTACATCCACTCTCTCATTTATCCCAAACCCCATATTACTACTTTGATCTCCAAAATAACCCTCTCTAGACTCTGTCCTACTCTACCCCTCCTTGCATCATCTGACACCTCTTTTACTATATTGATCCCCTAAAATAAACCTTTCTAAACTCTTCCCTCTTTTCTACCCCTCCCCAAACCTTCTCAATCCAAATAACTGACTAACATATCCACCACTAAAATTACTTTCATGTTTCACCATACTAATTCAACACTAATCCTGATGGGTTCCAGAGTAGCGTGCTACTTGTGCTTCAAAACCCCATCAGGGGTAGCAAGCGCTATATAAATATAAACCTCTTTCCCTCTTCTATCCCGCCACCTACCCTTTTCTACCCAAATAACTGACTAACATATCCACTACTCAAATTACTTCATATTTTACTATACTAAATTTCAACACTAATCCTTTATGAGTTCCGGAGTGGCGTGCTACTCGCCAGAAAGGCGCTTCAACACCCATCAGAGGTAACAAGTGCAATATGAATGCAAAGCTTTCTTCCCCTTTTATCCCTCCACTATCCTTCTCATACCAAATAACTGACTAATATCCACCACTGAAATTGCTTCATATTTCACCATATTAATTCACCACTAATCCTTTATGGGCTTCCTGAATAGCGTGTGTCAACACCCCATCAGGGGTAACAAGCACTATATAAATACAAACTTTTTTCCTCCTCTATCCTTCTGCTATCATTCCAAATCCAAATAACTGACTAACCTATCCACCACTTAAAATGTACTTGCATGTTTCACTATACTAATTCAACACTAATCCTCTATGGGTCTTGGAGTAGTGTGCTACTCGCTGAAAAAGCGATTTGACGCCTCGTCAGGGGTAGTAAGCGCTATAGAAATGCAATTACAATACAATACCATAATTAGATATTGTGACAACTCAGTGGTTATAGAGGAAAATATCACAATAGACACATTTTGTAGGAAACAGAAAAGGCCCAGCCTCATCCTCAAAAAGGCCCAACTCATTATACATTCTCCAAGGTCCTCATACTTTAGGGAACTTTCAGGGACACCCTAAGCTCCCGTATGTGACCTTCTCTGTGACCATGTACATATCCATCCCGTTCCACCATTTCTGAAATGTGGGGACTTCCAGTAAACCATAGTAGCTTGCAATGTCCCTCTTTGCCATCACCAATCCCAAGTTGCTAAAGAGACTTCAACCCCCACGATGTTGCACAGTTTACTCACTATTGCCGCCCAAATTTCTCAGAACACCTGAGAAGCCCACAGCGTGTGAAAGATAATTCCCCTCTTGTCTCTACATCTCTTACATTCCGGGGGCTTCGCTCTTCCCATGACGTGTAATCATGCTCTATCATAGTAAACCATGTGCAGTATTTTCAGGTGGATGATTCTCAGCATGGATTTAATGGCCACCTCCCGTGGATTCATCAGGGCCACTTTCCAGTCAGTGTCTTCAAACTCACCTATATCCCTCACCCTATCGCCCACGGAGGTTAATCAGGGTGTCTGGCATGTTGTTAAATATTTTCTATGTTTGGGAAATGACACCCTCTCCAAATTCCCCTATGAGTAACCTACCTTCTACCAGTGCATATTCTGGCATCTCAATCTCACCCAGCTTCTCTGCCCGCCCTGCACTCCTCACTTGTGCATATTGCAATTATTGGTTTGGGTATAGCTGAGACCCCCTATGTAGCGATGGAAAGGAGCTGAGTCTCCACCATGTCCCCCTCAAGAAAGTCTCCAACCTTGGAAATTCCAATTAAATCCCAAAGCCTCAAAACCCTTGAGTTTCCCAGATCCCGGGACAACATCCCCACCCTGAGGGGGATTTCTCTAGTTGCCCTCCCAATACATCATGTAGCCTTTGTCCATGTCTCCAACAACACCCATGTTGCCGGCAGCAGCTACGGGACTCCTTGCCCTCCATTCAGGAAGTGGGCGTGTGATCACGTCCTCAGGTACATCCTCTCCAACCGGTATGTCGGGTAAGTATGGGGTGTGTAAATCCATTTGCTTAGAACTAGTAAGTGCATCGCCCAATAGTGCGTGCTGACATACAGGAGAGAGATCCTGCCATTATAGGGGGTATCTGCAGCACTATACTAGGAGACTTTTGTTCCATAGGAGGAACCTCCGCTCCCCTTCTGTAGTGGAAAACAACTGTTTCGGGACTGTGCAGTAAGTGTTTTGGAGGACATACAAAAGCTTGGGGAGTGGGATTATCTTAAAGACAGCAGCATGCCCTAAAATTGTCAAAGGCAATGCCCTCCACTTCTCTACGTCACCTTGAAACTGCTGGACAACCCTCCCCAGGTTTTGGGCCTTGTCTGTGTCTCTACTGGTAGTAAGGAAAATACCGAAATATTTGAAAACCCTCTATCTAATGCTAGCCTGTGAAAAAGGGTGGGCAGATCCAAGTCACAAAAGGCCTGGCACAACACTGATTTCCCCCAGGTAATGGTATAACCTAAGTAAGCACCAAAAGGCTCAAAGGTCTGAAAGATGGCCGGGAGAGTCATAGAAGGGTCAGTGATATAAAGAAGTACATGATCTGCATAGATGGATATTCTATCTTCTTCTGTATCTGATGGCTCTATCTTAAATCTGCGTATTGCTGGAAGTCTGCGTACCCTACACACATGGATGTCAAGCCACCAAAATGCCAGGGGTACCAAAAGTGACTTCACATGCCTCTTGACCTTCGCTTTCACTCACACATATGCTTATTCGGACACATGAATTCACACATATACACATACTCTGCCTACACATGCATACACATTCACACATACACACAATCTCTCTTACTTAAACACACTCAAAACTTCAAGCTAACAACATACATACATTTTAAAGCAATTTTTACTTGCCTCACCTACCAGGGAAAGCCATATTCCAGCTATTTGTACTCGATTTTTTAATAAACTAGTAGCGAATAATACATTATTCACAATTAGTATAGTAAAATGTTGACAATAAACGAGGTGAGTGAAGCCCCCACTGTTGTCCACAAGGGTGAGCTGCTTCTGTTCCTGCCACTGATTTTGCCACTGTTGACGCTAGGGGTCGCAAAGGCAGTGCCAGGGGTTGCAAGGGGCATGCCAGAGTTTCAATAGTTAGAGCAAAAAAGGAGAGGGGACAGAGGACATGGGGCATCCCTGTAGGTTCCCTTTTTGCACTATTTTCGAGCACAAAATCTGTCCTTGCATCAAAAACTTGTGTGGGGACACATTTCACTCTAAAATATAGCGCTGAATCGCAGATTTGCTTTAAGTATATTTGTCATTTTCCAAAATTTAATGTAACTACGTAAAAACAAATCCCGCAAATATTACACTCCACTGGGAAAAAAGCTATGCAGAACTCCAGCTTAAGAGTGACTAACAGTGCTTTCAGTTAGTGAATTTACTGTGTTTGTAGTGCCTAAGAATTATTTAAATGCAGTCATCGCCAGTTTAAACGTTGTTGTTGCATGCATGCAAAAATTAGCTTTAATTAAATTCGCATGGGTTCCTCAGAAAACAATGTGCAAACCGCCTGCGATTGGAGCAGGGCCGTTGTCTTCCAAAAGTGCTGCCAGGATCACGCCACAATTCCGAATCGCAAAGTGTGGCTGTCTGTTTCAAAGAGTTTTCGACTCTGTATATGGCTAGAGATTGGTCGGTGTGAATGGCGCGAGCAGGTGGTACTGCCCGGTGGTGAAGATGTGCGGTCCACAACAGGTGAGCTAAACTACTGCTGCTGTTGCCGCTGTCCATAATCCACCCTCCAAGAAGCAGTATGGAACGCTGCTCTTACTTCTTATGTTGTTCGTTCCTTTGTCCTTCCTCTGCCTCCTCTGTGCCCTTCACTAGGTCAGAGTCTGACATTGTCTTGATCCATTGCTAATGCAAGCCTCTCAGAATGGCGCCCATTCATATTGCTTGGCAGCCTGCCGCGTCTTTGCCACCTCGCTGTACACTCTGTGTGCGTGACGGAAATGGTGCATACACACGCGCAGACACAAGCGGGGAAATCACTCATGTCCCCACAATCTCTTTCTGCAATAAAGCAGCGACCGGGAGGGCTGTCATTGTTAATATTTATTTTTGACAGCAGAGAGCAGACCTCGCTCCGAGAGCTCCTGATACCAAATTCGCCCTTACCTTTATATAACAACTCCGTTTTCAGCCATGCAATGTAAGATGCATAACATTTTCCCAAAATGAAATTCAGATAGTTTATTGTTTTAAATACCATGATGTGCGTGTCATTTTTAAGTCTATATACTAAGCACATATCAGGATAGTCCGTGGAGGATTCCTTTGAAATTATGATTGTTACTACATTAATTGCCTCATTTTTAATATAAAAGTAAAAGACACGCAAATGATGGACGAAATGCAGAACAAATCAAAACATTCACCCTCAGTCAAGAGATCTGGGTTAAATCCATCGTTCTTTTGCTCACCAAGCCACCCCAGTTTAGACCCAGCCATTTGCAAATCAGTCTTGACCCTGTGCTTCATGGGAACAGTCCAACCCGAACTGCTATTTTAGGTCCTCCCTGGAACTGAAACAAGCATCCTAGGACCAGTTTCAGGGTTTCACCCTTCATCAGCCAGGCTAACGTGAATCAAGTGGCACAGTATGCCCGGGATCCACGTCTGGTCATCTCCGGCGCACTTAGAGCGAGAAAGCAAAAGACACACAAATAATGGACGAAATGCAGAACAAATCAAAACATTCACTCCCAGTCTGTGTTTGCTTTGTTCGCCCTAAGTTGGCAGGGTATGCCCAGACGTGGGTCCCTTGCTCACTTTGCCACTGGATTTATAGGACGTGTGACCAGAAGGTTCACGTGGGCTGAGCGCAAATTGCGGGTGGGTTGTGTTTCTGAATAAGTTAGGAGATAAATTTCAGGCACCTGATTTTGAAGGCACAGCGTTTTGATGTGGGGAACCAAAATATATCCTCATAGGAGCGGAAGCATGTTGCCATCTGGGCTAATGGAAAATCAGCCTTGCGGCCTGATTCTCCAAAAGTCGCAGTCTTTTGACTAGATATGGCGGCAGACCGAAGTAAAGTGAGTTAGCGGAGTCTGTCTGGGAAATGACCAAGGATAGAACAGCCTGCACCAGTGCTTGCCTAGTGAGAAGTCTGCTGATTTTCCTTATCTTCCGCAATTGGTAGAAACTACTTTATCAATTCAGGACTTCATGGACAGGTCGAAGTTAATTTTAACCCCTAGACTCTTAGCTGAGGAGGACGGTGTGGGGGTGAGAACCCAGCTCAGCTGGCAGGCAGTGTGTGCTCCAAGGGTTTCGAGCACCACCTATTCGGATCAGCTCGGTTTTATCTGGATTTAACTGTAGATGGTTGCTGTTCATCCAGGCGTGTTGTCGATGGTAAATATTAGTTGCAGACCATCCCATAATTGAATGTGCTCACATTTCTTTCTCTTAAGGACAGAATCAAAGGGAGTAACACAGATTGAACAGGCGCGATGATAATGAAGATCCCTGTGGCATTCTGCAAGTTGAGTTCATATTAGGAGCAGTAATGTCAAAGAGGTAAACAGACTGGTAATGGCCCTCCAAGAAGGATGTAATCCAGCTGAGAGCCGAGTCCTGAAGTCCTGCGGCCCTTGCGCGGTCCACTAAAATGCCATGGTCAACTGTGTCAAATGCTGCGGATAAGTCCAATCACACCAGAGCCTTGTCAGCTTCCTTCCTTAGTTCATCCAAAACAGTCAGTATTATTGCCTCAGTTGAATGGGAAGGATGAAACCCTGCTTGGTGGGGATCAAGGTATTGAGACTCTTCAATGAATGAGCAGAGGCAATTTGGTACGTGGGATTCCAGTACCTTGGCCAGAAAGGGAAGCAAAGATATGGGGCGTTAGTTAATCGTGATCAGGGGGTCTACCACAGTTTTAAAAAAAAAAGGGGAACTATGATAGCTTTGTTGAAGGCTCTAGGGACAAAGCCCTGAGTTAAAGACTCATTCAGAAGGGAGAGGGCAGGGTCAGTGATTGCAGTGAAAACTACTTTTAAAATGTAAGGTGGACAGCTATCAGTAGGGGATCCAGATTTAACTTTGATCTGTAGTTCCAAAAGGGCTTCTATACTAATTGCCGGGAATTGATAAAGGGAACAGGGGTTTCTCAGCCCCGTTGGTAATGCCTCATCAGTACTGCTTGCAGGAATGCTGGCTCTAATCGTAGAGATTTTATCAATAAAAAAAAGTGTTCAAGAAGTTGCAGAGCGAATGGGAAAGGATACATTTTATTGTGACTCTATCAGGATCCCACAGCTCATTGACAATTGCAAATATTTCTTTCAATGTATTGGTGGAGTTCAGAATCTTTGAGCAGAAATAAGGAGCCTTAGTAGATTGGATGGATGTTTCATATTCCTTAAGTTAATCTTTTTTTTCAGGGGAGTAGTTCCGTCTCCACTTCCTTTCAATTTGAGGAAGGGCTAGTTTTTGAGTTTTTAAATCTTCTGAGAACCATCTCTGGGCGTCATGAAGCCTGGCTGTTTTTATTATCCAGATGGGGCCATGTTTGATACTAGCTGTTCTTAACCAAGCTGAGATGTTTTCCTCACTTAGGTTAACGGATGGCTGATTATTAGGGACAGTGTTCGCCAGTGAACTACAAAAGGCATTAATGTCAATACTGTTTCATTTCCTTGCCATGAGCCCTCCTTTAACAGGGGTTTTAACGGTAGTTATATTGTTAAGCACAAAGTTTATTAGAAAGTGATCAGACCATGCGCAGGAGAACACTGTCAATGCGGACACTGTAAGGCTAGATGTCCAAGTTTGATCTAGTGTGTGTCCTATGATGTGTGTGGGGAGGAGGATCCTTGAAGAACTCAGCAGACGTAGTTGTGGATTCTGAGGTTATAGTGCTGGGCTGTCTGGGTCATTAGAGTATTTGTACTTGGATTCTGAAGGTATGTAGGCATTGGATGAGGATTGGGTGGGAGACTGTGTCAAATGCTGCAGAGAGGTCTAAAGGATGAGAGCCACTGTATCTCCTCCATTCAGATTCAGAGAGTGGAGAACATCACACTCTGGAAGATCTTAGGTGATGACGAAGCCTTTGATTATTTTTTTGGGATGGCATAGTGGGCTGCTTGAAGAGACTGCGGATCTGCATATTTCCTCTCCATATATCTTTCATCAATGCATAACACAAAGGCTTACAAAAGCTCTCACTGCATCCACACTTCCATGTATGAATATGATCATTGGCCTTCTTGCTGGTGACATGCATGATGTTGTGTTCTTAGATGATTTCCTCTATGGAAAAGAATGTGCATTTTGAAGAGGAGCAGAGAGATCAGGCAGCATTTTGGAACACACCTTGTAGAATCAGCATAGGGCTTTTATGGAGTTGTCTAAGGGCCCAATTTCAACTTTGACAGTGTGGGAGTGGGCTGCCTGTGGTGCATGCAGACAGGGAGGCACAACATGTGCCCACATGCATGCACAGGGAACACATGGGGCTCTCTAGGGACCCCTTTCTTTCTCTTTTGCCAGAATTTTCATGGATGGCTCCCCACCATGAAAAGGCTGGCAGTGAAGAAAGTCGTAATATGCTTGGCAGTGCCGCAGCGGCACCTCCAAGCATATTGTCTCCCCAGACCACCGCACGACCACCAGATATCACTGATCCCTGGCAGTTGTGGCAGTCCCATGGTAGTCCGAACGCCCAAGTTGTAATTGTATAATCGGACCACTGGTGTGGTGGTGAACGCCACACCGCTACCGGTTTGGTGGTCCTATGGACTGACATACTCGTAATCTAGGCCTAAGAGAGCCTTGGAGGAAGATGTTTTGACTGACAGTGTCAACAATGACCCACATTTCAAATGACATAAATACCGATGATCACATTCAAGAGTGCCAGATATGAGGCTATGTTGTAGCATGCCTAACATGGAAAAAGAATCCAGGTAGACTTGAAAATGTGGAAATATGTTTGATATTGAAGTTTTAATATCTATTGTGGCAAATTTTCTGCAACACCGTTGGGTCTTCAGGCTGAGTTGTACTGCAACCTATTTGACCATTTGTTTTTATACATTTAGAAGTGTGGGACAGAGATACTCGGTCAATCTACTGGGCTTTGGTGGACTTAATGCATTCTGGTGTGTAAACTTCATAGGGGTACATATATCAAATATAGGATGCTTTCCAACCATGTTTTCAGCCAGGTAGGGGAACGGATTCTGCCCATCGCAGGTAAATGATGACATCTATATGAAGCTGGATATGGATGCTGTTGAAACCCTGAACCCCCTGTTATAATTCTTCAGCAACATTCTACTTAGTCAGTCATATGATTCTATTAGGTCATTTAGACCAGGTTGGGGTTAGCAACACATTCTTGTTTTGGTGGAAGACCCTTTTTCATTGACCGTTCGCTGAGAGTGGCATTGCCTTCTTATTTGATGTTACCTGAGCCTCTAACCATCAGAGAAGTCACAAAGGGCGACCAATGCTGTTCTTTAACATATATGATCAGCTCCTCTCATTCATAGATATAATCTGACTATCTCTAGTTGTGTTGATGGTGCATACTTTATGCTGAGAATCCAGAAGAGGAGCTTAAGACGTGCTATGTGGAAACAAATTGTTTCATAGCAAGCAACTATTTAGGCCTAATCCTTCTAATCATATAACAATGTTAAAGAACAAAAATGTCTAAATATCTGCAATACGCTAAATATAGATAGATTTCTAATTGAAACTACACACCTTGTGAGCCATTTGATTGATTTAGTAAATTTTTCTTCCCGATCAGTTGCATTGTTCTACTTAGAACCCCTGGCCTGACCAAAAGATAATATACTTTTTTATTTTCCTCTCATAAAATTCGGTCTAAGTCTTACATCTACGATATACAATATCTTTGATCAAAACTACATTTCAAAGACTGGCCACAAATTCTGGAAAAATCTAGTCCCATGCTATCTCTAGATATTACATTGAACAGCACCAAACTTTTAAATAATTTGCTCTCTAGCTCACTTGATAATCTGATTCCTAATCAATTGCACATGTGCCATCATGTAACCTCTTCAGCCAGTTGGTTTACTGAAGACTTAGGACCCAATTCACAAAGGTAAAGTTACACATGAGTAAATCTACATCTGTAAATTTATTCTTAAACTTTGTAGCAAATTTACTACTTTTGATTTCAAATGTAAATTTACACAAAGTGCAGTCTTTCACGTCTTCACCCTTGAAACTTGGGGTGGACCCAAATGTATTTACTGCAGACAAAAATTACCCAAAACAGCAGTAGCTCAGACCTGGAGAACGTCCAGAATTACACTTGGCCAATCACTGGTACCAAACACCCTTCCATGGAAAATAATATAAGCAGGGACTTAAAATCGAACCCCATAGTAAATATTGTTGAAACAAATTCATTTATTTCAACTTGTAAAAATACATCTGCATTTATTTTAATCTATACAAAATTACATATAAATACAAAATAAATATTATTGTATGATGAAATATTAAAAAAATGTAAATATAGCTTTATCTTTAAAAAAATTAAAATTTGTTCTATACATAGCTTTTTGTAAATTGTAATGCATTACAAGTAAATAGAAACATTCTAGTTTTTGTGAGCCATTTTGTAAAATAAATATTGTTAATTTAATTTAATATATTTAAATCAATTAAATATTTAATTCAACTACTGCAGTACTACTTTATGTTCTACAAATGCAGTTTGTAATTGTGGCCGATAGTAATTGCAACAGCGTTGAAAACATCTGCAGAGGAAGTGGTAAACAATTAACCTTGAGAATTTCTCTCTTTTTAAGCTGGAATTGCATCTCGGTAAAAAACTTGATCCTCAAGGCTAAAGCCAAATATTTTCATAAGAGAATCCTCCTCTCTAATAATCCCACTAAACAACTTCTTTCATAGTCTGGGCTCCCCGGCTACTGCTGTATCCTGCATTCAGCCAAGTAAGGAATTGTGCTAAGAACTGTGTGACTTTTTTAAAGATAAAATCTCTTTACTTACAAATTGTCAGTCTCTTCCACTGTGTTCTTCACTTTTATGCCAACCTGCTGTTTCTTAGATTATTATACTGCTTACTGGATTGCTTTCAGCTTAGCTACTCCTGATGAGGAGCTGCAAAAAATGTTTATTCCTTTTTTGGTCTCGTCACTAGATACTTGTCTGGTGCAGCACCTAAAAAAAGTGGACACATTTTTTGCTATCACATTTATAGTTCTTTGCAACTCTTTGCTATCTTCAGAGATTGTTCCTTTCTCTTGGATATTGGCCTCTTTTTATCTCAAATGATTGACCAATGTCCCTACTCCCTCTGGTTGCTAAAGTTAATGAGCATGTGGTCAATCTACAATTGTCCTCTTACTGATAAGAACACTCTTTTTTACATCCTCTCCAATCCAGCTTCTGTAAAAACACAAGAACTGAAACAGTCTTTTGGTAAGTCTCAAATGATATTCAGAAGATTGTTGATGCTAGTAGCGCTGCTGCTGTGATCTTGCTTGATTTCTTTGGTGCCTTTATCACAGTGTCCCATATTTTGCTGAAGTGGCTAAAAGGCGTCAGCGTCAGAGGCGCAGTCAATAACTAGTTTTCTTTTTTTAACAAAGCGCACATATGCAGTCTCTTTGGCCAATTCCCAACCTTCTCTTATATCTATTATGACAGGAGATCCACAAGATTCTGCTTTAAGTTCAACATTAGTCAATATTTATGTTCGCTCTCTGACATACCTTATCGATCCTTTAGGACAAACGTTTTTTGTTTATGCTGGCAGCACGCAAATTGTTTTCAGGCTTGATGAAGATATGATGTCTCTTCAAAAACAACTCAAAGGTTATATTGGGGAAGAATCCATCTGGATGAATGCCAATTCTTTTTCCCTGACCGTGGACAAGACGGAGGTCTTTATTTTTGGCAATCCATCTTTGTGGACCCCAGGGTGGTGGGCGGATTTGCTCAGTCTGCTTACTACGCCTGCTCACAAGGCTTAGGGATATTCTTTGCTAACCAGCTCTCTTTTGACACTCACATTAGCAATCTGTGTTCCATCTGCTGAGCAGCATCATCATAAAAAATCTCCAGCCCAATTCTTCCAGGAAAATGAGGTGCAGGCTTTAATGTCTAAGCTTGAATGCTGTAATTATTTATCTGTGGGTCTTCTGTCCCATTGATTAAGGTTAGTGAAGAACACCTTGGCCTCTCTGATTCTAGGTATCAGCAAGAGTTCTCACATGTTTGCTCTTCTGACCAGCTCCAGTGGCTGCCAGTTTCCAAATAGAGCACTTCTAAAGATCTTTGCTATAGCCAGAAAGCCTTGCATGATTTGTCTATGTGCAACCTTGACATCTTTATGCTTGTATGATATGCCTTCTCACCTTCTGCACTCCAGCTACTAAAACATTGCATCTGTCCGGAGGTTTAGGAAAGCCAGATGGGGTGGTTGGTCTTTTGTGGTGGTGATGGCCAAAGCATGTAACGCTCTACCACTGAAACTTCTATCTGGAAAAAGACTTATACATTTTTGTAGATTACTAAAAACACAACTTTTTGCCACCTCTGTTGGAGACTCTTTTGTACTTTATGGCTTAGTCAGTATCAGGATATGTATAGATGTAAAAATACCTCCTATGATTGTTGCCAATGAGGTTATTCTTCATTCACCGGATATATACAAAGTCATTAGCATCTTTTGAAGGCTATGCTAATTCGTATCCTGTACTAGCTAGGCAAATGTAATCCACCTTGCCACCTGTTGCAACTTTGTTTTTAGTGACTTAGAAGTCAGCTTGGAATGGATATTGTCTTCAGTTCCCTCACTTAACGGAATTAAGGTCAGGAACTCCCTCACCTTAACCAATGGACCAGTAGTAGGAAGATGTACACCTCAAGGATTAAGGTCTAGAAAGGTTTGTGGCTGGGCTCTCCATATTTATAGTTTGTACACTTGACAATGGTGGAGGAGATGATATTTGGTACTATAAAGCAATCTTTATAAATCACCTGATTGAGACAAATGCCCCACATGTACTAGCAGATGACAACTTCATCCTTATTGGGGATTTTAATTATCACGCGGAACTTCTTTCAGACACTGACACAAGTCAACTGATCACTAATCTGAATACATTGGGACTAGTTCAAATGGTGGCGGGACCCACCCATTCAGCAGGTCACGCCTTTGATCTTTTGTACCAACACAGCCAGTGTCAGAGTGGAGTACCCTCTCCATCTGCTCTGGTCTGATTGTAGCCTACAGAAATGTTCCCTACCAATAGTCACCAAGAAAATGACCCTAGCAGTTAACCCACATGGAGAAGGCCTTGGCGGAAAGTCACCCTACCTCTTTTTTGTCCATTTTAGCCCTTGTCTCTATCATGCACCGAGAACATCGATCATGCAGCAACAGCAATCATTGAAACCTGAAATACATTCCAGTAGGAATGGAGAAAAACCAAAAGCATTGAAGAGCGACAAATGTATAAACTCATCCACTTAGACAATATTAAACTAGCCAAAAACTGTATCTTATTAACAGGATCAACAAAGCTGCCAATTCCAACAAGGATCTCTACAAAATACTAAAGGAATTTACCAATCCTCCCCTCTGTCAGACATATAACCCATCTTTGCAAGAATGGGTAGACACGTTGTCTACTTTTTTTGAGGAAAAGATCAATACTATTCATAGTTCTTTCCCGCATAATACTAAAAATCCGGACAATTATTCTGCTATCAACTTCAACCCTACAATTCCTCTTTTAGAAGAGTTCACTGCATTTACATCAGATAAAGTCTCAACTGCCCTGTGGAAGATCAAGTGGAGTTCCCCAGTAGATCCGGTCTCACCTCCTTTCTTTTCAACCATTGGCCCCTCACTTCTCAGAAATCTTGCCGACTTAGTTAACATGTCCTTAGCACAAGCAACAGCCCCTGTTAGATGGAAAGCAGCAAGGGTTCAGCCCATCCTGAAAAAACCTTCTACTGACCCTAAGGTGCCCAGTAATTATCGCCCACTTTCTCTGCTTCCTTATTTCGGATAGGTACTCGAGTCTTTGGTCAACAAGCAGGTCACCACCCATCTGGAGAGCCATGGTTTTGTTGGATCCTTCACAATCAGGGCTTGGGCTTCCTATAGCACTGAAACCTTGCTGGTGGAGGTTGTCGAAAATATAAGACTGGCTCAGGACAACAGGTAGTCAGCTATGCTTATCCTGTTGGAATTGTCTGCCACTTTCGACATCATCTCTCATAGTATCTTAGAACAACTGCTCTGGGAGATGGGAGTCAGGTGTTCGGCCCTGGACTGGCTTAGAAACTATCTACTTGACGGAACCTCCACCATACAGCTGCGCACCCTAATCTCATGGTAGTCCCCCAAGGTTCCATCGTAAGTCCCATGCTCTTCAATCTTTACGAGACACCTTTAGCCAAAGTGATCAGGTTCTACTGGTTTGATGTGGTGTCATATGCTGACGACACCCAGCTACTAATCACCCTATGCCCCGACCCCACCGACACGAGGCTCCGTTTCAAAAACTGTATGACCCAGACTGACAACTGGATGCATAATAACCATCTCCAACTCAATGGTAGTAAGACAGAGGTCATTCTTTATGGTAAGGCACGTGAATTTTGGTAGAAGGACTGGTGGCCCCAGAGCTTTGGTCCCTGTCCATCTCCCAAGCCCATGGTGAGGAACCTTGGAGTGAAGATTGATAATCAGTTATCCATGAAAAGCCATATAAATCATATAACCAATACTTGTTACGGAACAATGTGAAGCCTATGCAAAATCTTTCAATGTATTCCAATCGAATCAAGGAAACCACTTGTTCAGGGACAAATCATAAGCCTGATCAACTATAGAAATGCCCTGTTGACCTCCATCAACGAGGAGCTCTACTCTAGACTTCAAGTCTTGCAAAATACTGCCGCCAGGTCAGTACTAAACCTCCCATTGAGGCCTCCATCGGCGCCCAGTCTGAAGACTCTCCATTGGCTTCCCATCAAGAAGCAAATCCGCTTTTAGGTCCTCTGTCTGGTACACAAGAACATGTACGGAAATGGGCCAGGCTACTTTGCCAAAAAACTCAGCAGGTATTAGCCTAGTAGGACACTCGGTCGAGTACCAAATTTCTCCTTACCTCTTGTAGAATCTGCTCCGTCAGGAATGGCTGTAGATCTTTCTCCTTCTTGGCACCTGATTTTTGGAATAAACTTCCATCACAGCTCCGCTCTATCACAGACCACAAGCTATTCCCCAGGGAATTAAAAACCTGGCTATTTGATCACCTATAATGGTAGCTTTGTTCAACTGCCCTTCAGCCCCAGAGGAATTTTACGCTAGCGCCATGAAACCCTTGGGTGATAAGCGCTTAATGAATCTCTTTGACTTGACTTGACTAGAGAATAGTGATACAACACCATCTAGTGGCCGTTTCCCCATATTGCACTTAATCAAGGAAACAAAAGCAAGTCAAAAAAAGATGACCCTGGACTGCAGTCACATGTAAGTGACATGAACAGATCCCCCCAAAAAGAGCATACAGAAATGGAGACTCTCGGTAAAAGATCCTGCCCAACTGACCAGCACTGTAAGAGCTACATGCTCCCTTACAGCAAGTGCAGGACCCTGTTGCCTCCAGCATCGATGGTCCCACAGTGACAGTGACCTGTCCCTCAATAAGGGCAAGACTGCACATCACTGAACAGGGAGTGCACTGTTCGACTTGGCACCATTGGTGTGAGTCTCCCTTCCACTTTTTGCTGTTGTCTTATCTGTTTTTGCTGGTCTAGATGCTTTGGGCACTTTGCCACTGCTGTTAAGTGCCAAAGTGCAAGTGCTCCCTTTTGTAAATTGCTGTATAGATTAGTGATTCCATGATTGGTTATTTGATTTACTTGTCAGTCCCTAGTACAGTGCACCATGTGTGCCCAGGGCCTTAAATCAAATGCTGCTGGTGGGCTTGCAGCACTGATCGTGCCACTCACAGGAGCAGCTTGTAAAATGTAGCTCAGGCCTGCCATTGCAGAGCCTGTGCCTGTGTGCAGTCTGGGACTGCCATGTCAACTTGGCAAGTACACACACTTGCCAGTCCTCAAACCTTCCCTTTTCTGCATGTTAGTCACCCCTTAAGGTATGCCCAGGGTACCCCTGTGGGCAGTGTGTGAAAGGTAGGACATGCCCTGATGTCTGTGGCATGTCCTAATAGTGAATTACAGCCAATTTTGTTTTTCACTATTGCAAGGCTATCTGTTCCCATAGGCCAGAATGGGCTGTGTGTGCAACATTCCGTCCATCATTTTGTGTCTTTTGCTGTTCACCCTATGTAGGAAGGGTATGCCCAGACGTGGGTCCCGTGCTCACTAAAACACTGGAGTCAAGCTATCCTGGCTAAAGACGGCTGATAGCCAGAAACCGGTCCTAGGATGCTTGATTCCGGTCCAGGGAAGACATGGCTTGGCAGTTCGGGCTGGACTGTTCCCATGAGGCACAGGGTCAAGACTGATTTGCATATGGCCATGTCTGAACTGAGGTGGCTTGGTGAGCAAAATAACGATGGATTAAACCCAGATCTGTGACTGGGGGTGAATGTATGCCATTGTGCAACTTTCCGTCCATCATCTTGTGTCTTTTGCAGTTTGATTATAACATCTTATAAACATAACTGACCCCCGGAACAAGGTAGGAAAAGACAGTTCAGTATGCCTGAACTCAATGTTAAAGTGCATCTTTTAGTGGGGGTGATTTTAACATTCTGTGTTTGAAAATGCCACTTTTAGAAAGTGGGTATTGTCTTGCCTAACCATCCAGTATGCCTCTGCTAGGTTTATGTATTGCATGTCTGGCTTGTGAGTGACCGGAGCTGGGAGAGGGCTGCGGCTCCAGCAGTCTAATGAGTCTGGGCTGGGCTGCATGGACCTGGGTTGAATTTAGAGTAGGGGGAGGAGATTTCCTTTCACCTGCCTGGGCCAGGTCTGCTTTCAACAATGCTGTCTCCACCTCCTGCCAGGAACCTGCACCAAAGAGGACAGAACTGGTTTAGGCTGGATACAGACACTCTCTGCCTTCAGAGGCAAAGGATTTGTGTGTATAAAAAGGAGGACCCAGACCCCAGAACTTTAGATCACTTCTGGGGAATCAAGAGGAACCTTTGCCAAGGAGAAGAACCGGAGAAGCTGAAGGAGGATTACTGCCCCTGTGCTGTTTGCTGTTTGGGGGTTGGCCTGCAGTGATTGCTTACTGCCAAGGAAAGGAGAAAAGGACTTTGCTGTTTGCTTTGTCATCTTGAGGAAGATCTCAGAGAGCTTGAAATTGAGCTTACCTTGGTATTGGTATTGGTATTGTGGTATACTTGTATAGCGCGGCCTGTCACCACCAAGGGCATCCTGGCGCTTTTGACCCATAATCCAAATGAAAACAGTAACTCATCCTGTCCTGGGAAAGAGGTAGGTTTTCAAAGCCTTTCTAAAAGCTAAGAGATCTTCAGAGCTTCTCAAGGCTATTGGCAGGGAGTTCCAGAGTTTGGCCGCCGCTACTCTAAACGAACGGCCGCCCATCCTCACTCTCTGGAAGCGCGGAACAACCAATAGCCTGGATGACGAGGAGCGTAAGGCACGGGATTACCTCCTGTCTGAAGTCTCAGGGACACAAAGACTTCACCACCAGTTCCTCTGAATTTCCTTGCTGGGAATTCCAGCCTGCAAAGAGGTGCCTGCTGCTGTTTAGGACATCTAGAGACTGTAAGTTGTGGGGAGCTGGAAGATCGACGCAACGAGGAAGAAGCGTGTTGCATCCGCACCGATTCCCGACGCATCGCTGACTCACAGAGAAGACTAGTGCCACATCCACGCCTGTTCCTGACGCATCGCCGAGCCATGGAGAAGAAGTGCGCCGCATCCACACCGGGTTCCGACGCATCACAGAGAAAACCGTCACAGCACCTGCCGTGCGGCTGCAAACTTTCACACATCAACCGGAACGTCGCATCGCATCAAGCCGGCATTTTTTTGCATCGCACTGGATCATCGCCACACATCGAAGCACCATCTTGTCGCATCGTAATCGGAACGCAGTAAGAAACGGACGCATCCCCACTCTCCGGTAAAGAACGGACGCATCGCCTCCCCTGTGCAGAAGTAAGGAACAGGTGCGCCACCTCTCTCGAAGCAAGGAACTGACGCATCGCCTTCCCTGCGACCCTTTGTTTGTTTTGCGTGACGCATCTAAGGTACTTTGTTGGGAAAGTGTCGCATTTACAATTTGCATTGAACTGAACTATTTCTACCATTGAAGAGCCTATTTATTATACTGTATTGTGGATTTTTGCAGTTTGGTCATGTTTAGATAAAGAATACCTATTTTTCTAAACTGGTGTGCTGTACATTTGTAGTGTTTTCACTATGTTACTGTACTTGCTTACAAGGGCTTTACACACTGCCTCTGAGATAAGCCTGTCTGCTCATGCCAAGCTACCAAGGGGGTGAGCAGAGGTTATTTTGGAAGTGTATCCCCCTAATCCTCACTAGAAGCAAGGGTCTCTATTTGGACAAAGGTGCATACCATTGCCAACTAGAGACCCCCATTTCTAAGATGCACCAAGAAGCAGCCGTGGCCTGAAAGTAGAGGTTGATGCAGTGCCACCTAGCAGGCAAATGCTGCCAGTACAACCACAGGACATGAAAAGTTAGTGGTGTCCCTGCAAGACACTGCAGCAGGAGGCTGTGAAGAACAACAGCCAGAGACATAAGCCCCAGCAGAAAGCAATCTAGTACCCAAAGTTGCCTCTGCCCAGAAGCCCAGGTGGAGCCAAGGACGTTAAAGCATCAAGCATCAAAGCTCCAAGACAGCAAGCCAGAAAAGGTGCAAACAGAATGTGCGTGGCGAGCGTGCCCCCAGTGGCTGTCGGATGCCGCCGTAAGGAAATAGCACCACACGCCCCTGATGGTGAACGGCCACCACAGCCACAGAGAAGAGCAAGCATGCCAAGCGCCAGAAGAGGGCGCCTTGAAGAAGGACCAAGTGCATGGAGTCCGAGGTATGCCGATGCAGGCCACGCCGGTGAACTTGGCAGCACGGGCAGGCACCCAGGAGATAGAGACATCTCCACAAAGAAGAAGCAATGCTGTAGGCAGCAAGGAGAGCATCCACACCTCCACTGTGCCAGTGAAGCCCCACAGTGGGCCAAAGACAGCACAGTGTCCTCCCTCACACTGCCTCAAGACGGAGTCACAGGTGGCCCAAGGCAGGCAAGAGGAGAGTCGCACACTCTATGTGGCAAGCTGCCACTGCAACATGCACTCAAAAGACATGAAACACGTGGCTGGATGCCACATTGCACTTCATGCAAGGAGCACATCACACAAAGTGACTGGCCCGCTAAGCATGCCTGAACGGAGGCAGAAGTAGGTGCCACGATGGCGCAGGCTTAAGGCACTAGCACAGCGCCCTTGAGCGAAAAATGTAACCTGCCATCCTGGCAGAGGAGCACCGTGAAAATCCCTAAGGGAATGTGGCCAGCGAAAGGTCCTCAAGGAGAAGAATGTCCTACCAACATGACAGACCTGCGACAGCTCCACAACAAAGTTAAGACACAGTCCCAAGAACCAGACGCAACCAGCGAGATGTCCATGTGGTGCGAACAAGAGTCATGTGGCATGATGCCACATTAGAGTGAAGAATCTGGTCGGAAACAAGGAAGGGCATGGCAGGACGCCACATCACAACAGAGAAGAAGAACATGGCAGGATGCCACTTCATGAAGGAGAGGAGAGTGGCACAACGCCACAGGGCAAACAAGCACCACAGGCGCGCAAGTGATAAAAGGAGAAGAGACACAGGACAGAGGCCTCGTGACTGCACTGAAGAAGTTGTTCATCAACACAATCCAGCTACCGTGGTGCAGACACATCCCTGGAAACAGCTTCGCAGGAGGACCAACTGTAAGCCGCTAGCAAGCGCGATCTGCGTCCAGGCTCCACCCTTCACAATGTGACCATCCACTCACTTGTCAAAGGCTGCTTGGCATTGATGGTGCCACATCTAGCAAGTGCACCTGCCAGAAGATAACCGTAAGTGGGCACGAAGTCCCTCCAGTCCTCCTCACTCCACAAGGTCACCAAAAGCAAGAGATCGCTTCTTGTCCAACAGAAAGAAAATCATTGTATACATCATTCAGGTGCATCATCACCAAGAACATCTAAGGAGCATCAAACCACCAGAGTGGATCCGGACGCTCAAGACATCCGTCGATCAACGAGGCACTCCTGGTGCCGTGAGAGGCTATCCACGCAGGAACCTTCTGTGTCCCCCTGTAAACCTGAAGCCTGCTGGAGAAGAGCATACCCGACCATTGAACTATCCACCCTTGGGGTTACAAGAGGCTTGGCCTTGTCCCTGTTGGTAGTTCTGTAGCGACCCCTCAGTGCGGCCTATGAAAGACCCGCATAGCCCACGCGGTCACGTGACAATCCAGGGGCAAGGGCCTCAACATAGTTCTTGTGAAAGGGGAATCCAAACCAGAGAGATGCTCTGGCAGCTCCTCCAAGACAGGCACCGGGATGCATGGAGGTCACAGACAAAGACTGGTAATCTAAAGACCATCTGATGGAGGCATGTGAACGTGAGTCCTAACGGCAAGAGCACTCAGACTCTGAGACACCATCCTTTGCGGCTGCATGAGCAATTTGGCTCGTGAGGCCCACACAGTCCACACAGTCCCATGGCAGCCTGGTAGGAGGCACTCCAGGAGACTCCTATGAGAGGGGAGTCCAGGCAGGAGAGGCAAGTCTGAAGCTGCTCAGCTATAGGGAACTGAAAGGCATCATCGCCTCCAAGGAATGCCCTCATCCACCAAGGTCATCATCCGTATTTGCAGGTTGGCTGTCCACCGGAGCCTGAGAGCCTGCAAGTAGACCTCCAAAGTGGATTCCACCACCACTCCAGATGCACCACTATCGGAACTATGTAAATAGACTCCAACACCGCGAGATCAGGCCAGCCTACATCACTGAGGTGGACTAAAGCATCCTGACCATGAGCACCAGAGCTCCAGCACTGCCCAGTAGATAATGTTGTTTCGTTTTTATAGGTTGGACTTTTGTTTGTTTTCTTTTCCATTAAAGTTTGGGAGGGATGTAGTGTCCTGCTAGACATGTTTTAGTGTTCAGCTTTCTGTTGTACCCACTCTGAACACCCACCAATTACAGGTGTCGGTTGCACGTGCCCTGGGCCAGTTACCAGTGCCAAAGTCACTGTATACCTGCCATTATTTTACAAGCATTTTGGCAGGGCCGGCGCTAACATGGGCAGTGTGGGCAGCTGCCCAGGGCCTCGCACTCTGCCTGCCAGGATGGGGCCCCGCACAATGGCAACACCCCACCAGTCCTCGTGTACTCCTGCCAATCAGAGAGAAAGAAATGTGTCTCTTTACAATTGGGCTCATGGGAGCCCCCCCCCGCCCCCACCTGGGGCCTCTATGGGATGGTGTGGGAAGGCCTAGGGGAGGGGGACACCTCTCGGGCTGCTCATTCAGAGACTCCGCAGGGCGCCTATTGTCAACACTTTAGCCCACACAGGTTTAACTGAGCCCCCAAGAAATTCTCACACCTTCAGTCCGAAATTGGCTGTACAAGAGGTGCTTGGGGTGGCTGAGAGGAGGAGCTGCGGTCCAGGTGTAGTCTGCACAAAGCAACTTCACTGAGATTCCCCCGAAAATCCTAGGACCGGCCCTGCCCTGCATGTGGGCCTAGCACCCACTACATTACAGTACCTATTCTGAACACTGAGGTGCTGCGTGCTCTGTATCAGTCATTTCTCTGTAATAGTGCATGTACAAGATCTTAAACGTTCAGGTGATGGCTTCCACAGGGAACCTTGAGTAACATGGTTCATCAATGCCAGTGTTACAGGATGCGCTCAGCGTCCCCTCTGGGGTTCCGTACATTTCTTGATAAACCGACGTTTCCACGTCGTGCTTGGAGACTTGACGCGGCGTCTGAGACGGAAAGAAAGGATGTCTTCTGATACAGGAAGTGACAGCGAACACCTCCACTCCCCGCGCGCCCCGCTCTTCTGCTCAGGATAGGACGCGAAAGTGTTAGCTGTGCTCCTGCGGAATTGTCCCTTTGAGCAATTGTTGATTAAATTAAGCCTCTCGTGCCACTTACGGAATGCATTGCTCTCCGTTCCAACAAATGTTCCTCCAGATTGGTCCCTCGTATGGTTTTTCGATGGCGCTTCAGCCAGCGAGCAGCTATTCAGGCAGAAACGCAAAACAAACAAATCACAGTGTACTAATCGCATTTTTTTGTCTGACTTCGTCCATCAATCCTGGCCTCTGAAGGATAGCTTTCACTGCAAGGCCAACGCCAGGCAGGACGATTACACCTTGCGGAATAAAAAAAAAAAAGCAATTAAAGAAGGCGGCTTGGAAAATGTCAGCCAGTCGCGTTGCCGTAATCTAATTTTCATGTGCCAAGCTGTTTATTTTTTTATTTTTCTATTTTATGCATTTCCTCAGTGATGTGCCAGCCATGTGGGGAAGCTGGTGACAGTGAATACCTGCCCACAAAGTGTCACTCGGTAATAAATGGTGCAAAAAGGCGTGCCACGGGCGGCATAGCATAGGCAGGAAAAATATCACAATCCGTGTGCTAGATGGAATTAAGGGCCTCTGGGGAAGAAGGGAACATAAGCGGCAGGTAAACACTGGGAAGAGAGATGGTGATTAGAGGGGTATTTATACACCCTGGATTCTGGTTATTACACCCCCAGATGCGATCAAAATCATAGTCCCTCAAAGGGTATTTCAAGATATAACGGTCAAGGGTGAACTTCTTAATTTTCTTTCTAGCTATAGCTCAGTGGGTTAAAGTGTCTGGTGTGGACACCTGTGCGTTCCCTGTATGACAAGCGTTTGAGTCCCGAAGGGAATTAGAATTTTTAAAATCTTTATGAGGTTAACAAATTAAGCACTGCTGAGTTACATAAAAGCAGCAGCTGCTGTCAAAAGATCCTAAGTTGTTCAAGCAGGGTTTTAAACATTGGTAAAATAATAGTATTGTGATTGTGAAGATGCATAACCTTTGAACCTAAGTGGTGGTCGCACTTGTAGCTCCTATGTACATGGCAGTACAGTATTTCGTAACATTTCAGGATCCATAAACTAGCTGAAAACATCGATTGGTCAACATTGCTGTAGCTCTTCACCAGCTCTGGCGAGGGGTCTCAGGAGGGCTTTGGACAGCTCTTGTGGTCTCACTCAGATTGCCGAGGTCGTCTCTGTGGCATCACTTGCAGACAACAACAGGGCCATATTCATACCTTCAGATTTCCTCTCATCTAAGAGCACACAAGCAACAATCATTCGTCATCCAAGAAGTACCACAGGTCAGTGCAAGTTGAGAGCTAGTGGAAGCCTTCGATGTGCTAAAGTGAAGCCCCGGCTCATGTCCTCAGTTCCTGGACGTTGCTAATTCGATTCAATAATGTTCAAGGTGTTTGAGCCAAACAATAAGGCTGACTGTATCGCTGTAATCTTAACTACACAGTTGAGGACCAGAGGTTGCTCCGTGCTCTACCTTCGCTTTGTATTCCAAGGCAAAACCAGGTATGAAAGAAACAATTCCATTGAAGCATTTTTCCCTTGAGTTACAAATTTCATGTTTTGGTCTACAACTTTCCACAGAGAGTAAGATTGGAAGTTGTCTCCAGACAATAGAGCAAGAAGAAGGAATGGGCAGATAAATTGAGGGCCGTGACAAGGCAGCAGAGCTACTCAAAGGACCCTTTGACTGCACCCAACAGTCATCATGGTAACCTGGACCACAATCTAAACTCAACAGGGTCCACTCAGAGGGAAAAAAACACCTTGTCACAGCTACACATCTACAATCAGGTGATGCATACAAACCTAAATCACAAGGTAAATTCACAAACAAACATGACCTCACACCCAGTTTGAGGGGGATATGACAGTACCATTATTGGGAATGCTGGACTTCTATATTGCAGAGTCTGTAGTCCTCTCCTCTGGGTGACAGCCATGTGTGACCCACTAAAAAGAGGTGTCACTGCAACCAGTCAAAAACCTCCAGTAAGGGAGACCAGGGACGGTGCTTCCTAGAAGATTATTGAGGGAGACACTTTTTCCCCACAAATTCTGAAGCAGTGTAGGGCATTGCAGAAGAGTAAGTTTTATAGTTTGGTTTGCAGGTTTTTGAAATTGGTTTTCCTGCTATTACCACAAACATTGCCTGCAGCCAGCACAAATGCAGGCAGTCTCATATCTTGCAAAACAACTACACAACACTTCTATACAAGCTCAAAAGTGCTCTAATTTGCAAATGTGGGCAACTTTTTTAGCTATCTGATTTGAAATTGGGGGCCACTGGTAATTTGGTGCATGAACCTATTTTCTGTCCTACTCAGACCCTGGTACAGAAGTTGGTGTAAGGATGGTTCCTAAAATTATGGGCTACCCTCACAAGTGTAAGCAAAAATGTACTTTCGGGAAAAATATTTTTAAAAAAACACTACAATGGGACAGCTGCAGACTATTGGCTTTAACATGAACTTGTATTTTACAAACTATTTTTGACTTTATCTCCTGACAACTTCCTCATACGTATCGCAGTCCCTTCTGCTAAAATTGGCCTCCAGTTAAAAAATCTATTCTTCATGGTAGTTCAACCTCCTCTTCTCCAGCATCACATTTTTTTCATTTTAAGCCTCTTCTAACAATGGGCTTTACAATAGACTACATTGACAGTTTCTATCTAGAGTCCACAGTCTTTCTTTATCACCTGAAAATGTGGCCTTCAGAAATGGCCGCAATGCTCCAGATTTACACAAAACTTATAATGTGAGCTCCAGAACTTCTCAAAACACTCTAGATAAGAGACAGAGAACTGGGCACAAAGTTTCATGTACACCATCCAGAAGGAGATGAAATCTCAATAAAGGACATGGATATTAAAAGCACAGGCAAATCAGAAATGTCTTTGCAGTTGTTTGCAAGTGGTGACATTGTGATAACAGTTTGACTCAGATCCATTCATGAAACATTATGCAATTTCCATCCAAATCCGAATAACGAAACGATCCTTTTTGCTACATTTGGACATTCTTATGGCCGAGTTAGATCTTGCAAGTGGTTGCACTCTGGTTCATTGACATCTGTTAATGGCATTCAGCATTGTTGACTACTTTCTCCTCCTGGGCCGGTTTGACCATAGCTATCCTAGGCATTGCTTTGGATTCGTTCTAGTTATTTTTGTTGAATTCGAAATCATTGTTGTGTCTTCTTTTGCTACAGAGTCTCACCCTTTGCGCTGTTAAACATTTTTACCGGGACACTGGCCAACAAAATCCACTCTTTTGAATTGTTTTCGTATGAATGTTGAAAATGCCCAGTTCTTCTTCTGCCTTGATGGCTTGGGGTTGTCGTCTATGCAGTTTCTATCCTGCTTAATCCAAGTCTGAGAATGGTCACAGGCTCAAATTGAACTGAGGTGAACTGGCAAGACTTGACATCTTAATTGGAGTAAATCCTAGTCTTTTCACCAGGCATGAAATAAGCACCTCCCATATGGACTCTTGTCTGTCCTCTTTTTCTACTGTTCATAATTTCGAACTGAAATTCAACATCTATATTATTGGCTTTGTCCTTTAAATCTCAGGAATTGTGTCTAATAGTGTGTATCACCTGTATTGCTTTAAGCTGTAGTCTGCCTGTAGCATAGCAATTCATTGTTTTTAGGGCTTCCCAGTTTCTTCCTCTGAAACTGCTGGTGATTCTAAATGATGTACTCCCAGCAATTATAAGCTCATTTTTGTTATTGCTTCTTTTTTTTAGCCACCGTTGGCTCCCATTGCATTTTAGACTCTATTCATCTCGTACTGTTGTTTCTACCATACTTTCCTGTTTTTATCATGATCACTTTAAACAGTATCATCTTGGCTGCCCTTTAATATTGGTTTGTTGAGTTCTATAGCCAATTCCTTACCTTAGAAATTCTTATGTAGTCAGACCGGACTTTTAGGTTTTGCCTGAACAGCGCACATGCATTGCCTGTGAAATCTATTGTCAAAAAAAGAAATGCTTAAAAACGGGCGTAGAGCCAGCCCATTCCTTACCATTGTTTAGCTTCCACGTCACTCTTGTTTCATGTCTGCTGATTGGTAAGCTCTTCCTGCTTCTTCTTGCTTCGTCCAGTTGCTTTGATTGTTGGTCACTGCGTGGTGCATGGACCTAGTACAGACTCATGTCTGCCGCCAGTGTCCGTCCACTGCCTGCTTGCCGCTGTAGTTTACTTTGAAAAACTTTTGGACATGCACGCTGCATTCCATCTCCCGTCCTTTCCTTGCTGCTTGTCCCTACCCCTCATACCTCGGTCCATGTTGTTGCTGCTCCCTCCGCATGTTGCTTCTCCTCCGCTGTCCATTGGTGCTATTCCTGCTCTCCTCTCCCACACCTCTTTTGTGTTGCTTTTGTGCGTGTTTGCTTTTGTTTGGTTTGGTTTTTGAAGGTTTATGCAGTGCAAGCTCGACCTGAAGGTATTGGAGTGCTTTACATGAGCACACGTTATAAAGGCATATTATTTTTCAGGCACAGGAAGATTAAGTGAGCTTCCCCCTCCCACCCTATGCCTCCCTTCTTTTTCTTCATTCCCCCTCCCCTTCCCACTGTCCGTTGTTACTGCTCCCTCCACCCCCACACCTCCCTCCTGTGGCACCCCCAACTCGCGCTTGCTTTTCAAAAAAATTCAGTATTGTGTGGTCAACACTGACCACATCATAGTGCTTTTTCCTTTAAGCCATGCTGCACAGCAGCCCGTCTCACAGTGCTTTTTTCTTGAATTTAATGCATGTTACATAGCACCCAGCGCTGCTGTACAACATGATGAAAAAGCATTGACAGACCCAAAAGATCTCACATGTGCTAAACCTATTGGTTTTTCCAATGCTTGTTTAGTTCTGCTTTATGAACTTCTACCTGCTAATATGTATCTCATTTCACATGGTTTTCCAATATTCTCTCAAAACAAATCTTTTTTTTAATACTCTTAATTATTATTAGATTCTGAGTCTTCATCAGTGTGCTATGTTCTTTTCTTTTTACCCTAGCACCAAGAAACCATTTGGTTTAGGTGTGCAGAAAGAGCATTTCATAATGTAACACGA
The DNA here is from genome assembly GCF_964261635.1 of Lissotriton helveticus. Lineage (NCBI taxonomy): Eukaryota > Metazoa > Chordata > Amphibia > Caudata > Salamandridae > Lissotriton > Lissotriton helveticus. The sequence goes on along the minus strand of NC_136061.1, from coordinate 601,168,764 downwards.
GGGGGCCTACCTGTAGAACACATCCACCTCCATATTTCCTCTCTTTTGTGGACCCTGATTTCATCTGATGTTTCAGTTTAACTGCAGAACACCTTCACTTTGTTACATGATAACATGTATTTGAGATAGTGTATTTTTTAAATTGGAAAGACCTTCTTCATTTTCCTAACATACAATTTATGGTATTGATCATGCAACTGATGAAAAAATGTCATGGTGGTATCCTGAGTGTCTTCATTTTATTTAATCTACTTTAAAAAATGAATGTTAAGAGTAATTTGTGCACTGCCTTTAGACATTATTCTGGAAATGTAAATTACGGGGCACCAAAACAAAAAGCTAGCATCCTGAAATGAGTATTTCTCAGAGGTGATTCTACACCACGATGCTCTGCAGCTTCATGATTTCATGGTGAGTAATGTGACCTGGGGGTCCTGAGCTAGAAGGCTGCTGTCAAGTTTTTTTAACAGAGTTTTATATAGCGCAAACTTGACCTGAAGGTATTGGGTATCAGAGCGCTTTACAAAGCAACAGTTGAGTTACAGGAGGACACATTCATTTTTGTTAGGCACGGGGAGATTAAGCGATTTGCCCAGAGTCACAGGAATCATTGCTGAGACTTGAATCTGGTTTCCCAGATTTGAGGTCGACCACCCTAGCCGTTAGGCAACCTCCTCTACCCGATAGTTCCTTGTGTATTCTCCTAAAAAGAACATTGGATATTCTGTTGAAATGACATCCCAAAAGCAATGTTGTTTATGGGCTGACGTATTAATAATATTGGGTTGTAGAGTGATCGTGCCAGTTCCAATGTAGTCTTCTCATTTTTAGATCGCACCTGCAGAGATCTGTTGAAAGACCTAATATGAACAATATCAATCCATAGGGTGGGCTTTAAATCCTTCCATTGCATGTCATTGGTCAGCTTTCTTGTCAATCTCATTTGTTTGCTTCTGAATGGTGGCTTTCTTTACTCTACCTCTATTTGTCCTTCCCTTGCGTCATAAGTTCTACACCATCCTTTTGATTGAATCATTTGTATCCTTCTATGGCTGACACGAAGAAACTACTTTTTCTTGTTCCTTAAGCTCTCCATGAGATTGCTTGTGTTTTTTGCTCTCTCCCGGTGTGCAGCTTCCTCCTCACTTCCATGCCCCCAAGCTCTCTATGTTGCCCCACTCTGCTGTCACTCCCTTGACCCTTCCAGTAACATTTCTTTTGTACATTTGTTTCTTTTTTTGTTGGTGCTAGTTTTGGAGGGACAGGATGTTGCAGTTTGCTATTAGTCATCTCCCTTTACAGATTTTTTATTTTATTAATGTTGCACTCCAAAAGTGACCCCTGCATGCACAAAGAAATATTGGCACTTAACGAGAAATATTGCCAGTGCGTTTGGAAAAACTGTGGGAGTGACAAGACACAGCAAATCCGTGCAGCACCGGGAACTACTGGTAGTCTAATATTTGGTTCCTATGCAAGACTTTGCATAAGTAACAAAAGTTTGTCCGCCACTTCTTTCTCAGAGCCAATACTGGCCCTGAAAAGTTTTCCCCAAGTGTGGAGGAGACACTGCGAGAGCTGGGGTGGCATATTTCTCTTTAGATTATAAAAATAGATTTAAGACCCAGAGGCAAAGGCACGGAACACTGGCAGATGGAAAAACCACACGTCTGCAAAAAAAGTTCACTGAGCACGTTCAAGAAGTCAGGCTAGGAGAAACTTGAAGTTAATGCTCAAAGAAATCAGTTGATAAACTACTTAGAAAAACACTCAATGTATGTGCCCTCAGTAGCCCAAATTTATATCCCAGCTATGCCAATTTACTCCTCAATATGAAATGATACAATTAGTTTCACATCTGTTGGGTAATAATAGAACACACAATAAAACAGAATTAGTGACACATGTTTGTCATGCCTAAAAAAAGGTTCTGCATGCTTCAAAAAAATACTGCCATAACAAATAGGCCTGGCACTGTCTCTTAGCTTTGTCAAAGCTTGTTTTGTTTTGTCATGGTGTCACCTTTGGGTCACAAGAAGGAAGGAGCCAATGCTGGAGGGCGATAGTTTATCTCTTTTATTGAGTATTCAAAACAAAGTTCTGTGCACAACACAAAGTAGTAAGGGTCTAGGATCCTTGTTCTCTGTGGTCTTCAGGTTCTGTCCCTTGGGTTGGTCTCCAGGTTTTCAGCGCATATAAGGAAAGAAAACAACGAGACTTTAGTGGGCTGGTCACGTTTCTTAGAGAATTGTAAGGAAGGGGAGTGTGAGGGAATAGCCAGAACCACCACCATCAGTAACACGGCAACCAGTAACAGAGACTCGTGTACAGTGCAGAGAAAACACGGTGCACAGGTGGTCCCTCCTGATGCCTACCCGGTCCCTCCCTTCTTAAAGCGTAACAGGGAACTCAAACGGGCACGCACCTGGAGAAGCCACGCGTCCTCCTTCGCGTGGCTGGGCGGTACACGGTAATGTTGGCCTCCAGGCTTTCCAGCTGCTGCCGTTTCCGCCGTCTGGTTCTCCTCCGGTCCACTCCTGGCGCCTTCTCCGTATCCGGTGTCGGCTTTCGTGAAGGGCTCCGCCGCGCTGTTGTCGACACCCGGTCCCGTCGGGTTGGTCTCGCCTTCCTCGTTTCTGCTGGCGTCGTTCTCCTGGCGCTTCCCGTCCTCTTCCCACAACGAGTCCTACTGGGCCACACGAGCGTTGGCGTCTTCCGGGTCTTCCCCCATAAGACGAGAGGTTGAACCTGATAGGCCCACAAAGTCAGGTGGTCCGGGGGCGAGGCCATCCATACGAAAGCAAAGGTCGTTCTTAAAGGGCCCGTAGCAGTCCGCCTGTAGGTGAGACGGAGAAGCTGTTAGCTCAGCCTGGGCCGAGCAAGGGACCCCCTGACACATGGTTTTTGTAAAAATGTATTGTTGGATGAGCGGCTAGACCCTTGTACATATAATTAAAATTGGCTAAAAGCAAAACAATTTTTTCAGCTCAAAAAGCACACATTGCCATATTAATTTCTGGCTCTGAAGGAGAGCACTTTGTGTGTGGATGTGCGCTTTGTGAAAGAGTGGAATACTGTGACTCTTAGTAAAAGTAACCAATGGCAGGAGCAGGCTAACCCATTCCCTCCATGTGGAAAAAGTGGGTGGAAAAAATGTGATGTGAAGGACACAACAATGTTTCTGCGGATGCGGGGGACACGTGTGAGGGGCAGTGATACGGAGTATAGCTGTCTGGTTGGATGGTAGAGTTGAAGTCGGTCATTGAGATAACCAGGTCTGGTGTTGCGGAGGGCTTTGTAGGCATGGACGAGCAACTTGAATTGGTAACGTTTCTCGATGGTTAGCCAGTGTAGTTCTGTGAGGTTTGGAGGGATCTGAGCACTTCTGGGGACATCTAGGATGAATCTGGTGGAGGTGTTTTGGATGGTCTGGAATCTTAAAAGTGAGCTGGTTGGAGATGCTGATGTAGAGTGTTTTGCCCTGGACTAGTCTGCTGGCTAGAAGGGCCTGGGTAACAACGCATGTCGTGGGAAGCCATTTGAAAATCTTGAGAGAATTCTGAGAATGAGGATGCAGGATAAGGTCATTATGTTCACATGTTTGTTGATAGTGAGCGTGGGTCCCAGTTCAGCTGGCCACTCGGAGGAGTCTCATGGGGACCTCTTGTTTCTAAAGACCAGAATCTCTGTTTTGTCCGTGTTGGGTTTTAGGCAGTCCTCCCTCATCCAGTTGGCCACGTTGGTGATGCAGGACATGAAGTTGCTGCTTGTGGAGTACTCATCGGTGAGGGAAAGGATGAGCTGTCTGTTGTCGGTGTAGGAGACAATGTTGATGTCATGGGCTCTTATGATGTGGGTGATGGGTGCCATGTACACATTGAAAATTGTTGGGCTGAGGGAGGGTCCTCGAGGGAGGATTCTTCTGGGCACTACGCAAGCCAGATTCTTGGGTTCAGGAGTATATGATGGGAGTTTGACCCATTGTGTTCTGTCGGAGAGGACGGTGGTGATCCATCCAACACAGGACCGGTCCTTCGATTCCTGAGTCGTCAAGTCTAGTGATGAGGGTGCCGTGGGATACAGTGTTGAGGGCCACCGAGCAGTCATGGAGGATGAGAGAAACCGCTTCCCCTCTGTCCATTATGGTGAAGATGTCGTCTGTTGCTGCCTAGATGGCTGTTTCCATGCTGTGGTTACTGCGGGACCCTGACTGAGTGATGTCCAGGAGGGGGTGCTGTTCTAGATGGGAGGAGAGTTTCCTGTTAAATTTATTTATGCTTTATGTATCATCTATCTTTGTTTGATTTTCATGTTATTTTAATTTTCTCCTTATGTAATTCTAGTGCTCTAAATATTTCTGTTTGTTTCATTTAAAATTAATAGTGTCATTAACGCCTTAACCGCGGCGGCAATTCCGCCTCATTCCATTGAGGGGGCGGGGCCCCGTCGGCCATCGGTCGTGCGCAGCACTACCGAGGTAGTGCTCATGACGGCAGTTGGCCAACGGGGGCACTTAAAGGGTTAAATTGTAAATAAAAAAATCAGCACTAACCAAATATATTCCAGTTCTAGGGATATAATCCGTTTTCAAAATTCTTGCCATTGAAAACCTTACATTTCATCTCAGCAGCTTGGTTTGGGGTTTGAGTATTGTACAATTATTTTAACTTGCATTCTTTTGACTATTGCGTGCTGGCCCCAATAAGTGCAAACAAAGCTGAATGCATGATTAAAGACCCCCCCTCTACAAATAAGGAAACCTGCTGATTTATTAAGTGAAATGAGTTTGTGAGTTCTTTACCTCGCCCCATTCATCGACCTGTTCCCATTACTTCCCAACAGGAGCAGTGATTTGCCTGTTATGTGTCAGATGAGGCTAATAAACTGACATGCACAAAGGAGTCTGATTCCAACATACCCAAGCCTTCCTAGACACCCATCAAATACCACTTTATGTGAAGAATAAAACAAACTGTAGGATCTGCATTTCTGGAACTGCAGCAGGGGTGCATGAAAGTCAGGGCTCAGGGGCCCTAACTGGATTTCAAGAGTATTCATTTTAGCACGATTTAGAAGTTATGTCATGTGTATATAACATCCTGTAGTGATGGAGCCCATAAAAGCCATGACAGAGTTAATAATGACTTCTTTCAAGGTTAAGTGAAGGATCAGAATATTAGAATAATTGTAGAACACTAATATGGTGCAATAACAGAGTGAGGCGGATAGTAGATCTGAGGAACACTAAGCACTTCAGTGAGGATTTGGATCTTAAAGTAGTTCCATTGCAGAGGTGAATAGAACAATTAGTACACTGGTAGACCCATGTATTTATGGGCAAAGCTGATAAAGTTTATAATGGCTGAGCCTTGTATAGTTCACATGCACATATGCAGATGTGTTATGGGTCAGAGTGGAGGTGCACTAGCAGAGATATGGGGGAATTCCAATGATATGTATAGCAGGAGTGGTGTGGTTGAGGATAGAGGTGCTCCCGCTAAGCCCTGGTATAACTTCCAGGACCTAAAAATAGAATGAATCAATATTAGAATTGAACTGCACTGGCTGAGCTATGTACTTGGTACTGGGACATGCTTGTTACTGGGACGTTTGAATCAGGTGTATAGTGCAATAAAACGAATTTTATGTTATATTATGTTTTTTTTATCCTCATTTGCCTCGTCGCCGCCCAATACTCAATGAAACCACCCTGGGCTTTTCAACCTCATTTACTGGATACAGAGGGGGGCAGACCAACGCGTTTTAGAATAGAGGCTCCCCTCTGAGAGACACCCTAGATGAAACAAAACGGGGAGCCTCCTTCCACAGCAAATCAAACCCTTATCCCAGATATTCCCGGTAACCAAGAAGACTTTCACCAGCCGAGGCAAGCTAAGGCTTAATCATTGGACCTATATCTCCTAAGAGCCATACCACCCAACCCTTCACCCAAAACGTGCCCAAAACAATTCCAAAATGTATATATTTTCCCTGTCTGATCCGAAATATCCAATTTTGCAATAAATCTCATAGATCATAGCCAATCAAACTCTTTTGGAGGGATCGGAGAGACCCATAGTTTACATATCTCGCTTCGTGCCAAAAGTACAGCATAAAAAATAAACTTTGCATTGTCATCTGTGCCCTTACCTTGCAGATCCAGTCTTCCAAATATAACCAGCTCAGGTCTTACCTTAATCTGCAGCCCTAGGACATTCGACAAGCAGCTACTCACGCCCTCCAAAAAAACCTGAATCTTCGGGCACAGCAGAAACATGTGCAAATCATCTCCATTTGGGCTTTTGTTATATTTATGTTGTGATATGTGTAGAAAACACTATCATCTGGACAGAATTCTCCCACTGAATGCAGGAGCAATCTGGGCCTTGCTGAGGGCTAGCCTAGTTGAAGAGCCACAACTTTAGCTTCTTGCTCAGATCAATGATTGACAAGGACGCTATGATGTGCAAGGGCAGGTAGTCCTAGACTTTAGGGGTGAGGTAGGAGAAGTCTCAACTGCCGGATCTGGTTCTGCACACTCGTAAGATGTTTGTCAATAGTAATCCAGATGAATGGAGTTGTCTGGTGGGTTTGCGGAAGTTGGTTCGGTCGTTGAGGTATGTTGTAACTGTGTTGTGTAGGGCTTTGAAGGTGTGCATGGGGAGTCCTGTTGGGGTTCAAAGTTGTCATAGAATCTGGTTATTTTGTTGCAGAAGAAGAGGGACAGTTTGGTTCAGATGTCCTGTGAGGGGGTGATGCAGGTGGAGCTGGCTGCTGGGGAGGTGAAATCTTTCACAATGGTGAAGATCTCTTTTGTGTTGCTCGTGCTATCTCCAATGCAGTCTGTGAGCATGTAACATTTAGTGACTCAGATCTGCTGGTGATAGAATCTCAGGGCAGATTTGAAGGGGTTCCTGTATATGTTGTCCTGGCGTAGTCTACATCTATCCTCCAGTGGTTTGCAGTGGCCATCCTGAGTTCTACCGCGTGCCAGTTGGCTTGCGGTCTAGATTCTGTGGTATTGTTGAGATTTAGGAGTGCCAACGTGTCAGCATAGGTGGTGATTGAGTTGTTGAAGAAGCAGGTGGCGTACGGGAGGCTATTGTATGGGGGTCCATGATCGATGAGTTCGGATATACAGAGTGCTCCCTGGCGGTAATGGTTCTCTGGTGGTCTGTCATGCAAATACTGAAATTCATGATGGCGTGGTCAGACCAGGTGCTCGAGGTGGCTTGCATACCATGATGTTGCAGGAGGTGGGGAAAATTAGGCCAAGTAGTTGTCCAGTGGCATGTGTGGGCCCTTTCACCTGCTAGGTGAGGCCAAGCTTTACCAGGTCCTCGAGGTTGTGGTTGTGTCAGTGTAGTCTTTTAGATGGAAATGTAGATATCAAAGTAGGATAAAGGAGTAGAGGAGCAGGGGTGCAATGAAATCTGTGTTTGCTAAACTTGTGCGTTTTGCAGGTGGGTTTTAGATGAGAGCGCTGCTCAGGGTGAAATTGGTAGTGATGTGAAGCTGAAGGTCAGGTGCTCCATGTTGAGTTTTGTCTCTGAGGTGGTGGTGCAGGGGATGGATTCCTTGAAGATAATGGTGATTCTCCATGTTTGTATAATCTGTCCTGTTTCGTAGGCTAGTTGCTGGGTGGTATTACCACGTTGTTCTGGTGCGGACATGGAGAGTCAGACAGGTTTCCTAAAGGAAGAGCAAGTCCGGTCAGTGGTAATGAAGAAGGTCAAAATTCAGTAGCATGTTAGGTGAGAGAGCCGGTGTTGATGAGCATGCAGGTAGAGGGAGGAGTCTGGTACGGTGTGTGTGTGATGGGTGTGGTTGAATGTGAGTGCAGCAGGTGTAGCAATAGTGTCCTGGAGGAATACCTCGGTTTCTGGTGCTGGGCTGGTTTGCTTTTGGTGTGCATTGTCATGCCTGTTTCACGTGTCCACTGCACATCTACCATTAAGGAGGTCTGGGAGGGAGGAGTTTGGTGCGGTAGGTATGGTTGTCCAAGGGAGCAGGAAACAGTTGAGTGGGAGGGTGCAGCAGGGAAAAGGCAGGAAGAGTTAAGGAGCACGTAGGGGAGGCAAGAAAGAGGGGAATAGGTTAATAAGCAAGAAAAAAGGAGTGCAAAAATAGTGGCATGGCTAAATGTAAAATACAACAAAAACAGAAAAATAAACAAAGAAAAAAGTTCTAATAGGGCTAAGAGAACACAGAAAAATATGGGAAAACAAGCAAATTTTTTGTCAAACCTTCCAAATCACACAGCACCACCATATAACTCACGATATTGACTCCTTTCATGTGGTCGCCCGGTGAGGAGCCAGTGGCACACGGTGGCAGACAGTGTGAGTTGGAAACACCTGCAGAGAGTGTTTTCAACTCCCATTATCTGGATGCTGAGCACAGCTACTGTCCATCAAATGTTTGCAATCTCTCCGGGACATCAGCTGCAGCCTCATTTCCGTTTTTTTAGGTGAGGGGTACAGTGGGTCACAGACAGTGACCTGCACCAAGCCCTGGCCCTCTCAAGGGCCATGCCCCCTCCAAAGCACTTTCGTGGCTGTGGAGGCAGTGAGCCCAAGGTCCGTCCCCCTTCCCAAGCTCTACCTCCTCCTGGTCTCTTCCTCACACATGGTGAGATTTTGTTGAAGGTTGGCTGTTCGGTTGTGCAGTAAAAGACTGGTGTGAAAGTGGACTGTGCACACACATGGAGGGTGGAAGGAGAGAGAAATGAGCAAGAGAGAGAGTGGAAAAAAGATCACTATAGCGCAAAAGAGAGAGAGGCAAGACTGCAAGGTCAGCACAGAGTCACTCTTGGAAGCGGCAGATACAATGTAGAAGACAGAAAAAACCAGAACAAACTGGCACAAACAGGCAAGAGATGTAAAAACAGTCAAGTAGAAGTGGGAGGAAGAGAGTGGAGCAGGAGTGAGAGGTGAGAGAGAGTGACAACAGGGAGAAGCAGCAGGAGAGGAGAAGAGGCAGGTAGCGTTAAACTCAATGGAAAGGGTCCACAGGGGTCTTACATGGTCAGAAGACACAGGTAATTCCTAGGTAAATGCCAAGAAACTGCAACATACTGCTACTGTTACTAGGTGGGACTGCATGAGTACTTAATTTGTAAAAAAAATGTAAAAAAAAGTTTGTGCCAGGCCCCCTCGTCAGGAGGCCACTGAAATGTTGCCCCTTCCAGTGCTATCAGCACAACTAAAAACCATCACATTCCTACAAGTGTGACATTTCAGACTTTTCCAGGCCACCAATGCTAAAAGAATGTCGTGGGTGGCAGGTATTAGTCATTTTAATGTGCATTTAATAAAAAAAACTGTTAGGTTGGTCATCTCTAAATTAGTCAAAGAGCACCCCCATGTGGCAGACTGTCATAAGTACAGCAGGTGCTGACAATTATGTGGGGTGCCGAGGACCGGAAACCCCCAGCTCAAATTAAACACTGGGCTGCATGCTAAGCGCATGGAGAGTAGTTGGGGAACGTGAGGCTCTCTGGAAATGCCAGGGGGAGTACTCACTGAACCCCACTGAAAGCACTTAGAACTGGCCTTCTGCGAGGGTATTCAGCACATGCGTAAATCGGACAGAACGGGCAACGGCTCGTTTGGCTGACTCCGCCTGGCTGGCCCACTGTTGGCCACCTGCGATAACTGACAAATGATGTGCTGTTGTCAGGAGACAAGTGATATATTGCCTACTTGAAGCACCTTGACGTGCCACTTGATGTATCAAAAGGGAGTCGCCTGGATGGGTTTCGGTATGTAAAGTTATGCGCAAATGATTCGCGCTCGCTTTTTTTTCTCTCTCTCTCTCTCTCTCTCTCTCTCTCTCTCCCTCTCCCCATAGCCCTCCTTGGATGCCATGGGATCTCTCCGTTTTAATAAGGGTAAACAAAGCTCAAAAGAGGCCTCCACACAGGGTGTATGCAGGTACATAATAATGTGCTGCTGGCCAGGAGAGTACATGATTTGTACAAACAAGTGCAAGTGCAAGGAATTAAAATATGCAGATGCTCTTACCTCACAGTAAATTTCCCTCTACATGATGTACACACTGGTGGGAAGAGGAGGCAAGGAGTGGAGGAAGATGGGGTCAGAGAGTGACGCTTCGCTCCCATCTGTAAAACCAAAGTGACTCAGCTGGGCCCACCTACAGTAATCTCATGGTTCAAGGCACTGCTGAAAACACTTATCCTGACATTTCTTCTTCGATCGAATAGCGCTTTATGCTACACTGCAGCTTCTTCAAAGTGCTAGAGGAAAGGAGGGAATGGCAAATAGAGAAATAGCTGGTAAATTGGGAGTGTGAAGTAAGGGAAAAGAGTAAGGTAGTGAGGGAGGAAATTAAGAAAGGCAGGAGAAAATATGAGAGGGAACGAGGACCAAGATGTGAGGGAGGAAGGCAATATGGTATTCTATCATTTTAGAATAGTGATACTCAGAGTACGGCCCGGGGGCGCATACGGCCCTCATGGCTTTACATGCGGCCCCCTCATCAACAGGAGCACAGAACTGCTATTTACTCGAGTCTGCACCAACATTAAGAAGATGTTAAGAAAGCAGCAAGGATTCATGTGAAGGTTCATTTAAGGTAATAAAAAGTAACCAGTGTGTCCTGCATCTCTTAACTTTAGAAATACATTCATTTTAAAAGACCTCTTGCAGCAAAAGTGTACAAGTATGATAAAGTATGTTCAAAATTCAAAAAGTGTATTTCATTCACATGCAGAACTGTTTCACCTTAGTACATCAGACTATATCAGTGCATTACCAAGTATTTTCTTGTTTAAGTGATAGTTTTCAAACATAAATTAGAAAACATTCATTCTTCACCCCACCCTAACAACAATGCCAATAGTGGACAAAGAGGTCCTCATATGTGATAATGAAGTGAAATGTGGGAAAGTGAAATTAAATAATTGACAAGGATCACACAATTTGGTTAAGAGGGAAAAGGCCCTCCTCACCCCACTCCCAACCCTCGACCGCCATCCTGCTGGCATTAATGCGGCCTTAGTCACATCACAGACCAAACTTTGTACATACCCACGTTCTAGACGCTATCTTGCTGCACTTTGAGAGTGCTACTTGAAAGCCATCTTTCCCTCAAAGAGACAATTTACACGCTACAGGCCAGAACGTGAATTTTCTCTTAGCTCATAAATAATAGGTGTAATTCTTTTGTAACTCTGGAGGGTCATTTTTTTTCAATATGAGTGAAATACAGGAAGACAGGATGCAATATTGTTATTCAACACGTCCCCCTTATTATTGTAGAACATGGAACAAAGAATGTTATATTTAGAAAAACACACTGCAGTTAATCGCTGCTGAGGGGTTGGAGGATAATGCTGTAAACTGCAGAACAAAAATTATATTTTTCCTAGTCATTGAAATGTCTCCGCTTCATACACAGTCAAGATTCAGGGGTTGAGTGAAGTGGCCACCGAAGGCCAAGTCAGCCCTGATCATCAGAGTGAGGTGATGCTCCAGTTACATTGCTTTAAGTGGGATGAAAAATGTGTGTGGGGGCTCTCTAAAATGGGGGTGGCCAAAGAAGTATAACTTGAATTATAACCAAGAGGGTGCGGCATGTGGGATTAAGGCTTTGGCTTAAGACATGTGAACTAAAATCCTGTACTTCTCACAGCATGCTATTTGGCCTGTATTTGGATACATCTATGAGTTTCTGTAATTACATCCACCTAAAACAACAACATATACCTAAACCAAGCCAGACCTATTTGTTTTGCCAATGCTTGTTAGCTGTTTCAGATACATATATAAAAGTGGTCTGTTGTGAATAACTAGAATTGGAAATGTTTTAATTCTATAAAAATTAGACTAAATTAATCATTTTTAAGGTCTGTAGAATGTGTAGTGGTATCCGGAGATCTCGATTGAGGTCTGCAGAGCGGCCAAGGATTGGAGGTACATGTAGTCCTCACACCTCTGTGACCACTGACTCACATTAGATTTAGAAGAAATTAGACAACAACAAGTTGAGAGTCTGACCAAGCTGTGCCCTACCATTCATCTCAAACAAAATAATGACAGGAATCCACCTTCCACTGACAAATAGAAACTGTTGGTCTTGAGGAGAATCCCCAAAATGTGGGAGGTTGGAAACGCGTAGACCATTGTTGAGCTTAGGCCAATCTGATTATAGTCAGTTGTTAAATTAAGGATTATGCTTGATTTGGTTGATGGCCTTGTCTTATAAATTCGGTTTTGCTGTGTATATAAAGCGCCGGGATGCTCCACGGAGTAGCTGTGCGCTATAGAAGAAATAAATTAACATAACATAACATAACATATTGAATTAAAAAGTGTGTTCACCAGAAAAAAGGTTTTGTAGGTTACCCCAGGGTGGGTACTTCGGTATGTATGTGGTGTCATTATATCGATGGATGCGTGGACAAGCGTAACAAATGTATGATTCTGTCACAGTATGTATTTTGTGAATATAGTTCAGATTTTAGAGAGAGAATGAGCAGTTCATTCCTAAATGGGGCTCCAATAAGAATAATTGACAGCGATTTTGTATATTTGAATTCGTAATGTTGAAGATTTCTATCATAAAGTCACTAAAATTGAAAAAGTGAATATTGAATAAATTTGAAAAAGTTGAAGATTAAAATCAAACGGAAAGAGTGGTTTTGCAAGGTCAATAGTTTTGTTCATTGTTCCTTGAATTGAAGTGGAAATAATTGTGCAGTACTGGCAACCTGTTTTGTTTATTGACTTCTAGAATGTTGCCATTTTCTTACCTTAGCCATTTGGTGCCTGTACCTCTGTCTGGTCACATGACTGGGTGTAGTTAGCAGTTGGGCGTTGTGTATTCCTTCTAGATAGCCACACATAATGGGAGCTTAAGTGTGACTGAGTGGGCCATCACTAGCAGGATGGAAGGGAGTAGGTAGGCCCAGCCTTACTTACACCTGAATAAGCTGTGTTCTTTCTCCACACAAAGGGCTGCATACCCCTTGGAGTAGGTCTGAAACCCGGGCCGAGAAGGCAGGGCATCTGTACACTTACAAGGCATGCCTCTAGAAGAATCTCCCCACTTCAACGGCACAATTGTGTATAAAAGAAGGACCTTAGGGACCACCACTTCAGTACATTGTCACTCTGCTGAACTCATACTTTGCTGTGGTGACCTGCTGCCCTTTTGCCTGGGTAAGAAGGACTGGACCTGCATCTCTCAAACACAAAACCTAGAGTGACTCCAAGGTCTAGTTGGCTGGCCTCCTGATCTGATGCCTCCAGGGCATAACAGGCTTCCAACCACCTTGCACTTGGACTCTTCAATCTGGGAGTCTATCCTGCCAAGAGGTGCCATGCCAGTCCTGGACCCTTGGAAGTGAGTCTATGATGCTTGCCACTGGTACCGACGCTGGGCTTTGCATTGCAAACCCCTTCGATGGGATACTCAACGATGATGCAACAGGCCCTCACACTCCAGCCTCACAACATCTCAGACCCGTCGTAGTCAACTGCATGGTGCATCTTTGACGCAGATCCACGCAACACTCTGCAACTAGGATTGAAGGTACTTTGTGGTTTTTGGCCTATTTTTTCAAAAACTCTCAAATTCAGCATCTCCAGTTCTAAGTGAATATTTGTGATTTTGGACTTGTTTTACTTATTAAAATGACTCTATTTTTGTAACTCTGATGTGGGCTCCTTTTGTGGTGTGTTTTCACTGTTTTATTGTTAGAAGTGTTGCACAAATACTTTACACATTGCCTCTAAGTTAAGCTTAACTGCTCTGTGCCAATTTACCAAGGGGGTAAGCACAGGTTAATTTGGGGTTTGCTTGTGCCTTGACAAGGATTGTGGTTGCTGCTTGACCATGGTTTACACCCCAGTCAACCAACAACAAAAATTCTTACACCCACCCACAACCTGAACTCACTCATACATCTGGAGCCGACTCTATTCAAAGTATACACTATACCAGAGTCCTATGTTGCATGAATAAACTACAGAAACACCACACCGTAAAAAAAAAGTTAATACTCTTAGGGAATGCAAAGTGAAGTAAAACGTGTAAATTTCAGCAGAGATTGCATGTGACATGCAATATCGTAAAGATTTTTACAGTTATTTTAGAGAAAGCAACTAATCTTTTTGCATGTTGTAAGGAAGCAAGCTTTTTCAGGTTTCTCCCCACTTTTTGCCCCATTTGAGCTACAAGCTGCCGGTTTGTGGAGAGTGCACTGAGGTGTGCAAACCAGACCTCAGTGCCAGTGTTTTTACCCATTACAAATTGTATGTCTAATTAGCTATCCCAATTGGCAAGAACTGTCTTGCTTAAAAGACCCTAGTATATGTTACTCAGGGTTACAAGGGTTTGTAAGGCAGAGTGTCCACCCTGGGCTGCAGCAATGTGTGTGCCACCCTGTGTGTGACAAAGTACAACATTGCACAAAACCTGCCACTGCAGACTGGAAGGGCGATAATAGCACCATTAACGGCAAAGCCACTCTTTTCCTTAACTATTTATGTAAACATCCCCTAAGGAAGGTCTCCATGACCAGGCAAGTTAACAAAGTCTCCTCGACGTGCTTCAACATCCTACGCATGCTACGGAAGATCTTCTGGTGGATCCCCACCGAGACCAGGAAGACCGTCACCCAGGCCCTCGTCACCAGCCGTCTGGACTACGGCAACGCCCTCTACGCCGGTACCACCGCCAAGCTCCAGAAGAGACTCCAGCGGATCCAGAACGCCTCAGCCAGACTCATCCTCGACATCCCACGAACCAGCCACATCTCCGGACCCCTGAGAGACCTTCACTGGCTCCCCGTCAACAAAAGAATCACCTTCCGCCTCCTCACCCACGCACACAAAGCTCTACACGACCGAGGCCCGAGTTACCTCAACAGCCGAGTCAACTTCTACGCTCCCAAACGCCACCTCCGCTCAGCCAACCACGCCCTCGCCGCCGTCCCCCGCATCCGAAGAGCGACTACAGGAGGAAGGTCCTTCTCCTACCTGGCCGCCAAGACCTGGAACTCCCTCCCCCCCGACCTGCGCCTGACCCAAGACCACCTCTCCTTCAGGAAGAAGCTGAAGACCTGGCTGTTCGAGCAGTAGCGGCACCCCCCCCCCCCCCCCCCCAGCGCCTTGAGACCCTACGGGTATGTAGCGCGCTCTACAAGTGTCATTGATTGATTGATTGATTGATAGAGTTCTAAGGTAGGCAGCTGTATATTATTAAGGGGCAAAGGTATGTTTATATATGTCCTTGCAGCAAAACCCGTCTATTTGTTGTTTTGCTGTGGAAAAGTTAGCAGCCCCATTGGCTAATAGAGGGTTACAGGCCGGCACTCCTGCCTGCCTAACTTCTGAAACGGGATTACCTAACTGTGTACTGTAAAGTATCAAATTAGTTGTGGCATTAAACCAGAGCTGATCCCCAGCTCGAACTTAATGTCACTTTTAAAGTGAAGCAACTTTTAGAAAGTTGCCACTCTGTGACCCAGCTGGTCCAGGGCGTTCTCAAATGGACAATGGCCCACAGAAGCCTTTCTGCCTGCCTGGGGAGTGTTATAAATAACTCCCAGGGTTGACAACAATAGGGTCCTGCTTGCAGGAAGGCACTCTGTGTTAGCCCTAAAGGCAAACCTCAAAGACAAAGGGCAAATGGAGATAGCATTCCAGAGGACCTGCCCTTTGTTTAGTTTAACAGGTTGGAGACAGGGCCAGAGAGGGAAGAATAGTGCCCAAACCGGGTTCCCATGGGTGTGTAGCCCCCAGGTAGCCACATCTCTAGGCTGGGCTACCAAGCCCCTCATAGGTGAGGGAAGGCTTAGACACTCTGGGATTTCCAGATGCAACTCATTGCTGGAAAATCACCACCAAGAGGGAGCGGACCTGGCAGCTCATTGGCTGGTGACCCTGTTGTCCCATTGGGGCTCTTTCCTGAGTTGAATATGGCAACCCTGAAGCTCCGCTCACACTTGAATTGGAAATAGGACCACAGAAGGGTCATCCTGCTTCCCTTGGACTGCACAAAGAGAGGCTGCACCATCTGCTGGACTGCTGTGCTGCACCTTTTGGCTAGCAACGTTAGGAATGTGCCTGTTGCTCCTGGCACAAGGAAAAATGTCTCCTCAGGCCAAAGCAGTGACTCCAAGGGCAAATGGCTGCCCTCCTTGAACAGCACCGGAACATTAAAGCTGAAGAAGCTCAAACCAGTGAGTTGGTAGCCCCTTTGGAGGAATCACTGCCGATGGGCATACCAAGAGACCAATCCTAAATGGCCAAAAGTTGCATCTGAGTCGACTTGACCTGAGAGTGTCATCAGAGTCCAATTTGGTCACCCAAGAGGGACACTAGCCCCCACTAGAGGATTTCACAAGGACTGTGGCATATGGAGATGGGTAGCTCAGTAGCAGCTGGCCTTCCAGTGTCCAAAGTCACCCCATACAACCTGTGGATAAAGAAATCACCACAAAGGCACCCCTGTCAAAGGCACCATACCCAGAGCACATTTTCATCCTCTATCCTCAGCATCAGGACCACTCCATTAAAGTGTATGGTGGTCATGCCATAACGTTTGCAAACTAGACCTTCTCCCTGTCAGATTTGGCCACCCAAGCCGGGATGGAGTAGCCAAATTAACTTTTATGAACTTTTGAAAGTTTTGTAAACTTTTGATTGACCAATGCTTTTTTGTGATTGAATTTTAAAGTGATAAAGCCTTTCAAAATCTATCTCTCCAGAACCCTCCAGTGGATTTTGCTAATCAAGGACTCTAAAAAATCCTGAACATATAATCTATTTATATAAATTAGTGTTGTGTTTCTTTCACGTTGTGTGGCTTTCCTATTTTGTTTTTTGGTACGGGTAAATGCTTTACACTAAGTTCGTTTGTTCAAACTTGCTGCTGAAAGCCATAGCTACTCAGGGTTGAGTTTAAGGTTGTTAAAATGAGTCTGACTGGAACCAAAACAGTTTTTGCAAGTGTATTCCAGGGTAAGGCTACACAGCCATAACATAAAGTACACCCAAATCCTCACACCTGTAAAATTAAAGACATGAGTTAAAGAGTTTGTTTCAAAGTTGGCTTTAGCTACTGATGGGTCTGATACCCAACAGCCCCCCCCCCCACTCAAAGCCCTGGATAGTTCTATCCTTCTGTAAATGAGAGTTAGAATTCATGAGTGGTGTCAAGCACTGAATCTCTGTATCCATTGTGTCCCGGGACTTTCAATAACAGGATGAGGACCTTCTGCACCTACTAAGCCCTAGTAACTTCACCAAAAAGGCTTCCAGTATGTTCCTGGCAGGATCAGAATAAACACAGGCTTCTCTTTGGTGCTTAATTTGAGCTTGTGGTTGCAAGTGGGGCCCACTGACTCTCATTTCTGAGGACTGGCACTTATTTTTCTCAACAGACTTTAACCCAGAGCAAAAGAGAGAAAAACATAAAAGGGATAAAAGAATGCGGGGATGAGGTCATTTGTGTGCGATATAGTTTTGCCAGGAAAGCTGTATGTCCCCAAATGCAGTGGCCATTTCAATGGAAAATCTGCTCTCTGTAAATGACAATCGCTAACACACAATGCTTTAATTCATTAAAAAATCGCCCACCTGATGTCCATTAAAGCTAGATGGTTCGCAAACGTTTGCCATGTTAAAATTTGGGTTTGGGTTCTAAAACGTTTGGAAAGTGCTGCCCTAAGGAGCATATGTGAAACACAACAGCTGCCACTCAGCCACCACGCCACCTCCTTTGTGAGTGCCTTAAGTCCTACCCGATAACTTCTGGCAGCGTGGAATGGGACGCATGTTCTGCCACTGACACACATTGAGGCAGAATTGTAGACCAATGAGACAGAGGAAAGGTGCCAGTGTTGTGCAAGTGTCCCCTTCGCTGTTTTATTTTCAAACTTCACCAGGTTTGCACTTGATGAGGGTGGCAAATATTTAAAAAAACAAAAATGCAGCTTTTCACAACCTTGATTGCTAGCTTGACATAAGCCAATATAGAGTTTTCCTAATGCAAGATGTTTGTCTCTCCTAAAAATAGCAAAGTCTGGCAAAAAATAAATAAACAAACAACATCCTGTCATTGTAGACAAAATATAATTTCCACTTGCTGAAAATAGTGTGCGACCTGATGCCCACATTGTTTACTCGTGAATCTGTTTTACACAGCAGCACTATATTCTGTGCCACAATGTATATGGAGAGAGGATGTGGTGTGACCTCCAGAGCTGCCTACCTTGGAACTTGGAGCCCGGTTGGAGTGTCAGCGTCGGCTCAGCAGTTTGTGATTCTGGGCAAATAATTTAATCTCTCAATCCCTAAAAAAATAAATATAACCTTGTGTAACACAACTGGTGCGCAGGTAAAGCGCTCCATTACCTCTTCATTGTTATAGAAAACTGAAGAAAAAAAAAGACAATCAGACCTGTACTGTTCCTTGCCCCCACGTTATGACCGACCCTCTGGCATGACTTTGCATCACTGTGGCAACTGTTCAATACGAGTCTAACGTGAGGCACAGGGATTTAGAAAACGTCGCCTCTGCTTGCTGGATATAGGCATGCGACTTGTTGTACAGTGTTTATTGCCTCTGTGGTTCATTGTGGACACAGCGTTGCAGTTAGACAAATGATGCAAAGTCTAGGAAACCAATTTCTCCTTTGATGATACAATGATTTTCTATATTTCAATTATGTTTCATGTGCCACCAGGTTCCTTAAACTCGTATTAGGGCTAGGGTGCAAAATTGCAGGAGACTGAGGGCAATTGTTTCTTATTAACTCATCAAAGTTTTCGTTAAATAGCTTGTTATCCTTCCAAATCAACCATTTGGCACTACACTTTAGCCCAACTCCTCTTGCCCCTGCTCCGTGCCGCCAGACCTCGGGCTCACACTCGCCTCTGGACACTTGCTAAGGACACTATATTGACTACACCGCTGGCACGTGTTAGTGTTGAATCTGCATTCAGCTTGCTTCTGGTAGCCCCATTTACAACAACCAGCTCAGCCTTTCATTGTCATGGACAATCTCCCACTGGTTCCATGAATGAACAACATCGTGTCCCTACCGTCCAGGTTGGCAACTGGGTTAGAATTAAGAGACCTGGTTATGTCTGAAAGGGTTGGTCACCTGCACGGGTGAAAGTGGTGAGGCATTATGTTGTTGTTTTGATAAATGGCAAGACATGGAATCAGTGTTTTGTTTGTGTTGTCCTCAGATCAAAAGCTGAGTATGTGGGGAGGAGATAGTTGTGCATGTTGGTTCCTTTCAGCCCAAGGTTGATAGTACTCAGTCCAATCGCTATGCTGCGAGAAGGTATCTGGCAGAGTCATGGCACATCCTTTAATATCTGTTCCGCCCCGGGGTGGTGATGATTTGAGAGCCTCTGACAAGGTGGGGGTTATTCCTGTGAACGCATCTGTCAGGACAAGTCTACGCCCCTCAAAGTTTTGCGATTATGAAATGTCTTTATCTACTTCATTGTTTTTTGCCATTGTTTCACATGAATATTTTAGTTTCCTTGTTCCTTGCATTCATTTAGTTTATTGTATATATTGTGTCATTCTGTTTGTAGGAAGGGGGCTGTGTTGGGTTAGAATGTTGGTATGGTTCCCTGTGTGGAACTCGGGGTAGAACGTGGGCGGTGGGGGATTGGAGGACCGCAGTTACGACTGGGGGCAGAATGAATAAAGAAGTCTACTTACACCGTCTTCACTTCTTTTCACATACTCTATTCCAGGGCATCAGAAAATGCTATGTCGATACCTGAGCCTCTATGGGCGGTCTTGCTACGCTGGTCTGTGATTTTACAAGTAGGTCTGGCTCTGATCAGACGCTCCGCGAGCCGGACCATTTGGAGCTGGGTCACCATGAAGCCATTTCAAAGCTCTCAGGTCGAACTTAACTAGCACAGTTTGCTCCAGCAAGCTATTACTGTCTAATCTGGTCCAATTCCACCCTTGCCGTATGAGCTACAGCCCTTGAATACTTTCATTAGACGCTGTTAGCCTGCGATATAATTTTTACTCCTGCCTGCTACCTAGTTTCTTTCACTTCTTGAAATTCAGAACAATTTAGAAATACCTAACATTAAAGGTCGGTACCGTTCTAATACAGTTCGTAACTATGTTGAAAATGTATTTCTTTCTTCTTTTCTTGACCATTTCGATTGTTAGCTGTTACAATAGTCAGGGGTCTTACAATGAGACATGGTGAGGCCTACAGACATTATCCCATTGGTAGTTTTATGTTGACTGCCTGGAGTTTGCAAACTGTTGATCCTGGCATTGGAGAAGAGTTCACTCAAGTCCAGACTGTGAGCTACTGCTGTTGGTGGGGGCAAAGTGATTTCTTTATATTTCTGTCTTCCAGCCTCCATTTGGTACAATGCTCTAGTATTTGCATGTATTTTTTCTAGCACACTGCCATGAGTGAGTTTGTAGTGCTCAAAGAGCACTGTAGGGAAGGCGCTCACTTTGTTATCCTGAAACAGTTGCTACAGTAGAGCAAACAGTTTGTTATGATCACATCCACTACAATTATGCATGTGTGCAGCCACGGCGATTTTTGCATGATTATAGGTTTGTCGCATTTGCCACATAATCCTTCACCTGCTGCATAATTTACAGATTTTAACAAAAACAATATTTGTTTCTAGCTCAAACGGTTAAAAAGTTAAATAAATGTGATAACACATAGTGCCATGCAGTGGAAGGCCCACAACTTTGTGTTGCTTATTGTTATTTTTGCATGTTAAACTGATACAAATGAGGTGCAACCCATGCCTGGAGAGAGTAACCAAGTTTTAAAATGATGAAATAAAGAAGTAGTACTATTACAAAATGTGCTGCGTTATGATGCACAGTTCGGCTTATCTTGCCGCATAATTTTCTATAACCCTGCTGCATAATTTGGCCCTCTCCTGACATTTAATTTTAGTGGTAGCGCTGGAAAGGAGTGAGTTATAGCTGTCTTTTAGTAGAGTGGAGTGCAGCCCCAAAGTCAAAAGAGATTACAGAAGCGAAGCCACACTGAGAATAATTCACAACTTAGGTGGCCCACTGTTGAAACTGTATTACCTAAACATGGCTCTCTAGAAGGTGTTTTGGGTATGTTTCGGTCTGATGGTGGAGGTAAGCTAAAGCACAAAAGAGATACAGAAGGGAAAGGTACCCAAGTAGTACCCAGGAAGATAAGAATGCAGGCTCTGCCACAATTCCACAAGGAAAGGAAAACACCTGTCCTCTGACACCAAACTGACAAACCAACTCTGATGCAAGCATTTTTCACCAACCTTCACTAAAGGACTCAGTACACAACTGCCATGAAGAAAATCCTGTCTGCAAAAAAGTCCTTGGCACTGACAATTTGTATTAATCGCCGATAGAAATATCACCTTCAAGTTATTATTCCTGTACATGATCCATATGTTTATTATGAAGCATAAAATATATGTTTTATTTCTAAATTAAATCACAAGAGCAAAACCATCGAAAAAATTAGCAAATGTCAATTTAAGGCTTGTGCTGCTACATATTTTCCAAGAATGTGAAGGGAACATTCTAAAGCCAAGGTATTATAACGACAGGAGCATTTTCCTTTGTCCCCTTGGAGTACCAGTCAATCATTATGTATGTTGTCTTAACCTTTAGCGACTACAATCTGGCATGACTAGACTTTCTGACAAAGATAGTGCAGAAAACACCTGAAGATAGTAATGAACAAGTGCTTGCAGCACAGCTGGAAAGTGCATTAGATTAAAACAGCTTGAGCTGACCTAGCAACCATACACCTACCTTCAGAGGCACTCACCTTAGGAAACGGATGCTCCGAGTTGTGCCTTGATTGACAAGAATGAGGACTTTTAGAGGCAGCAATATAATGTTATGTTAGGTGAATTTGTAGAGCACAGCTAATCGCCTGTGACGGTATCCAGCCACTGGGTAGGGTGGACCTGAGAGGGGATGACAGCATGCCTATTTTATCTGGAGGAGATATGTCTTGAAGTTTCTTTGGAATTCCATAAGGGAGGGGAGGTTCCGAGGTCTTTCAGGAAGTTCTTCCAGGTGATGGCTGCGAGGTATGAAAAGGTGTATCCTCCACTTTGTATTTTCTTGATGCGAAGGAGGTGTGCTCTTTCCTGGAATGCAGATCAAAGGTATCTGGTGGGTTGGTAGAAGCTAAGGCTGTGGTTGAGGTAAGCAGGTTCGGTGTTGTGTAGACCTTTGTAGGCGTGGGTGGGTAGCTTGAACTTACATCTTTCCTCGACTGGAAGTTGCACCTTAGTGGGTGTTTGTGGTTTAGTGCACAATATTGATATAATATTTAAACTACTTGAAAGTATAGTTTTAATTTTCATAGTCACAAATACGATTCTTGTTTCCTGCAACTATGAAAATCAAACCTCTTCTCTGAGGAATTTCACCATTTTATCTGGTGAATTCTGATATGATAATGTTCTCATTTATGCTCTCTCCCTTCCTTGTTCCTCCTCTCTCTCTTTTGTCTGCGTGCAGGTGCATTTCTTTGGCTAGACAGTGACCTTGGCAGGGGACAGAGAGCTAAAAGAACGAGAAAAAGGTGAAAGACGAAGGAGCAGGGATGTAATGCTAGATATGGGATAAAGATAAATTTGAGGTAGTCTGAAAGAAAGATGTAGAGAGGTAGAAATAAGGGGCATATTATCAAGCGGCAGCGATAATTATCGCTGGCCGCTCTTAGCGTGAGATTTTGTATCGCCGGCTATCGCTGGAAATTATCGCCATGCTAGCTCTGTATCAACAACGCAAAGCGCAATGGCGATAATTATTTGAGTGATAGAGGTGTTTCCCATGGCACATCGCTGGTTTTCCAGCGATGTTCCATGGAAAACGGCTATATCCTTGATGATAGGGCCTGTGGTCTTAGCCTCACAATCCACCCACCATGTTATGTGTGCCTTAGTTAAGGCATACTTAACGCGATTTTAAATATCGCTACCCCTCTTTGATAATATCGCGAAGCTGCCTTCGCACTATTTTCCCTGGTTGGTTTCACAGCCATGCCTACTTTGCATCTCATTAGCGATGCGAAGTTATGCGTGCTGGAAACAGGCGCTAAGTCAGCAAAACACGCGCTAGTGTGTCCTTGTTGATTAAGCGATAAAGTTATTGCCACTTTACGCCCGATAACGGACACTAAAGTGGTAATAAGTTTACCCCCAGACCTTGATGCCCCTAAGAAGGTTGGTAAAGAAAAAGGTGGAAAAAACTAGCGGTAAGGAAAAGGAAATCTAGAGATGGGTGTGGTGAGAGCGACTGCAAAGTGAGGTAAAATGTGATAAGGTACAAGAGAGGGTAGATAAAATGATGTAGAGTTACACAGGTTGAGAGAAGAGATTGTGAGAAAAGTTTGGAGAGATGCAAGGTCAAGAGAATGGTAAGCTAAAGAAAGGGACATGCCGAGAAGAGGTGTTAAAAGGCCAGTCAGGTAAAGAGAGTAGTGAGGCACCAAAGATAAACGAGCTGGTTGATTGGTAGAAGGAGAAATGATGTTCAGAGATTAAATAGGTGAAGTAGTTGAGAGGAAGATAGAGATGTGTGGTAATGATTTTGAGTTGAAATAGAGTAGGACTCAAGCATTGGATCTGATGATCTTTCCATGAATCTAAGGTTGCTGGTTTTGAAGATAATGTGGTCTCTCTTAGAAGACAGTTTGCCAGCCATTAAGGTAGTACAAAGAAAGTGAGCATCTACTTTTAGATGCCGCTCGTCGGAGAACACACTTTGGGGCCAAAAAATACTCCTACTACCGCTGGCAGGGAATGGGCGTGGCCAACATTTAAAAAAAAAATAACATATCTTTTGCCACCGTCTCTCCTCAGCTTCGGTCCCTTCTGACGCCGACGTCTCTCCTCAGCTTTGGTTGTGGAAATAGGAAGCAATCACATTGCTGCAATACAGCGTTGTGATTAGTCTGAGCTCTGTGGTTAGGCATGCAGACGGGGACAGGGAGTCTGTGCATGTTCCTCACCAGGCTGTTCATTACAGCCTTGTGGGGAACATGCAAAGTGTGCATGACTGTTTGACTGGCCCAAGACAGCTAGCCAAGCAGTCATGAACACTTGGAGTGTACAAACCACACCTTCCCCTTTGCCACCAGCCCCGCCCCACCCTAACCGGCCTCATAGTGAAAAATAAAATGATAATAAGGGTATTATCATTTTATTGTTCCTTTCTCCTGCTCTGATAGCAGTGGGGCGAGGCTCCTCCTCCTTTGAGGTGGAGCCACCCCTGCCTACCAGTTGTTGGAGTTGAGACAAACACAGTTGTCATAGAAGGAAGCCAAACCACCCAAAGTCCTCACAGCAACCTAAGAGTAGAAGTAAATGAAGGAACAGCAACAAGCAGGAGGTAGAAGTATAAGTAGTAGAAGTGAACTTCCAAAAAGCCAGGAGAATACCAGCAGGGTACTCTTAGCAGTGATTTTCAATCAACCAACATTGTAGGTAGATCTTTAATATACGTACCAGACATAAAATGTACTCCTCCACAGGCTGGAAGAAGTACACCACATTGGATTAGGAAAGATCCATATGGAAAACAGTAATAAGTGGCCCTGATAGATTTTGCATTATACTGAAACCTTGCCTCCAGCATTCATTACATTATCCATGATCCTAGACCATGAATGAATTATTTTTCTCCCAGCCCAGGAAAAGTTAACCATTTCAGTATCAGAAGACATGCTATACGGAATGAGAGATAGAAAGCAAGGATTAAGTTAGGGAGGTGAAGTACAGGGAAAACACAGAGATATAGAGTGAGGGGAGATGGAGAGAAGGGGTAGCAAACAAACGGTGAAGTAAATTGAGCAGTTAGGTAGGGAGAGATGTTGGGTGGAAAAAGATGAGGTAGACAGAGATGTCAGGTATAGGAAGAAGTGAGGTAGAGAATAGTGTGGTAGAGAGAAAATTGCTAGAGAGGTGATATATGGAGAGATGGGATGAGAGGTAGAGAGGTTGAGAGGTGAGGTCAAGAAGAAGGTGAGTTGGAGAAAGGTAAAGCAAGTGAAGAATAGATATAGAGAGGAGACATGGAAACAACGGTAATGTGACATGAAAGGCATGACATAGAAAGAGGTAGAGATGGGCACAGTGGTAGAAAGAGAGGTAAAGAGAGGTGGGACAGATAGATAAGTTGAGAGAGAGCCAAAGCAGGCTTAGAGGCTGCAGAGAGAGGAAGTAGGCAAACATAAATGTAAAGGCAGACTGACAGGCGGATTCAATATGTGGGTGATGTTGAAGTGGTGAGAAGTAAGGAGAGAGACACAGAAACATATTGTAGTTATTTAATTGCAACTAACTACCAAAAAGCAAGGCTTTTTCAGTAAGATTGGTGGGGGGGGTGTAAGCTTCAGATTTCCCAACAATCATGCTGGCATATCTTTTTGAAATAGATTACGAGAAGCAGGACTTAAGGGCTCTTAAGAGGCAGTGGAAAGAGAAAAGTGTGGATGGTCAGGGGTACTTAAAACACAATAGTTTTCACACTGACCAGAGTGTGTTTGTGTGTGTTTCTTTCAGTGTGGGCATGTAAAAATCCAGGGTGAAATCTGACAAACACCTCTCCGTACCTGTCTGAAAGGACCTGTACCCAACTATTAACTAAGTATACATTTTTAGGTGGGGTGTAACACAACACACCCCCCCCCCCATGCAGCTACGCCCCTGAGCAAAGTGTCGAATTTAAAAATTTCCTTTTTTATGCACCCATTAATCTTTATCAAGGGAACTGCTAGAAGGCGAGGGCTGTGGTCAATTGCCCACTTTCCCCATGCTTTAAAATGGCTCTGTCAGGTGGACAGGAAAGTGGAGCCTTTCCAGCTGGAGTTGAGAACAGAGCTGACATACACAGGGAACAAACGGCGCGAACAAACTGTTCCTGACAGAAAAATCAATGCGGCTTCGAGTCAGCGCACCAAAGTACTCATAGTTATGTGGTGTTCAGGAGGTTCACCTTGTCCCTTTCACTTCTGCACTGGAGAAACGCTACAACAGCCCTCAGAAGAGCTTTTATATCTGGCTTGTGTGTGTGAATCGCTTC
This sequence comes from Lissotriton helveticus, assembly GCF_964261635.1. Lineage (NCBI taxonomy): Eukaryota > Metazoa > Chordata > Amphibia > Caudata > Salamandridae > Lissotriton > Lissotriton helveticus. The sequence continues at coordinate 601,142,673 of NC_136061.1, read as the reverse complement.
CTGGAAACAAAGGCATGATTGAGAGACAGGCAATGGGTGCCTGAAAATGGGTGACCATATTTTCACCAAATAATAGAGGTGTTAAAAAATATATATACCTGAAATCAATTGTTTTTAGATGCTGTTACTTAATTAATACTTCTTAGTTTAACAAACTCAGAAGGTAGAAGGCTGGTTTGACTTGTGACCTGCAGATCGCAGCAGATGTATATGTAAGCATTTTTCTCATTGAGAGATCTTTACCGGTGCCTCCGGATCCTAGATATGAGAAGGCATTTCACAGCTACTATTTGGCAATCATCCTGGATGCTATTATTCAGCTAATGTTTTGGCAGTTTTTATTTATTTTGTCTATTTTTTTCATCTAAAATTCAAGTATTGCAAAGCTCATCACTGTGACCCTCATTATGATGGTGGTCAGTCAGACTGCATACCGCCATCGTATTGGGCTGGAGACCATCCGACAATGAGTCGACGGTCCCTCTGCCCTATTCCAATATGACTGCCAGCACGGCGGTCGGAAAGTGCTGTTTAGTACTGTGGCTTGTGTTGCGACCCAGGAAATGGGTGGCAGCACAAGCCGCAGGACAAAAAGCACTTGAGCGCATCCATGCACCGTGTGCCAGGCACCAACTGGTGCCTGGCACACGGTCTATGGATGTGTGGGGTGACACCACATGTGCACGCTACGCCATTCAGCAATGGCGCATGAAGAGGGCCCTGCTTGGGGCCTCCAAAGCCTGTTTTTTTCTGCCTTTTCATTGCTGTCGGAGTGCAATGAAAAGGCAGTCAGAAAGGGACATCCTAATCCCTATGGTGGTGTCTGCTCAGGCACCGCCTCCATTGTAGGAATAGGATTCCGTCCGCCGCCCGATGAGCTCCTTGACCCCGTCAGAGGCGGCAGTCTTTCCTCCAGCCTCTGTGCTCTGACCGCCGGTATTGTAATCCAGCTGTCAGATCGATGGCCTGGATGTCAGGTGGACCACCACCAACGGCTGTCCACCCGACATCATACTATTTTTTTATAATCCATTTTACTAAGGCAAAACTTTAGAATGAGGAGTTTTGTGAATTAGACTTTCACTGCATTACAGGAAACATAGTAACAGACTACTGTCCCTCCTCCCCATGTACCAGGGTGTCTCATAGGCAACATATACTGAAGCAGGAAGTGAGACATTGAAAATGAATCCTACCACGATCACCGAGGAAGGATGCCAAAAGCAGGCAGGAGCGGGCAGTCCAACACGAGGTAGGACGTGCACAAGAGGAAAAAAGTGCCCATAGAATTGGATGTAGTGTGTGAGGAGGAAAAAAGTACCCATAACAGTTAGAACAAGAGACCAGCGTGGAAACATTGTGCGGGTGATCACAGCAGGAGATCGATGGGCCCATCTTCCTATTGCTGCGAATGCGGCCTTTTGATAGAGGGAAGGGTTTCTCACTGCTGAAAAAGAGTTGTGGATACTGCCCTCGTTGTTTTAGTTCAGTTTTTTGTAAATAAACCTGTTGCTGATTACACGGGCTTGGTAACTTTGCAAAGCTCTAGTAATTGGGCGAAACATTTCCTTTCATGTGTATCTCTAAATAATACCTACAGCCTACTATGTTATGTCACTAAGGCATATTGCAATGGTGAGTGAGAGTTCTGTGTTTTCAGCTGGGGTAGGATCCCAGTGTTTGGCAGTTCGCAACTATCTAATAGGGAAAGACACACTTGTGTTGTTCATTGAATGCTGCTTGACCTTCCACATCACTGTGACAATTGGCCCCGACACTACTTCCTCCTTGAATCTCCTGCATTTATAGCACTTCTACCCTCATTTTAATTCATGTTAGCCAGCCTTAAGAATGCCAAGACTTCTGATTTTGGCATATAAGGTTTTTTGTAGGGGCACCATATTTTACCATGCGCTTAACAGATGTGCATGGTGTTTACAATGCACTATTGATATTTATAGCTCATGCTGACTACTATTACACACAAAGACTTGCTCATGCTATGCAGGGCATTTGGAATGTTCTCATATTTTCAGAAGAAATATGCATTAGCAGAAAGTGAATCAAAAGTCAACAGAAGGAGTTCTGCACTTCTCAGAGCATGGGGACGGACAAGAGGCGGAATGTGAAACCTTTCTTCTCTACCATAGCAACAAAAATGTAGAGCTGCTGCTTGGAGAAAACAGTATTCCCTCAAACAGTGGTTGCTTGAAAAGGCCACTGGACTATAAAAAAAAGAAATATTGTGTGATGAGTAAGGGCGTTTAAAATGGATGCAATTTGTTTTCACATAATTCCACAAACTTCTGTGCAAATTATGTCAAATGATGCAGCATGAAACTCCATCATTTAGTGCTATATGTTGCTTGAAATTCATTCTTGTGTCAATTTGTGATGCAAAAGAAACAAGCATTTGGAATGCAATACGTCCTGTATTACTAAAGGTATGAGCTATTGCCGTTGCAAATAATAATGCAGCTTAGTAGCTAAAACTTTCAATAATGCGAGACCTATTGCATTGCAAATGCTAGTTTCAGTACATCAAATCACTAATGTAATGTGTAACACAAGTTGGGATTGGGCAGAATCCACTTAAAAAGGTGGTGTTGCCAGCAAAGCCGTTTGGGTAAACATTGTTTCGCGACGCCACGTAACGAGACACAGTCTCTTTAACAACGTCTCCAAGCCGCACATGAAAGAGAGGGGTTTATTTTTAAATAGCAAAGTAGATGGGCATCTGAAACCCTGTCATGTGATCTCTGGGGTAGACTTGTCTCAGGCTGAGCAGCTGGGGGGGAGGTGGAGGGAGGGCTCAGAGCTAGTGAGCTTTTGGGATAAGCCTTTGGAAAACATTTGTCAATTGAGGGGCGTGTTAAAAAAATGCTTAGTTTGCTGAGCCGGGCACAAAAAGACACACGGCCGCCATTGTTTAGGATGTTTAAAAAAACGCTGAGTTGGACGAGCCGCGCACAACAAGACGCTCAGCCACCATTGTTTATGATGTTAAAACAAATATTGAGTTTGGGGAGCTGTGCACAAGAAACAAGGCCGCCATTGTTTAGGATGTTAAAAAAAACGTTGAGTAAGGTGAGGTGCGCACAACATAATGCGCGGCCACCATTGTTTGCGATTAATCACAGCGGACAAACCCAAAATTACAAGAGCAGCAGCATGTCGGGGTTAGCGGAGTTGGGAAAATACATAGCTGTTGTTCCTGCAACTGCAGCTACGACAAAGAAGTGATCCACAGCACTCTTTTGTTAAACAGTTAATAAAAAGTCCTGAGTAAGGTCACACTTAAAAGGGGTGTCCTTATGGGGTGTCACCACAGTAGAAAAGGAGGGACTACAAAAGAAATGAACCGATGAAAAAGAAGCATTTACAAAAGACAGTCAAGAGATCCAGTTAAAACCATCGGCGTAGCTTAAAGCCCATATCCTGAATTCAGCATGTCTTGAAGCCTAGGCAAGACCTAAAACAATTGCCACGAACAATTGCGGCTTTGTTCACGTTGTTAAAATGCATTAATTGTTCTGCAAGTGGTGGTGTAATTACGTGGCATGGTGTAATTTCAGGATTTTAGATTAACAAGCATAACACAAAATTCCTAAAATTACATGAGTTACCCTGATGTAATTTAAATTTTGCATGGGTCGAGTGAAAGGTAACTTGTTTTGACATATCACCTGGTAGCAAGTATCTGTGGCCCGATCAAAGGGTTACTCTTTTTATTTTACCTCAGAACGATGCAAGATTGAAATAAATAACTGACACAGAAATCCAACCTATGACCTGCAAGTTGCCCATAATTTGCTTGTGCGGACATTTCATCACACAGATAAGACTTGGGATGCAAAATGCCTTTATGGAAATACCAATAAGCACCAAAAGTCCATACTACTGAAAATCACTGCCTGGCACAATGTCCTTCACAATTCTCAAGCTGAATTTATAAGATATAGAACTAACCATGAATGGAGTCCTAAGAGAGACATAAGACATCAACGTGAGATGTACACACCTTCACAGTATTTATGTGCGTGATCTATCAAGTCTGAGTCTATATACAGACTCAATAGATGAACTATATTATATACAGTATAGTGGTTGAATGGCCAAGTCATTAAACCATCAGGTAACGTGGCCTCTCTTAACCCCTAATGCTCCTCTTGTCGAGTCTCATGATATTCACCATTGAGCTGCCAGACATGTACATAAACATAAAACGAGAAAGTGTTCTACATGAAATTTATGGTTTTTCTCAGAATGGTCCTATCAGAACAGTGAGGAGTCCAAACATGGGTGTAGGAAGTCTGGGGGGCGCAGGGGATATATCCCCCCAGATTTTGGAGTGGGGGGGGACAAGGAGATAAAATCATTTTCCCGCTCCCTTCTGCGAATAGTAGGGCCATTAGCGCGCGAAAGCACTACCTATAATGGCCCTGCAATTGACCTGTGACCTACCTCCAATCACAGAGGCCACCCGCCCTCTGCCCTTTGTTATGCTGCACCCCTACACAGAAATAGCCAATGCATATAGAGAAGGCTCGGCCACTCTAGGACCGGCAGAGGAGGAAAAAAGACTCTGTCTCTTTTTCTTCCTGCCCAGAGAGGGCAAGGACAGTGTCCACTTCTCTTGCTCTGTCGCTGGCAGCTGCTCTCCTCCCCTCTCTCGCACTTCCTTATTCCTCCCTCTCTTTCTGTCTTTGTCTCACTCCTCCTCACTTGTGTGATTTCAAGAGCGAGCTCGTACCCTCTCTTGCCTCTCCTTTCCATTATTTGTTCCACTGTGAAATGGATCCAAAAAAGAACGAAACACTTTGGCTGGAAATATCCTCATTTACTGACCTTTTTCTATTCCAAAGTGCAACCTCCGGACCAAGAAAAAAAAGGTTCAAAATACGAAAAAATAAATAACTAAATAAAGCAATACAGAGTGGTCACAGACAGGCCAGATTGGTGTTATTCACACCCACACATATTAGCCCCGCTTTACATAGTTTGCCAGTGAAGCACTACTTTCTTTCTACCTGCTTTCTTTGAATAACATTGTTTTCCCAGGGTGGAGAAGTGCACCATTCCTAAAGGGACTGCAATACCTGGTTGATGGGTGGAGTGGAAAATATTTAATGTGATCCTTTTCAACTGTTTTAATTATTTTAGCATATAAAATGTGTACGGTGGCTCTGTGTTTAGGGATGAGGTCTCTTTAACCCAAACACCTTACATTTTGTAAGGATATAAGCAATGAACATTGAAATACGTCCCTTCCGGGGACTGTAGTCGTGTCCTGAACTTTTCAGGCAAACGCACTCACTGATTTCTGAATAATTAGTGTAAATGTGTTAAGGTAACTATGTTTTCCTGCTTGCATTTCAAATGCTTCATTTATCCTTGCATTCCCTTTGAATATTTGCTTTTTCCAAGATGTTATTACTTTTTTTTTCAGGCAGAATATTACTGTTGTCTAGTGCCGAATTGATTTGAGTTGCTGCACAATTGGTTGTAGCTGAAGGCAGTGCAAGTATCTCTCAGTGGGACAAGTATGGTGTTCAGTGGGGGAGACAGTGTGGCACTCTGGCCAAAGCTGCCGAATTTGGAACTGGAGAACCAGGTTCAGCCTTCATGACTGGTCCACCAGAACATTATGCTGATGGAATACATTCCCATGATACACCTTAGAATGTCCTGATAGGCCTTAGACGTCCTGGTGTCTTAGCACCAGTAGGTGGACCCTAGCAGTGGCAATTGTGGGTTTGCCTTGAAGGCCTGCCCACCACAATCCATATTGAAGTTCACCTCCAGTCTTGCGGGCAGCATATGAAGCAGCACACCCTCGAGCGATAATGACAGTGTCACAGAGGTCACAAGACACTTGATGCCAGTCCTCCTCACCCATTGGTATCTCCATTGGCCTTTTTCAACAGTAGTAATGCAACTCACTGGGGATCTGCAATGCAGGATTTGCACACAAACCAAACTAAGTTTGCAAACTTCATGGTCTCTCTGCTTCATGCACAAGCCCTTTAAACATGTGATGCCTGCTCTGGGGCCAATGGAATTATGCAGCAAAGGAGAGAAAAATTAAGTCACAGTGTTGACTAAATATGTATCAAAAAACAGGCTGCAGCGCAATGTGGTACATTTTATGCTATTTTATTATTTTGAGATTTTTATACATACTAGCAGCCTCTATATGATTTTTCCTCATTAGTACCTATGTAATTTACAAATGCAGCAGTGAGAAAGGTGACCAGTCAACCTTTGCAAAGGGGCCTCCACTTCGCAGCAACATAAGTTACATTTTTTTTGCGTAATTTTTGATCCGTTTGAGCTACAATCAATTTTTGGTTGAAATCGTTATATTATGCAGCAGATGATCTATCATATGGCAAATATGGTACAGCCATAATTAAGTGGAAAACATTTGCAAACTAGGATATTTTGCCATTTGTGTTTGAACTGCTCTTGTGGAAAAAGGGAGGGGACGTGCTGATGACAGAAATTGCATGGCTCAGAGACAGATGGCTTGTGATTCCACTTTTAAGTGTATTTGTCATATTCTGTGATCGGAAGCATATCCCACATTGTACATATATTTTAATGTCAATAACTGTTATTAAACCTTGGATAAACATGTATATCAATTGGTTGAATTAAATAATGTAATACGCTGTAACCGGTCAGTGAAATGCCAAACAAATACTAAAAATAGGGAATTTTTGCTCTTTCTGGCCAAACCTCTGATTCCACCCACAGACCCAAGTCTCAGATTATTCTCACCCTCTGATTCTCCACCCACAGTTTCCTACTTTTTTTCACCACTTTGACCACTGCTTCATGTTTATTGTGTTTTGAATGTCGAGGCCTCACAAATTAAAGTATTATTGGAGCCTGACTGTGGGGTTAATCACAGCAGTTGCGGATCACAGTTGGCTCAGGTGGGAGCTGGGGCTTGAAATTAGAAATCATGGACTGCATAGGGCACTTCCCTGTGCCTTCTTACTTCACCAATGAAGCCTAGTAAAGGTAGCAGATGACATTGTTCTATGGTAGGATTTTAACTTCTAAACTGCAAGTAACAAAAGAGTCTCCCAGACAAAAGCAGTAACCCACTGACCTATTTACATAATTTGTACTTTGTGATCTGCATGGTACATGTTCTTTGCAGCAGGCATATTTACCCACTGTGGCTACCTTATCATGAGTCACAACTTCCACTAGACAAACTTTCAATCGTTCTCAATGAAGAACATTAAACACTGGAGTTCTCTTGACATTTTTATTGTTGCCTGAAAATTGCTGGACAGCAGGAATGCAACAGCAGTTACTTTTCAATCCATAATGCACTTGCAAACCCCACGCCCCAACAGAAGTCAATGACCTTTGTTTGCCTGGTGCATGAAGATGCAAGATTCATATGCATTTTTTTACATTAGGTCTAATTACTTTGTGAATGTGAATAACAATAAAACATACTTGCAAACTGTGACTACATGCCTGCCTTTCTCAATATTTCACTTCAAAACTGCGCGATTCTATTCATTTAACAGGTTTACAGTCTCACACAACAGGCGATTTGTATAGGATCACTGGAAAGTCCACAAGGTTATCACTGTCCCCTCCAGAATTTTAGTGTCTCCTATGCCCCTGAGTCCAAACACCCTTAAGGATATCAAAAAAAGGGTGACTAATTCGTTTTTCTGCCTTCCTGCATAGAAGTGTCTGTTCTAATTTGCCTTATTAGGCCAGTCCCCACAGAGTGTTGATACTCCTTGAAGGGATGCACTAATACATATCTTGCCGTCCAGTGGTAGACTGCCCAGGAGTGAAATGGAGATTTTTCACAAGAAATCAGTGTGCGAAAGAGACACAAAAAGGGATAGGGAGAATCAATGAATGCCTATTCTGCTTAGTAAGAACTGAAGAAGTTGTAATGCATTATATATCCACCTGAAGGAAGGGATGGGATATGAATAGAGCCAATCAGCGGTCATCTAACGCAGCCCGCTACAGTCTGAAAAGACTGACGTGGACCAGGAAAAAGAGGACCCAGGTCAGGAAGCCCTGTACCATTAGGTTGAATTATTGATTCGCCACTAGAAAAGGTTTATAGAAACAACTGTTTCTGAGCAAGTATCACCGTTATCTGCCACAAGAAACTTAGATTGTCAATGAAAATGACAGTCATTTCATTGCTTGGACCCTCTGGAGAAACCCTTTAGGCATCAGTGGAATTGTTGTCTTGTACAACCAATGTTGAAATTGCAAAAGGGCCAGAGCTGCAATTTTGGTGCTTGAGAACCAGGTACGAGTCTAGGTGTCAGCGCAACATTCTGTGATTCTGGGCAAACCAATGTTTTCTCCCCATGCCTACAAACCACGGAGGAATACATTCAAAAGAAAGTAGAGGATATGAAGAAAGGCCAGAACAGGGAAGGTAGAAACTCAGACAGAACTAGCACATGCAGTGAAGACAGTGACTATGTGAGAAAACCACACAGAAGGGGCATAGGAAGGGGTTTCTTTGGAGGTCCTCACCCCTTGTTTAACCCTATGTACCCCAACTTCCCAATTCATAATTGTGGGTGGCCACCCATGTAGCAACAGCAATTCCCAGGGATGCAGGGAAGCCAGATAGCCCAGGTTCCTCAGATGCCAAATCATTTTTTTAGGGAGAGGCAAGCAGAAGGGAACAACAGGTGTGCAATGGGAGGACCTATAGCAGAGGGTAACCAAGAGCATGGCGAGGGACCCATTACCAGGGACAATGAGGGAGTGACCACCCTAGTAATGAACTTAAACGACACTCCTCTTACAAGTCTCCACAAGTGGTTAGGTTTTGTGCCAACAAATACTCTAGATGTGTTCAGGATCCGCCAGGACTTGGCAGGTTTCTACCGGAACATCAGACTCAGGATCTTCTTTGAAAACAGAGGGGAGAACACTGAGCATAGAGGGATATAAACTTCCGCCCTAATTAGAAATTTACACCCCGCAACTGGTACCCTCCCTATCGCGATGGAAGCATTCGAACGAGCAGTTATCCATGAAGTGTTAACCCTTGCGAGATAATAAAATACCCCTTACAAGAACTTGACCTTACTAGAGGTGCAAGCCCTTAGGAACAATCAAGGCATCGTGATTAAACCAGCGGACAATGGGGGAGCCCTTGTGATCCAGAAGAAAATTTCTTATGAGACAGAATGTTTGAGGCTCCTCTCTGATCAGAGAAACTACAGCGTGGTGAGAGGAGATTCCACTGCGGACATAAAAAATGAGATAGCTTCCATGGTAGAGGAAGCGGTGAATAACCGATAGATCACTGAAAAAGAGGGGAGTTTCTTATGTCAAGAAGACACAGTGACACCATATTTTTACACCCTTCCCAAAGTGCACAAACCGACAAGACCTCCTTCAGGAAGACCCATAGTATCAGGCATAGGTTCACTTTTGGAACCCCTTAAAAAAATGTGTGATTTCTTCCTGAAGCCAGTGGTACAAAACAGCACAGCCTACCTTAAAGATACTACCGATGTACAGCACCTACTGAAGAACCTGAATTTTGATCCAGAGAATTCTTGGTGAGTCTGGATGTAAAGTAATTATATACAAACATACCCCAGGGAGAGACACTACGCGTGGTGGAGGAGATACTCTTCACCCTGGACTGGGAGTTCTGCACCCCGAGACCATTAATTTTACACCTTGCAGAGATAGCATTGACTAAAAGCTTTTTTGAGTTCCAGGGTACCTACTATCTCCAGACTCATGGGGCTTCCATGGGGAGTACCTTTGCCCCAAGTCTAGCGGGTCTTTATGTGGCGGCTTTCGAAGATCAATATATTTTCGACCATGCCAGCCCCTGAAGAAACAACATTAAGGTGTGGAGGCGCGACATTGATGGCGTCCTTTTGATCTGGGAGGGCGACGCCCAGTCCATTCAAGATTTCTTGGAGTGGTTGAACAACAGGAACACCCTGTTACATTTTACATCTACCATCACCACGGAGAATCTACCCTTCTTGGGCCTGGTGATTTTCCCCAGCGAAGGACGTCTACAGACTTGGGTATTCCACAGACCAATGGACAGGAACAGTCTTCTCCTTTTCGAGAGCTTCCATCCCAAGTCATTGAGGGAGAACCTGTCGGTGGGACAGTTTTTACTTCTTCGCAGGAACTGCTCTAGCACCAGGGACTTTCGAACAGAAGCCGACACCCTGATGGACAAATTACTGAAGAGGAAATACCTCCACAAGACAGTGAAAAGGGCTTGGAAAAGAGTGACCAACTGCAACTGAGAGGCACTTTTGGAAACTGTGGAAAGACCCACTACCGACAAGACTATGTGTGTGACCACTTTTAATACTGTGTCAGATAACATCAAGAGGATCGTTCTACGCAACTGGAGAATCCTTAATTCCAATGGCTTACACCTAGAAACCCCCTTTTTTCCTTTAAAAGGAGGCAGAACATAAGGGATTTACTCGTTCATACCAGACCCAGGAATACACCAGCAAGACCTACTGCAGTCTCAGGCCAGGTGAATACATGGGGACTCCCACCAGGGACAGGGCACATGGGGTGTGGGACATGCGACATTTGTCACTTGGCTGCAAACGCAAAGACCGTGGACACTGGGTTCACCCACCCATGGGAACAACGGAGGCATACCAACTGCAACTCTACCAATGTAATATACATGCTCAAATGCCCGTGCGGTCTTGTCTACATCGGGATGACCACGCACAGGGTGAAAGTCAGGATAATCGAACACAGATCCACTATCAGATGCCAAAGGACGCCTACCAGCCTGACGACTCACTACAATGAGAAATAACATACGTCCAAGGACCTTTTTTGGTCTGTCCTGGATTAGCCCAATATCACTCCAGCCACCCGCAACCCAGAAAACACTCTTTTTATTATGGAGCAGAAATGGATTTACTGGGTCCGCAGCCACATCAATGGTCTGAATGAAGACATTCCTTGGAATGCTTTGAATAACTTGTGAGACACTGTCGGTCCGCCTGTCTCTCTCCTTAACCACCCTGTAGGACCAGGCCTATTTTGGAGAACATTAAATACACAAATGCCATGGGATCTATAATCTCAAATTCAGGTGGTGTCATAAACTGTCCCTAGTTTCCCATAAGCCTATTTACCTCTCAGGACCAAGATTGTGTTGGGTCCTTTGAGTATAGGGTGCTGTGTTGTGTCTCCTTTGCCTACAAGCATACAGGCACCCGAGCTTGGCCCTGTAGGCACAGTCTGACACCAGGTAGTGGTGTGATGGGGTCCAGGCACAATACTATTCTGTCCTCTATTATTGTAATTGTAGGGCAGCACACGTGCCATTTGAATTGGTTTTTAGCACCAATGACGAGTTTCCCACCTCAATGAGAGGCATTACCTGCATGCATTCACCAGAGGAAATATTGTTTAAGTGTTAGGGTCATCCCACACTGGCACTCTACACACGCCTCATCTATCTTCCATGCACGGGCTCAATTGAGAGTAATTCATTCTCCTCTGTGAACTGTGGCCATTGCGCGCATGGGCCTAGTTGCATCCCTACCCCCAAGATGGGGTAGTGAGTCAGTGCTCCAGCTTCCCCCTTGCTGCTAATCCACCTCCGGTCGCTTACGTCAAACACGTGATGACGTAGACCGGGGCAGGGACGGATAAATCAGGCTCCAACCACGCAGTACACTGTAACTGCACAGCACCGGATGAGACAATTTGTCTGACACAGCTCACCTTGACGAAGTGAGTTTTGTTATCTCAAATGCCACCACGGAGGGTGGAGAAGGCACTGTGGGTCCTGTGACTAGAACAGACAGATCGAGTCCTAGTACCTGCTCAGAGACCTGCTTAGAGTAGAGCATGTTTCTCGTACCAGGCCCTAGTCATGTCAGTTTTTCTAGTGATCACGTACTGACTCGCTGTTTACTTCATGATTTATCTTTTTATTTCTGTATCCCTACAGAGTGTGACTATAGGGAGCTGTCCTCACCCCTCACTCCCCCCCCCGCCAGTTCAAGCTTTGATTGTAATAAGTAAGATTTGCTGAGTGAATGGTCATCTCCCTCGCACTTAGCACTGATGCCTTTTTTGCCTTGGGTAATTTTAATGAAAGCATCGAGTGTGGATTGAGCACTCGAATGGGACGTCCATCCTCATTAAATGGGACGCAAGGCCTTATGTTAATGTTAATGTTAAGGGATTTGTAGCGTGCCCAGCTACTCAATAGAGTGTCCAGGTGCGAGCCCAAGAGTCATAGGAGACCAAAGAATAGGAGAACTAGAAACAGGCTAATTGAACAGGAAAGTTTTGAGTTTTTTACTAAACTGAGAAGCATTCTGAAGACGCCGCAAATCCAGAGGTAGGGAATTCCAGTATGTTGAGGCAAGAAAGGCTAATGAGCTATCCCCCTTACGTTTCAGACGAACCTGGGAACAGACACTAGGCACATGTTTGTGGAACAAAGAAGCCTGCCAGGGGTATAAAACTGAAAACGTTTCCTGTGATAGGCAGGGTCATGCTCTTAAAGTGCAGCATGAGCAATGGTCATAGCCTTGAACATTATCCTAGCTTTAGCTGGCAACCAGTGTAACTTAAGCAAGTGTTGCCTAACACTGGAGCACTTAGGAAGATCCAGTAGAAGACCAGCGGCCGCATTCTGAAAAACCTGCAATTTGTCTAAAAGATAGCAAGGAAGACCGACGGAATGCGCATTCGCATAGTCTATGCAAGAGGTGACCAAAGCACGGACAACCGTTTCTTTAGCAGAGAGAGGCAGCAGTGGCAAGAATCTGCGCAGGAGTTTTAAAATACCAAAGCAAGTGCCAGTGAGTTTGCCAATCTGGTTACAAAGGCTGAGTTTCTCATCAAACCAGATGCCAAGATTTTTCACAGGAGGACCAGAAGGAGAGGGACAGGGGGATTCAGTCGGCCAGAAATTATGCCAAAACAATGGGGGAAACTCCCAGAAGAAAATATTCTCTGTTTTGTCTGCATTACATTATAACTGAGCCGACACAAGCCAGCTAAATACCGCAGACAGCCAAGCCTTGCCATGAGATGTGGCGGCCTGTGAATTACACTAGCGGCCTGTGTCTGATTGCGACGCCCATATGAAATCGCTGGAGTGATCGGGTTGGTGAATACCACCTATGTGTTTGTTTGTTTGTTTCATTCACAGAGGGCACTGCACTGTATATTTGATATATGATTTGTTGGCTTTATTACAGATTTCCCTTGGAGACCAAGTTACTCTTCCAAATTTTCTCTGTGCATTCACTCAGAAGTGTGTCTACACTCTACCCTAGGTATAAGGAGGTAAGGGTAGTACCTAAGGGATCTCTCTCTTGTTAGTCTTGATGAAAGACGGGGTATTTACGGTAGCGGGCTGAAACATGCTGCCGTTTTGCAGAGTGGAGGGGTAGGGGGTTCATTATAGCCTAGCATGTCACCATCCACTGGTCTATTAATGACCTTTTACTCTAGTCAGGGAATCCAATATTAAAGTTACATTTGGAATTCCCGTGGTCCGTTTTAAATCTGCACCATTTTCACTTGTGATCCTAAACTGTTTCTCTCGATGTGTTGTATTGTCTCCCCCTCCCCTATTGCTCCACCTCCAGCGTTTGTCTGCGCGGATGTGTGTTAGCAGCCCTCTGATGAAGAATGACACAGATTTCTGTGTGTCAGGATAGTTTTAACACCCTGGTGGGTTTTCTCCCCCCCTAGATTACAGCGATTTCAAGTGTAAAGCCCCCCTTCTACATGTGTGTGTAGGAAACTATTGTAGACAGATAGTATATATTGTATATGTGAACAGTTTAGTTGTGTAGTGTTCAAAGGTGCATAGTTCCTTCCAGTAATTTATTAATGCAGAAGCTATTTGCATTTCTGAAAGTGCATATTGTGCTGGGTGCTGTGTTGATTATTGAAAAAGTTTTTTTGTGAATAATAAAACTAATTCTGTTAGAGATCCTGATATAGAAGGCTGAAATCTTGACATCCCAGATATGGTCCAACCACATCAAACAAGTGTATTATTGGAATGTCCCTAAAGCAGACCCTCCAGCTTATCGCGATTTCGCGATTTGCAAAAAAATCGCGAAATCGCGCGATCTTTGGAAATGCCGCGATATTTGGCTAAAAGCCCGCGAAATTTGCCGTTTCCGCCGTTCGCCGTCCTTTCCGCCCGTTTCCGCCTTAGCCAGGAGGTCGAGGACGCGCGGCGCGGCTGAGAGAGGGAGAAGACCATGGCGGCCGAGAGAGGGAGAAGACCAGCACCACACCAGCAAGAGGGGGAGAGAGCACGAAGCGGCAGCGACACACACGAAGACTCTTCCTCTCGGACTCGGAGCAGGAGGAAAGCCGGCCGGCGAACAGAACACTGACAGGTACCGTCCGTCCTTCACGCTGGTGGGGGCCCGCCGCACACATAGGGAGGCTAGGTAGGCAAGTTTAAAACCAGCTTCGTTAAGAAGCGCTGCCCGGGTGGGAGGGGGGCAGTGGAGATGTGGAAGAGGAGAGAGAGAAAAGCTTTTATTGCAGGCCTCGCCCGGCCTTGGGTAAAGTTCTTATTATTTATTTATTCATGCATTTTTATATAGCGCGGACTTTACCCGAAGGCATCAGAGCGCTTCACATTAGGAACAGAGATGAAACATAATGAGAAACATTACAAACGAACAGATTGCAAAAACATACGTTACTTACATAAGGTAATAGTGACAATTGTGAGCAAACAAAATACATGAGGTAGTAAAGGTAATAGTGACAATTGTGCGCAAACAAAATACATGAGGTAGTAAAGGTAATAGTGACAATTGTGCGCAAACAAAATACATGAGGTAGTAAAGGTAATAGTGACAATTGTGCGCAAACAAAATACATGAGGTAGTAAAGGTAATAGTGACAATTGTGCGCAAACAAAATACATGAGGTAGTAAAGGAAATAGTGACAATTGTGCGCAAACAAAATACTTGAGGTAGTAAAAATTGTGAGCAACCAAAAATACATGAGGTAGTCAAAAGTGCACAAGAGGAGATGAAAGTGACAAAAGTGCAGTTATAAGAGAAAACAAAGTATAATTTGATACCACACATCCATTTCCTTGGTTTCTGTATATTTTAAAACACGGTAACTGTGCGGTCCTGACGTGTCCCACCACTTGTCTCTCCTTTTACAATTATTTATAGTTTTGCATGAAGGAAAACATAAACCCAGGCTTACGAAAAAGTATGTGTCCAGGACTAAAGGATTTTTGTAAAAGTGGATATTAATGTTGCTTTCTCCCTACTTGCAAGCTAGTCACCTGCAAAAGAAACAAAAATTAGTGACATCGTTTTGTTATAATTTTTTTTTTATTTAATATATGCTCAGCAATCAGTACAGTCCTAGTTTCTTTACTCTACAAAGCGCTGTGAATGATTGATAGCATTTGTAAAGCTCTCCCCTAAATGGCTGTTTGTTTTCTACCGAGTGAAGAGCTGGAAACGGAAAGTTAGGCTGTTCGATGGGTTCAGGGGGGGGTTTCAACGTGAGAGGGGGAGCATGGAGCGGGCCAAGATTAACATGCCTTTTAACTAAAACAAATGGGCTGAATTGTAAATATGAATAACAAGAAAGAAACTAGGAGGTCTGTTGAGTGAAGGAAAGTGACCACTATGAATTGACCAACACTTCTATCACAACTAACGGTGAGGGTCCATCAGTGATGAAAGAGTCCTATCAGCCCACCCATTTGGCGGAACCTCGTCATCTAGGACCTTATCAGCAGGTGTTCATATGGCCAAGCTCAGTTGTATTTGCTCGGTGCCAACAGTTCCCATGCTGAAAGAAGATGAGTCCTCACTGCGAGTGGTACTGATAGGGTGCAGTGCTCAAGAAAAAAGTGCATGGTTAAAATGGCGGTCAAGGTAGACAAAATTATTTATTGGTGTCTCCCTGGACGTCAGATTAAAACAGATGTGGCAACAGTGTGACAATATCACTGTCAATTAAGCATCTATAAATTAGGCCAACATGTTTCTGCCTTTCATGTATAGTTTTACAGGCATTCGTCAGGGCCAAGCTGGAAAAACGGCTACTGCAACATCTAGTAAGTTCTCATTATGAAAAAATTAAAGAAAACAAAACAAGCTGTAACGCATGGTTGGGATAGTAAGTTGAGTCGTGTGGCTAAGTCAGCCACCCTACCGTCTCTGGTCTGACAACCATGCAGAGTACAATCCTTCCCTACAAAAATGAAGAAAAAAGGAACACACTGATATTGCATCCATTATACAGTTTTGAATATCAACATGTTGTGGAGGTCAAAATTCTAGTGGTCTACTAGCACTTCAAATGACTACTCTAGTGAGAGCCAAACAGTATCATGACTATAGGAGAGTCAAAAAGCAGATAGTCTGGTAAATCATGTAGTATTAGAAAAGGATAACAACTCACCCGACACTGTGTGGGAGTCAAGCCTCACCTCACCCGGCAACGGCTCGGATAAAGAGGCCCCGCTCTATGAAACATACAGAGAAAGACAATTTCGGTAATGATAAATGTCAAGCTCAATGCATGTCCTATTATGTAAAAAAACACAAAACTTGGTTTTTAATCTTGCTGGCTTCAAGTCCTAACTGCACTAAGGCACGAAAAAGGCGAGAAAGACAATCGACTGGGGCCTCAGATGTATAGTGCCTCAGATCTGGAATTTACTGAAGATGGAATTTCTTAACTAATAATTTAAAAGTATCCAGCATATACTACTGGCCTGGTTGTACATTAAGCCCAGGGGAGAAGAGAGGGACTAGCTGTATTCTGCCACCTCCGTCTTCTAAACGCTAGTTGTATGGAGCAGGGAAAATAATCTTTTCACTCGCCTAGGCTAAAGATGTAATAGCAATGAAGTAAATAACCCCACATGCCTGAAACTAGCACAAGGACTAGGACCAGAGCTGCCAACAAGGATTACCTTACCTGTCCGTCGGTACCTCCGTGTGTGTCCGGAACTGATGGGGAGGCGCCGACGGACAGGAAGCCTGCAGTTTAAATACCCACGTCAATTGGGTAATTGAATGTTAATGGTCTGCACCTGCGGGATGACGGATGCGTCTGCAGCGCACATCTACGTCTTCTCGCTCGACGCAGAAGAAGTGTTACCACATCGCGCATGCGCATGGAACCGGAATTCGGAACCGGCGCTGCTATGCGCATGCGGCGATGTGCAAGCAGCAATGTGGACTTGGGCGCCCAAGGTGAGGCTTGACTCCCACACAGTGTCGGGTGAGTTGTTATCCTTTTCTAATACTACATGATTTACCAGACTATCTGCTTTTTGACTCTCCTATAGTCATGATACTGTTTGGCTCTCACTAGAGTAGTCATTTGAAGTGCTAGTAGACCACTAGAATTTTGACCTCCACAACATGTTGATATTCAAAACTGTATAATGGATGCAATATCAGTGTGTTCCTTTTTTCTTCATTTTTGTAGGGAAGGATTGTACTCTGCATGGTTGTCAGACCAGAGACGGTAGGGTGGCTGACTTAGCCACACGACTCAACTTACTATCCCAACCATGCGTTACAGCTTGTTTTGTTTTCTTTAATTTTTTCATAATGAGAACTTACTAGATGTTGCAGTAGCCGTTTTTCCAGCTTGGCCCTGACGAATGCCTGTAAAACTATACATGAAAGGCAGAAACATGTTGGCCTAATTTATAGATGCTTAATTGACAGTGATATTGTCACACTGTTGCCACATCTGTTTTAATCTGACGTCCAGGGAGACACCAATAAATAATTTTGTCTACCTTGACCGCCATTTTAACAATGCACTTTTTTCTTGAGCACTGCACCCTATCAGTACCACTCGCAGTGAGGACTCATCTTCTTTCAGCATGGGAACTGTTGGCACCGAGCAAATACAACTGAGCTTGGCCATATGAACACCTGCTGATAAGGTCCTAGATGACGAGGTTCCGCCAAATGGGTGGGCTGATAGGACTCTTTCATCACTGATGGACCCTCACCGTTAGTTGTGATAGAAGTGTTGGTCAATTCATAGTGGTCACTTTCCTTCACTCAACAGACCTCCTAGTTTCTTTCTTGTTATTCACGTTCTAAGTGGGGGTGTGGACTAGAGAGGTCGGTAAATATTGTCCCCTTGACCCTCATATCACAGTTGTTTTTTCTGAATTGTAAATAAACAAAATGTACATAGCTCCATGTTGTCAAATAACTCAAACAGTAAGATATCTGTGTTTGGTGTTGCAAAAACCCCAAAATAAAATGCCGCTAAATGCCGCTAAATTTCCATTTTTGTGCCGCTAAATTTTCATTTTTGTGCCGCTAAATTTGCCAATCCATGCCGCTATATCCTGGGGGGTCTGCTAAAGGTCCAGAAAGTGCAATTCTTATCTACTCGATTAATGTACCCACAGGTGGCTATTTTAGCTCCTTCAAAAATATTTTAGTAGCAATAGTAATAACAATACTAGTAACAATAATAATGTTCTTTTACAGTACTTACTGTTGAGATTTTGAAAGATCTGTACATTTTATGATTAAGTTATCCACTTCACCATGATGAAAGCTTGAGCAGACACTTCCAGCAATGAGTCAAGTCAGACTATTTCACAGCAGCAAGCGCTGAACTAAGTACGCTATCTGGCCCGCTCTCTCAGCACTTTACAAAATGGTACAGATCACAAGTGATAGACTGTATAGTGTAGCTCTCACCCTCCTAGCTTATCCTTTCTGTCACATACACTTCCTGCCTTTTCATCAGTGGCATCTGGTGATCTTTGAAAGATGTGGGGGGGAATACTTGTTAGGAGTTCACCCCATTTTTTCAAATGTTGCTGTGAGATTTCCCCATTTGTTACTATTTACCTTCTTTGTTCTAATGCCAGAATTTTGTCATGGGTACCCCCTCATGCGAAGAGATGCATACAATATTCCAGTACCAGAATAATGTTATTGATATTGTCCATTTACCATTTGTGGCCCTTATGTTAAAAATTACCTCAAGCCTTTCAGAGCCATTATTGTAGGATGTATGACATTACAACGCATGCTTTTACCACGCATGCCTTTACAACGCGGTTTTTACAACACATGCCTTTACAACGCATAGTGCTTTGGTGCGCAGGATAGTGAATAGTTTAATTTACTATTCCAACTCCAGTCCCCGTGGATAGTAGGGAAGGTGTTGGATAGTAAATTAAACCTATTCCCTATCCTAGAGCGCCCCCAGCGCAATGCATTGTAATGGTTTTCGTTGTAAAAGTTGCGTCGTAAAGGCACTGCGTGGTAAAAGTTGCGTTGTAAAGGATGTTTCCCATCAATGTATCATGATTTGCTTCACCTCCTGCCTCCTCAGCCTCAATTTGTCATGGTTGCCATCTCTGAAGCAAATAATTACCTCTAGTGTGCCAGCACCAGCATATTACCATAGGTGTCTACATATGGGGAGAATTACCTCCAATGTCCCAACGTCAGCATTTTGCCAAGAACTTCTTCCAATATGCAAGCACCAGGCCAAAAATTACTTTTAGTATATCAGGGCCTGCGTTTTTTTTTTCTTGTCCTCATTCAAGAAAGAAAGTGAGTGGTCTTAAAGCAGTACCCTGCGTTGTGCCATGGGTGCAATTCCTTATGAAAAGCATTATCTTAAATATGCCAACAGCAGCATGTTATGTTATGTTATGTTAAATTGGCTCTTCTATAGCGCACGGCTACTCGGAGGAGTGTCCCGGCGCTTTGGCGAAGAGTGAAACAAGGAGAGGTACAGCATAACAGTGCTCCAGAAAAGACACAGATTACAGATAACGCTCCACACGCGGGATGCTTCGCAATTTCCCAAGCTTCACATGCCCTGGTTGTGCCTCTCCAGGCCTCTTTCAAGAACACGACAAATGCGAGAGGTTCGTCGAAGCAGTGTTTATTAAAAGACCCAATGCATTTCAGGCTTAAACAAGCCCTTCGTCAGGGGTAACTGTAAACAATAATACATTTCAATAAGACTGTGAACATTTACATCATCTCCATATTTATACATGTTGCTTAATCCTAAATCGTTATATCTTATCTAATAAGCCCCATATTAAGCAAGTTCATTTGTATTATCACAAAAACCTTCACGAGTTATTCAAATCCTTAATCCATTAGCTTGTGATTAACTATTCCCACTATTACAATACATATCTTCTCTATCAATATGAGTACTCTAACTATTTGCCTAATGCCTGTTTCCCCATGTTTATGGCCTAACAATTCCCGCTTTTTCAACGATCATTCTATCCCCTCCACTCCATGCTGTACCGGTTTTTTCAAATCACACCCGCTGATCTCTTCCTTTGAATAAAACTACATCACCATCTCACCCCTTATGTAATTCACTCACTCTTCACAACATTCGTCCTTACTTGCATACTCCCGCAATCAACCAGAATTCCACCTCCCCTCCATCATTTAATTCCCACTGTCTGCACGCCATTCATCTTCCCTGCATTCTCACACTTTCACCCATAATTCACAAATCTGCCTCCCTACTATCCTCTGTCTTTACTCTTTACTCAGCCATACGTCATTCGTACGCACTTCACGAAAACATGCTCATTTATTCATCTCCACCACTCATTGTCTATTACGTTACTATGGTCTTCCTTATACAAACAATTAGCAACACTTTATTTACCGTACCTGCACGACTTGTTAAAACCGGTCCATTCCCATCTCCTATTCAAGCCTTACCATGCGCTATTGTCTCCCTCTTTAATATACCTCAACAACCCGCTTGGGCCCCTCCCTAATTGGGTGCACATGCTAATCCCACTTCCTGAGATTTTTCGCGCCTTCGTGTAACTAATGGGTGAAACAACTACATTACCCACAATACATTGGAGAGACTGGCAGAACAGCAATAGTTTCGATCCTGCCTGAATTTAAATCGTTTTTTTCTTCCTGAGGCATTCCTAATTCAATGTGGACGGGCCCTGAGCTGCCCTGCCATTGCTCCAAATCGTACGTGTGTATTAGATTTACGTAATGACAAAGAATGCTATGAGAATAAAATCCATTTATAGGGTGTCCCTTTAAATTAGCAAATATTCCATTGCCTCTACCACAGAAACGGATGTTTACAATCATTACTCAACCAGTTTTACTCCAGTCCACTTCCTGTCTTGTGCCCAAACACTTGTCGTGACTCTTGAGCATGCTATAAATATAACTTTTGCACGAGCATTAAACATAGCTGCAACCCATCACTGTTAGGATTACCTTAATTGTGCAACCTGCCATTTTACTAAACCTTGCTCTTATGCTAACTTTAAAACCTGTCCCTAACCCTTAACCCTAACCCATCCCCAAACCATATCATAACACCCTGCTGTAAAATTAATATAAATCATAAATGTAATTTAAAACACTTGTATCTAAGTATCCTGAATTGTAAATCCACTGCCCTCAATCAGTGCATTAATTGAACACATAAAAGTGCAGCTACACACTATTTAAAGTACCTTGTTGCTTCTGAGAAGTGTTGGTACTCTTCCATCAAATATATTGTAGCAGTTCTGAGAAGCGTAGGTACTCTCCCTTTCAAATTATTGAAGTGCAGGTACTCACTACCAGGGGCGCAACTAGGTCTTAATTTCGGGGGGGGGGGGCTAACATGGAAAATGAAGGGGCGTGGCTAATGTTAATCAATGAGGCGGAGCTAAAATGGCAGATAATCAGGATCGGTTAATGCCCCCTCACACCTTAAAACCCATACCCGCCCTGAACCCTAAAATTACCCCTGGCACCCCTAAACCCATACCCACCCTGATCCCTAAAATTATCCCCCCCTGGCACCCCAAAACCCATACTCACCCCACACCCTAAAATGACCCCCTGGCACTCAAAAACCCATTACCACCCTGAACCCTAAAATCACCCCCCTGGAGCCCCAAAACCCATACCCGCCCTGAACCCTTAAATTACCCCTGGCACCCCAAAACCCATACCCACCCTGAACCCTAAAATTACCCCTGGCACCCCAAAACCCATACCCGCAGTGATCCCTAAAACTACACCCTTGCCCCCCAAAACCCATACTCACCCTGAATCTTAAAATTACCCCTGGCACACCAAAACCCATACCAACGCTGAACCCTAAAATTAACCCCTCACACCCTAAAACCCATCCCCGCCCTGAACCCTAAAATTACCGCTGGCACCCCAAAACCCATACCCATCCTGATCCCTAAAATTATCCCCCCGGCACCCCAAGACCCATACCCACCCACACCCTAAAATTACCCCCTGGCACCCCAAAACCCATTACCACCCTGAACCTTAAATTACCCCTGGCACCCCAGGAACCATACCCATGCTGAACCATAAATTCACCCCTTGCCCCCCAAAACCCATACCCACCCTGAACCTTAAAATTACCCCAGGCACCCCATACCCATGCAGAACCATAAATTCCCCTCTGGCACCCCATAACCCATACCCACCCTGAACCCTAAAATAGCCCCCTGACATCCCAAAACCCACACCTGCCCTAAACCCTAAAATTACCCCTGGCACTATAGAACACACACCCACGCTGAACCCTAAAATTAATCCCATGGCACCCCAAAACCCATACCCACCCTGAACCCTAAAAGTATCCCCCCCCCCCTGGCACCCCAAAACCCATACCCACCCCACACCCTAAAATTACCCTCTGGTACCCCAAAACCCATACCCATGCTGAACCATAAATTCCCCCTGGCACCCCATAACTCATACCCACCGAACCCTAAAATTGCCCCCTGACACCCCAAAACCCACACCTGCCCTGAACCCTAAAATTACCCCTGGCACACCAAAACACATACCCACGCTTAACCCTAAAATGACCCCTGGCACCCCAAAACACATACCCACCCTAAACCCTAAAATTGCCCCCTGGCATCCCAAAACCCATACCCGCTCAGAACCCTAAAATTAACCCCTGGCACCCCAATTTGTAACCCACCATGAACCATAAAATTACTCACTGGCACCGTATGCCATCTGCCCATTCCATTTAAAGCACTGCTGTCAATACACAATCAAAAAAGCAGAATTGTTCTTCGTAATGCCCTTTTCGCTATGGGAAGGTTCTCTGTAATACGTACATGCTGCAGGATTTCGCTAGTGTAATAAAATGTTGGCCGCACTTGGTAAGATGCTGGTGCAGGTTAGCCTTAAGTTTAGTATTTGACTTCTGTTCAAAGTTCCGAGCGAGCATTAGTCGACGCACAGCATTACCTACATTTGTTTTTTCTTTTATGCTTAGTAAGATTATGTTTCTGAATTATAGTCACGAACACTATAATCAAAATTAAAATGCTGTACATTTTGGTATTTTATCTTCAACAAGACAATTTTATTTTTACTGTCCTCAGCACCAGGATAACCTCACAGGTGATAGTGCGGTTTACAAGTATGTATAACATAAATACATTGTGACCAACAGCTGCCATTAGTAGTGTTCTGTATACCAGAAGTAGAGAGGCAACAGAAATAGTTATGGATGAACACATATAGCATAAACAGATGCTCGTGGGTCTTGATTATTGGTGCAGTATTTTTTATTGCGTATTTCCAAGATAACACAGCCAACACGTTTCGCCTTACAAAGGCTTCATCAGGGCTGCAAATACGAAGAGCACATGTGTTTCAAACAGTGATACATATAAGAGCTCATGATTAGAATACTGGTATTTATGTAAAAACATGTTATATACAAAAAAACTACAGTTGCATTACAGACCAACAACCCACAGTGATGTGTCCTGCTACACTAACCAAGGAGAAATAAGTAAAAAACAACAACTACTCAATCCACCTTGACATCGGAAGAGTCAAATTCATATTATTCCTATAACATCTTAATACTATTAGTATCTTTTCAAAAGACGAGCACCTTGAACCAGTAGTGTTCAGTTAGGCGTAGGGAAAATGTAGCAGGAATTCTTGAAGTGATACTTTCTCAGCATGTATTCCGCCTGTTCTTGTTTCCAAATGAATATCCACAACCACGATTGCAAAAATGTGTTGTAACTGCTTCAGTTGATTGCCTTAAAAGATTAAATGGTATTTATTTTATCTGAAAAAAAGTATTTCTATTCACAGAGGGATGCGCTTCTCACCCACACAGACTCATAAGCAGGGGAGTGCAGGAGGCCAGCACTCCCAGTCCCCATCTCAAAGCATTTGATACAACTTTAAGCAGAGAAGTAGTGCTCAATATTCCCTATTGGTTCATCTCTGTCTCTTTCGACTTCACAATGGTCCATCAGTGATGCACTTTTACTGCCCACATCATACAGTTTTCATGCAGTAAACATTTAAAATGTCACTTGTGGTGGTGTGGCCTCCAGTGACACTCTAGGACGTGTGTAGAATAGTTTAGTGCATTCATCTCTTTTGTGCCCGCATCTCTCTGAAACAGACTGCTAAACCCAGAAAGAAACCAGAGGAAATTGCAACAAGAGATGTCCAAGCAGTATTCGTTCTAAAATGTACTCAGAACAATGTTTATTCAATATTATCTTAAATAATCCCAATGTATATACATACCACAAATTGATGCAGCGATTTACTTCAGGATGCCTACCTTCCTTTTATGATTTTTTGAATAAAGAAAAATAAGCTGTCACCACCTATAAAATGAGGTCATTCCTTTTTAAGCAACCTTGCCTTGTTTTAGGTAAAGATAAACGGTTACATTTAAATGGTCTTTGAGGCATCCAAGATTTCAAGGTAATAGGTAAGGTGCAAAAAAAAGAGAAGCTGGGAATCCTGCCGGGAGCATTTACAGGAATTTCCTGGATCACTGCTTGAGCAAAATGCGGATTTTTTGAGTAACTGCAAAGTCACCATGTTCCAAGTGAAAAGCAGAAAGAGGGAAAACATGAAAAGTACTGCTTTGTAGAATTGTTCCATCATAGTGTGCAGGCGTTTTAAACTGCCTGAGAAGCCACAACTTGCTCGATCTGAAGACTGGGCCTGTGTGGTCTCAAAATCTCCCCTACAACGTTATCTTTGCAGCTGCTGTGATAGTCCAATAATTGATATTACACTTTAACACGTACAGAATTGGAGTGACAGAATGAAAATAGCATTCGTTATATCACTGTCAAATAATCATCGCTCTGTTAATATTATGTCTTTTGTTGACCCAGCAACGCACGATAGCAGCACTCTGACTCCGTTTTCTGGGGGTTGTTATTACCACACAATCAATAGCCCTCCTGTCCGATCATGTCAGGATTATGGAGTATCGCCGGCTCCGGACGCTCTCCTCGTGCGCCGCCTGTCACTCGCGAGCGCCTCTGCTTAGCGCGCGCCGCGATAACCATCGCTCTCTGTCCCGGATGTCTCGTTGCTGCGTCGGGAGGATGAGATGCTCTATCGATTGATTCCACTTCCCGCTGACGTGAACACGCCGTTGCGTCAGGTGCCCACAGCACCCACTGCCGAGGGGGGGCAATGAAATATCAATGTAATTACAAAATCACCAAAGCACTACATTTGTTGCGTGGTTCAGTTTATTGATCCAGCGGATAATGCCTCTTTCAAAGAGAGAATTACGGTTGTATTAAAAAAAAATCTTCTATAGAATAAGCGGTTAAAGAGGAGCAGAGTTCGCAGAAAATAACAGCCATTCTCTTTGCTTAAGTACCAGGGTGTGAAAGACCCCGTTTCTTTCCATCTCTCTCCGAGGTGTAAATTGATAAGCGCACACTCAGTGTATTCAGTTTATTCAGCTGAATAAACGGAGTTTATTGGCGTGGCCAGCATTACCGCGGTTATCATAATGTGTCACCAGGGGCAGTGCTGTTGTGACGGAGGTTTCAGGCCCTATTTAGGACTACGGTGGAATGTGGTGCAGGCAGGCATAGCTGGGCACATGAATTTCCGATTGAAGCCGGTATCCCCACATCAAATTTCAGCGATTAAAGGTAACTGCAAGGACCGAGTGCCTTTTCGTGCGTGCAGTTTTCCCCTTTTCCTGGGTGGTCAGGGCAATATTTAACCATTCAAGAGCACTACCTGCCAGGGCCGGACTGGAAACCACAACCGGCCCTGGCAAAGTGCTCGGCCGGCCCCCTCTCCCCACTCGGGGGAGGGGGGGCAGCCGAGCACTTTGTCGGCGCCGGTTTTCGGCCGATTTTGTTACAGGGCCGATTCGGCCCTGTAACAAAAACGGCCCCCAGGGGCCCAAAACCGGCCCCCACCCGTGCGGCGCACCGGGGGATTGCCCGGTGTCCGCTATGGCCAGTCCAGGCCTGCTACCTGCTCACTCTGTGTTGCTAGAGTTAGGGCTTGACTATGCTTCTGCTCACAGGCCCTGCACAGCATTAAACGAGATCTAGTATTTTCGCACTATTTCTCAGTGCAACATGCGTCATTGTGTCAAACAATTGCCACAAGAACGCATTTCATGCTAAAATCTAGCGCTAAATAATCAATTACCATTTCAAGTAATCATGCATGATTTTGTGTAATTTTCTCCGAATTTTGCATAATTGTGTAAAGCAAATTTTGAACCCCCCTTCAACTATCTTAAGGTTTTCAGTATGATGTTGATTGTTGACCCTCTTCCCCTCTATCATTGCTTCTCTTTTGACCTCGCGGTATACGAATTCTCTTTGCTCAGATACTACACAATTACTGTAAATATCCTACTGCCATTCTTGATTTATAATGCAATACTGCTACATAACTTTAAACATGTAACTAAGTGCTCTAACACCCTCGACCATATCTGTATGATGGAAAACCACAAAAAAGTGATGTATGTCTCTGAGGGATAATCCACGCTCCCTCGTCCCCTCCAGTTAATCCATTGCTTCCACCAATCACTGACTTTTTTTGGCTTTTGTTTTTGCGGTAGTTAAAAAGCATCAGCTAAAAGTACTGTCAATGTCAATATGTAAAAATACAAAACCTATTGATTTTGACAATGCTTGTTATTATAAATTCATTCTGTTTATTTAAAGCATGGGTTCCCAACCTGGGGCATCCGCACCCCAAGGGAGATGGAAATTTGGGGGGTGCGACAAAGAGTATGTAAGTATGCGTAAAAGGATTCCGGCGAGACTTTTGTAGGGGGTACAAACATTCATCGAGTATTTCCTAGGGGTGCATAGAAAAGGTTAGGAACCCCTGATTTAAAGTGAGGCGTGAGTAATGCAGTACTAAGCTTGAAGCAAATGCAAAGACCATCTCAAAGAAACATATGAAAGTAAACAGTGTAGGGCTGTGATATTTTCTATAAATTGAACTTTAAAATAATATGACCATATATTCAGTTGATTTCTCGCCATAAGTTGCTCTTTGTTGTTATTTGCCTTAGTAGATTTATACTTTGAAGATGTGTGTGGCTAGTTGATCTACCGGTGTCTGATTAACATGGAGTATGCAGAGGCGAGTATTTAAGGGAAAGGCAGCATATAAGTAAAGCTGCAGCCAAACACATGCACTTACATGGAGTGATGAACAAAAAAGAAAAAAGTAGACTTGCAAATATGAAGGGCATGAACCATCCGATCAAAACAAAAACACAGCAAAAAAGAAGCAAGCAAATTAGATTGACAAGAAAATAACCAATGGTAATCAACTGCCTGTCTCAAACCCACTGTAAGTGTTGATATTATCTGCAGTAGGTCTTTAGACAACAGACAGCTGAAACATGCCTTTAGACGAGACCTAAAAACTGCCTTTCCTGAGTCTGCTAGCCTAAAGGGCAACCAGAACTTTTCTCATTAGCCTCTAACCTGTCAGGAATTCTTCAGTATACTTAGCCTCTTGTTGGAGGTTATTTTGCCAATTGCTGCACCGGGGCTGACTTGGCTGGTTAGTCAAGAGGAGCAAAGACCATTTTTAATGTACTGTTATTTCCAATTGTAGAAGGACATGGCCCTTTAGTCTACCAACTAAGCACTCTAGTGTTAAGGAGCTCCTGAGGAATAGTAAAGGGCATGGCTTACGTTCCTTTGAGTGGCTGCAGCTCACAGTTATTGCCAGACTATAAATCCTACTGCCATGATCAAAAAGACCAAGGCAATGTTAGTATTCCACTGCCAAGGGGCAATGATATGTATGTATAACACGTTTTTTGTTTTCCCCATAGACTGCTTCCAAGCAAAATAAGCTGAGAGAAAAAGGTCTGATCTCCGAAGTAGTGAGCTGTAAACAAAGTGTAAATGTATTATTCCTGAAAGTGCAATCCTGTGCTTTCATTTTAAGAATAGTTGAAGTATGGGAGTTGTAGTCTTGATTGCCACAATTGAACCAAATTGTTCTGGGATACCTGAATATGAGTGATTTATTGAGGAAAAGACCAACAATCGACATGTGGCATTCCATTGACATGGAGCCCTAACGTCACCGTATAAAAGAGCAAACTAAGCCTTTCATCCTCACTATTGTCATTTAGGACACGCCACACTGAAATGAGTAATCACCTTTATTCATTTTGCAGACGTACAGCAGCTGCTTTTCAAGGGTTCCTGAAGGCGATCAAAGTTTGGAAATGTAACAAGGGAAGGCATTCCACTTATAAGCATAGTAATACACCAATTTTCTTTTCACATACATCTCAATAAGGGAGAGAATAAAAGGCTGTGGTTAATTTAAAAAAAAAGCTGCAGTGAGTGCTACAGGAAGAGCCTAAATGAATCTTGCATCAAGGGATACCTTTTTAAGGGTGAAAGCTCTCGCCTACCAAGAGGTCGCATACTTCATCATAAGGCTTCTCCTAGTACTGACACCAAGAGGGAAAGAGAAGTTCATTAGTGTAGGGAGCAAACCTCATGGAAGGGAGCTCTTGAAGAGTTCAAGGAAGGGAAACCCTCTATGAGAACTGGTGTGGGTGTTGTGAAATGAATAGAGGGCAGAGGAGATGTGAAATGTATATAATCTGTTAAACTTACAACTTCAAATGCATAAAAAATCAAAAAGTAATTTCTAGAAAACGGGGGTTATTTGATCCAATGCAAAAGGTTAACATGTTTCAGCCTTTTTGCATGCTCTAAAAAGCAAGGTGTCTCTGGAATTTATCAAGACCAAATCCCTCTCTGCTAAAGATTCTCAATTTCTGAACGAAGTGAATGAAAAATGTTATCAAACCAGAGACAATGATCTATTACAGCTCAGAGGGTCAACATGTTTCTTGCCATTTGTAAGTCACTAATGATCAATCGTATATTTGTCAGAACCAATTATCCCTAATCTACACAGTGGTTGGAATCTGGGGTTGTGTGATTCAAAAGATTTTCCAATCACAACTTCCCAGATTGGTTTAGGTAGACGCCTTCATGTAATGTTTTTCTAAAAAGGATCCAAGTTTGGTAGTAGTAATGCCTCCTTGAATGGGAGAAGAGTTAACACTGACGCATCATGAGCATCATAGTACAGAATCCACAAGAAGACCTACCCCAACTCTGCTACCTCTACCATACCTCTACCTATACCAAGCTGGGTAACTTGTGATTGGAAAATCTTTGGAATCATACACCCCAGATTCCAACCACTGTATAGATTAGGGATAATTGGTCCTGACAAATTGCCACTAGATCCTTAGTGACTTAAAAATGGCAAGAAACATGTTGACAATCCGAGCAATCTGAGATCATTCTCTCTTTTGATAACCATGGTCAAGTAGACTCACCTATTACATTTTAATTTGAGGACTACTTAGTCTATTTTAATACACACTTTTCATGCACATACAGTCTTCTACACCAATCTACACGAGGAACCCTACACCCACACCGCATATGCCAATGGAGCAAAAGATCTCTGGTAAAGAGCCACCTTGTGGCTGCCCATTGGGCATTGCAGTGCAAGCCTGACAAACAGCATACCATATGTTGAAGCATGACACCCATCTGGGTGTTTGAGGACTCTTGTTCCTGAGGAATTGGACCCCCAGGTCCAACTCCCCAGTTTATGACCGACCAATTATTAACAGTTTTCCTTTTCCTAATATTTAAGTTTAAATTGTATATTTAAAGTCCAGTGGGTGCTTGCAAAGGACTCGCGCTGAGCTCGAATCATAACTTTACCCAGCAGATAAACAATCTAATAACTGGTCAGACAAGTGAAAGTGAGTTAAATAATTTTAAAATCAGTTTTTGCTTTGGCGGGGAGCTAATGTAGTAACCATAGATGGTGCAGACCCTCTGTTGAGACAAAGGCAACACCTCTATCGCAGTTTTTCTTTGTTTTTATATTCTTTATTCAGATAAACCAATGGACAGTGAAAGAAGTGTGCCTGCATACAGCATTTTGTCAATTAATTAGAATACACAATATCCATGAATGCGGGGGAATATTTGCATTACTTCTATATGGGAATCTTTCCTGAAAAGTGGCCTACACCTTGCTATCAAAATCCCCTTTTATATAGCTACCTGATACCATACAGAAAATGGCATTCAATAACATCAAATGCTTAAAACTAAAAGGCAGTATGGGCCATAGGCAGGAACACATTTTCCCATAGACACAGAATGGGCAAAACTCTTTAATGCAGCTGGTCCTATGTATTTAGGCTTTCTAAGCACTTCATTTTGAAGCTATTTCAAATTAAAACTTAACCCATATTATTGGAATTTATAAGGAGCACGATTGCCATTGGTGTGTCTCTTAGCGCTGCGCAGTTTTTCAAATGTGTATTGGTCATGAATTTGGGTTTCCGGTTCTGGACTGGTGCTTCGTTTTGCCAGAGATTGCAAAGCCTTATGTGTCACCTCTTGGATGTTTGATTTAGCCACATTTTGTTATTATCAGTTAATAAGCTCCATAGTGTTGGAGAAAATATTTAATGGTCGCAATCCAGTTCTCAGTGGGCGGCCATCCATGTCACTCAAAACAGAGTGTTAACAATTAGCACATATTGCTTATATTGCTGCTGGCCTAATAAGCAAATAGGTCAACGTCTAAATCATCAGTGTGAACAGAGCCGGACTGGGACAGAAGATAGGCCCGGGCACCAAAATAAAAGTGTCCCTACTAGTGAGTTAAATGTTAAAAAAGTGGTCCATGATTGCAAATTGGGGCACTTTTAAACTTATAATAACGCACTCTATAAGTGTTTTGCACAGTGGGGAAGACTGCATGGGTTTGAGCTTGCCGCAGTCATTGTTTGTTTTAATATCGCCGACAAACAGCCCAATAAACCAGCCCGCACACTGATCTGTCAGACCAACCCGTTGGGCACTGCCTGATTGCCCTATAGGCCAGTCTGACCCTGACTTTGAAACAGCAGAGATACCCCCAGACTTACGTGCAAATACCACAAAGGTTGAACGTTATGTCATTAAATAATAACAAATTCCAAACAAAGAAATGATTCTGTATCAGTGATAACGTCAACCAAAATGTTAAAACTACGATGCTAGGTAACGTCGCTAGGGATTCCATCAATATCATTTGTAAGGTTATCTGTCACAACATTTGTGGGAATGTGAGAATGTGAGCATGTTTTTTGGTGCGAACATTATAATTTCCATAGTGTGGGGTTGATTTGTGGCTTGTGTAACTAACTATAAATGGCATATTTAAAATGTTTTTAGTTTTTGGTATTTCAGAGTTTTTTTAAGCATACATTAAGGTGTTATGAACAGAAGAAAAATGCAATCTCTTCCCCACTGCACACAGATTTTTGCTATGCACAGCGATGGAGTGCAGGGCTTACCCTACAGCCAGTTCCTATGACCAACCCTGAGCTGGTAACCAACCAAAGTAGCTTTGGGCTGTCAGGTAGGTGCACCTGGAGTTGTCCTCAGGCCTGACCTGTTGCCAAGCCCACTAGCCAACCCTGCAAGGGTGGCCAATCCTTGCTGTTTATGACCTGCAGTCATGCACAGTGGGGATTGGCTGCAGGTGCAAACAACCGCCAATGGTCAGCTAAGCTGCGCTGTGCACAGCCTAAGGCCTTGCTCACTAGGGGTTGGACTCTGAGACTAAGTTGAAAAAAGCTCTTTTCTGAAGAAAGGAATGTGTTTTCTAAAGAACCATCGTTTGGGTGGTTTTCTGATTTTGTTTTTTCAATAAACTGTACATAAACTCTAGTGGCAAATTGCCACTAAACACTATACATATTTTCCAGTGCTAATCATTTCTGTAGTGGTCTTTCGCCCCCTCTTTCCCAATCATGGGCATTTGTTTGTCACATTAGGTTCTCATGGCATGCAACATAATGCAATGGTGCTGAAGTGACAGTTGTTTTACTCCTCAATCTGCAGCAGCAACTGTCCAGGAGTACCTTTTGAGGTTTCTTTGTGCAGGCTGGGTAATGTTAAGGTGTTTGTGTCTTTTTTATGACATTGGTCACGTCGGATTTAAAAAAAATCCTTTTACGTACTTCTCATTGACTTTCCTTTTCCCTCTTGAGTTCTAGAAGAATACAGGGGTCCATGTTTCCCTGCCAAGCTTCAAGTCATAGAGTTTGTATGTCACCCTCCTAGCATAATTTTGTCTCTCTTAGGCGATGTTAGAAAAATTCCCACATTATGTTATCTTTGGCCATTTCTTTTCTGGTTCAATCGTCTCTACTGTGCAGTTACTACTTCTTCCTCCTTGAAGAGACACCGCAACTACCTATAAACTCTTTTTCAACTTTGTCTGTCATGGGTTAGATTTTAATTCAGTGCTGACATATGGTATCAATTGTTAATGTCTCTCATTGTTCTCAAAATGGTAGATGTGGCACCTTTTTCTAGGAAGTAGGCCCTCTTCGATTTTGTGAAAAGATGCAATAGGTTTAATCATAGTGACCATGCCCAAACCATCCTACTGAGTTTTACTGTTATTTAAATTGTTGAGATTATGCCTCAGGTAGGCCAAATTATGTGCCATGGTCATATAAATGATGCACCCCAGTTATCTAAATGTTGAGGCCCCTCTCTGGTAGTATTATTTTAATCAGTTTCAGCAAGGTACAACATGTTTGTGAAATCTGCAAAGTTTGCACCTTATGTGCCTAATCATGTGGCAGATGTGGTAAATGCAAATTGATGCAATACACGCTGCAGCCAAGGAGTTGCAGGAATCCCTTATCCTGTCCATAATTTATCAACAATTTATTCTTGAAATGTGAACAAAACCTAAACATTTTAATTCCATTAAGTGCCAATTTTGCTGCACATTGAAGAAAACAGCCTTTTCAAGCCAGCTACCCCAAAATAAAAATGTAATGTAGAAATTGCATAATGATCACATACGTTATATGTTCTTACCTTGCCAACTCAATGTTCTAGTAACACAAAGTAATCGACCTTTGGATGTGATAAGAACCCCCTCACTCAAAGGTAATAGTTGACCATATTACACTGTTATGTGTCACACTAGTCCGTGCCATGATCATTATACTTTATATCCATTGTGAATCGAATGAGGATATTATATGTTTGTTTGCTAGCACAATCACCTAATGTTAAATAACTGTATATTGTGCAACATCCTGCAGATTCCTGGTCCTCTATGTTTGTTATCCATATATTTTATATCTCTTTTGTACAAATTGACACATGTGAATGCGTGTATACCACCTCATCCATTTATGTTCTTATACTGTAAAGCGCTCTGATACCCTCGTGGGTCACGTTCGCGCTATGTAAAACTTTATAAATAAATAAATTGTTTACCTAAAAGTGGTTCAAGAAAGATAAAAAGTAATATTGGCTTCTTCTGGTTGACGTGTTAATTTAAAAGCAACAATTTTCATATCAGCAGCACGTGACCTTGACAGTTCACTGTGGAAAGTTAAAACGGACTGGGTGGTCAAGCTGCTGCAGAAATCTATTGATTAACAGAAGAATTTATAATATAATTTTGTAGATATTTGCTCTTAAGGATCAAATGTTTGAGAATACCAAACTCTTCGCCACCAGGTATAGGGTTGATTCTCAAACCTATGTAGCCTTTCTATTATTCTTATAATCCATCTTGGTAGGTGCTCAGGTGTAGTATTGTATCATACCGCCCATGTGTGCGGCACACAACGAATATCCATTTTGTACCTTAAATAACAGGTGTTATTATTGTTAACCTCAGAGTTGCACCTTGATAAAAACTTTTGTTTTTAGAAATCTTTTTATTAAACTTTGCTCATCATACAGCATACATGAGAGATGATTGCAAAATAGTACATGACTTACACAGCAAGGAGAAAAGTCAGTATAAATATATCACTAGGATGGCTCTTTAACAGCCCGAAAAATCGGTTAGAATGTGCACTTTGAGCATCTCAAACAAAACAAACCCTTCCACCTCCCTCTGCCCTGATTATCTCCCACCAAAAGCCTCTGTATGCATGCCAGGCCCCCCACACCCTGTCCCACTTGTTGGGACAACCCTAACTTTGGGACACAACCGCTCCGTTTGTTGACAGCAGTCCATGTACAGCTCCCAGCCTGTGACCCTGGGGTGGTGGCGAGTCGTCCTACCCCATCCATGCCCATGCTATGTTGCAGTTGGCCACGCCTGCTGCCAACACCACCCATATTTTCTGGTACCTGGGCAAGTTTTCCACTCCAATTGACAGAGGGGCTACTTAGCATCCTCAGGTACAGTCACTGCCAGAACCTGGGTCATCATTGCCCGAACATGCATCCAGACCTTTTTAAATACTTGACAGAATGAAAGTGCATCTTTGCAACTTACTGAATTAGGGTAAATGTGAGGTGGTCCTGAATAATTGTCCTTAAAAATGTCCTTGAAAACACACACAGGCCTTATGCACACACATTGGTGCAGCACAAATAGCAGAGTAAAGCACTTTTGGCCATACAAGATAGTTGTGTTGGTCTCTTTCCTATTGTGCACATACGCCAGACGACATATTCTCCACCAAATGTTGGAGAAACTAATGCTACTGTGGGGACCTTTCCCATACTTCTAACATATTGTAATCTCTAATTGTTTTTCAGCTGGTTCATCCAGTTTGCGTATTTATATATTTTATTATGACGTTTTAGAACCTGCAGAATGCCAGATTGTTTCTTTGAAATGGATACAACTTTTCATATTCATGATATTTTCTCACTCATGAGCTCCATTACGATTGCGAGGTGCTGCATTCCCAGAACGATACTCCTCTGGGTACCTTCAAGAACTCTGAGTTTCTGGACACGAGATTTCATATCAGGAAACACCGAGCAATTTTACTGAGTGTGGCTCTGTGCCTATAAACTGTGTCTGGGAGTGGAGCAGAGGCAAAACCGGACCCCCTCCACCCTTCCCCTCCAGCACTGCAGAGAAAGCAAACAGTGGTCCCCACAGAGAGTGCCCAGCCTCCGCATGCCCTCAACCCCCCTCAGAGACTTCCACACACACCCCCACCCCAACCTGCACATGTTCCCTTACAGATAGGTAATGCCAGATCAGCTGACTTCGGAGCTGGGGTACCAGGTTCGAGTCTCTGCATCGGCTCAACATCCTGTGATTCTGGACAAATCAGATTCCCTTATTGCAAGTTTGGCGGTCCATTGGACCGTCAAACCCATGGTGGCGGTCTGCGGACCGCCAGACTTCCACTCCGCCTGCCGGATTAGGACTGTGGCAGTTGGATCGACACTGGACCACTGCTGCTGCCAGGGATCCATGATTCCTGGTGGTGGTGCAGCGGTCTAAGGCCCCTAATATTCTGGCGGTGTCGCTGCAGCACTTCCAAGCATATTAGGAGTTTCCTCATTGCCACACTTTTCATAACGGTGCGGCCACCACGAAAAGTGACGTGGTGAGTAAACGAAGGGGGCCCTACAGGGCCTCCCATTTGCCTCTGTGCCATATGTGCATGCAGGGAAGCACATGTTGTGCCCCCCTGTGTGCATGCACCCCAGTTCCTACAGGGCATGGGCTTGATAGTCCATGCCCTGAAGGAATTGCCTTTAGCGCCAAAGAAATCAGCAAGAGATAAAAAGAAGTCATACTCGGGCAGTTGGATCGACACTGGACCACTGCTGCTGGCTTTGGCGGTCTTGGAGTGGGGTGACAGCATGGCAACCCAATTCCTAGACCGCCAAATTCATAATAAGTCCCTTAATCTCCCTGAGCCTACCAATAATGAATGTATCCTTTTGTAACAGAACTGCTTATGTCAAGCGCGAAAAAAATTAAGCACGTGATAAATATCTGCATTCAACACTCCAGAATCAGAGAAGAAACAGTATTCTTGGACCAGGCAGGTTATACACCATTCTGAGACTTTACTTCCAGCTCCGGTATCTTCCTGACGAATTAACTGGGAACACGTTGAGGCCTAAGTGTCAGTGGGAAACACCAGCTTTCGTCTACAGCTCCTAAAACGCCCGTCTGTGCTCACGCGTTTAGCTGGCTTCCAGATGTGCTCTGAGACACTCCTGAACATATTGGAAGTGCCACAATATACAGAATGCGCCTAGAGTCCCGCCACAAGTGGCTCAATTATAAACCACAGAAAGAGATGGAAGGAAGCCCCTGCTATATGAACGTCTCCAGCTCACGACAGCATACACTGAAGCAGTGCAGTAAGCACTGTGCGTGATGAAGTGCCAGCGATGGCTGCCTACGGACGGCCCATCTGTCTAATCCTGCCGCGTGGCTCAGGAGTCACGGACAGGAATCCGGAGTCTGCGTGTTCAAGTGCAGATAAGCGGGTCTCCTTCATTAAAGGACTTTCATTCTAAAGTCAGACATATATTTCAAGGCGTGCGTCGAGCTATGATTGTCGCTTGGACATTCTGCTTGAAATGGATTCTCACATGTTCTGCCGTTTCTATAGGAGGACAGACAACGCTTCATTAGCTGTGTTTAATTCATTTAAAAAAAAGTTTAGGCGCCAAAAGTTTTTCTCAGGAGCCCACCGCCCGCGCAGTAGAATAACAGGGCTGACAAATCCCAGGGCTACGGAATGCCAAGGATGTCTACTTGTGATTCCACCTCATGCCCCTTTCTTCCACTAGCTTGAACCTTCTTTCTCTCCAGATCAGTCTTGCAGGTTCTTGTCATCCCATCTTTCTCGCTTTTTCGCTGTTCTGCTATTTTTCTGTTGCTTCTGCTTCCTCCCCTTTCTCTCTTTTTTTTTTCTTGCTCTGGGTCAAAGTCTTTTGGTAAAAATCATGCTGGTTCACAAACATGAGTGTTGTGCACACAGCCTGCACTAATTAAACACTGTATAAGGCTTTCTTCAGGTCAGTGAAGACTCTTTAGTACTACTGCGTTCCCCATCCAGGTAGTTTCTACTTGATTTAATACATTATTCTGGGAGGAGTGACAATCTGATGCAAGATATAAGATCCTGAGTGTTATCAAAATTCGTCACAACCCTTTGACTGCTGTTGGGGTAGTAAAATACATCAATCGCTGGGGTTCAATGGGCCCCTCGGGCCTTTGGACCCCGGTGGCACTGCATCCGCTGTGCTACTCTTAATTATGTTTTGTATGGCAGTGTAAAGTGAACCATGAAATGTGTGCACCCTCTGTTATGCATTTAAGTCAAGAGCATTTTTACTGATTCAAATGTTGAGGGGACCTAAACTTCACATTTGGAGCACTGTCAAGTAATAATGTTATCTGATCGATGGCAGGAAGAAAATAATAAGAATACAACATGTCTGTGCTTTTGCTAAACAATGAAAATGATGTCCTGCAGAACATTTTGAACAAAGAGGGGGACGAAGGGGGACAATATTTAAAGGGGTCCAGTGTACCTGTCCGAAGAACATGTAACAAAAGAGGTTGTACAAAGTTCCCCTGGAATTAAGCCTGTAATAAAGTCTCTCTCTCAGAAGAAGTGGTGGCGGAAAGGGAGTTTGGGAAGTCAGCAAGTCCCTTGTCAGAACTAAGAAGCCTCACACAACTAATGGGCTGGATGACATGTTTCATTCAGCCTTTTGTGATGTTGTTTGCATCATCGGCTTCCTGCTCCTACGTCAAGCCGGCGCTGCAATGCATGACGGGTAACAACGCGTGTTACTCTTTTACGGAGATCTTTTGTTCCTTGCCGTGATTTTCTAGTGTATGAGGTACATAGAAAAAGTGAAGTAGTGAGCAAAAATGTGAGTTTTAAAAAAGTTGGATAGTCCACTAAGTAGCCTTCATTCGTGTGGCTAGCCACTTTGTTAAAAAGTGCAAAGAGGGGTATTGAGGACCAAATAACCTTTAGTATGGCCTCATTTCAACTCTCAGACATGGTCAACATGTTTCATGCCCTAAGGGCAATTCTTCAGGACCAGTTAGTGCTCATAAACTCAATGGGTGCCCCAAGGTGAGCTCAGGAGTATGCTTTATACAACCTGGTCGGTCTATGGCTGGAGCAAGCTAAAAGTACTGTCACACCATCAGACCTTAGCGACGAGACGTCGGCGCCATTAGTAACCTACCCCCACACACTCCAGCGTGTAAATACACGCGAACCAACCGGTATGTTCCTGCAGAACATACCAGCTTTAGAAACCTTCAATAGTTTATATGTTGCAGCTTAATGTTTCCAGTTAGTACTATTCCTGCTAACATTTGAGGAGGTGGGGCGTGTTTCCAATTATGGGGTAACTATTTACATGTAATATGTTTTCCAGTTCGTAAGGTCTGTTTCAGACTATTGACCTAATCATAGTTTTCATCGTATTTTAATAGAGGGGCCTCATTGTTTTTTTATTATTTTGCAAACCTCTGTATCCTGAAGATTTGAAAGCAGCACATATATGTAGGCACACATAGGCATGTAGCTGCACGTACCTGCAACAAGTGGGTATTGGGGGTCCCGATCCTCAGGATATCTCAGGATATCTCAGGATGTATCAGTGCACCACTACTGGTCTTTGCTACTGTTCTGTTTATACTCTCTCAACATTTCCCGTCCCCTCTTGTTGTTTTCTCTGTTATAATGGGTGTAAAGAGTATAAACGGAACAGTAGCAAAGACCAGTAGTGGTGCACTGATACATAAACAATGCCTAGGTGATTTGTGGCAAATGTCTCCGGATTATGTCACAATCAACAATCAACAGTGTAGAGGAAATGAGCCATACATGCACGATTCCCATCATACCATAGGAGTCCATGCCAGTTTCTCAATGTATAGAGAATGTAGTTGAAGAAACAGAGAGGCAGGGCATGGAAGGGATACTCAGGTCACCCCCTAGTCAACACTTTTGGTCAAATTTCAATCAAACGTTTATGAGTTAGTCTCAGAAAGAACGCCAGATAGAAGAATCATTGTTTTTGTATACAGTAACATCAGTAAACCCCTATACAGACCTTAGTTAGAGAGTAAGACGTGGGCAGTGTCTTAAACTTCCCCCAATTCACTGTCTAGCCTAGCAGTAAGAGAAGGAATGAAAGTGGGACATCAGTGCGTGTTGGATGCAGTGACAGTTAGTATGTGCATGTCATCCGCATAAAGAAACGGTAGAAGCAATGCCACTGGCTGACGGGTAACTCCAGTGGCCTTGAAACCCATAGATGGAGGTTCTAGCACTAAAGTAAAGTAAAAGGATGACAGTGGGTATCACTGGAAGATTCCTCTCACTTTAAATGGTCTAGATAAGTGTCCTCATAACTAAGCTGGACTGTTGCACAAATGCATAGGATTAGTTTGTGGTTTATTAAACTATTGATTTTCTTTTACATTTTTATTGCAGCAAACATGAATACCTGATAGAACAAAACACACTACCACACCTTAAATCTCCACACATAAATTCCCCACTGGAGAAATGTAAGAAATATTCGATTTGTGGAGAAACTTCAACCTTTGGCCCCAACTTTTTCCTGCTAAGCTACTTTTCTTCACCAGTGAGAGCCAATCCCAGATACACTGACTTCGCCCCATGAGACAGGAGAGGAACATCAGGTTCCTCCAGACTCCAGCAATACTATGTGGTATCCAAATGACTGACATTTGCTGTGAGAATTCCTAAAGGCCCCTTTAACATCATCACCACCACCATACATCCCATGTAGGATAGGTGCTCCTTCAGTCTCTTCAAATGCTTCTGTTACTAGACCAACCTACTCCGGGATGTTATCATCTGCAACACTATGGCTACTGCTCCCACCAACTAGGTCCTATGAGCCTCCAAGTCTTACAGCGGCCCCGACCAGGGAAAGGCTGTGAAAGTTCAGGAGCTAAACGTTGAGATGTTGTCCTTCACACTCTGCAGCCTGCGTATTTCTATTTTATTGATTAAAGCATTGGATACATTAGGACAGGTGGACTTGAAATATTGGTAAAAAGAAAGGAGAAGATCACCGCTGAGCCGCGCATCGCAGCCACACCGGAGATCGTCGCCGCCCCGAAAATTGTCGCATCGTACCTTTTGCGAGCCGCTTCCACCGAAACCTGTGCATCGGAATTCACGCAAGGTATTGCATCCCTCCCCATACAGACCGGAGTCACCGCAACACGCCCGCTACGTCCAGCGGGGTTGTCGCATCGGCCCCCCAAGGTCTCAGGATTGACTCACCGCTTGCTTTTCACCGCTACAGCTTTTTCTCTTGGAACTTTGTCGCATTTAAAGGTACTGCTGGCTAAAGCGTGACGCAACTGTGAACAATTTAACGGAACCTTAAGAACTCATTTGAAACAATATTCTTGAACTCTGTATGTTGGAATTTTATTGTTTTGGTCTTGTGTAGTTTAGATTAAAATACCTTTATTTTTCTAAACCGTTGTGGAGTAAGTTTGTGGTGTTTTCATTGTGTTACTGTGAGTGTTGGTACAAATACTTTGCAAATTGCCTTCGATAAGCCTGACTGCTCGTGCCAAGCTACCAAGGAGGTGAGCAGGGGTTATCTGAAGAGTGTATTCTTCTTACCCTGACTAGAAACAAGGGTCCCTATTTGGACAGTGGTACCTACCTCTGCCAACTAGAGACCCCCAGTTCCAAAAGTAACATGTTTAAAACACTTGTTCGGCAACCTTTCTTTGTGGGTGGACTTTATGATTTCAGAACAAACAGTAAATGGCCCTGTACAAAGGGAGTTTTTCCCTGCTCATGGGGTCATTTGACGGTTTGCCTCTCCGGACATGGCAGTCATAGGCAAGAAAGATGAGAGATGGTACTCTCACCCTAAAAAGGGTGGGATGACAATTACTGAGCTCAGCAGTCGTATATCACACAGACTGTTGGGTGAGGCATTAATGTCAATGGATTCTTCTACTATTGTGACCAGCAGTTTCCCTGACTTTAAATAGAGTGAGGAAACTGCTGGTTTGATGTGGTTGGAGAACCTCCTGTTTATAGCGTTTGCCTCACTCCGCCAAACACTAAATAAAGCCATTACTTTCATATCCCATTGAATGTTAATACAGTTATTTATAAGGGATACAAAGGTAATTTCTTCATGGGCAGTATGCATTTTGAAACCTAAAGTGGGAATGAGCCAATCGATACTTCAAGAACATAGAAAATAAGGTTCGGACCCTACTATGAGACGGAAAGGCACCCCAAATAGCACTAAACAAATTAACGAAGGGTTGGTACGATGGAGGCATTGCACTCCCAGATATGCGATTATATTACTTGGCTTCGCAGTT
This sequence comes from Lissotriton helveticus, assembly GCF_964261635.1. NCBI lineage: Eukaryota > Metazoa > Chordata > Amphibia > Caudata > Salamandridae > Lissotriton > Lissotriton helveticus. Next base: position 601,101,108 of record NC_136061.1, on the reverse strand, counting down.
GATTGTGGTAAATCACTGAATTTATCATTCCCCGTTGGATCCGGCATATATGCTGGATAAATACCAAATGGGTAGAAAGAGCTACCTCGGAGCCCTCTACTCGAAAGTTCAGAAATGTCGATACCTAATGGCAAGCTAATAGCCGGCTCGCATTGTCGGACGTACTGACACAAGCCACTCCATTATGGTCCACTCAAAGGCTGGGTTTACTCTGTTATTAGCCAGGTTTTGATAGGTGGGATACTATTGGGATCTCAACAATTGGACATTTAGAAAAATAAAGGGAAAACATTAACATTTTCAGAATTGGGGGAGAAATATGTACTTACTCAAGGGAAAGTTTTCAGGTATCTACAAGTTTGTCATATCCTTAAAGCCGCACTCCCCGATATGGCCCATATACCAGAGTTGTTTCCTCGGGAGGAATGATTGCTTTTGGGAACCTATGTCGCAGAAAGCTGTATAGTTCACAGAAAGGAAGTTGTGCAACAATTTACCGGATACATTCCAGACTCTCCAGGAAAGGTGGCAGACCGATGTGGGGCAAATTACAGATGACAACTGCCAAACGGCACTGATATCCCCAAGAGAAGCCGCCATTCCTCTTAGGCTTTGTCTTATTCAACTGAAAATCCTACACAGAGCCTATCTCACCGGGGTCACCTTAGCCAAAATAGGGAATAGACAAGACGCACAGGGTCTCCGCAGCTGCCATGAGGAGACCACTTTTTACCACACTATCTGGGTTTGTCCCTACATACAGACTCTATGGGAAAAGGCCACAAACCACATGCAGAGAGCACTAGGAAAGGAGATTAATTTAACACCACAAATGGGACTCCTTAATAGATGGGACGCTACCGACCTAACGGAGGTGGAGCAATAGAGGGCCACTTTGGGATACACATTAGTGAAGCAGGCGATTGCAATGAAGTGGGGGGTGGAAGAAAAACCAACGGCTGAGAATTTGGCTAAGGAGTTAGACAAGTGCATGATAGCAGAAAAAGAAGTGTTCAAAGCAAGAGGTTGCCCTAAGAAATGGGATAAAAAATGGAGCAGGTGGAATGCGTACCGGGGGGACTTGTGTGCATCGCCTACCAAAGATATGGCAATGAGACAGAATGTTAGGAACAGTATTGGGGCAATTGGCTGATTAACTTTTGATTCTTTGTATGTGCGGATGATGTAACTGCATAATACAATATGTATACAAAAGAAATGCGACTTTCTATTTTGGTTTCAATTCAATAAAAAAAATCTTTAAAAAATAAATAAAGTGGGAATGAGAAATTACTCCAAAGAACACCTCTTTTGGAGGCTCATTTATTTATTAAACCCAGATATTTTGACTGGGTGCTCCATCCATTACCACCCCCTTTTGTACCGCTTTTGGCCGCCATAAGTGTGGCAGGGTATGCTCAGACGTGAGTCCCTTGCTCACTTTGCCACTGGATTCGGACAAGCCGAGCTGAAGACGGCTGTAATGCCAGAAACCGGTCCTCGGAGGCTTGTTTCCGGTCCAGGGAGGGCATGGCTTGGCAGTTCGGGCTGGACTGTTCCCATGAGGCACAGGGTCAGACTGATTTGCATATAGCCATGTCTGAACTGGGGTGGCGGAGTGGGCTAAAGAACGGTGATGGAGTAAACCCAGATCTTTTGACTGGGTGTGAGTGTTTGATTGGTTCAGATGCTCCGTCCATTACCACCCCCTTTTGTACCGCATTTTTTTATTTAGGCGATTTATATAGTGCGAAATATACTCGAAGGCATGGAGCGCTTTACATGAGCACTGATTCAGAAAAGGGGGTGGTGATGAACAGAGTGTCTGAATTAAGCAGACCACTCTTACCCAGTCCAAAGATCAGGGCTTGATCCATCACCGTTATTTATCTCACTGCCCCATCCCAGCTCAGAACCTGGCTATATGCAAATTAGTCTGTCCCTGGCCCAGTGCATCATGGGAACAGGGCAGACCAAACTACCAAGCCAATTCTTCACCAGAAAGGAGACAAGCTACCGGGGACCGGTTTCTGGCATTTCAGCCTCTTCGGCCCGGCTTGCTTGAATCCTGATGGAGCAGTGAGAAAGGGACTCATGTCTGAGTATACCCTGCCACACCTATAGTGGCCAAAAACGATTCAGAAAAGGGGGTGGTGATGAACAGAGTGTCTGAATTAAGCAGACCACTCTTACCCAGTCCAAAGATCAGGGCTTGATCCATCACCGTTATTTATCTCACTGCCCCATCCCAGCTCAGAACCTGGCTATATGCAAATTAGTCTGTCCCTGGCCCAGTGCATCATGGGAACAGGGCAGACCAAACTACCAAGCCAATTCTTCACCAGAAAGGAGACAAGCTACCGGGGACCGGTTTCTGGCATTTCAGCCTCTTCGGCCCGGCTTGCTTGAATCCTGATGGAGCAGTGTAAATAATTTTGTCCACCCTAAGCGTGGAAGGGTATACTCAGATGTGAGTCCCTTGCTCATTGCACCATCAGGATTCAAGCAAGCCGGGCCGAAGACGGCTGTAATGCCAGAAACCGGTCCCCGGAAGCTTGTTTTCTTCCCAGTGTAAGAATTGGCTTTTGTAGTCTGGTCTGCCCTGTTCCCATGATGCACTGGGCCAGGGACAGACTAATTTGCATACAGCCAGGTTCTGAAACTGGGATGGTGCAATGAGCTAAAAAACGGTGTTGGATCTAGCCCTGATCTCTTGACTGGGTGAGAGTACTCTGCTTAATTCAGAGACTCTGTCCATCACCACCCCTTGTTGTAAATAATTTTGTCCACCCTAAGCGTGGAAGGGTATACTCAGATGTGAGTCCCTTGCTCATTGCACCATCAGGATTCAAGCAAGCCGGGCCGAAGACGGCTGTAATGCCAGAAACCGGTTCCCGGAAGCTTGTTTTCTTCCCAGTGTAAGAATTGGCTTTTGTAGTCTGGTCTGCCCTGTTCCCATGATGCACTGGGCCAGGGACAGACTAATTTGCATACAGCCAGGTTCTGAAACTGGGATGGTGCAATGAGCTAAAAAAAAACGGTGTTGGATCTAGCCCTGATCTCTTGACTGGGTGAGAGTACTCTGCTTAATTCAGAGACTCTGTCCATCACCACCCCTTGTTGTAAATAATTTTGTCCACCCTAAGCGTGGAAGGGTATACTCAGATGTGAGTCCCTTGCTCATTGCACCATCAGGATTCAAGCAAGCCGGGTCGAAGACGGCTGTAATGCCAGAAACCGGTCCCCGGAAGCTTGTTTTCTTCCCAGTGTAAGAATTGGCTTTTGTAGTCTGGTCTGCCCTGTTCCCATGATGCACTGGGCCAGGGACAGACTAATTTGCATACAGCCAGGTTCTGAAACTGGGATGGTGCAATGAGCTAAAAAACGGTGTTGGATCTAGCCCTGATCTCTTGACTGGGTGAGAGTACTCTGCTTAATTCAGAGACTCTGTCCATCACCACCCCTTGTTGTAAATAATTTTGTCCACCCTAAGCGTGGAAGGGTATACTCAGATGTGAGTCCCTTGCTCATTGCACCATCAGGATTCAAGCAAGCCGGGCCGAAGACGGCTGTAATGCCAGAAACCGGTCCCCGGAAGCTTGTTTTCTTCCCAGTGTAAGAATTGGCTTTTGTAGTCTGGTCTGCCCTGTTCCCATGATGCACTGGGCCAGGGACAGACTAATTTGCATACAGCCAGGTTCTGAAACTGGGATGGTGCAATGAGCTAAAAAACGGTGTTGGATCTAGCCCTGATCTCTTGACTGGGTGAGAGTACTCTGCTTAATTCAGAGACTCTGTCCATCACCACCCCTTGTTGTAAATAATTTTGTCCACCCTAAGCGTGGAAGGGTATACTCAGATGTGAGTCCCTTGCTCATTGCACCATCAGGATTCAAGCAAGCCGGGCCGAAGACGGCTGTAATGCCAGAAACCGGTCCCCGGAAGCTTGTTTTCTTCCCAGTGTAAGAATTGGCTTTTGTAGTCTGGTCTGCCCTGTTCCCATGATGCACTGGGCCAGGGACAGACTAATTTGCATACAGCCAGGTTCTGAAACTGGGATGGTGCAATGAGCTAAAAAACGGTGTTGGATCTAGCCCTGATCTCTTGACTGGGTGAGAGTACTCTGCTTAATTCAGAGACTCTGTCCATCACCACCCCTTGTTGTAAATAATTTTGTCCACCCTAAGCGTGGAAGGGTATACTCAGATGTGAGTCCCTTGCTCATTGCACCATCAGGATTCAAGCAAGCCGGGCCGAAGACGGCTGTAATGCCAGAAACCGGTCCCCGGAAGCTTGTTTTCTTCCCAGTGTAAGAATTGGCTTTTGTAGTCTGGTCTGCCCTGTTCCCATGATGCACTGGGCCAGGGACAGACTAATTTGCATACAGCCAGGTTCTGAAACTGGGATGGTGCAATGAGCTAAAAAACGGTGTTGGATCTAGCCCTGATCTCTTGACTGGGTGAGAGTACTCTGCTTAATTCAGAGACTCTGTCCATCACCACCCCTTGTTGTAAATAATTTTGTCCACCCTAAGCGTGGAAGGGTATACTCAGATGTGAGTCCCTTGCTCATTGCACCATCAGGATTCAAGCAAGCCGGGCCGAAGACGGCTGTAATGCCAGAAACCGGTCCCCGGAAGCTTGTTTTCTTCCCAGTGTAAGAATTGGCTTTTGTAGTCTGGTCTGCCCTGTTCCCATGATGCACTGGGCCAGGGACAGACTAATTTGCATACAGCCAGGTTCTGAAACTGGGATGGTGCAATGAGCTAAAAAACGGTGTTGGATCTAGCCCTGATCTCTTGACTGGGTGAGAGTACTCTGCTTAATTCAGAGACTCTGTCCATCACCACCCCTTGTTGTAAATAATTTTGTCCACCCTAAGCGTGCAAGGGTATACTCAGATGTGAGTCCCTTGCTCATTGCACCATCAGGATTCAAGCAAGCCGGGCCGAAGACGGCTGTAATGCCAGAAACCGGTCCCCGGAAGCTTGTTTTCTTCCCAGTGTAAGAATTGGCTTTTGTAGTCTGGTCTGCCCTGTTCCCATGATGCACTGGGCCAGGGACAGACTAATTTGCATACAGCCACGTTCTGAAACTGGGATGGTGCAATGAGCTAAAAAACGGTGTTGGATCTAGCCCTGATCTCTTGACTGGGTGAGAGTACTCTGCTTAATTCAGAGACTGTCCATCACCACCCCTTGTTGTAAATAATTACATGAGCACTGGTTATGTTACACAAGGACACATTCATTTTTTGGGAGGCATGGGAAGATTAAGTGATTTGCCTGGAATCACAGGATGTGGACGCGACCCCGAGGCTTGAACCTTGGTTTCCCAGCTCCAATCTAGTCGTCGGACCACATCCTCTGTGGGCGCCAGACTACTCATTTTGAACCAAACAACTATCATTGAATATCACCTCTTATGCTGTTAAAGTTTATACAAAGGCATATCACAGTGACACCTGCCTCCCAAATTCTGTCACTGGTGACACAAGACATTATGGGATGGCAAGTAAATGTGTGAAGAGACATTGCCACTGGCTGGTGTGAGGATTTACTGGCTCTCGATTTACTCTGTAGGATGATTTTATGTTTCCTATTCGGTAATAATGAAGAGTTCATATAAAAATATATAAAGGATAACTAAGTGGTGGGAATATTATCCAAAGGTGCCTTAACCCACTTCCTGAGGATTTGGCTTAAAATGTTGCCAACTTTGTAAGCTTCAGGAAGTTAAATAAATGTTGGGGAAAAACCTGCGAAAACCTACTTTGATTTGGAATACACTTAAACAAAATCTTCCTGTTTTAAGATTCTTCTATAAAACCTTTCCTTCATGAAAACTTTGGCCAGGTGAAGGTGTGTGAAGTGCACACGCTTTGCAACTTCACAAGAGAAGGAACTTCGACCAACTCTGCTAGCAGGATTTAAATTCTGTAGTGCTTTGTTTGGAGTATGAGCCATTGGTGTTAAATGATTGGTCAGATGCAGTAGGGCAGTCAGTTTACATAGTGTTCTGTCAGTATAGTAAATAGATAATGCTTTTCTCCCCAAGATGAGGTCCATGTCACGTACACTGTGTTCTGCTAAAGAAAATGGAAGGACTCTGTGCTCAGCACACATCGAGGATCTCAAAGGCTTCATTGTCAAGGAATCACCCCTTCAACCACATTACATGAAGAAGACGAAACACATGCTCACAAGTAATGCAAGTGTCTATTTTTATTTGTCTCAAACACAGAGAAAGGAGGAACACATAATCTGGTCCCTGATGCAAACATTGCGCATTCTACCTGAAACCATGATGATATTTGATGATCATCAATAATTAGGAAGTGATCTCTCATTTAGCACATATATTACATACAGCTGGATGGATGAAATAGACACCATCTTGTATAATTCACTTAGATAGCATAGATCTGCCATTTCGACGTGGAAAATATTACTCTGACGTGTTTGTTTGGACTTTCCGGGATTGGTATACAAATTGATGAATAATATGGAGTTTTGTATCACAACATATTTGCAGGAGTTGCTAAGGTTGATGATGGTATTTTTCTCAGGAGTGCTGGATGATCACTTGTAACGAGGATCACAGAGCTGACATTGTTGAAAGAGTATGTCAACAATTTGTCGCCAAGTTCCTATTGTACAAAACATAAACACCCATGAATCATATTGCAGATGAGCTGTCTGGGGAAATGTGTATTTCTGTGAAGTATGATGATACGAATGGAAGATGGTCCTGCACAGTAGGAGAATCCAGGCTATTGTTTTATAGCACAATGTCTGCTGTATTTGTTCCTACATATATTAGACCTGCATGAAATCCCCACCACCTACACCCAACATAAAAGTACAGCCTTCCAAAGCACTCCCTCCGTGCTGGTACAGTGTGTGTCCATGGGTTTACTTCCAAAATTTGTAGTTAGTACTTTCTGTCACAGATGTCCTCAATCTCAAACAATCAGGATTTATAAAGCGTGACTAATCACCCAATTGGGTATTCAAGCACTGGCAGGCCCTGGAGACTTATTCAAACAGCCAGGTCTTGAGGGACATTTGGAACTCCAGAAGTGAGGTGATGGTCCTGAGTTGGGTGTGGAGGCTGTTCCACGTTTTGCTGCCATGTGAGAGAAGGAGCGTCCTCCACTTCCGCTTCAGTAGATGCGGGGTGTATGGGCAAGTGAAAGGGAGGTGGACCACAGTCTTCTCGATGGTTGGTGGAAGTTCAGGCATTGGTTAATGTAGGCAGGTCCTTGATTGTGTAAAGCCTTGTGTATGTGAGTCAGCAGCTTGAATAGGCATCTCTTCTGTATGGGAAGCTAGTGGAGGTTCCTGAGGTGGGGTGTGATGTGGATTTGCTGGAAAAGGTCAAGGATGAGTCTTGCTGTGGTGTTCTGTTTTATTTCCGAAGTCTCTGTAAAAGGTGTACTGCGATTCCTACGTAGAGGGCATTGCCGTAGTCCAGTTGGCTGGCGATGTGGGCTTGTGTCACGGTGTGTCTCGTGTGTATGGATAACCGCTTGAAGAACGTACGTAGCCTGAGCAGAGTGAGGAAACCGGCATAGGGGATGAACATTGATCTGTGAATTCATAGTGAGCTTGTTGTCAATGATGATTCTCAGGTTTCTGGCATGGTTGGAGGGAGTGGGTGTGGGTCCTAGTTCCAATGGTCACCAGGAGTCGTTCCATGAATTTCCGCTGTTGCCAAAGATCAGTACTTCCATCTTGTCTGTGTTCAGTTGCAGGCAGTTGTTCTTCATTCAGTCAGCGACATTTGTGATGCATCTGTGGAAGTTGGTTCTGGTGGTGGTGGGGTTGTCAGTGAGTGAGAATTTGAGTTGTGTGTCGTCTGTGTAGGAAATTATGTTGAGACCGTGGGATGCGACCATGTTGGTCAGTGGGGTCATATATGTGTGAAAGAGCATGGGGCTACAGGGATGAGCCCCCTGGGACTGATATATTGATACTTTGTAATGCTGTGATGCGTGTTGACTTGTAGTGAGAAAGAAACTGCTGATGAAGCCTGACCTGAGAGGGTCTTTGCCCCTGGCTGTACACTAAGGAAACTTTCCAGTGGTATTCCTACACCATAATCTGGTGATTACAAGCTTCCATCCCAGAATGTGGAATAAAAAGGCGAGAGAAGGGTTTACATACAAGGTTCATTTCTATGTTGCTTTCCATGATTCTGCAGAGAAAAATGCAAACATTGTTTCATTGGTTTGGGTGGAAGTGTGGGGGTCAGGGAGAGTTTGTGTCTGTCAATGGGCAAAATGTTCTACTCCATCCATACTGATGCAGAGTTCAGACAGGAGCTGGAATTTGACTCTTCTCACACCACCTGCCCTTCAAAAGTAAAGACATGCCCCGTGGTCCCTGGTCCAGAATGAGTAGGTCTGGTGAATGTGAATGTAATAATTCAAAGCCCAGGGACAGAATTGGTGGCAACATTTCACTCACATTTATTACTCAGGTGAAATTCCTCCACTTGTAATGATGGCCTAAGCATGAAAGTTGAATCAAGACTTGACTGCTGTTATGTTATGAGCGACTGTGTAGCACTTTTCTTAAAATTGTAATAAGGGATTCAGTAATCAAAACTCTGCCAAATAAATGTGTCAAATTCACAACATTTGTAATTTCTGAATCTTTTACAGCTTGTAATAGTGCTTTGATAACTTCTTCTTCTACCCTGCTATTCTCTGTCTACTCTGCTCCCCCATGGCAAGAAAAAAAGACCCCATACATTTGCCATCAGTTCTAAGCAAGTGATAATTGTTTGTGGATTTGTGCCTATTTGCCCAGTAAGGGGAAAAGCATGCAGAATTGGACCTGGTATTTAAGGGTCTGCATTTTAATTGACATTTTAGAGAAAATAACTTGCAATCCCTTTAATTCCGGCCACAATATGTTCCCCATGGAGTTAACAGAGAATTTGTAATGAGGCCCTAAGGGGTATATTAGCAAGGAATAGCGATATTTATCGCTAAATGCGCCTAGCACATTTTTTTCATCACTGCCTGTCGCTGGATACGTTAGCGGAGAAAACATGCAATTAGCAACGTTTTTCTCCATTGTGCTAAAATATCCAGCGATAGCTGCGAAATGCGTGAATATCGCTGGAAATCCAGCGATATTCACGCCAATGGGGACTTAACCTGACAATCCACCTCCCATTGGATAAACAGGTAAGTCATGCCTTTAGCAGGCGGTAGATTATAGCGATTATTTTTATCGCTAAGCCTGCCCTGCTAATAGGGGATAGCTGTGTTAGCGACTGCTTTCAGTCGCTAACAGTTTGGGTACGCCCACTTTGCTGTCATTAGCGATAAATATCGCTGACATGCAAAGCGGTCCCCAAACCGGTCGCAATTGCCTAAAAGCTGTCGCTAACTGCTGTTAGCGACAGCTTGCTGATAGGGCGATACAAATATTGCCGCTTTAGCGGCAAAAAGTGCAGCTAAAGCGGCGATATGGCCCTTGCTAATATGCCCCTAAGTGTTTCTCTGTGTGAACACTACCCTCTTTTACGACGCTGCATTTGAACAACACTATTTCCCATCCCTCCCCTTCTAAAAAAGGTGGGTTTGTTGCTATTTGATTTTGTCTCCACAGTTACCTCTTGTACCCAATGAAAGGTCGGGATCCAGGGGGCGGGAAGGAGTTGGAGGGTTGTAGGTTTGTGTGCGTGTCAACCACATGTACCAGGACATTTATTATGCCTTTATAAGAACATTAGACAGGATCACACCCTATAACACCCTCCTTTCCATTGTATCATTTTCTATATTGCCATAACATATCTCAGTAGAAAAAGTATGGGCTGTATTAACCCTAATTGAATAAGCATCTATAGAGGAAATTATGAATGCGGTCAATTCAGGATCTCCTATGGACTTGTGCCCTCCAAGCATTCTTAAATTAGCATCTGATCAGGTAGCCCCGGTGCTTACTCACATCTGCAACACGATGTTCCAGACAGGAGATTACCCAAAAGTCTGGAAGAAAGTCATCGTGAAGCCTCTTCTAAAAAAATCAACTCTAAACCCAGCAGAGCTGAAAAGCTATCGACCCATTGCCTCGCTTCCTTATCCTTCCAAGGTATTTGAGAAAGCAATGAATTTACAGCTTTCAAGCTTTGTTGATAACAACAACCTATTAGATGAGACCCAATTTGGGTTTAGAAAAGGGCACGGCACCGAAACCGCCCTGATAAAGGCAACTGAAGAAGTTAGAATAATTCTAGATCAAGGCGGCACAGCAATTTTGATACTTTTAGATCTTTCAGCTGCCTTCGACACGGTCGATCATAACATCTTGATCGACCGTGTCGATGCCATGGGCATCCAAGGCAAAGCTAAGACTCTTCTGGCATCTTTTTTATCAGATAGAGAACAATCTGTGAAATTGGGTAGCTACTATTCGCCTGATTTCACTCTGCCTTGTGGAGTTCCTCAGGGCTCCTCGCTAAGTCCGACGCTTTTTAATATCTATGTATCGGAATTAGCGAGGGTGATCAAGTCATTCGGCATAGGAATAACATCATACGCCGATGACACTCAATTAGTCCTGGCTATTCACAGGGACGGAGCTGCAGTGGCCGCTAATTTCCAGGAAGGTATGAGAGCGATTTGCACCTGGATGGACCAGAACTGCTTAAAGTTAAATTCCGACAAGACGGAAGTCATGCTTTTTGGCAATTTGACCCCGTCTTGGTCACCAGCCTGGTGGCCAGCAGAGCTGGGAGATCCACCTCTTCCGGTGCCTAAAGTTAGGAACCTCGGAGTTCTATTTGATAACAGACTTACTTTCCTCAGCCATGCCAACGCAGTGGTTTCAGCGTCCTTTTATACCTTGAGAATGGTAAAGAAGCTCCTCCCGTTTCTCCCTCCAAACTCAGGTAAAACTCTAATGTCTACGCTAGTCCTTTCAAAAATTGATTATTGCAACGGACTATGGCTAAATGCACAGGAACAAGTCATGAATAAATTACAACTAGTGCAAAATGCTGCGGCAAGAATCCTAACAGGTACACCCAAATTTTCGTCCATCTCACCCATTATTCGCCAACTTCATTGGCTGCCTGTCAGAAGCCGCACAAAGTTTAAGGCTTTGTGCATTGTTTATAAAACATTGCACAACACCGGACCGGCCTTCCTAAAAAAAATCCATCACTTTCCACAAACCCAATCGCTCCTTACGCTCTGCGGCATCTCAGCTACTTGATATTCCACGCTCGAGGAAAGCAACATGGGGTGACAAACGCTTCACAGTTGCTGCCTCTAAATTGTGGAATCAGCTCCCTCTTAATATTAGATCTAGCTCTTCCTTACTTATATTTCGTAAGCACATAAAAACTTGGCTTTTTAACCAGTGAGCTTTTGTAGGAGCCCCCTGTAATCTTAACGAATTCAAGCGCCGAGACACCGAAAGGTATTTGTGCGCTCTAAAAATTTTATAAATAAATAAATAAATAAATATGGCGGGTAAAATAACTAGCCGCATGGAACTTCACCAGAGGGGAGCAGCTCATGGAGGGATCTCTTACCAGGTGGTGCCGGTGCCTACAGCTGCATCCTCTTGAGTGGACAACATTCAGAGTCCAAGTAAGACCTGCCGAAGGTGACAGAAGGTGAGGAGGCCGTCGCGGAGCGCACGTGATGGTTCAGTAGATCAAAAAGGGTGTCAAATGCCCAGGTAATCTCCAGTGCTCTTTTTCTATTTCAATACCAGTTCTGGTGGTGTCCGCTGTACTCTCTCCTCGCAGTTACAGGACAAATAAACAGATGGGGGAGGAGCATCGCCCCACTGCCTGGCTCAGAGCCAGGAAATGTCAATTTTAATTTACATTTGCCAGGTCTTAGCCAGCGCTGTTGGGAGGGGCGGGGCCAAGGTATGGGAGGAGGGAGGAGTGCTACTGTACTCCCCTCCCTAAGTGTGCATATGTGTTTTGGCCTCGCCCTCTCTGGCCGACCAAAACGCACATGTGCACTTAGGTTTTCTCCAGTCCAGCTCCATTGAGCAGCCGGGCTGGAGAAACCGCACAGACTCCCTGGTCTGAGCAGGGCGGTCTTTTCTGCCTGCTCAGACCAATCCCAGATTTGAGAGGGAGTCTGTCCTAGGGGCTGCTGGGACCAACAGGCAGGAAGAGCAGAGACGTGATGCTGGAGCGAGTGGCGGCAAAGGGTACGTTTTCATTTGAAATTTTTTTTTTGATCCAATTTCTCCCATTGCTCAACGCAACATGCCCCGCCACCCTTTTCTTGATGGCGGCCACCGTTGCAAATAAAGAACCCTTTGTTACACTTAAAAACAAATTGTACCTCTGCTTTAAAAAAAAAAATTAGTTGCACATGAACACAGCATTAAATGTGCAGACTGCAGTAGAATAGAAATCTTATGCAGAGAAGACTACTGAATGGAAAGAATGTCTCTTCCGTCTCCAAGGCATCAGAGGACCAGCAGCCGCAGACATTTGGTCAAGGCAAGTTTCTCTGTTTTACATCCCATGCCTGGAGGGTGCAGATACAGAGAGACAGACTGTGACAGCTGCAAGAAAAATCACTTATGTTAATGGCATTTAGAAATGATTTAATTGCCATTAATTATTTTATCACAAAATCAATTAGCATTACACCGCAAGTCATAATAATTAAGGCAGTCAATAAAAAGCAGAATCAGTGAAAATGCAGGACAGGGGGACTGGCTCCGCCTCAACTTCCCCTGTATGAAGTCACCCGTAGATACCAAAGCCTTTGCCGGTTCCACTGGGCATTTAAATCAGGTATTATTCATTTATTTATTTTGAATTTCGAGCCTGGGGCCATGTTCTGAAAATGAAGATCCATCAAAATCCAGAAAGAAAGACAATTATTTTCAAGGGTAATAAAGGTTTGAAGGCAGCTGGTGAGCGCAGGAGGTCCCCCAAGAGTTGGTGATAGAGCGGTCGGGACATTGAGAATGATTTGTTTCCATTTAGTAAAGGTGCAAGCTTGGACAACAGGCTGGATATCCTGCTTTTAAATATTTAAAATGCACTATGAAGATTTTGAGGTAGAGAGAAAAAGGAGTGAATACTAATGAATTATAGATAATGTTACCTGAAATGCCTTTATAGTGCTTCATAATATGTGTTTCAATCCACTGTTGTAACTGATAGCATAATTGTCCAGGCTCATGATTAATGATCTCCATAAATAACGAAGGACAACTTAATATTCAATATTCATTCAGATGGCAATCAGTTCAGTCTATACAAAAATATGAATTTTCCATTCTCTAGTTAAGCTGCCCTCTGGGGTGCCTGAAAGAAAAGCAGAACCCCTGGTGACTTCAAGCTACTGAAGTCCCTCCACACAACACATGCAGACAACTCATCACATCAGCCAAAGCCAAGTTCTAGACCAATACCATCAATGAAGCTGGCAACAGAAGCAGAGCACTCTTCAGGACATTCCAGCACTGAATCCGCCCCATGATTGACTCTCCAAACCCAAAGTCCACAGAAAACTGCAATGCCATGAACCTCATCTTCGGTGAAGAAACAGTTACACTTATACAGCGCATTGTCAACAGAATGCCTGCTTCTCCGCTAACACCCTCCCTCTGTACTGCATTCCACAGTGGGCCTCGTTTAGACCACCTCGCAGTGAGATTTTTCAATGCTGGCAGTCGCAGCAGGTCACTACCGCTTGCGTTGACAAATCTGCTGCTCGCGCTGAGGAAGCTGCCACTCGATTATAACAGCTACTCGAGCGGCAGAGAGAAGCACTGTGCATGATGCCATTTGCACAGATTTTACAGTGCGGGACAAACTCCTGGTGCTAAAAATCAGTGCGAGGAGCGTGACTTATCGCACTCTGCTGCTTACGAGTTTTTTCGTTACTTTGCGGAGTTCCTCGTAGTAGAACTCCAGGAACTCCGCGTAGGCGTAGTCAAAACCACCTCATATGAAGATTATGGCTTACCTTTGTCATTTATCAAAGAGCTCTAAATAGAGGCTCTCTCGTCCCTACTTGCCATTGTTAATGCTTTCCTCCCTCAAGGTATCTTTGCAGAACTTTTCAGGACAAACCACAGCCTTTCTCTCCTGAACCAGTTCAGTGATGGCCTTCACAACTACACGCTCATCACTTGCCTACCAATCCTGAGCAAGGTAATTGAAAAAAAAATCTGTGCACAACTCCAAAAGCACATCAGCACCAGTCACCTCCTGCATGACTACCAAATCAGCGTCAGGTCACACTGCAGCAATGAGACAACTACATTATAAATCATAGACAAGGCTTTCCTGACCTTTGATAAATGTGACCCTGTCTCTTAATTTTGCTGCACCTTCAGTTGCCTATGACATGGTTACTCAACCCACGATAACCTGAAGTCCTGATTGACATTCACGTGCAATCCTTCAATGGTACTCCTCCTACATAACCAAAGGACACCAGTTCATTCACTCAGGCACCTGTAGGCCCCAGCAGATATTTGCTACCTGTGGAGCTCCCCCATCCCCCATGGTTCTGTCTTGTCCCCTGTCATCTTTAAACTCTATTTAGGGCCTCTAGGACTACCAGAGCCGGACTGGGAACCACAACCGGCCCTGCGAAAGTGCTCGGCAGGCCAGCCCCACCCCCCCCCCCTCCCCACTTGGGGGGGTTGAATGTGCCGCCAAGCTCTTTGCCGGGGCCGGTTTTCAGCCGATTTTGGTACAGGGCCGATTTTGCAGCTATGCTGAAAAATGGCCCTGTAACAAAAACGGCCCCCAGGGGCTCAAAATCGGCCCCCACCCGTGCGGCGCACCGGGGGATTTCCCGGTGCCCGCTATGGCCAGTCCCGCCCTGAGGACTACCTAAAAACAACAGTATCAAAATTCACCAGAAAGCTGACAACACAACTCAGTATGAAAGTCTCTTCCACTCCAGATTTACAAATCCTCAAACACTGCCTGAAACTGATACAGATCTTAATAGCCTGCACCTACGTGAGACTCAGCCATGCTCAGACAGAAGTGCTACTACTCTTCAAGATTAACAAGCAACGAGTCCAAACCTTGTTCAACGACATAAACTGATTCAAACCACAACTTTCATTTAGTGTCAAGTCACTCTATTTCACCCTTGATACTGATCTTACCATAAAATACCACATTGCTAAAAAACCAAGACAACATGGTACCAGCTTTCCCTCCTGTGGAAATTGAAACCATTCCTCACATCAAGCTATTTCAAAACTGCTGTCCATGCCCTTGTACTGTTGCATCTGGGTGTGGCAATGCCTTACACCTTGGCCTCCTCGACTCAACACCGGTCCCTCACAGGGACATTCTACAATCTTCACTTTGTCTTATTAAGGACCTGAAGAAAGAAGGAAGCCAGTGGAGTTCTACAAAGATTAAATATATTCCCCTTTATAGAATGCCACTGGCTCCCCTTGCTAGCATGAACCATTTTCAATACAGTTACAGCATTAACAATGCCATCATGATCAGTACTCCACCCCTTTTGGCTGACCAGCTCACTACAGGCGACCCTACCATGCTCGCAGCCAGGACACCATCCGACTAGAGACAAAAAAGGAACAACAAGGTAAAAGGGCTTCTCCCTTTTGCACTTAGGATGTCAAACAACATCCATGTATCACCATATCCATCAGGACCATCCCAAAACTGCACCAGTTTTGGAAAGGAAAGTAGGAACATCACTGTAAACAATACTACAACACGACAAAGTGGCAGTCCTCCTCTCTCAGAAACAGCTTCTCCTTTAATTACCTTTTGACCTTTCCTTTGACCCTGTACTTCATTCTGCTTCTTTTGGCTAAGTTTGTGCTATACAAATAACACATGCGTACTCACTGTGACTAAATAATGTATCAATGTCCCAACATTTACCATCATATCTCATCAAAATATTTACCCATCATTGTCCTAGAATCCCTTAAATTGGCCTAGGATGTCATTAATAGGTTAGGTTTCATCCAGGATATATATTTTTTGGGCTAGTGCAATGCCGGAATACACCATCAGTCAGCCAGATCACTGCCATCCTGGGTGTATGGAGTCACACTGTATCCACCCACACCAACGATGTCCTCATAGCGCTGCCTTAAGTAGCAGTTCTCATCCCTTTGAGACTGTATATGTCACGGCCCGTTTAAAAACAGAGGTGCTTCCTTAAGACTAAGAATCTATTTAGTGTAATCCAAGCAGCGTTTAATTTATAGTAAACCGGGCAATCAATCAATCAATCATGACATTTGTATAGCGCGCTACTCACCCGGAGGGTCTCAAGGCGCTTGGGGGGAGGGGGTCCGTTACTGCTCGAACAGCCAGGTCTTGAGTTGCTTCCTGAAGGAGAGGTGGTCTTGGGTAAGACGGAGGTGGATGGGGAGGGAGTTCCACGTCTTGGCTGCCAGGAAGGAGAAGGATCTTCCCCCCATGGTGGCTCTTCGAATGGGTGGGACGTCGGCGAGGGCGTGGCTGGGCGACTGTAGCTGGAGGGTGGGCGTGTAGAAGGTCAGGCGGTCATTGAGGTACTTGGGGCCCAGGTCGTGGAGGGCCTTGTGTGCTTGGATGAGGAGTCTGAACGTGATCCTCTTGCTGACGGGGAGTCAGGGCAGGTCTTTCAGGTGTCCGGAGATGTGGCTGTGTCGGGGGATGTCTAGGATGAGTCGTGCGGAGGCGTTCTGGATGCGTTGAAGTCTTTTCTGCAGTTTGGCTGTGGTTCCGGTGTAGAGGGTGTTTCCGTAGTCCAGTCGGCTGGTGACGAGTGCCTAGGTGACCGTCTTTCTGGTTTCCGTGGGGATCCATCGGAATATCTTTCGGAGCATGCGGAGGATGTTGAAACATGATGAGACGGCGTTGACTTGTCTGGTCATCGAGAGGGAGGAGTCTAGGATGAAGCCCAGGTTGCGTGCGTGGTCCGTTGGTTTGGGTGCGCTGCCCAGGGCGGGGGGCCACCAGGAGTCGTCCCAGGCAGATGGTGATGATCCCAGGATGAGGACTTCCGTCTTGTCTGAGTTCAGCTTCAGGCGGCTGGTCTTCATCCACTCGGCTACGTCTTTCATCCCTTCGTGTAGGTTGGTTCTGTCGGTGGCTGGGTCGCTGGTGAGGGAGAGGATCAGCTGGGTGTCGTCTGCATAGGAGATGATGTTGAGGTTGTGTTGGCGTGCGATGGCTGCAAGGGGGCTCATGTAGACGTTGAAGAGGGTTGGGCTGAGTGATGAGCCTTGTGGTACGCCGCAGATGACTTCGGTGGCCCCGGATCTGAACGGGGGGAGGCGGACTCTCTGGGTTCTTCCGGCGAGGAACGAGGTGATCCAGTCCAGTGCCTTCACCTGGATTCCGACGTTGCTGAGGCGTTGTACTAGGGTGGGGTGGCAGACAGTATCGAACGCTGCGGAGAGGTCCAGGAGGATGAGGGCCGCTGTTTCCCCGTTGTCGAGCAGGGTTCGGATGTCGTCAGTGGCTGCGATGAGGGCGGTTTCGGTGCTGTGGTTGGCTCGGAAGCCTGACTGTGAGTGGTCGAGGGATCCGTTCGTCTCGAGGAAGGCGGCAAGCTGATTGTTGACGGTCTTCTCGATGACTTTGGCGGGGAACGGGAGGAGCGAGATGGGGCGGTAGTTCTTGAAGTCGGTGGGGTCTGCCGAGGGTTTCTTCAGGAGGGCGCTAAGTTCGGCATGCTTCCAGCTCTCCGGGAAGGTGGCGGTGTCGAAGGAGCAGTTGATGATGTCCCGGAGTTGGGGTGCGATGATAGAGTTGGCTTTGTTGAAGACGTGGTGGGGGCATGGGTCGGTTGGCGATCCGGAGTAGATGGTGTTCATCGTGTGGATGGTGTCTTCGGTGCTGACCGGGGCCCAGGCGCGGAGGATGCTGGTGGGGGGTGTCGGCTCGGTGGTTGGGTGCGTGGTCTGTGGTCCGAAGCTGTTGTGTATGTCTGCGATCTTGCTGTGGAAGAACGAGACGAGTGAGTCGCAGAGGTCTTGTGAGGGAGTGATGTCGTTGGTTCTGGCGCTGGGGTTGGAGAGCTCTTTAACGATGCTGAAGAGTTCCTTGCTGTTGTGTGCATTGTTGTCTAGCCGATCCTTGAATGCTGACTTCTTGGTGGTGTGGATCAGCTGGTGGTGTTTGCGGGTGGCGTGCTTGAGGGTGGTCATGTTGTCTGTAGTCGGGTTTTTTCGCCAGGTTTTCTCGAGGGTACGGCAGTTTTTCTTGGAGTTCTTGAGATCGTCGTTGAACCAGGGGGCTTTCTTGCTTCCGGGTCTGTTGGGATGGTTTTTCAGGGGTGCGAGGTCGTCAGCGCAGTTGGTGATCCACTGTGTGAGGTTGTCGGCTGCTTGGGTGGGGTCCGTTGATCTGGCGGGAGGGTTCTTGTTCAGGGATGTGGCGAGCTGGTCGGAGGTGATCTTGTTCCAGCTCCTGCGGGGAGCCTGTTGCGGGTGGTGGTGAGTTGTGGTCCTTCTGTAGGTGAAGTGGACGCAGCTGTGGTCTGTCCAGTGGAGTCCGGTGGCATGGCTGAAGGAGACGTACTTGCTGGAGGAGAAGACTGGGTCAAGTGTGTGTCCGGCGTAGTGGGTGGGGGTGTTCACCAGTTGCTTGAGTCCGAGGTTGACAAGAGTGTTTTGTACAGACAATGACAAGCAAGATAAAATTATCTTTCCCTGTAACGTGGTCCCTGCTACTGAATTGCTCACTGATGCAGGAAGGAATGCTAACCCACTGGAATCAGCATCGAAAACAACGCAGTACAAGTGATTTACTCTAGCGCCACCTATCTTTGAGCTGTGCACCACATCATTATAAGTATAACATAAGCAATGAAACTTTTCTCCGCACCAGCAGTCATGCCACTTAGACGCTGCGTGGTAAAATATAAACTGGGATTACTCTACCACCCAAAATGAGGATTTCTGAAACTATCTTCGCTCAAATACTCTTTCATTCTTGGAAACCCAGAAGTAGCCTTCTCCACAGCGCATCAGAGCAGTTTGAATTGCGTCACATGTACATTTGGATTTTCTTCTATTCTGCATAGTTTTTGTGCTTCTCCTTGGTGCATTTCTCTTCATGCTGTTTTAACAGAACAGCCAATATGTGTGACAAATGTTTGTCATTGATGTCTGACGCAGCCAATATTTGAAAGGTCACACACGACAAAATGGAACAAAGACCTTTATAGATGTTGAAAACGCGCGTACGCTGCGTTCAGTAACAGAATGTGTGTTGCAGCGAAACGCCACGTCATAGACCTGACTCAGCAGAAGCCAGGTCAGGCCTGTGGATAGATTTGCAGACCTGTACAAAAACGAGCCCACGTTGGAATGCAGTGCTCACAACCCTCCCTGTCTGGTGGCTCCCACACATCATGGGGGCACAGTGTGCTTTTTTGGCTGGATCTGAGAAGACATTGTCTGTGCGTCTCTGTTAACTGCTTATATCGAGATCTTGACTTCCCATACAAACACAAATGATTTTCAACTGATTTGTCTGGAATGCACCACCCTGATAATAAGAGACCCGCTTTTCTTCAGAGGATATTTGTTTCTGCGAAATCCTGACAAACCCTGTTTCGAGATCACTTTGGGGCAGGTGAAAGGACTGGAAAAGAGCAGTGCCACTTGAGACAACCACAGCACACAGGAGTATGCACCAGGGTTGGATTGGGATACAAAATCAGCCCGGGCACACCCCTAAAAAAGTGCCCACATTTGCATATTGCCTTATCACAAAACACTGCTTTAGTGAAGTTTAATTAAAAGATAAGGTTTGGGGGGTGGGGGGGCATGTTTTATTAACTTTACTTAGATAAAAAAAATGCACAGATTAGTTCACGCTGCTGAGCCACACATGAATGCAAGGGAGACCACTTCTATTCAGGCCCCTTGCCCCGCTCAATCAGCATACATTAATGGGCCGGCCCAGCGAGAGAAAGGCAATGATACCTCCGCCCTTCTGCCCCTAGAAAGCCCACACAGGCACCCACTGGGCCACTGTCAGCATCCTAACAGCACAGACAGCCCCCAGGCTGCCCAAAAAGCAGCCCACAGCTGGAACTCGGCTTTAGGCCCTTCGTCCATTTCCCGAGTGCCCGCCTTACCAATCCGACCCTGGGAGCATGCCTGTTTTGTTTTATGCAAGCAAAACTGGTATTTTTTCGTGATATAAATCCGGCTAGATGTTTGAACAAGTTCTAATTATTTGTCAAATAATAAGAACTTGTCCAAACATCTAGCCACATTTTCCCAATAAGCAACAATGTATTAATTCCAATATGATTATATGTCAAATGTTTGAAATGTGTATATTGTATTTAATTTTTGTGTATATATTATATACTTGGTAATATGTTGTCAAATGGAACATGTCGTGATATTTTGGACCAGATTTTGTTTTTATGAATTTATAAGAATAAAAATGTATATTTTAATCTCAATGTTTAGTACACTGAGTCACTTCATATAGCTGACAATAAGGGCTGCTAAAGCCCTTTAATAAAAAATGTAAGCTTCACACTTCTCAATGATTGCAAAGATTCAAATAATATTTTGCAAAGTTGCAAGTCATCTGACTTCCCAATTTTGCAAATTCTCATGGAGAAAATAGAAGAACGTAAGGTCTCTCAGTTAGAGTTAAGGGTAGTATTTATTTTGAAGCAGTATTTTTCTGGCCCTTTTGAGCAGAGATTGATGAGGGCATAGGCTACTTCCAATCCCAAATAATGGATTTGTTTTCAAAGTTTGGAAAGTTTGGTTATCTTTGAATACAGCAGTGTAATATGATGAAACCCTACACAGACCTGTAGGGAATATGGCCCTTTTTAGTACCTTCACCTAGGCCTGGTGTACACATGCTCTAACCATATAGGATGGAGGATCGTAGGTTCAAGGGCAGGGAAAGCGTAAGACCCAACTGTAGCAAATGGGATTCACTCGTTTAATCACCCCAAGGATTTTTTTGCTTTTGGACTACCCGGTTTTGTACTTTTACTCTGAGTGAGTCTCACTAATTATTGTTCACTCATGCTAAACTCTGTGGAAATGGACTTACCACCAGTATGCACCTTTTAGGCTGCACAGCTAGGGTAAAATGGTCTGAGCTGATTACTCGTGAACACATGAGCACATGCATGTGCACACATGTTCAGGCTCAGAATGTGAGACTACCGTTTAGCTCAGTCTAGTACCAATGCACAGATAGCCTGTCTCAGACGGGGACCACTCAGGGATTGGTGCTGACCTGATGAAGATCTTATAATAACAGTGGGCATTCATAGTTTACATTTATAATGATTACGAAAAGGTTTTGTATCTTACTGATTGGGGAAAAACTCTGCACCACAGCATAGTTTCATCCTACTTAGGTCGAGAGATGCCAGTCTGATATCAATCCTATGTTAAAAATGTATCCTGAGTGCTGATCCAAAGTCACTTTTGTGAAAACCGTACTCCTAATGGTACGTGAGGAAATGTCATATTTTTTTGCCTCAGCATATTGGTAGTTTCTAGGGCTTTGTCTATCACCCCCTTACTGGGTCAAGGTAATTACAGTGCTGGCTAACAGGATGATCAAAGTCCTACCCACACAATGGAGCCATTTGACAGTGCATGTCCCTGTTCCTGGAAAGGAAGGGGTGGGGAAATCCGCATGTGCTAATTCAGCTTTCACACTGCACCTGGCCTGGGCCAGCCTAGAAACAAAAGAGGCCACCTATACCCTACCTGGACCACTTTTCTCCCCCTTTCAAAACGTGCCACATAAGAAACCTATTTGTGTACTGTATAATGAAATCCATGATATTTAATTGATACTGAAAGTTAATGTAGC